>NC_141695.1:963621500-964221500 GCF_964263255.1 Lissotriton vulgaris
GGTGCATGCCCGCCCCTGCGCACCCAGGCCTCACTGCTCACCTTCCGCCACCGGCGTGTCGCAGTGAGGGCACACCACATGCCAGTTCAAACCCCAAGCCCGGTGTCCACGAACATGGCACCCTCCACATCATGCAGCCCTGCTTCCCAGGCCACCAGGTCTCACATTTGATTCTGGGTCTTGATTTTGCCATGACAGAGGACATACCAGTGCACCTGGCATCATTGCAGTTTGCACACCCGCTCAGCCTTTGAGGTGCCACTAACTTTGTGATCCTGGAGACGACGCCATGTGGCAGTAGGCCCGCACTGTCTGCTGGCTCTGGCCTACACTGCAGTCCAGCAGGGCACACAAATCCTGAGCAGTCCGACCACTGGGACGGGGCATCATCGGAGGTTGCACACCCGCTCAGCACTTAAGATTCCCCAACCTCAGTGCACCGAAAGTCACCGTCCCATGGTGTTGTGCCTGTGCCGGCCGCAGTGTATCCGGTGCCACCAAGTCTGTGCCCTGCAAGTTAAGGACCCTGTATGATTGGGTATCGTGGTGCGGACGCCATAATGTCACCTCCGGTCCGGGGGAATGTGATGTTGCAGGGCCCTGGGCCCTCATGCCTACATGAACACCACACAGATACACGCAGAGAGAGGTTGGAAATGGCATTGAGCACGTGCGCCCGGCCCTTTTTATTGTCAGGGTCACATGTCCTATGATGTGTGTGCTGGATGGGTGTGGTGTGAGTGTAAACCAGCCAGGAGGGAGTGGCTGTGGCATGCTGAAAACTAGACCTGTGATCAGCAGATCACTACAGGGTAGACCTGGGACATGTAGAGTTGCCCTCCCTACCTGTGAGCGTAAGCGGAGGGGGCTGGACTGGCGTATGCCAGTCCAGCACAAAGGTGTGAACAATGACCTCGGGGCTCTCTGAGTGGTTCCGTACGGGGCTGGACAAGGAAGTAACTAATGCATGTGTTCCCGTTGTTGTGTCTGTGCCACCCGGACCACATTCGGCAATGTGTTACCCTGTGACCCAAGTTCTACGACATGAGCCACATGGACGTAAGAGGAATTCACTGAGCCTACATTCAACCATACTTCCACACTTGAAAGACCATAGACATGACATATCTGTGTGTTAGGAATGTTAATGCACATTCAGTGGAGTGTTGCATCTGGAGCAGTATCGGGCGAGGCAACCCCCACATGATGATGTTGACCCATGGAGGGCCATCCAGAGTCCTTCAGGGAATGACAAGTCCAAAGGAAGAGAAAGAGTTGAGTCTGCAGTCTGATTTGCTGTGTCATTGGTGATCAAACAGAATATAGCAGTCCATGTTGAGGTCCAAGGTGAGTGTCGCAGAGTGCATCAGAGGACAGTGGAAGGGGATGATGCAGAGGGCAGAGCCAAACTAGAAAAGGTCTGCCCTCTAGGATAAATATTAATGGCTCATATGGAGTCCAATGATTTTAAATTCGCAACATTGACCTCACCACAGAACACGGCCAGGCCACATGATTAATCAGACAACATGTAGAAAAATACAAATTTGTATTCTCTTTTTTATATATAATTTCTTAGTACAACAACTAAATAACAATTAAAATGGTAACGTATCACACTCATCAAAACTTTATATTGGCCCAACATCACCCTCTCATCATTCATCCAATCATCATCACATCACTTCTCTGCATATCCTCATACATTCAAGCAGCCAATTTCACATAAAGCAGTTCATACACCATCCTCATCGCAGTTCCCAGAGTGGCACACTGAAGGGGCCCTGAAGTGTCTTTTCAGCAAGGCGCCGGAGACTCAGGATCGTAATAGCAGGACCCAATGCAACAACGCCAAAGCGTTTCGGTGCCTGGCCCGATCTATGGCCGCACCTTCATCAGGGCTTTCACGCCAGGGGAGTGGGGGGCACACAAGAATTAACACAGCGGCCAATCTGTGGTACACAAAAAACATCTTTTTACCATTTATATCATGAATTCACAAAATTATACCAACACTTATACATTCTTTATGTTCAGCAATTTTATGCGTACTCCAAGCTCATGTATATCAAAGATACGGACCTTCATGATTTACAGTTTCATATGAATCTTTTTATCTTCAATAGAATCGTGCATGCAGTGAGCTCAAAGATTGCGTGCAAAAATACATTGAGAATATATTTACAACAATCCGCACCACAAGTGTGCAAGAGAATCCCTTGAACACACACACCCAGGCGTTCAATCAAATAAATCTGATCTCCCCTATTTTCAACACACACATCTCATTCATAGCGGTAGTGGTTCATTCATTTACATAGCTCCTTTTAATCTAGCAAAGAGATGCTTAATTTTCTCGATAATAGACGTTACTCCCCTTTCTGATCTGGCAAAACCCTCTCATAGTTTACCTCAAGAGCGGGCCAACGAAGTGGCCTCAGAGAGGGTATCACTTCAACAGTTACGGCAGACGGGTTCGGGGTGCTGCTGATTAAACCGCCCATTCCAGAGTTCACGGGGAGGGACACCTCTGTATGCGTGATACTGCTAGAGCAAAAAATTACACAGTGGGTATTAAAACAATACCAGGTAGAGATAACCTCAGGCTCGCGTCCCCCGTCTGTCAGAGCAGTAAGTCGAAGGATCCAAAAACTTACCTAACCAAATATTCCTTTTTCAAGCAACGCAGATTTAGCAGATCCTCATCCCGGGTTTTAGGGTACCGGAAAGTTTTCAGGGATCTCGTCCACAATGAGAGTAACGGATACTACTGTAAAGAAGAATAGAATCAAATAAGGCTATGCTACCAACGCTAATAAAACTTTTCACCAATTCAATTAAGCGAGACTTGCAGAACTGTCATAAAACATAGGACGTCTAATAAAGCTAATCATCCTTCATTAGTGGATTCAGCTCGGAAACTCGGATTCACCTTCCCCTCTAACAGACGACCTCTACAGAAAAAAAGTCACACATACCGTCTCAGCGGCAAATAGAGTTTCTAGTAGTCCCAGGGGCTCGGTCGTGGACCTCAGCAAAGAATTCCGTGGGGATCTGGGCAATCGATTTTTGTACTCGGATCTTTCATAATTCTATAAGGTGGTAAGAAACACAACATGCTAGTACTGGTTCACAGTAATAGTATTCTCCATACTTTCAAAGGAACTCGCGGTCCACGTTACGTTACAAAAATTGGCCTCGATTGGTCTTGATGGAAACCGAAACTTCATAAAAGATTTAAAGCAAACCGCTCACAACAAGGGGTCGAGTAGCGATGGGTGATTAGTATCAATGGAAAGCCGTATGAGTTTGACTTTTAACAGAGAGGCTGCGGACAGAATGTTTACAGAGGCCAACATCCCGTAATTATGTGACAATTCCAACTAGTATCGAACTGGGACTAGGGATATCAACATAATGTTACTTCATAAGGGGACCAGCTTACCTGGTAAAGTAACTGTCCGACCGAGATTCTTCCTCGTTCCGAGCCCCTGTCAAGACTGGAAAGCTTAAAAAAACGTTCAGGTCGGCGTCTTCCGCTATTTAAATGCCGAAGGCACACCCACAGCGGCCAATAAACTAAGGCACCTGGGTTACATATCCACAGGGCTACAGAGCCAATTCTAAAAGACGGAACAGAACACAGATTTTTGCCGATTCCCGACTCGCACGCTAGGATCTACCAGTGCGGCGCTCCATTAATACAGCAAGAGTAAGAGCCAAATCAAAGGCTCCAATTAGATAAGATCAATTTAGAAACAATATCGATGAGGGTAATACTACAGAAATAGTACTGGAACCAAAGGGTTGAGAAAATCGACAAAACCTGGATCTCTCGAATAATAAATGAGCTCTCTCCACACAAGATAGTGGCGAGAGACAGCGCCCTGTATGTAGATGCGACTAACATTACCTCCGCTCCAGAACATAATCGGGCGGGGAAGTCCTGAATTAAAAATCAAGATATGGGACCGCAGCTAAAGATACCAGAAATAGTCAGTAAGGCAGAACATAACACGGCAGTGAGGGGCGCGCAGTTCCCTAGTTGGGCCTTAGAGTGTCCCAAGCACTTTCATCACACACAATACCATCTAGGGTCGCCGTCAGGTTAATAGATGCAGCTAACATGACTTTCGCTCCTGGACATGACTAGGAAAGGCAGTTCTAAATGCACAATGAAATAAGATATAAAAAACGCCACAGCTTAAGATAACAGGAGTATTCAGTAGGGCAGTAGGGCAGACTATAGCGCAACAAAGAGGAGCATGCCGCTCACGCATCAGACCCCAATAGATATCAGACCAGTTTACAAAATCGCGTTTTCCCACAGGCACAGGTCGTTGAGCCCCGATTTCGCAGCGTCCAGGAGGAAAATTCAAAACACCTCCCTTTTCTTCCTTACAGAGGTAACATCCTTGCCAGGTACACTGTGAACTTTCTCAAGAATAGACCATTTGAAGTCTGTTTCAGAGTGCTTCGCCATAGTCCAATGAGACACTAGTGGAGCCCCACTTCTCTGATTGCCAATATTCGATTTGTGCTCACCAGTCCTGATGCGGCACTCTAGCCCCGTCTCTCCCACATAGGGAAGCCCACACGGGCATAAGATGACATACACTATATAAGTGGTTCGGCAATTACTCATGCTGTTCAATTTGATGTTACGGATGTCAATAGTCAGAGTGCTGCCAATCAGGGCCTGGGCACACGCTTGGCAATTCCTACACCGGTGGTTGCCCACCACCGGAGGGAGACCAAACAATCCTAGCTGTTTGGATTCTCCAGCTGTCACCACTGTCCCTCTCACCGGATGGTTGCAGAGATTTTTTGTTTCGGCGGAATTGAAAAATCGGTTTCGATATTTGATTGTCAGGTTCATTAGTGTTCTATATGTGCCAGAGAGAATTGACCACTTGTCGAATTTTGTTGTTAACCACAGAATGTTTGGTAAGACATACCAATCGCTCTTGGTTTGCTTGTTCTTGCTCCAGGAACATGCTGTCTCTGTTGAAGTACCTGGCGTGCTTGAAAGAGTCCCTAATGAGACGATGTGGATACCCTCGTCTGGATAACTTCACTTTTGGAATGTCAGATTGTTGAAGAAAATCCCTCATTTGAGAACAGTTCCTCTTCAGTCTGAGAAACTGAAGCGAATCGAATCACGTTGGCACCGTGGATGAAAACTTCCGTACTCCAACAGCGTATTCCTGGCGGTGGGCTTCATGTATAGTGACACGTAAAGTTGACCTTCAGCATGTCTCACCCATACGTCAAGAAACTCCACCTGCACATTACTCACATTGCCAGTGAACCGAAGGTTCGGGTCAGCAGCGTTCACCCAAGAGACAAATTTGTTCAGGGATGCCTGGTCGCCGCTCCAGATGAAAAAAAAATCATCTATGAAGCGCGACCAAGCTCGAACATTCTCGTAGAATGGTGCCATCTCGCTGTGGATGTTAATCTCCTCGAAGTCGCCCATGTAGAGACATTATTATATCAGTATCACGTGCAATACCCTGTATATGCAAGCACATCTTTTGTAACAATACATTGTACAGACCCGCACATGGTGCCAATTGAGTTTGAATGATTAAGTAATCATCTGTTTATTATGAATAATGTTATTAGTGACCTTGACTAGTCGTATTTTGCTTTTTCAGATTGCCCTGAGGAAGGGACACCACTGTCCCGAAATGCATCGGGCACTGCAAAAAAACTGTCATGCTATGATCTTTTACTAGAAAAAATTGTACTATAATTGTGTTAGAATGTTCAGCGTGCTGTAATGAACCCATACTTTTCATTTGTATTCGTCACATTTGTTTCTCATGAAGAAATTTAATTATATTTTCTCTTTGAATGTAAGTAAACATATAAAAGTATGCTCACAAGTTCATTCATATCTGTCTGGGATATCATTTGATTGAACAATTGCATTTGATTGATTCATTGTATGATATTGAATATTTAAGTACAGAGTCCTAGAGGACTCAACCAGCACAGTGCGCAGCATACCTGCCATCTTTGGCGGTCCGTTTCAAGTTCATGTTTTTTCAGCACTTGAGAGGCAGCAAGTGCGACGCTGCAGCACCTATGTAAGATTGATCTAAAATCTGCTCTAATTTTTTCAGCTAAGTAAAAATAGGGAGTGCGCTTCCAACCCCTCTAATGTAGAGACAAGCCACGCTGGGGGCGCAAGAGGCCCCCATGCTGACACCCTTCACTTGGTGAAAGTATTGTTGATTGAACTCAAAATAGTTCTCACCAAGCACGATCTTCAAGAAGTTTAAAATCACAGTAGCGTTGGGAAGGTTCGCCTGCCTCATCAGGATATCTTTCAGGACCAATAAGGCCCCTTCCTGGGGGATATTGGAATACAACGACTCCAGATCCAACGTAACCAATAGTTCAGTATTGGAATCAAAGGGTAGATTTTCAATCTTAGAGATGAAGTGGCTGTGTCCCTCACAAAAGACCTGCGCTCACTCACCAAAGGTTTCAAGAATTTATAGATGTATTTCGATAAGTGTTCCGTGGATGCCCCAATGGTCGAAACAATAGGGCGCATCGGTGGATCAGCCCGAACCTTGTGGACTTTGGGAAGATCATAAATAATGGGCATCCTGGTGAAGGTTTTTGTAAGATACTCAGACTCTTTGGTGCAGATAAAGCCACCATCAACAGCCGCAGTCACTTGGTTATGGATGCGTTGCTTCAGGCCTTCCTCTGGGCATCTCAGGATAATATGGTAGTGGGTATCGGAGGATAGGAGAGAATTCATCTTATCAATATAGGTAGAAGTTTTAAATACAACAATTCCTCCGCCTTTATCACAAGGCTTGATGGTAAGTTCGGGGTTGTCACACAATTCTTTCAGTGCCCTCCTTTCTTTGCTAGGAAGGTTGTTAGCAGGATAAGGAACAAACTTCAACAGTTTGTCCAATTTGTTGATGACAGCCTTCTAAAACACCCCCACCTCGGGCCCGAGGACTTCAAGGCTAGGGGTGAAGTTGGATGGAGGCTTCAGGCCTGAAGCATTTTCAGATTCATCTAAGGCAGGTCGTGACAGAAAGAATTTTTTTAAACAAATTTTCCTAAAGAAAGCATGAACGTCCTTCATCAGTTCAAATCAGTCCAATTTGGCAGCAGGGACAAATGAGAGGCCATGAGGCAAAAGGGCCATGGAATCATCAGAGATACTAATTTCAGATAAGTTAAATACTGGGATATTGTTCACCTTCTCCAATACTGTGTGTTCCTGGTCTGAATGTACCTCTGAGGACGGCCCTGGCCTTGGTGGAACTGTGGCACTTGAGGTGTCCGGTTCCTTGGTCTCGGAATGCCCCTGCGATTGGATAAAAAATGGTCCTGGCCATTAGATCTTTCAAATAAATCCGGGCGTTGTTGGAAACCAGCACTGTAATTGGGATCATGGTTAGAACCGCTTTCACCATCCGAGTCGGTAGTGTCGGAGAAATTTTGCACTCTTCTGTTCCCCCCTCGGAAATTCCCCTGATATCGGTCTCCGTTATCCGAATTAGAATAAAATTGGGGGGTCAAATAGGGATAAGCCTTTTCCTGGGAGAACAATCTCACATCTTCTTTGAATTTCTCCATTTTCCTTTTCAGGAGATATTCAGCAAAAGAGTCGATCTCTAGGCTGATCTCCTCTAGTTTTTTCTTTCCAACATCCACCGAATTGTCTCTCTTGAGCTTCTCCTCCAGTTCTTCAATTTCCTTGGCTAAAGCAGCCAGGACCTCACGTGCTGTTTCCACAATAAGCATCATGTAATCCCTAGAGCATCTATTAGAAATAAGTGCCCATTTCTCAAGGAAATGGCGCAGTTCAATAAATAGTCCCAGGATGTTCCTAACCTTGAGGCCATTAGGAATAGTTCCGGCTTTCAAGTAGTCCAGCATGAATTTGGCATGTCCTTCGGTACGGAGAGATTTCTTCCTGAGGTTAAGCAACTTGTCCCACTCCCCTTCTATCCCTTTAGACAAGGTAAAGTGGCTACCTGTACCCTCAGTTGCGCCAATCATCCGGGCAAAGTCTTCATCCGTAAAACCAAAGGTTTTAATACTCTCCATATTCGCAATGTCTAATACAGGCACCTTAAATTCTCTCAGGAGTAAACTTGCACTTCCAATCTACCGCATTGACCATTCAACCTTTCAACACAGAGCAGCGCACAATTCAACACATTTAATTCTCGTCACAAATCAGGGGTTCCAAGCAGGCTGGGACACGCACACCCCACAGCACAGGGCTGGGAAAAGTAACCAATAGGAAAGGGGCCCCCAGGAAAGGATGCAGGGCAGACAGCAAGGGAGAGATACACAACCAAACTAGAAAAGGTCTGCCCTCTAGGATAAATATTAATGGCTCACATGGAGTCCAATGATTTTAAATTCGCAACATTGAGCTCACCACAAAACACGGCCAGGCCACATGATTAATCAGACAACATGTGGAAAAATACAAATTTGTATTCTCTGTTTTATATATAATTTCTTAGTACATCAACAATTAAATAACAATTAAAATGGTAACGAATCACACTCATCAAAACTTCATATTGGCCCCACATCACCCTCTCATCATTCATCCAATCATAATCACATCACTTCTCTTGCATATCCTCATACATTCAAGCAGCCAATTCCACATAAAGCAGTTCATACACCATCCTCATCGCAGTTCCCAGAGTGACACACTGAAGGGGCCCTGAAGCGTTTTCTCAGCAAGGTTTCTGCTTGGTTCTGCAGAGGGCAGAACAAAGCAGAAACCGGCCATATGGTGGAGAAGAATGCCACTGTGTCCTTTGTACCACAAAGGCAGGTTCATCCGCATCTTCGTCCACTGCTGTTGCATGTGCCTCAAGTGTGGGTGGTGGTGTTCTGTCTCCTGCATTGTGTGGCAGTGACACTTCATGGGTGGAGATGTGGATGTAGTGGTAGCAGGAGCATGCATCAGCGCCAGGCCTTGTTGCAGCAATGCCATGAGGATGGTTTGAGGTCATTAAAGAACCCAGCTACCACTCGCTGGTGTGCAGCCGTGCAACCGCTCTTTCCGCAATCGCCCACTCCAAGGTCTCCTTTAACATCTGCATGTTTCCCAACTCCCGTGTAACATCGCTAGAGCCACTCTGACTGGACAGTTGTTCTAGTCTCTTAGTCAGGGCTCCAGCGATGTCAGCCATGGACTGTTGGACAGCATGGAGCCGACTGTGGGTGTCCGTTAGGGACTGTGAGTGGTCCCTGATGGGACTTAGACACCCTGTATGGCATCTAGTTTGTCTGCCAAGCAGTCGAAGCCCATCCGCACTTGTTCAGCCAGATTCTCCTGGCACCCTAACATATGGCGTTGGAAGGCCATGTGTTCTTCGTGGGGGCCCTAGGTGGCAGTGGTGGTGGTAGTGTAGAGGTGTGCCTCAGCCTGGCCTACCAGTTCAAGAGGTTTGCACTTCTCTGCACGCAATTCCTCAGACAAGTAAATAGAAGTTGGCATGGAAGCTGAAAGGTTGAAAGATATTTTTTTAAACCTCTTGAGAAGGAACTACATTCAGAAAACACCCTTCGGTAGTATATGATGTAGCACAAGGAACAGAAATACTATGGGTCTTTTATACCCACACAGGGGCTCAAAAGAGGGCGGTACAAGCACACATAGGAGAGTTACATACATAGAGGGTCATACAGAAATGCACAGTCAACAGTAAATGAGGAGTATGCAGCTGCTGATCCCGGTAAAACAACCTGACAGTTACAGAGTAAAATATATGCATGGACAGTTACAGATTCCTCTGCTCATGGGCAGAGTAGCAGAGTCTAAGTATAGCCAGTCCTCTAAACAGAACACAAGGGTAAACGACAGTGAAGAAGGAACCAGTACGTGGTGAGCACATGGCAGACAAAATGGCTGCTGGAAACAAGATGGCTTCAGCTAAATGCTAACATCGATCGCTGTCGATTTTCCACAGACGTCCCTTTTAGCATTAGCTGAAGACATTTATGATCTAGGGTAAATCGCGTATACATCTTGTACATCAATTCGCATTATATTCTTTATTTTTTCATCTAATATTTTCTGGGCATTCATTTGTGCGACATTACTTTTAGCAGGTATACAGGCAGTAATACAGGTGGAGCAAAGCATTGGACCACATTGTATGCAGAAGCTGTAAAATGGCAAAGTCTCTTTTAATTGAGGCAATCAAAGCCCCAGCTATGAGCCTAGTAAAACTTAGGAGGCAGGAATACAAGCAGGCTACAGCAGAGGCTAAGATGCAATGGGAAAACAATAGATGGGACAGTATAAAATGTGCCCTGGGTAATAGGAACATGTGGGAATTCTGGGCAATAGTGCGAACTGGTAATAGCTATGTTTATGTTGCAGATGAGACGAGTATTCCATCTGAGAGATGGATGGAACACTTTGGGGCATTGTATTCAAAGGAAGTAGGTTCCTCTATGAGCCTTGTAACCCCCCCAGAATAACCACAATGACTTCCCATTCAGCCTGGAAGATGCTCCCACACTGTCCACTTTTAAACCAGTAGTAGGCACAAAGATCACCCTGTTGGAGGTGGAGGGTGCAATAAGGAGACTCTCGACAGGAAAAGCCCCTGGTATTGACAAAATCCCTGGGATTTTTATAGGGACCAAGCTGCGATTTGGACCCTGTACTTCTGTCTGATGTTTAATGCCATACTTCAGGGCTCCCCCATACCTGAAACCTGGTTGGGGGCGGGTCCCAGTATTTAAAAAGGGCTCCCAATTAATCCCTGCGAATTACCGCCCGATCAGTTCGATCGCCGTGAGCCAAAAACTGTTTTCACGGATTATCCTTGATCGGCTCTAGGGAAAAAACATCCACCCTAGACCAACTGCTAAGATTGCAACTTCTACATTGGAAAACGGTGAAAGTAGAGGGTGGCAGCTTCTACCTAATTTTTGTCGACCTCCGGACAGCATTCGATCTGGTACTCCGGGATATTCTGTGGGAAGTTTTGACGGATATGGGGATTCCAATCTATCTTCTTAATATTAATATTCTTAAAGGACTCCATTTAAACAATTTTGCACAGGTCGAAAGTGGTAAAAGGGGTGCCCTGACACCGAGGTTTGTGGTCAATAGAGGAGCATGACAGGGATGCGTCCTGGCACCCACCCTCTTCTGTCTCTTTGTTAATGCCTTAATTGCTCATCTCAAGGGGGTCAAAGATATCGATGCACCCAAGCTACGAAATGAGCAGGTAGTGGCGCTTATGTTTGCCGATGATACCCTCCTACTGTCCAAATCCCCGATGGGAATGCAGCATGCCCTAGATAGTTTTGCCAGCTTTTGCGAGAAAAGGGGGCTGGAGAATAACACCTTAAAGATAAAATACATGATCTGCAATCCACCAAAGATCACTTGTTCCAATCCTTCTCTAAATGGTATCATCTTGGATAGGGTTACTGTATTCGAATACCTGGGTATTACCCTTCCTGACAACTTGGAGTGGGGCCCTCAGACAGCCAAGGCTAAACTTAGGCTGGTACAGACAATAGGAGGCGTTTTAAAATTGCACCGGGAATCCACCTCCAAACCAGTTGCCTTAATTTTGGAAATTTATAAAGCTCAAACCCGGGGAGCCATCTTATACGGGGCAGAACTGTGGGGACACTGTTGAATTGAATATATTCTCAAGGCAGAAAATTGCTTTTTGAGATCTTTGTTGTCTCTCCCAGTCAGTACTCCCATTATCCCTCTAAGACTGGACCTAGGTATCAGACCCATAGACGAATAAATTGGTCTTAGCCCCCTATATTATTGGCATAGACTATGGGTAACCCCAGAACTGAGGTATTTTAGAGAGGAAGTTAAGGAATTCATGGGACTCCCTGGGTCAGACAAAATCCAATAGTTTGCATACAAAAGAGATGAGAGCAAGAGGTTAGTCTACCCGGATTTTTTGAGCAACCCTGAAGTAGCTTGTATGAAGGTGTCCCGTTCTGGCTTGGTAAAAGTCCATCGCATCCATCAGCTGGAGAATATTGTCACTAACTCTTTACTGGGTTCCCTAACTCTAGACTTTCTGAGTAATAAAGATGAGTACAAACTTGAGCCATTTATGGATGAGATTGTTACTAGTGAAGCCAGGAAATTCTATGTCCAATTTAGACATGGTACACTACCACTCAGGGTTTTCTCGCACAAATGGTCTCACAATAAATTACTAGAATGTCCAGCATGTGGTGCAAAGGAGGAATCTGTGCCCCATGCTTTTTTCTGACCATCCTATAAGAACATTAGGCAGTGATGGCTCATCCAATCGTGCAGAAACTTGGGGCTCAAGCAGTACCATCAGGCACTCAGCTTTTCAAAATGTGATACCTCCCTACCAGTTGTATTCTATGTTTCTTGTTATTTACATGCCATGTGGTGGAGGCGCTGGTCGTTCATTAATGGTACAAAAGGGGGTGGTGAAGGACGGAGCATCTGAACCAATCAAACATTCACACCCGTCAACAGATCTGGGTATAATCCATCTCCGTTCTTTAGCTCACTCTGCCACCCCAGTTCAGACATGGCCATATGCAAATCAGTCTGACCCTGTGCCTCATGGGAACAGTCCAGCCTGAACTGCCAAACCATGCCTTCCCTGGACCGTAAGCAAGCATCTGAGGACTGGTTTCTGGCATTTCAGCCGTCTTCAGCCCGGCTTGCTTGAATCCAGTGGCAAAGTGAGCAAGGGACTCACGTCTGAGCATACCCTGCCAACTTATGGCGAGGAAAGTGGTACAAAAGGGGTGGTGATGGATGGAGCATCTGAACCAATCAAACAATCACACCCAGTCAACAGATCTGAGTATAATCCATCACCGTTCTTTAACCCACTCTGCCACCCCAGTTCAGATATGGCCATATGCGAATCAGTCTGACCCTGTGACTCAAGGGAACAGTCCAGCCCGAACTGCCAAACCATGCCTTCCCTGGACCGGAAGCAAGCTTCCGAGTACCGGTTTCTGGCATTTCAGCGTCTTCAGCCCGGCTTGCTTGATTCCAGTGGCAAAGTGAGCAAGGGACTCACGTCTGAGCATACCCTGCCAAGTTATGGAGAGCAAAGTGGTTCAAAAGGGGGTGGTGATGGACGGAGCATCTGAACCAATCAAACACTCACACCCAGTCAACAGATCTGGGTATAATCCATCACCGTTCTTTAGCCCACTCTGCCACCCCAGTTCAGACATGGCCATATGCAAATCAGTCTGACCTTGTGCCTCATGGGAACAGTCCAGCCCGAACTGCCAAAACATGCCTTCCCTGGACCGGAAGCAAGCTTCCGAGGACAGTTTTCTGGCATTTCAGCCGTCTTCAGCCCGGCTTGCTTGAATCCAGTGGCAAAGTGAGCAAGGGGCTCATGTCTGAGCATACCCTGCCAACTTATGGCGAGCAAAGCGGTACAAAAGGGGGTGGTGATGGACGGAGCATCTGAACCAATCAAACACTCGCACCCAGTCAACAGATCTGGGTATAATCCATCATCGTTCTTTAGCCCACTCTGCCACCCCAGTTCAGACATGGCCATATGCAAATCAGTCTGACCCTGTCCCTCATGGGAACAGTCCAGCCGAACTTACAACCCATGCCTTCCCTGGACCAGAAGCAAACTTCAGAGGACCGGTTTCTGGAATTTCAGCCGTCTTCAGCCCGGCTGGCTTGAATCCAGTGGCAATGTGAGCAAGGGACTCACGTCTGAGCATACCCTGCCAACTTATGGCGAGCAAAGCAGTACAAAAGGGGATGGTGATGGATGGAGCATCTGAACCAATCAAACACTCACACCCAGTCAACATATCTGGGTATAATCCATCACCGTTGTTTAGCCCACTCTGCCATCCCAGTTCAGACATTGCCATATGCAAATCAGTCTGACCCTGTTTCCTAATGGGAACAGTCCAGCCCGAACTACAAAACCATGCCTTCCCTGGACCGGAAGCAAGCTTCCGAGGACCGGTGTCTGGCATTTCAGCCATCTTCAGCCCGGCTTGCTTGAATCCAGTGGCAAAGTGAGCAAGGGACTCACATCTGAGCATACCCTGCCAACTTATGGCGAGCAAAGCGGTACAAAAGGGGGTGGTGATGGATGGAGCATCTGAACCAATCAAACACTCACACCCAGTCAACATATCTGGGTATAATACATCACCGTTCTTTAGCCCACTCTGCCACCCCAGTTCAGATATGGCCATATGCAAATCAGTTATTCAGAGTATTCACAGCTACCATGAGTTGACTACAGGTACTTAACAGAGGAAATAACCCCAAACGCATTTCCTATCCACACTGCTAATGTTCTGATTAACAAACTGCTTGCTAATAGTGAACTAGATTACTGCAACAATCTAATACTGCGACCCAAAATGCTGTTTCCCAGCACAAGAACATTTTGAATATTGATACATACACACTGTTCAAATTGCACCGCTAATCACCAAGCACTGCACAATAAAAAGAGGGAGGCTGACTCTAATCCACAAAGTGCACAGCACATACCCTTATTTCCTCACCATATTAAATGGTGTGAGTCTCTTCTCCTAAATTGGATGTGTTTCCACCCTATCCGTGCACCTCGAGGCGCTAAATGAGCAGCCAGAAAGACAGACCCACCATCCCTCAAGGACAACCCCCATCCACTCCCAGGCCCCTTGTGCAGCGCTTTCCTTTTGTAATGTGTGTCCCGGCTGGGTCAAGAAGTGACATAGCGAAGCCGAAGTCAATAAAGAAACACGTTTAATAGGCAAAGTGCCCAGGACACTGGTACCTTGTGCCCACCCCTCAACCAACCATTATCGTCAAAGAAAACCTGCGTCCAGTAAAGATCAGTTTTAAACCAAAATGCACCATTCCACGAGGTGTGACAGCTACCCTTTCCACACCGGTGAGCTCGTAAGTTACCATAAAGCACATTTTGGCACTGTTTTGTAAAAACTCCAGTGGGTGATATCAATGCAGACTTACACACCGCTATATGCCATCTTGCTTTTAGAAAGAAGCAACATTATTAGATTTGAAAATGAAAAAATAGTTTGACAATTCCGCCATTGTCAGGCATCAAAATAAAACACATACCCTATAATATTGAAATCAATTAATGTAAAGCGCATTGTAATTATTCTAGCCAAGTTTGCATCGGTTTCTGAAAAGCGCGCATTTGTCTTTATCAAGTGACACAATTAATATAGGCATACATACGGGGAAATCAATGCAGCACGCCAGAATGCATACATTATAGCTGATCTTATAGAGCAACAAAGCACATCATGAATGATTTCTTACCACGTTTTTAAAATCTGCAATATAAGTTATGTTGCCAACTATAACACAGCTCAATGGAGCATGGATATTACTGTCAGCTATTGTACAGTTATGTTCAAATATTATCTCTCATGTCAGCAGCTCATTGAATGTATACCTTCTACTGACGATCACATGTTATTGCAGGTATAATAGAAGATACAAAGTGCCGAAGACACACATGCTATATAATAATCATTGCCATTATATCACTTTTACACACAAAGTAGACCATTGCGTGGTGTACTGCTCTTTTTACGACTGTATTTTGCAATGCAGTCATTATTTCATTATTGCACTCTCGTCTAGAGTACTCGCTGCAGTAATGCTGTATCGTTATAATAAAGTGCATATGCTTGAATACAGAGATGGCGAATCTAATCAGAGTCCGAACAGACAATGTACCCGCAAAATCTCTGAGAAGGTTACGGATTAATTCAGATAATACATCTGTCTCAGCCAAACTCAGACGCCAGTGGTAATGGCTTCAATCAGATGTGAAAAAGCGCTGTGACTTTGCCTGGGACGATTTAATGAGCAAAACAAGCTATCCTAATTGTAAACTCTTCCATGATCAATCATTATACCAACCACTCTGAGGACGTAAAATAGTAGCAAGAACAAAATGTTTAAGGCAACAAATGGGTCAAAAGCAGGAGATGTTGGGAAAAAACAGATGAAAAATATGAAAGATGACAGACTACCGTATTCCACAATGCATAATCCACCATAGTAAAAATAATATTCTTAACTGGAAGAAACAGCCGATGCCTGGACTTGTGGGACAAACTGTACAACGAAACAAATGTGTGCTTATACAGCAGCATGGGGCTTCCCTAGAGAAGTCTGTTGTTTTTAATTATTCACTATAATACAGAAGAGCAACCCTGGTTTAATAAGCTATCAGTGTTAGCACTGTTTAATGATGACAAGAAAAAGGTTGTCAATCGGAATGATTGCTATCCCGGCGCTCCCCATCACAGTGCTATGAAACCAATTCCATTGCTCAGTAAATAGCTTTGAAATGCGCATTTCTCCATTGTCTTTCTTTATAGTTCCTCTATGGAAGCACCGCATGCAGTCTTTTGCCCGCAATCAACAACTACTTCATTCAGCATGGAGCAAAGCAAGACGCATATGGCATGCTGAGGGACAGGCACAGGACAGAGCAGGACACATGAACACAGCAGACTACACAATCATGGAGAATTGCGAGCACCATGCTTGGGGCAGTGGGAGACGCAGGCACACACAGCAGACTTGGCATACACAGAAGTGCTGGACTGTAGTACGCGCCTGGGGCCCAGCCACACGCCCTTCCTCTGTAGTCACTAATCAACCAGCGAGTACTGGCCTACTGCACAGCTACAGTCCCCCAGCCACCCCCACCCCCCACCGCTTGACAGTACGGGAAACATCATTTACAACGAAGTCTTTTCCACGCATGACGTTATCAACGATCCACTTACCCCGCAAACGTCTCTTCAACGCGGGTGCCTTCCACGACCGTCTTTACCACGCAAGTGGTATTCCTTTTGGTCGTCCTGCTTGTAAGTTCTGCGTGGCCTTGGGGGCTTGGGGGGGTCTCCCCCCCATAAAAAAATAAAAAATAAAACGAGCAGGCTACATACATTAAAAAAACGCACTACAGTGTCATTTAAAAGTAAAAGAAAAGAGCCGCACCAAAGACGTGGCGTGTACGTCATAATCGTAGTCCTTTTTTAGTTTTGGTAGACGTGTTTTGACGCATATTTCCATGGTGGATGGAAGTAAGAGCTGCTGAACGTAACGTTTTTTAAATGCGATGTTAGAACTTGCGTTCTAAAAAGCTGCGTGGTAAAGCCACTTGCGAAGTAAAATTTGCGTGGTAATGCCATGCGGAGTATTTGTATTCGTGGTAAAGTCATATATTCCCTCTGTAGTCACTAATCAACCAGCGAGTACTGGCCTACTGCACAGCTATAGTCCCCCAGCCACCCCCACCCCCCACCGCTTGACAGTACAGGCCAAGCACACACAAACATTTTAGGCCCTCTAGGTTGTGGGGAGGGAGTGTGCACTGCGGGTGGTCACTGCACCAAGGCCAAACTGCAGGAGATCAGAATCCCCCTGACCCACGGTGTGATCCTATACCAAGCAATTCATGCATTATTCTACTAGCCTCCACCATACTCCGCAGCGAGGTACTGTTCTCACACCACCACCCAACAGACCAGCGCCTGGATCTCTGTGTGTGGTGTGGGGTGGGCGCTACCTATGTGAGGAAAAAGGGCCTTAGTTTGTCTCGTGCACAGAGGACAACCATTGAAGGATATGTCTGTTTAGAGTGCAATTACAGCCATGGCGCTGACCTGCCTGCTAAGCCTACTGTAGACTGGCCCAGAAACCTAGCATCAACACAGACTGTACAAGAACCCAGCCCCAGTGCAGTCCGTGCCAGTCCCCAACTGCCCTTCTCAACCTGTACACAAAACCAACACACTGTGCAAGTAACAAAACATGGACCCCGTGTGGCAATCCCCAACTGCCCGCATGGCGCGTCAATCACACAACTGACCTGTCAGCCTACATCAGCAACCGACATCCCAGTGTCAACCAGCCAGCAGAGTCCATGCAACGCAACTGTCCAACCAAACCTGACAAGTCAAGTCAAGTCAAGTCATGAAATTTGTATAGCGCACTACATACCCAGAGGGTTTCAAGGCGCTTAGGAAGGGGAGGAGGATTATTTGTCAAATATCCATGTTTTAAGCTGCTTTCTGAACGCTAGGTGGTTTTGGGTGAGGCGAAGGTAGGCGGGGAGTGAGTTCCATGTTTTAGCTGCCAGGTATGAAAAGGATCTGCCTCCCATGGTGGTCTTGTTGATGCGAGGTACAGTGGCGAAGGCTTGGCTGGAAGAGCGTAGTTGGCGGGAGGGAGTGTAGAAGGACAGTCGAGAGTTGAGGCAATCTGGTCCGATGTTGTAGAGTGATTTGTGTGCGTGGGTGAGCAGTCGGAAAGTGATCCTTTTATTGACGGGGAGCCAGTGGAGGTCTTTAAGGTGACCAGAGATGTGTTCGTTGCGTGGGATGTCTAATATGAGCCTGGCTGAGGCGTTTTGGATTCGTTGGAGTTTCTTCTTGAGTTTAGCGGTGGTACCTGCGTAGAGGGTGTTTCCGTAGTCCAGACGGCTCGTGACCAGAGCGTGGGTGACTGCTTTCCTTGTTTCGGAGGGGATCCAGCGAAATGTTTTCCTGAGCATGCGGAGAATGTTGAAGCAGGAAGAGGATACGGCGCTGACTTGTCTGTGCATTGAGAGTGAAGAATCCAGGATGACGCCAAGGTTCCGTGCGTGGTCTGTCGGGATGGGTGCTTTTCCGAGGGCTTCCGGCCACCAGGAGTCGTCCCAAGCAGAGGGGGATGTACCTAAGATGAGGACTTCTGTTTTGTCTGAGTTCAGTTTCAAACGGCTTTGTTTCATCCATTCGGCAACTTCTTTCATTCCTTCGTGTAGGTTAGTTTTGGCGGTGCTGGGGTCGTTGGTGAGAGAAAGGATCAGTTGAGTGTCGTCCGCGTAAGAGATGATGTTGAGGTTGTGTTGGCGTGCGATGGCCACGAGGGGGCTCATGTATACGTTGAAAAGGGTGGGGCTGAGTGAGGATCCTTGAGGTACGCCGCAGATGACTTCAGAGGCCTCGGACTTGAATGGAGTAAGGCGGACTTGCTGGGTTCTTCCGGTGAGGAACGAGGTGATCCATTCAAGTGCTTTTCCTTGGATTCCGATGTTATTGAGGCATTGTAGAAGGGTGCTGTGGCAGACTGTATCGAATGCTGCAGAGAGGTCGAGGAGGATGAGGGCGACTGTGTCTCCATTGTCCAGTAGAGTTCGAATGTCGTCTGTTGCTGCAATGAGGGCGGTCTCAGTGCTGTGTTTTGCTCGGAAGCCAGATTGTGAGGGGTCGAGGGATTTATTGGCTTCGAGGTAGGCGGCGAGCTGGTTGTTGACGGCTTTCTCGATGACTTTGGCCGGGAATGGAAGAAGCGAGATGGGGCGGTAATTTTTGAGTTCGGTGGGGTCGGCTGTTGGTTTTTTCAGAAGGGCGGTGAGTTCAGCGTGTTTCCAGTCTTCTGGGAAGGTAGCGGAGTTGAAGGAGCAGTTGATGACGTCTCGGAGGTGCGGTGCTATGACGGAGTCTGCTTTGTTGAAGATGTGGTGAGGGAATGGGTCTGTGGGGGATCCTGAGTGGATGGAGTTCATCAGGTGGATGGTGTCCTCAGTGGAGATTGGGTTCCAGGCGTTAAGGGTGTTCACGGGGGGACGATGGTCAGCGGATGGTAGGGTGGGTTGGTTTCCGGGTTGGTTGTCGAAGCTGTTGTGGATGTCTGCAATCTTGTTGTGGAAAAAAGAGGCTAGGGAGTCGCAGAGGGCTTGAGAGGGGGTGATGTCGTTGGAGTTGGCCGAGGGATTGGAAAATTCCTTGACGATGTTGAAAAGTTCCTTGCTGTTGTGGGCGTTGTTGTCAAGTCGATCCTTGAATGCTGTTTTCTTGGCTTTTCGGATCAGTTGGTGGTGAGTGCGGGTGGCTCTTTTGAAGGCGTCCTTGGTGTTGGTGGTTGGGTCTTTTTTCCAGGCCTTTTCAAGGGAGCGGCAGAGTTTCTTGGACTTCTTGAGATCATCGTTGAACCATGAGGCTTTCTTGCTGCCAGGTTTGCTTTGACGTTTTTTCAGTGGGGCTAAGGTGTCAGCGGTGTTGGATAGCCATAGGGTGAGGTTGGCGGCGGCTTCGTTGGCGTTAGAAGAGAGGGCTGGGGAGTTTCGAAGGAGCGATGCGGAGATTTGGTCCGTGGTGATTTTGTTCCAGTTTCTTTGTAGGGTAGGTTGGGAGTGGTTGATGGGTTTCGGCTTGTTGTAGGTGAAGTGAACGCAGCTGTGGTCGGTCCATAGGAGATCCGTAGTGTGGCTGAAGGAGACATGATTGCTGGATGTGAAGATGGGGTCGAGTGTGTGACCTGCGATGTGGGTGGGGGCTGTGACTAGTTGTTTAAGTCCGAGGTTGGCGAGGTTGTCCACGAGTGTGGCGGTGTTGTGGTCGTTGATCTTTTCGAGGTGAAAGTTGAGGTCTCCCAGAAGGATGTAGTCTTTGGAGGGGAGCGCGTGTGGCGTGATGAAGTCCGTGATGTCTTCACTGAATTTTGCGGGAGGTCCTGGTGGTCTGTAGAGGAGGGTGCCTCTGAGTGTGGTCTTGGGGTCGATGTGGATCTGGAAGTGAAGGTGTTCGGAGTTGGTGAGGTTGGCGTCAGAGCTGGTTGAGATGCGGATTGATTTCTTATGAACGATAGCGATTCCTCCTCCTGTGTGGCTGGTACGGTCTTTGCGGGTGATCTTATAGTCTTCAGGGATGGCAATGGTGATGTCTGGTGCGGAGGAAGCATTCATCCATGTTTCTGTTAGGAAGGCGACGTCTGGAGAGAAGGAGTCTAGTAGGTTCCATAGGTCAATGGCGTGCCTGTGCACCGATCGGGTGTTGAGAAGGATGCATTGTAGGTGGTTGGGGTCGGGAATCTGTGGTGTGGTCGTAGCGGAGATGTTGTCGGTGCCGCTGAATTTGCAGGAGTAGCAGGTATATCACAAACTCCTCTATGTTAGGGTCAACACCCGAGACACCATCTAAAAACAACATGTCACATCGAATAACTGCATCTAATATCTTTTACAGCAGCACTAACAAAATCGGAAAGTTTCTACGCAACAGCTTATAGGGAAATAGCAGCTAACAAACTCTGAAAACATGTAACATCCAGTCACGGTGCTTACAATACTAGCTGGGGGGTCGGGGGGAGGGTTGATCTGGGAAGACTAAAATAAAGCAATCAAGTTACCGGGTCCGAGCTTCCTCTGTTGCTGGGCTGGGGTCTGACTTAAGGGTGGGCGTAGTTCGCGTAGTAGCGCTACGCGAAGCTACGCAAAGTGCACTTCGCACTACGCAAACTTCACGTAGCACTACGCGAGCTGCGTAGTAGCATGTTCGCACAGTGCAAGATGCGTTTTCAATGATTGCACAGTGCGGACAAGCATCTGGCACTGTGCAATCATTGAAAACGGCATCTTGCACAGTGCAAGCTGTAGTTTTCTGCTTCTCGAGTAGATTATTACTCGAGCTGCAGCTTTCTCAACGCGAACTGGTAGTTTCTCATTGAGAGCGGTTGCGAGCATGCACAACCACTCACAATGAGAAACCTTACCTCCCTGCGTTGAGAATCTCGCCGGGATGTAATTTTGCTTGCTCGCGAACATGACGTTCAGGACCGCAAACAAGCAAAAAATGAGCGCTGCACTACGCTACGCTTCACTACGCATGTTCGCACTGTGCTATGTGCAGCTCGCGTAGTGCGAAGTTGCGCAAACTTCGCAAACTCCACGAGCGTAGCGTAGTGCTTCGCCCAGGCCTAGTCTGACTCCCGCTGACTTGGAGCGTTCAACGTCCACGTGACTGACTGGAGTGGCAACCCCTCTGAGCCAATACTGGCACTGCTCCAGCGCCAGGATTGACTTAAAGCAGGGTGACTCACCGCCCCCCTGCCCATTAGGAGAGCGAGGGTTGCACTGTTGCTCAACCCTCGCTCTCCTAAATGAACAGCTGCCAGCCAGACGCAACACTAGTGCGCATGAGTGGGCTGGTCAGCAAAATTCTCTGACCTAAGCCCAGCATGCGCACTTGTGCTGCTGCCTGCTGTGCTCTCCGCGCCACCCCCTACCGGCCCTACAATGCATGTCAGTCACAGTGTGTCAGCATGACGCCAGACCGCCCACCCCCTTCAGACTCTGAAGGGGGTGGGCAGTCCGGCATCATGCTGACTCAAAGTGACTGACATACAATATCTTAATGTCGGGAGCTGCAGGGGCGGGCGTCTTGTGGGGCAACGCCCCAGCCCCTAATGGACATACCGCCACTGTCCTCCAGTGGGTTTGTGGGGTTGTGGTTCTCCTCTGTACTTGCTCCGGTAACAGCCATTGTGCTTCGCTATTGTTTGCCATTTGTTTGTCTGTTTTTTTCTACTTTTATGATGATTTTTTCTGCCTGGCGCATGTGAATTGCAGACCTGTTGCTGGTTTTCTTTGATTTTTGTATCACGACTGGCCTCATCGCAGCTTTTTATGCATTTGTGTTTCACATTTTTGGGGTGTCGCGCTGGTTTTAATGCGGTCATTTGATGCGTTATTGTTAGACTATCGCATGGTACCACCGTGTTGTGAATACTTAGTTAACACGGTGTCATTTTCCCGCGATAGACTGCGATGTTGAAAGTTGCGTTAAGCTAATAGTTTTCACATGTTCTTATGAATATTCCTCCAAATGTTTTGCCTTTTTTACTGACTTTTTCCTATAATATTTTTTGATAGGGTTTGATCTGAAATAATTTATCAGAGGAAAACTTTGAGAGTGTGATAATTATCACACGACTTGTAACTCCAATTCCACTGTACACACGTGTTCATAGGGAGTGGGATTTACTCCTGGACTCAGTGCCTTATTTCTAAAGATGAAACAAGTGCTTAGAAATACATATTTTTAATATTGCTAAACTATTTCATAGGTTTCGATTAGCACATCATAATACTGAATTCAGCAGAAAACACCCTCCCATTGCAGCCACTGTTCGTGCCGGTAACATCAGTGGGGTGGTGGGGCTGGGTAAGGGGGGATTTTGAAGGGCGTTGCAGAGGGAAATTAAATAAATAATACATTTTACCTCTGCATCATCACTCGAAATCCCCCCTTACCCCACCACACCACCCCACCGCTGTTGCCTGCAGGGACTGCAGCTGTTCCATTGCCCATAAAAATAATAAATCTTTGTAACCATGAGGCCTCAATGACTCCATCAAATAAAACGTTTATTGCCCCCCAAGAAGCTTTTATATTTACTGCTTAACCAATTCCACACAATAATAATAATAATCTTTATTTAGATATAAAACATATCTTTAAAAGAATTTACAAGTTCACAGCCTGACCAAATATTAGATTAAAAACTTCTAGAAAATAACAACACAGATATTGATATAAAAACACAATCCATTTCCAATCGTTATAAAAACAGGGATTTTGTCTCATAAAATGTTTTAGAATCACAAAAATTGAAACAAGGCCCCAGCTTGCATTGGGTATCGCCAGATTATGTTTGACCTTACTGAGAATAATGCCAGTTTTTACTGATTTCGATGAGAGAAAAAGATTGAGCACTTTAACATGGCCTCCTTAAGTTGAAGGTGTAATATGCTCGCTGAACAAATTATGTAAATTTTATATTTAGCACTGTATTTTCCGGATTTACAGCTGCCATGATGGCTTGCCTGCAAGTTCGAACCCCCAGCCTGTTCCATTCTAATTTTAATCCGGACCTACGTTCTGCATTAAGGGCTGGGCAGAGGCAACTTACATGCAACATGGTTTCCGCTGTTTTCCCACACCCTGTACAGGAAAGATCTTCCGATGTACGTCGCCATGGTGGTAAGTCCTGCAAGGCCAGTCGCCCATTCTGATGGCAATAAAGCCGCGTTTCAAGTATAATGGGTATGTGCTAGCCAGATAACAGACTGGGACTGGGTGTCTGTAGGAATTTATCATAGCCCAGGCATGACTACGTTTTAGAAAAAGTGCTTTATCAGTAAGACAGGAGGTCATTCTCACACACTTTTTTTATAGCTTTTTTGAAAGCTATCTGGCCTGGGTTTAGAGCCCACAGATTGCTTGCTGACATTTGCTTAATGGCGTCTGTGAAAAGGCATCCGTACAAACCCCCCGGGTTAATCTGGCTGATTTCTTGCCAGACTAGAGATTTTAAAGTGCCTGGCTCAGCTTGCCTTAACTTGTGACACAGGTTAAGGTATACCCCATTGGCAGAGGCCTTGTAGTTTATCAGCCCCATCTCCAACCTTATCTGTGCTGCAGAGGCGGTCTTTGGCAGCCGGAGCACCCTTTTATAAATTTTGGTTGTCTGTTGGTTCAGGGTTGTGTTCATTTTGCCACAAAAAATCTCAATGCCGTAAGATAGAGTAGGGCCAACCTTTGCTCTCATTACCTCCAAGAGGGGAGCTAAGGTTGGACCGGAAAGATCTTTCACAAGTTTATCTAGTGAGACCATTAGGGTCACTGCTTTGGCTCCGATCTCTCCTCGCTGTTTTTTGTAGCCACATTTTGAGTCCAGGTGGACACCTAGGTATTTTCATAGGACTGGGCAGTTTCTAGACTGACATTATTGAATGTCCAACCACCCCCTGTATATCGTTTCTTGCCGAATGTAACTACTTGCATTTTCTTTAGGTTAACCTCGAGTTGGTTGTTGATCGTATAATCAAACAATTTATCGAGGAGTCTTTGTAACCCTACCCTGGTTAAACTAAAGAGAGCCAAGTCATCGGCATATAAAAGATTGCTTAGGTTCATGCCACCCACCTTCGGAGAGTGACTGTTAATGTCGTCTAGGGCCACCGACAGGTCTGCTACAAATAGATTAAAAAGAAGAGGGGCCAGCACACATCCCTGCTTCACTCCTCTGGTTGTCATTATTTTATGTGAGAGGTGTGTGCCGGTCCCCAACTTCACCCGCACCCACGTCCTGGTGTGGAGCTGGATTATTCCCTCTAGTAGTTTCTCTAGGATCCCCCACATCTTTCGTTTGGCCCATAGGGCCTCCCTGGGGACTCTGTCAAATGCTGCTTTGAAGTCGACAAAGCAGCAATGAACTAATCTTGAGGTTACAACTGCCCTGTCGACTATGGTGGATATTGCTAGCAAATTGGTACGGGTTCCTGAATTTGCCACAAACCCTGTCTGGTTTATTGGCAATAGCTTATTGTCCTTTACCCATAACCTTAGGTCCTCTAATAGAAGACCTGCATAGTGCTTTGCTTCAATGTCCAGAAGGGCAATGAGTCTGTAATTGCTCGGTTGTGCATGGGGTCCGGATTTATAAATCGGGTTTATTATAGCTCCCCGCCATGACTCTGGGATTGTGGCTGTTCTTAATGCGTAGTTGAATAGATTGGCCAATGTTCCTGACCAGAGGGCAATATCTGAGTTAAACAAAGTCTTTGGCAGGCCATTTGGGCTTGGCGCCCCATCCGATCTTGCTTTTTACAATAATTTCGAGACCCTTTCCTGTGTTATACTCCACGTGGGGCCATGCCCATGGCTAGTCTCAGTTACGGTGATGTTTCCAATGGAGCTTGGATAATCAGGGTACTTGAAGTGATCGGATAGGAAATTGGCCCAGACTGATTCCGGGATATTAGCCAATCCCGTATACACTGTTCCTAGGCTGGTGTGGTTAATAAGCGCCCAGAATTTCCTTGAATTTATTTTGCTTACTTTCCCACACCAGTTTACTCCAGAATTGATTTTCATGTGCCCGTTTGTCCTTTTTAATCGCTCGCTTGAGTGATTTTTGTGAGATTTGATAATTGGATATGCACTCAATATTTCCCGGGGATTTGGCCAAAGCCCGCAGGGCCTTATTTCTCGCTTTCTTTAGTGACTTCGTCATCTGAGATAATGTGAATTGATGCGTCGGAGTTACCCTTTGCGCTTGGTGCCTTGCTGGAAACAGATGAATCAGGTGGGAACATAACGTAGACCATAGGTCAATTGGACTGGCCTCTTGCTCCTGGCCCAGTCTTATTATGTCCGAGCTTGCCCGAAGAATATTCAAGCTAATTTCTTCTGTCCACTTTAGGCACTTTAGGTTTTCTGTGTAGGTTCCCTGAATTGTCGATGGTGCCGTTTTGTGATACTCTGGGTTTGCATTAAAAGCTGTGACCTGGGGCCTATGATCACTTTCAGTTCTTGGATGTATTCTGAAGTCAATAATGCAATTTAGCAGGGGTGCGGTGCAAATCGTGTAATCCAGATGCGATTGCTTTGAGCCATTTGTCCATGTCCACTTTGGTGGAGTGTCCCCGGCTGTTCTGCCGTTGATTACAAGATAACCTGCACTGTAAAATTGGCTCACACATAAGTCGCCTAGGTTACTTTGAGTTTGTATTAGCGGTTTGGTTTGCATTGTGACCTTTGTAACTTTGATTAAAGGGGGGCCATCGTTATCTGCTGCGTTCCCCTGAAACAGATAGTTGTTAAAATCCCCAGTAACTATGCAGTCTGAATTGGGTTGGTCCGTGACTATGTCGTTCATGATCTCAGTTAGACGAGTCAGATGGTCCTTTTTGGTACGTGTACTGGAGTTAATGTACACATTTAGGAGAAAGAGGGGACAATGTTTCCGCCAGGGTTCGATCTTGACCCCTAAGATCCAGTCTTCCTTGAGGGGCCATCGTGTGATTTGAGCTTTTAAAGAGTTTGATACATAAGTTGCCAGTCCGCCTTTCGAGTGACCAAAGCGGCTCTCCCTGGTTGCTGGATTCCATGTCTCAGTGAACCGAAGCACTGGGCACCCCTGTAAAGCCCAGGTTTCCTGTAGTGCGATTACTGAATGATTCCGCAGGAAAGTTTGTGTATCTGGGTCCCCAATTTTTTTATGTAAACCGCTTATGTTCCAGGAGCATAATAGAGTAATTTGTTCCAATGGTAAATTAAAGGCTGCTCCTGACGGTGAAGGCTGCACTGGTATTTTTGTGCCGGTAAACATGCTCATGGGATTATATGGTCATTCGTACCTTTTGGATGATAAAATTGCTGGGAGCCAGTCCCATCTTTGACCAATGACTTTAGGGGCTACATCTCTGGGTTGAATGTTGCCGTCTTCTTCTGGCCCTGAGGCGTTTTTTAGAATTGAGTAGGTTTTTTCTTGACCCTTCTGCCTTATTATCCTGGTTTTTTGAGGTGGTGTTAGCTGGTTAAGGAGTGTAATTGGGTAGCCCGGCATAGAGTATGGATAGACTCGAATACCCCATTCTCTTAGGGTTGCTTTGTTGTTCAAAAACGTGGATGCCCACTTTGCCTCCTTAAATGTCACCAGAGTAACCTCCGATAATTGTATTCCTCTTGGCGGAAGGAACTCAATAGCCTCGATTTTGTCCGATACTAAACCCGTGAATCCGTGGATCCCCTCTGTCAGTTTGAGTATGTTTGCTCTGTTGAGGATGTCATGACGGCCCTTGGATTTGTATTCAGGGGCTAGTATGATGTAAAAGTATGATGTAGCATTGGCAGTCTCATTTTGGTTGTGGCACATTATGTTTTTGTTGGTTGTCGGTCCTTCATTATGCTTGTTCTCCTGAGCTGTCAGGTTGGTCCTGATCTTTGGCGACTGGCGATGACATATGGGATGGTCAGGTCTCTGGTTGTGGATTGTTTTAGTCAAATTCTGACCCATCATTGTAACGTCATCCTGGGCTGAAGATGTAACGTGCCTTGTTTTTGGTGACACTTGGGTATTTTTAAGTCTAAGTATCCCTTTTTCATCTTTTGTCGTGTCCTTATTTACTAAAGCCGGACCAGGTTCTTTTTTGTGTGCTCGCATTGAAGGATCACTTGTTTCCTGGGAGCTCCCCATCATAGATTGATTGTTAAATGCTGATGCGTCCTCTTTTGGCTTGGGCGCGGCAGGGTTTCCTGACAAAGGTGGTGCGTCCTCGGAGCCCGTTTACTTGATGCTGTTGAGAAAAGCGGGTAGTATCCCGATTTGGAAGCGGTTGTTAATGCCTTGGCCTTATTTCTTTGTTTGCGTTGGCGCTTACGTTCTCTTTTGCTTAACTGGGGTTCAAACCCTGGCTGTTTGTCCTGGGTGGTGAGAGTCAAGCATTGGGGGCTAACCAGTGGGCCCTTCGGGGGATTAGCCGAACTGGTGGTACCTCTATATGGCGACCCCATCTTTCCCTGCTCGGCTTCTGCCTGGCCAGGTTGGTCCCTTGCCTTGTTTGTGCTAAGGTCAGTGACCTCAGTTGACTTAGTTCCTTCTTTGGCATCTGGCTGGGAAATGGCATTGTCCTGGGTCCGATAAGGTGACTTTTGAGTTAAAACTCCCGGTGTGGTGCCTGGGTTGCTGCCCCTCAGCGTCCTTACCTCCTTTAGAACACTGGCCAGGTAGTCAGGGAGCGATGACAGAGAATAGATTATTGGGGAGCAGCAGCATACCGACTGAATTAGTTTTGTCGACGCTTGGGCACCCATAATTAGATTGTTCAGTTGGTCTAATTTATTGTCTATCCCTGCCGTAAATACGGCTAGCGTATTTAGGAGATCAACCAGTACATCTAGTTTGTCCGAATGGTAGTGTAGGGCGTTGACTGTTTGTTGAAATGTCTGCAAAAGTTGGGGCCAAACGCTGGTGGCTGTGTAAATATTTATTTTTCTTTCAGGTAGCAGACACCCTGTTGAAAAGGCCGCAGAGCAGAGAGAGGTGCGTGAACCAACAAATTAACAGGGAGAGCTAAACCGGAGCTGAGACACGATTCTGTGTTACTTCTAAAAGTATGTGCATGAGTATGAGTATGTGCATGAGCCAAGCCTTGAAATTTTTTTGGCATTTAACTAAAGTGACAGATATCTAGTAAAAGTAATAAAATGTATTTCTTTAACATGTCAAAGCGTTTCACTTTCTTCACTGCATTGAGAAGCACTGATTTAATTTCAATCATGTAGCATGTTGTTAGAATTGCTAACTAAATCATAAAAAATTACATTTATGAAATGGCTCTTAATACAGAAAAAAGGTCAAGACCATCCCATAGCAGAAAATATAAATAATTTGGTTTGTTGATAAGGTCAATATTGTTTCTAGGAAGTGTTCAAGGAATTCTTGTTCTCTAAGAATAGTTCTACTTTAAGCAGATTGCTTTGTGCCAAAGTTCATTTTGGAAAAAAGTCACATCAAATTGTAGAAAAATATAATTCCAAAGTTAGAATTTTTTGTTTTGAAAAAGCGAAGGTCACATTGCAGAGTTAAAAGAACACTATGTGCTAACTTCAAAAGTTATTCTCGGTGTCAGGAGAAAACATTAGGGGCCCTATGTAGGTAATCCCAGATTACCGATTCTTAAATACCGAATCATACCAATTCGGTATTTAAGAACAGGCAAATAGGATGTAGGTAATTTTACCGAAAAAATTACAGAATCAGTAAGTTTCGGTAATTACCGAATCAGTAAATACCGATTCGGTAATTGGCATTCATTCCTATGGGCCTCCAGGCCCACAGGAATGAATGGCAATTACCGAATCGGTATTTACCGATTCGGTAAAAGGGGGAAACATTGAAGGGTGGCAGGGTGTCACTTTGACACCCTGTTGCACCCCTCAATTGTGTATGGGTGCACATGTTGCAGACATACATGCCCTAAGGGCATGTATGTCTGCAACATGGCACTGTTGGAAAAGCAAAAAATATGCTTTTTCCAAGGTTTTCATTATTTACCACAAACTTGTAGTTGGTGGTAAATAACGAATCCTAAAAGGGGAAAAGCATTCATTTGAGTGCTCCCTACATAGCAAAATCGGTAATTTACCAATTCAGTATTTTAAGGAATCGGTAATTTACTGATTCCTTAAAATACCGATTCGGTAAATTACCGAATCAGTAAAATGCCCACCTACATCTCATTTTCCAGATACCGGTCGGTAACGGCTGAAATGACTGAATTTCGGCCGTTACCGACCGGTATTTGCCTACCTACATCTGGCCCTAAATCCTCTAAGCTGGCAAAGAAATCGTCTACCACAGTAGATGAAAGTTGAACCACTTAATTAAGAAGATAAATTGTACACCGATGAGAAGCATCGCCGTCAGCGTCAGTCGTATTAGCAATGTTCGCGGTAAAAGGTACCTGTGTGCCTGTTGACCTCACCTTCAGCTGGAATTGCCGGTTAGATCTCTATGAATGCCGTCATCAGGATTTGAAGCCATTGGGGGCAACACAATACATGAACCGTTATTTGACCCAGTAAGGCGTCAACATCCGTTGGCATTGCTAATGGACAGATATCCAACACGCATTCCTCTCCACAAAGCAGGCATCATAGAACAGGTAAGATGCAATCTTGCCAGATTGGTCTGAATGACAGGAACCACGTGGTATTCAGATCTCTCAAATGAGCTAAGCCAAGAATCTGTGTTTTGCGTTCACGATACTGCATTGCCAGAAGAGCGTTCTCCATGGTGATCTGGGTATCGCTGGTGGCTGGAATTCCCATAACGGAGCAAGAGGAATAAAAATAGTATCCCGGCTACGAGTCCCAAGACGAGAGGCAGGCTGCCGAACACAGAATGCACGAAGTTAGGAAAAATGCCCAGGACTGCTTCAAAATTGCTAACAGTCCTGAATAAATTGTCTTAAATACATGTACAATACCACTGGTATCAGACATGTTTAAGATACAACCTAACATTTCTGCAAAATGTATGGGGCAGTTTGTTGATAATAAGGCATGTATCTCTGCAGAGGAGTTTGCAACTTACAGATCATACATCTCTCTGGACGAGGTCAGTGGCACAGTTTTTTGTAAAAGAATGGCTTTCATTCTGCTTAAAGTATCAATTTGTATAGAAGAGATGTTCAGTGAAGGCCATAATGGCGACTCCCCGTCTGTCTTAGTTTTTGGAAACAATACTTACATACAACAAGTGACCCTGGCTGACACACTAACGAGATAGGCTATTCCTGGCATCATTCCACAACAGCTGTGATCATTCAGCATTATGTAGCTTCCATTGGAAAGCTGCCAAAAAATTGGATCTATCACTGCTGCCGGGGAACCCTGCAGGTGAAATGATAAGTTGTTTGAAGAACCATCGCAGGCTCCATGCAAACCAATGCCTTGACAAAGAAGTGTACCGCTCAATGTTGTTTTACAGTTGTTACCACTAAGAAATACCTCCTTTTCCCTACTCCAACATTTGTGTGTATATGGTAAATCCCAGGTCGACTTTTGTATTCTTTACCCAACCTTTCATACAGGCCTGCTGATACGTGTTATAAGCAATACTGAAACTGGAATATCGTCACTGGTATCGTGATAGTGCCATATATTATCCTTTCAAAGGCTGCTTTCTCAGAAACGTTTTTTGGTAATCGTTCCAGTTTTTCTATGCTCAGCACCGAATAGTCTGCTCCCCTCTGTGCCAAAGAGATTTGTTAATATGTAATGTTAAAGCCAGTAAACAATGACGTGCTGTTGATTAGACACCAAGGCACATAGCCTGAACAAATGTTTTGTAACGTCCAGCCTAGCAGCATTATAGAAAGCAATTGAGACTGGCCATGTTGTAACATTAGCAAGTCCTGTTCCATTATGTCTATAGCAGAGGATACAATGCTGTCCAAAGAATAAATTCTGGATGCCAGCGTTGTTAATCCATTGTCAACTACAGAGAGAGGTTTCTCTAAATTGATACGATCAATTTCCCGTATTCGTTCTGCAGTTTCCATTTGTGTGACTTTCAATGCTTCACTATAAGCAGTGTATATACCGGCGTATATGAAACGTTTATGACGTTCTTTGCGAGGTCCAAGTAAGAATTCTCTCAAATCAATGCCATCTTTAAGAAAAGTTAAGTGTTGTTTCATATCCGGGAGTGCAGATTTTTGTAGCCACTCAAGGCACAGTTTTCCTACACTGTAAGTTATTATTATCCCTGGATGTTGTCTCTGGACATATCTTTGATCTGGCCTAGTTACTGTAAACCCTTGTGCCTTGTTTATGAATCTATCTTGACAGTTATTCATATCTGTGGGCCAGATTAACCATTTTTTCCAATCTGGATTAGTTCTGTTTTGTTGTAAAATATAATTTACGTCTACCTCCTCATCCGTAGTTCTATTACTATCAGGTGTGGGCTTAGGTATGGACGGTTTGTTTAAATCTTTTATCTTAGCCAGGCCAAGACAAGATGTCTGAACAGTTTCATTTAAGAACATTATTTGTTCTGGGATGATGCAGGCTCTGAATAATGCTTCTAAGCCTTGTACCTGCCAGTCTTTTGTGCCCCAGACAGTTTTTGTCTCAATGTTGTCTTTCCAAAAGTCAAAACCTAATGTGGACAATTGAGCATAAAAGGCTGCAGAATAAATGTGCTTAGTATTATTCAACATACTTTTCATGCCTGTCTTATTAACATTTTTAAAATAAAAAGTTTCTGGATTTGTGAAATTAAAACCTGTAAAGTATGGAGATTTTTCATAAAATGTTTTCGAGCTACCTTTTGGTGGTGTTTGACAATGTTCCCATTGATTATCAGTTAGAACACTTCTTGGGTTTGCAGATTTGTGCAAATAATGATGACCAAAATGATTAAAACGATACATTTATTCATAATTTGATGAACCATCTAAGTATTCATGTTTTGCAAATTTCGCTGACATTTCTAAGTCTGCCATCATATTATTAACAGTCTCAAAGTCCCAATCATCAGAAAATGAACTGGGTGAAACAAAATCACTCAAGGAAACCTTAAATTGGTGTGGAATCTTCAGCAGCTAGACCGGGCCATTAATGTCATAATCTGTTCTATCCCAAGCCATACCACCAAGTAGAGGAACGGCTGTGATGTTTACTGATGACAGGTCTCTTTGCTCATGATGAGATGATTTGTGTGGCTTCAGGAGCAAGTTGATGTTCTTACTTGCTTTATCCATTGTACTATATTTTCCATCTACCAGCTTTCCCAAACTTAAAACAAGAATGAGCCAAAGAAAAAGTACACCTAACACAACCCAAAATTCAACCCATGGTGAAACCTGATATGTATTTGTAAGCTGATGAAAAGGTTCTGTTATTTGTTCCTTGAAAGTTTTGTTTGTTCGCGTTATTTCAGGCTCACTGGGCTCCTCAGAAAAGGTATTGAAGTTGATGAAATAGCCAGAAGCAGTTTTGTCAATGGTTGGTATTGCATCCGTATTATTTGAAATCGCTGGAGCTGCTTGTTCCCTTGACATGTTAGTATAGTCAGATGCTACATCATTGTAGACAGGAGTTTCTTGACGAACTGTTATTTGGGTTTCAAGAGGAACACGTTCCATCGCTTTGTTGCACAGTCCTTCTTCTCTCTCTGTAGATTCTTCAAAGGTGATGAGTCTTTCAGTTTGAACCTCTTGGATGGTAGCAAGATTTGGTCGTCTGCTACATCTTTGTAGTCCACTGGGTCTACTACTTATTATCGGCCACATGGTGTGGTTTTACCAGGTCAATTGATACGGATTGGTTCTCCTTTTTTCCAGCAAGGGGCGGCAGTAACACTGTTCTTGATCCGTCGACTGAGTTTTCTGTAAGAAGGCTCAAATTCCTTCTTATCCGCTATTTTCTCTCTGACCAGATCCCCAATCTTTGGAATCCAGACAGGTCTTGCTGGGACAGGTGGTTTTTCTTCAGTGGTCGTTGGCTTTTGTATGGTGTTGCTTAGACTTCTTCTTTTATCATTTAAGTCCTGTAAAACAGCCAAACAGTATTTGATATCAAAGGGTTTTTGTTCTACCACTGAAGTATGACGATCGAGGTCTTCGACCAACATTCTAGTACCAAAAAGGATTTCATATGGAGTGATTCCATCCAGAGAATTAAGACTACGTTGGACTCTTATTAGATGTTTGACCCACCCGTCACCAGAACCTAATACCCTGGCTGTTATAGATTGCCTTATGTCACTGTTTTTGCTTTCCACAACTGAATTTCTCTCAGGATGGAATGGACTTGAGTACTGCAATGCAACGCACAAGCTGGCCATGGTCTCCTTGTAAGCTCGAGATCTAAACACAGGACCCTGGTCAGAATGTAGTGTGCAGATTGCGTATGTGCCGATAAAGTCTCGCAAATCTTTTAGAACAGTTCGGGCATCAGCAGAGCACTGAGGCTTCATCCAAATGAATCTTGAGCATGAATCTACTGTAACCATGATATATTTTTAGTTACCATCCCTCTGCAAGGGACCGTAGTGGTCCAGATAAACACATGCTAATGGTTTCTCTGAAATTAGAAGGGGCGTCTGCTGTTGAAACTTTAATTTTCTGGCACACTTCACATTCCAAAACATAGTTTCTGGTTTGTTTCCTCATGCGTTGCCACCAGTATCTCTGTTTTAATAAAGAAACTGTGGCGCAAACAGCTGCGTGCGCAGAGGCGAGCCCTTCATTTGCTGCTAAAATTAGTCCTAAACTGTGTTCCATGTTTGGGATTACTCTATCCCCAACTCCAGGGATTCGAGCAAACAGAACATTATTTGCATCATGTATGTATGATTCCTTGAGTGGAAAGCCTTTTGGTAGTGTTTTACAACTGTGTTTTTATTGAAGCAGTGACAGCTTGCATTATTTCGATGCCTATTTTTTGTTTTTAAACAAGTGATTGCAGCTACGGAAGCCATTTGCACAGCTGCCTTCGCGGCTTCATCTGTCAATGAATTCCCTTCAACGTTAACGCCATCACGCTGATGACTTAGTGTATGGATCACGCAAGTCTTTTGTAGTTATTTCTGTAAACAAAATACTTGTTCCCAAAGCATTTTATGCTTGATTGTGCCACCTTTTGCGTCTTTGAAACCGTTTTGAAGCCAGTTCTGCAAATATTCATTGTAAGATTGGATGCAGTAATACGAATCGCACACTATGAGTGTGGGGAATTGGCAATCAGTATTTTCAAGCGCCATCTTGAAAGCCTTTAGTTCAGCTCCCTGAGCTTTACAGTTTCCGAGAGTTTGAGTTTTTGTGACCATAGGTCTGAATTTACCATTGCTCCAGCAACTGTTAACTATCGCGCACGCAGCACTATAAGCTTGTTTTCCCCCAATTGCGGGTAGTGCTGATCCGTCTGTATGAATTATACATCTGTAATGTTCTAGAGGCATAATTTCAGTGGGCAGAGGACATTTGTGTTCGTATTTGAGAAATTCTTGAGTCTTCAAGTAGGGGTCAAAAACGTATTCAACGTCTGTTGCAGCAAGAGAATTAACCCATTGTATCCATCTTGGATGTAAAGCTTTTGCATTTGGAATGCTTGCCTTTGTCACTGCATCTAAGCTCTAAGGCAGGTACAGGAGTAACGACTTTTATGCGTTTACACTGTGCGAGGGCTCTCTCTCTTGCTACTGCAGTTTGAACCGGTCAGAATTTTTTCTGTTGAAGTGAATTTCATTTCAGCTTGTGTGTACAAATGTGATTTGTAAGCTATTGGTACCTTTTCACCTTCATTAAAGGTTAGGTATGTGAATCTGCATTTCCCTGGGATGATTCGGATTACAAGGTTTCGTTCATTTACTCATGTCTGTAAATGTGGTGTTGCTAACATGTCAGTTTGCACTGAACACAACATTTCTGTGTGTTTTTGAGTCGAATTAGTTGGTTTGAAATCAGTTTAGAGAGGTTTAACCCTTTCTGCTTAGTTTAAAATGTAAATTCTTCCAAAATTCAGGAATCCTAGAATTGACTGTAAATATTTCAGCATTTTTGGAGGTAAGGAGCAGCACACATTTTTCTAAAAAGTTCTCTGCCAGGCTTTTACCTTCACTTGAAAGTTCATATCCTAAGAATAGGACGTTGAATTGGGCAATCCTTGATTTTTTAAAATTGAATTTATGCCCTTCAGAGGCGAAGCCAAGTATTATGGTGTTCACCCTGGTCAAGTGCCTGTCCAAGTCATCATCTGTAAGATAGATGTCATTGGCATAAGATAATGCTTCATCATCATATGTTTGCAGTAACTCTGTTACTCTGGCTGAAAATAACCCAGGACTGTTCTTGAATCCCTGTGGGAGACAACAGAAGTGACGCTGTGTCCCCATAATTGAGAAAGCAGTCAAGTACCTGCTTTCAGGTGCGATATTTTGACAGAAGAAACCGTTTGAAATATCTAATGTGGTTTTACATTTTTTGCGCACAATGTTATTCATCAGTGCTGCACTGTGTGCATTTTGTTCTGCAAATGTTTTGCAATAAGAGTTTAAGGGCCAGATGTAGGTGGCCATTTACCGACTGGTAACGGCCGATTTCGGCCGTTACCGACCGGTAAATGGGTTATTGGGATGTAGGGGGCCAATTTTACCAAATCGGTAAATTTACCGAATCGGTAAATTTACTGATTCGGTAAAATACCGAATCGGTAACTTCTAGATGTAGGTGGGACTCTTCTGAGTCCCAAAGGCCTTTCAGATTCGGTATTTTACCACCCAATCCAATTGGGTGGTAAAATACCGAATCCAGGTGTGCATGCACATGTGTGCATGCACACCTATGCCATGTGACAGACAGACATGCCCTTAGGGCATGTCTGTGTGCCACATGGCACACATACCTGTATTTGGGGTGCTAGAGGGTGTCAAAGTGACACCCCCTGCACCCTTGCTGGAATCGGTATTTACCGAATAGGTAAATACCGATTTAGTAATGCCCATTGATTCCTATGGGCTTCAATGCCCATAGGAATCAATGGGCATTACTGAATCGGTATTTACAAAATCGGTAAATACTGAATTTTAACGATTCGGCCTTTACCGATTCTGTAATACCCTCTATTTTACCACTTCTTAAATACCGAATTGGTAAAATTCTGTATTTAAGAAGTGATAAAATAAAATTACCTACATCTAGGCTTCAATGTCTGTAGTTCAAAACTAGACGATATGTATTGTCTGGTTTGGAGACAGGAAACAAAGGATTGTTCATGGACGAGGTTCATGTTTCAATCACTCCTTGGTATTCAAGTTGATCTAGGATCTCCCTGACCTTTTTTTTAGATTCTTGTTTAACCGGATACTGCTTTTGAGCAGTTGGTTGATTTTTTTAACTAGATCTTATGGTGAGGACAATCCTCATCCCATCCCACATGATTTTTGTATAATGCTGGTGCCTGGGCCACAGCCCATTTTCTGGCACAGGTGTATTTTTCATGAATTTGAATATGTTATGTTATGTTATGTCATTTTAATTCATTGAGCGCACGTATACCCATGGGTGTCTTGGCGCTGTAGACAGCGAGGGGGTCTGTGCTGGTGGTTAGTTCTGGAACAGCCAGGTCTTCAGGCCCTTCCTAAAGATGATGGAGAGGGGGGTTTCTAAGCTCAAAAGGAAGAGAGTTCCACAGTTTAGAGGTGTTGAAGTGAAAACTGCGCCCACCCCATTGCGCGGTGCGAAGTTTTGGTACCTGGAGCAGTTTTGTGCCCGAGGAACGGAGGTTTCTGGGCGGATCATACCAGGAAAGCAGGTTCTGAAGAAAGATCCGCCCTTTGCTATTCAGGGCCTTATAGGCTATGGACAGGGCCTTAAATTTCATCCGTTGCTCCACTGGGAGCCAATGAAGCTTGCGAATTTCGGGGGTAACCAAGTTATTTCTGGGGATGTTGAGAAGGAGTCGGGCCGCTGAGTTTTGCACACTTTGGAGATTTTTTAGGCATTGTTTTTGTGCATTTCCCAGTAATCCCTTGCAATAGTCCAGTTTAGACTGTACCAAAGCTGTTATTACAGTTTTTCTAGAATCAGCCGGAATGCAGGGGAGAATCTTCCTGGTTTTTTTAATAAGAAAGTGACTTTCTGACACAGTATTTACAAAAAGTGAGCAACCCAAGTGTACCCTTGAGGGCTTGGGTAATGAAAATGAATGGGTGAAGATGCCTTCAAGGGAATTTATTTCATGCGTACTTGATTATTTAGACTAATTTTAGGAAGGATCGGTTAGTGATCCTTGTTAAGAATCAATCAAAAACTGTGGAATTTCAATTCAATTTAAACAATTTGTTTCAACAAGACACAACATACAAAAAACAACACAAGGTGTATTAGAAAAGTATAATTTTATCCAAAATAATTTTTAAAGAAATCACTTCATATACAGATAAGTGAACAAACAGAAAATTAGGACTGTGGGTACACACATAAGTAAATTAATACGTGACTCAACAGAACCTAAAAACACCTATCCCAAATCAGACTGAATAAAACAAGACAGGGATAAGATGAAATGTCGACGTTTCGGTTTCCTATGAATTATTTGCGGAAACCATCTTCAGGACTGAAGTCAATTGGGATCTGTATAGAGAAAATTGCAATCTGACTTCCTAGCACTGCCCGACTATGATTGCTTGAGGGCTGCCATGGTCTAATTTCAAGGTGGAACCGCTATTTGGTGTGTTAGGTGACTTCTTGACTTTAAAAAAGTTTGTGGGCTTCGCTGTATTGATGCTGGCTTTTATTTAAAAGAAGGGAGGTTTCTGGCCACACCTGTTGATAAGCGGTATGTTGAATGAAGCTTAGACGCGGTGAGCAGAAACTAATACCGGTACCTAGAGAAGTTTCTCACGTGGAGAGTTCAGACACAGATGTGTAATCAACCATACGGCGATAATCTAATAAAAATAATGAAGGTAAATTGCAACGTGGTAAATTTTTAGTTCAAGGTAGTTTATCGCTGTTCAGCGGTATGTGAAGCAGTGTGTACAGCTCCAAGTCTCGCCGCAAGTAGAAAGTACATTTCACAGAAAGTATTCCAGTAACCATGCGGTCGTGGTCTAGTCAGGACAGCAGTGGCAGAGTGCTGCGCAGCATGTGGTCAGTTCCCTAGAAGGCATCTTCACCCATTCATTTTCTGACACAGTGGCATTAGTGTGGTGAATGAGAGAAAGCTTAGGCTCAAGCCACACCCCCAGATTCTTGACTTTGGCCGCAGGTTTTGGGGGTTCTCCCATCTCGGGTGGCCACCAGAGGTTGCCCCAGTTAGGAAGTATTTTGCCGAATGACCGTATCACTGTTTTATCGGAGTTTAATTTAAGGCATTGGGTGTGCATGCAATGGTTGATCGTCTGCATGCAAGTAAGAAATTGTGCAGCTGGAGATGTCTCTTTTTTATGTACTGTTATGGCAATCTGAGTGTCATCGGCATAGGACGTGAGGCAGAAACCAAAACTCTGAATCAGTGGGGCCAGCTCTGAGACATACAGGTTAAAAAGTGAAGGGCTTAGGGATGAGCCCTGGGGCACTCCACAAGGAAGAGTGTTCGCATCTGAATGGAAGGCGTCCAGCTCCACCGTGAGTCTTCTGTCTTTAGGGAAGGAGGATAGCAGAGCCAATGCTATGCCCCGGATCCCTATTCTCTTGAGCCGCTCTAGCAATAGAGAATGGTAAACCGTATCACATGCGGCTGACAGATCGAGAAGTATGAGCACGGCTGTGCCGCCCCGATCCATCGTCATCCTGATCTCTTCTGTAGCTTTGATCAGGGCCGTTTCCGTGCTGTGATCACGGCGAAAGCCGAACTGAGAGGAGTCCAGCAGATCATTGTCGTTAATAAATTGAGGTAATTGGGAGTTCATGATTTTATCAATGATTTTAGCTGGAAGTGGTAGCCAGGCGATGGGACGATAATTGCTGGGGTCTGTTAGCTCAAGGGAGGTTTTTTTTTAGTAATGGTAGGATTGAAGTATCTTTCCAGATCGAGGAAAAGCATCCGGACCTGAACATAGAGTTGAAGATGTCTACGAGACCCGGACTAACTAAATCAGCAATTTCTTTAAGTATATTTGGTGGGCAAGGGTCAGTGGGGGATCCTGATTTGGAGTCTTGTATGTATCTAGCTACGGTCTCAGAAGAGATGGGAGAAAAGGCCATCAGTGCATTGGTGTTATGATCTCTAATGGTGGATTCTGTCGGGGGTGCAGGGGTAGAATCCTGAAAATTATTAAAGATATTCAATACTTTGGTCTTAAAAGCTGCTACAATGTTGTCGCATAACTCTTGGTCATACTTAGTTCCTGGACTTTTTGCTGAGGTGAGTATGTTCACCACCCGGAAAAGTTCCTTGGAAGAGCTTTTTGCTTCCTTGATTTGTCTAGTGTAGAACTCCTTTTTGCTGGCTATTGGGTGGACTTTATATTGAGAAAGGGCTGTTTTGTAGATGGTTTTCTGGATAGGGCAATAGTTGGCTCGCCAACGTCTTTCTAGTTGTCGGCAGAGCTGTTTTTCTTTCTGGAGATCTTCGGAAAACCAGGGTGCAGAAGGGTTACGCCTATTGCCCGAGGTTTTCTTTAAGGGAGCAACGCTGTTAAAAGCGTTGTTAAGCCATTTGAGGTATTTCGGGGCCGAGACTTCAGGGGACCCTGAAAGTAGGGGGCGAGACTCCTCAAGCAAGGAGCGGAGGGATTGCTTCTCCATAAATTCCCATTTTCTTTTGGTTGTGGCTGGGGCATTTGATGCCTCAGATGGTCCCAGAAGGGTGAAAGGAAATGTGAATTTAACCAGTGCGTGATCGGACCAAGTTAGAACCAGGGTTTCAATAGGCGCAAGATTGTTAACAGAGGAGAAAAGGCCATCTAACGTACGGCCAGCCTCATGGGTGGGGGGCTGAACTTTTTGTTTGAGACCTACTGCTTCTAAGGTCTCCAATAATGCTTACGTCTCCTTATTGGCTCTATCTTCGAGATGGAAGTGAATTTGTCGTTTTGTAAACTAGTGCCTAGGAGACTGTCGATGTTAGAGATGAAATGACTTCTAAATCCGGGGGGATATACAAGAATACCCTTGAAAGTTTGTTTTGTGTTTAACTCAATAATAAAGAATAAGGACTCATAAAAGGGTGTGGAGGTCGGGTAAAACCTAACCGGGAAGTGGTCCCTCAGTATAATAGCCAACCCTCCCCCGCGTTTGAGGGGGTCTATCTACCCTAATTGCCTGGTAGCCTGCCGGAGTTTCAGTTACAAAGTCTGGGTCAGATGCTGCGTCTGCCCAGGTTTCAGTCAGGCACAGTAAATCCAGATCATGGTCAGTGATGAGTTGAGAAATTTCGTACTTTTGTTTGGACAGAGATCTAACATTCACTAGGCGTCCCTTTAAGGTGGTATTCTTACTAGAGGGGGAGGCTTGCTATTACCGGGGGGCTGGACTGTCTGAAAAGCTCTGGCATTCTGAGGTTCCGGAAGAGAAAAACCGCAAGTGCAGGCTGTTTTTTGGTAACATGGTGTAAGCTTACAGCAGTTAGTATCGGTACTGTTGAAGCGACGGAGAGCTGTGCTATCACAATGCAGTGTGCGTGTCATGACACGGGCAGGGGTTCTGGCCCTAGGCACGGACCCAGCGCGGACGTGCGCAGACGGGCTTGCCTTTGGCAAATATGATTTGAGAAGGCTGGCATAATGAACTCTTCGCCATGTGGCACTTCCTGACAAATTCAGGTGGCCAGTCTTTTTTAGCCAGAAGAATGTCATAACATTTAGATAGTTTTTCCCAAAAGAGTGCTTTTATTTTCCTAGTTATATCCCCCTCTATTCGAAGTGTTACTTCATATAACTTATGTGGTACTCTAACCCTGGTATCTGCAGTTTCAACCTGAATGCATACATTCAGGTCCACTGTCTCTAGATGATCCTTCAGGATCTTGCGAGCTATCGTAACCTCTGCTGCACTGTCCAGCATTGTCTGGGCCCTCTCCCTGTTCTTGAGTTGTGTCCTCAAGATCCTCTGCATGTCTCATTTTTAGACTTGCTACCTTCTTTCTTGGTAAATTGAGTTTTCCTATTTTTTGGAACGTGTTGATCGCCTTTGGACTTCAAGCGTTGTGTTCTGATCATCCTCTTCTTTCGGATTTCTGTGAGGAAGTCTGAAAGGTACGAGAGGAACGTGTATCAGTATCTTGATATTTATCAGGTTTTCTCAAATTTTCCATGTTTCTGAGGTTATACCTCTTTTCAGAGGGCTCCTTTTGAGGAGACCTTCCTCTGGATTGAGATCGCTTCTCTTTAGGAAGTGTCTGTCTAGTATTTTCACACTTCTTTTTAGGAGTAGTGAGTGTGTTTTTGATAAAAACATTTTCAGGATTTTCTGATAGTTCGGGCTTTACTGGTTTGCCTCCCAAACTATCTCTTCCTAGTTCTACAAAGGACTGTTCTATTATTCTGGCCAGTTCATATGGTTGCTCAGTTACATCAAGTTCTTTTAGTTTTTGTCGGATTGCCACGGATGCTGCTTCACCTTTAATATTTGCTAATATTATAGCTGAGACCTGTTTGAAATCTTTCAGTAACTTCATACCGAGATTTAAAGCAGGTTCTGCCCCGTATTCATTTTGAATCTGTTTCAGGACATCTTGTATTACCGCCATGGACGGAACACCATGTGTTTTTGTGTAGATTGCAGCAAAGACTGTACCCCAAGGTTCACAGTCCTCTAGGTGTGGTGCAATCCCCATTGGTATACAGATTGTTAGAATCCTGTGTTTCTCATGCGGTGAACTATCGGGAAACACTGCCTCTATCTGAGTAATTTTTCAGCTAACAAGAATGGAATTTGCTCCCTTTTTTACCAATAACTGATTATATGGTCTGTGGTGTAATTTTGTTTGTATTCCCTTCATGAAGGGTTTGTTGTGGAATTCTGATAGCAGGTTGGACTGTTAGTGTCCACATGACATATTTTACCAATTGTCTATGTATTTTAATTAACTGTTTTACCTCAGATAACAGTTCTGGACCTATCATTTGTTGCATGGCAGGATATGGTGTGTAGCTTGCTAGTACCGGCCATGTTGCTTCTGGTCTACCTAGTGGACCGAGGCTGGTAATGTAATTTTGATGTTGTAGGGTGCCTTTAAACCAGAGCTGATGATCTTGGTAAGTTAGTGGAATTTCATTGTCCTCGAAAGGAACGTATTGCGCAGGGTGTTCCTCTATCTTATAGAATTGGAACACGTGTGTTGTTGGATTTGCTTGTGGAAAGATAATCCATAATTGGAATACCTCTGTCTGCCGATATTCATGTACCTCTATGACAAATATAACCCTACCACCTCTTGGTGATAGGCCATTTTCTATAAGCTTTATAGCTATTGTTTTCCTCACATTTTCCGGGATAATTATAGCATCCAGGTCATTTTGTTGGAAGCCTGTAATGTCTAAGCTCGGTTGGGTTGCATTTACTGCAGTTCCACTGCCCCCGGATTATCATCGGACATTTTGTTAAAAAGTTTTGCAGAGCAAGTTTCAAGGAAACAAAGATAAAGTGTACAATATTTTGGAACACTGTATCCTTCAACGTTGAACAAACCAAAAGTAATACATAGGATTTTTCGTCCTACTCAGTAATGGCAGATTTTATCCTTTAACCCACTTCAGACTTATATTGGAGTTTTTTATGGGATAAAGGGGTCTCTGGGAAAAGCACGACTGAGTTACTCTAGTATCTAGCGTTAAATTAGTGCCTTACCAAACGTTGGGCGCCATGTAGTGTAGTTCCTATATTCCTCTTAGACTCTGCGCATTGGAATAATATATCCTATAGATGTGACATAGGACTTATGTCTACTAGGTTGCTATCAAATATATTAGACCTAATTGTGAGTGCCAGCTAGCTCAGAGGTCACTAGAAACTTTCTAGAATTCACAAGAAGGGATTTAATTTCTGACAACCGCATAAACATGGCAACTTTGTTTCCCCAAGATGAAACAATAGATAGATATTTTACTCAGTCATTCGTGCATGCTTCGTTTCACCAGAGGTGCAGAGAAATAGAGAGACAGGCGTTTTTAATAAAAGTATTTATTGAACAGTCTTCTTTCTCATGCAAATGAAATGAACTGCTACAATCGTAATACTGGTAGCAAAGTATAATTCATACAGTAAGAAGAGTATTATAAAATAATATTTTAAAAGCATTGTATGGTTTCTAGACCATAGATAAATACATACATAAATAACAAAGGCTAAAAAGTACTCAGCTGGTGCTTCTAAAATACGCCTACCCTGATGTACCTAACCTAAGTCTAGTATGAGGGAAGAAGTAAGGGCCCGATTCACAGAATGAACTTACTACTTTTGGCATTCACAGAATGCACTTACTACTTTTGGTATTCACAGAATGCACTTACTACTTTTGGTATTCACAGAATGAACTTACTCATTTCGGTATTCACAGAAGTTAGGACTACTAACTTTAGGACTCCTAAATGCCTTCTGTGAATACCGAAAGTCTTAAAATTAGGATTTTTCTCAATTTAGTAGTAGTAAAGTTAGGACTCCTAACTTTAGGACTCCTAAATGCCTTCTGTGAATACCCAAAGTCCTAGAATTACGATTTTTCTCAATTTAGTAGTAGTAAAGTTAGGACTACTAACTTTACTACTACTAAATTGAGAAAAATCCTAATTTTAAGACTTTCGGTATTCACAGAAGGCATTTAGGAGTCCTAAAGTTAGGAGTCCTAACTTTACTACTACTAAATTGAGAAAAATCGTAATTTTAAGACTTTCGGTATTCACAGAAGGCATTTAGGAGTCCTAAAGTTAGGAGTCCTAACTTTACTACTACTAAATTGAGTAAAATCGTAATTTTAAGACTTTCGGTATTCACAGAAGGCATTTAGGCGTCCTAAAGTTAGTAGTCCTAACTTCTGTGAATACCGAAATGAGTAAGTTCATTCTGTGAATACCAAAAGTAGTAAGTGCATTCTGTGAATGCCAAAAGTAGTAAGTTCATTCTGTGAATCGGGCCCAGTGTGAGGTGTAGCATAAATTTAGTATTGGTTTTGCCAAGAATCTAACCAAGATTTCTCTTAGGGTCTAATCAGCTCCGTACCTTGTTTTTAGAATGAAGGAGGTAATTCTTAGGACTCGATTTCCCAACACCCCGCAAGGGGAGCTTGGAAACACTGGAGCTGGATTTCTCTGCAAGAGAAAAGACAGCGTCCCTCTCAATGCGTCTGCTGGAGGGTCGGCTTCCTTCAGCACTATGCTACGGGCAAGTAGATAGTTGAACTGCTCCGAACCACTGTGTGTTTGCTAAGGCAAGTGTGGGCATATTTATACCTTGAAGGATCTGAGTTTGACTTAAAGCTGGACATATTAAAGTCATCAAAGAGTCTCAGTTCTTTGAAAACTCCATGAGTTCTTGGATAAATCAATATTCAAGCAAGGGGAAGTCCCTAGCTGCTGAAGCCGAGTTTTCCAAGGAATCGTTGTGGATTTTTGGAACTAGTTGAAGTAGCCATGCCGTATTTGGACTGCATGAACTATGTCTAAATATGGTTATGATTTCTATGCCTATATAAGGGCATGAATCGGGAAAATTACACTAGGGTCCTAAAATGCTATACAACAGACCCAAACTGTTCTGAGTCCAGGATTTTATTCTTCTCTAAGAATTTGGAAAATGTGTTATTCATATGTTTTCCAATGATTCTAGTTGAAAAGAATAGCTGAGATAAGGATGGTAGTTTTTTACCTCTTCTGGATCTAGTGATAGTTTCTTCGACAGTGGAAGGATAGAGGCCTTTTTCCACTCTATAGGAAAGTGTCTGGAATCTAAAAAAGTGTTCAATGGTTTAATGAAAGTAAGAGTTCCTGCTCCTGAAATATACTAAATAATTGTCTTAAGGGAATAGGGATCCAGAGGAGTCCTTGATTTAGTTTGACTTATGAATTCTGCTACTCTTTCTTCTGTAAGTGGAGGAAAGCTACATAAAGTTTTTTTAACCAGGGCTATATTGGCAGATTCCAAGGCAGGGACAGAGGCCTACTAATGGTACTTAACTTGCTGAGGATTTCCTCTACTTTCTTTTAAAAAAGATTCTACTAGTTGATCGCAGAAGAGCTGACTGGGGAGCATATTACTGTTACTGTTTATTTGATAGACTGGAGAGAATCTGAACTGTCTTGAACAATTCTCTTATGAAGTTATTTTATTCTTTTCTGAGAAATACTTTGTTTTCTATAAAACTATCGACTTTGTATACTCTTGAATATATTTGTTATATCTGATCTTTTCTTCCTACAGATAGTTTTATTTTCAAAGTTTCTCCTGTCATATACCCTTTTATTTTTGTTACTTAAGCTGAGGTGAAAACCAGGGGTCATAAGGTCTATTTCTATGATTTTTAATAGTATTGACCAGCGCTTGCTTAGTAACAGTGGTCCTTAGCCAAGTAGAATACCTTTCAGCTGTTAGATTAGAATATTTCATCAATAGAGGGCTGGCTATATCTAATGTATCAGCTAAGTCTGTTTTGTTGATTTTATTCCAGGCATGAACTTTTACAGGTAATATATATATATTTATAGTTATGACATAGTTATAGTTAAACAATGTAACGAGGGGGTGCACTGCAATGTATTTCCACTAATTTGTTTGGAGCGTATTTTGAAATTCAACTAGTTAGGGTGCTCCTACAGGAGGCGTGTCCATCCACACACGTTGGATTATAATAGTAAGATGTGCAAACACAAAATTGTGAGAGCATCCCTGAGAAGGGCACACCATGGGTTCTCTGTAAAAAGACTCCTCAGAAGGTTTCTTTAAGTTTTATGTGTTTTATTATTCCAGAATTGTATTTGTATTCTTCATGATATTCCAATTCATATCAATCTTTATATACTTTCAACATAGTTCATCATTAGAAATCATTATTTCATGATATGCATTTCTGAATACTCCAATGCATTTCGGGCAACCTTGCCCTTTATCAAGGAACGCTGAAACATAAGGATATAGCAGTCAAAAATCATGCTAGTCATATGATCATAATAAAATCATAATGAAATACATTATGACATCAAACCCAATGTTTAGTACTTAATCCATGCTATATAGTGCTGGTCACCAGCGTGTGGGGAACAATCGATCTCGCGTTGCAACAGGTATTTGTTATTGTCCCCCCCATGGGGGGGGAATTGAGGCCATTGATAATGCCATCTTGAATAGTGATATTGAACCTCCTATGCAACAATTTTTAATGGAATTGATGATATTCACCCTTTATCATAGTTATTTTGAATATAACCACAAATGGTACCTACAACTATCCGGGATGTCCATGGGTAATTGCGCTGCGCCCATGTACGCAAATACTTACATGAAACAATAAGGGGACAATAACATCTATGGATACGCGAATTGGACAAAGAACTTGAAGCTTTTTGTTCGTTACAAAGACGATTTATTTATATTTTGGAAAGATACTAAAGAAAATCTTGAACAATTGTTGACTACATTGAACACTATTGATGAGAGAATCAAATTGACATGGGAAATCAATGATACATCAATCACCTTCCTGGATCTACTGATTTCTATAACCCCCATGGGTTTTGTTACTGATTTACATCGCAAAGCCACTGACCGTAATAACACACTTCATTTTTCAAGTTTTCACCAGAGTTCACAAAAAAGACATTTACCATTCTCACAAATGTTACGTGCCAAACGAATTACATCTAATCAGATTATGGCTAAAGAACGAGTCAAAGAAATGGGTATTAGATTTCTGGAAAGAGGGTACCCTACTTTGATTGTGGAAAATGCAGAAGCCCGAGTGGCTTTGATCCCCAGAGTTGAAACACTCAAGAGAAGACAACAGAATGGTGCTAGTATCCAAGTTTTCCACTGTGAGCAGAACATTCAAGAAAATTATAATAAAACATTAGTCAATTCTAAGTATGTAGCCTGATTTTCAGGGTATATTCAAGGAGCCACCCATTTTTGCATACACAAGGCATGCGAATATCAACAAAATCTTAACTAAGTAACCAATTGAAGAAATGGAAGCCAAAGGCACCGAGCATGCCTGAACTGCAGCAACTGCAATAATGTTATCAAAGATAATGTGGTCACATATCCTATGAAAGGCTATGATATTAAGTTAAAAGTGAATTCTACTTGTGACTCAGCCAACCTAATTTACTTGGTGAAATGCCCATGTGGAAAAATGTATGTTGGTAAAACCGAAAGAAAAATAAAAGTTTGTATCAACGAACACAAATCCAACATAAGAACGAGTAACGAAAAATCGATCATTGCTTTACACTTCATGGAACACAAACATAACATCTCTCAATTGAAATTCATGGTACTTGAGATTATTAAAAAAAGTGAAGGCAGAGACAATAACAAATACCTGTTGCAACGCAAGATCGCATGGATTTACAAATTGCAGTCAATGAAGCCCTTTGGGCTTAATGATCGGATGGAATTCAGTTGCTTTATTTAACCACTCTTCGAGTGGTCCACTGATGCTGTACCTTTTTATAATGTGGCTTATATTGGATATTATGCATACATTTACCCTCTCATGTTTACTTGTTAGACACTGTTTACACATGTAATCATGGCCGCTATGCCTGTTTCACCACCTGTGGTCCACTTTTTATGTTTACACTTTATGTTCCCCTCACGTGACCCGAGTAGGCGGTGCCACTTTTTCGCTTCAACTTTTTACCGGTTACTAACTAATGCGGCTCATTCGAAGCACTTGACACCACTGGCGTGGATGCCCGAGATTACGCATGCACATATCCAGAATCTAAGTAAGTCCGGTTTTTTCATCGTTAGTAACACTTTTGTACTGCTCGTGATATTTTTAGCGTCTCCCTATGAACTTCATGTTCCCCTCACATGACCCGTGTAGGCGGTGCCACTTTTTTGTTTCACTCTTTTACCGGTTTACTAACTTATGCGGCTTATTCGAAGCACTTGACACCATTGGCGTGGACACCCGAGATCACGCATGTACACATCCTGAATTGAAGTAAATCTGGTTTGTTCACCGTTCGTGACACTTTTTCACCGCTCGTGATAGTTCTAGCGTCTCCCTATGAACACGACACTCGAGACCTACCAGGCTGCATGTCTCCTTCACTAACCACGTATTCACGTAATACGCTACCCCCGCTTTTTCCGTTTTTGTCCTTCTGATTAATTTGAGTGATTGCTCTCACGATTGTTCCCCACACGCTGGTTACCAGCACTATATAGCATGGATTAAGTACTAAACATTGGGTTTGATGTCATAATGTATTTCATTATGATTTTATTATGATTCAGCTCTCCTTGACAAAGGGCAAGGTTGCCCGAAATGCATTGGAGTATTCAGAAATTCGTATCATGAAATAATGATTTCTAATGATGAACTATGTTGAAAGTATATAAAGATTGATATGAATTGGAATATCATGAAGAATACAAATACAATTCTGGAATGATAAAACACATAAAACTTAAAGAAACCTGCTGAGGAGTCTTTTTACAGAGAACCCATGTTGTGCCCTTCTCAGGGATGCTCTCACAATTTTGTGTTTGCACATCTTACTATAGTTATAGTTAAGACATAGTTTCCATTGCCTCAGAGCGGTTCTGTGAGTGGGTGCATGAGTCTTTAAGTGGGACTATGAGTTCAATCTGTGCATGGAATGTTTTGGGTTGATCCGTCAAGTGGGGCATTAGAAAAAGGGGCAGGGCTAAAAATGAGTGTGTTTTCCTGTGTTAATTCTCACAAGTATATTAGACACTTCTACAGCTCAAAGTGCTGGACTGAATACCAACAAAGATGGCAGAAAGCTAGCTCTTGGTCCAGAGAGAGCACATTTTGTTAATTGGTGTAAGTCTGTTCAGTGGTTTTCAAGATTTTAATGAGAAAACAAAATTGTATTTCTAGAAGCGTGAACATTGATGATCTCATGCACAGATCTTATTACCTGCCAACACTTCATCCAGGAAGTGTTGGCAGACATTTAGGGACTCGGTTTCTGTCGCGTCTCAAATAAAAAGGTTAAAAAAAGAAAAGGAGGCAGGGTAGGAATAGCCTGAACCCCTAGAATTGGTGCTGGGGTCCCTCTGGACACTGCCAGGGCACAAAAGCATTTTTTGTTGAATTTTCACCAAACATTGTGGGCATTTACGAATTCAGCAAAAAGTTTTTTTTAAAACAAGTACAGTCTCCCACGCTTGTTTATAATATAGCCTCTGGGTGGGCTAGGTCCTAAGGGCATGTGGGATATAAAAAACTAGGGGGCTGCACGTGTCTCCTCTCCTAAGGCTGAATGATCCCGGGGACCACCACCTCCCTGAAGCTATATATCTATATTGAGGGGGTCACGCGGACCCCCCACCATGAGCTCAATGGAACCATCATCTCCTGGGGCTTGATTTTAAATGGGGGGGGCATGTGAACCCACCCTCCTGGGGCTGTTTGAAGCTCTGGGGACCACCACCTCCCAGAGGCAAAATTAAACTGTTACAGTGAGGCCAGGAGGACCCCAGGCCCAGGGTCCGCAAACACCAAGTGGCCTATAGAATCTGTAAAACTGTAATGGGAGCTGCGCAGCCCCCCCTCTGCGGGCATAGACGGTTCTGGGGACCACAACTTCCCAAAACCGACTCCTGCTATCTCCTGAGGTGCCCACCCTCAGGAGATGGTTGTTTGCTTTTGATTGGCGGGACCTCTGACAGGTCCCACCAAGTGTGAGCACACTCCACTCCCAGAAAACAGGAACTATAAAACTGCTCTTGATCTCTAGGAGTGGAGATTTCACCTATTTCAATACCAGATGTTTTGCGGGCAGAGGAACATATGAAAGATTGCTCCCACATGCAGGGAGCTACATTTTTAGCAATGCCGGTTTCCGCAGGAGCATTAAAGTCCCTCTATCCGCAGTCCCCATCAAAGCAGGGCATCTAGGTACAAGTGGCTGGGCCCCTGCTTATGTGGTCCTCGGAGCCAAATTTGGCCCAGGTAGGGGGGCCACATTGTCCCCCTCTCCTAATAATAATTGGCTGGACCCTGGTGGATGGGGTCTCTAGGGCCAACATTGACCCGAGGAGGGGACCCACGTGGCCCCCCTCCTTTTAATCATTGGCCAGGCCCTGAGGGGTGGGTCCTCAGGATCAAAATCACCAAGGGGGAGCTATTTGGCCCCCTACCGTCTTTTAATAATTGGCCCAGGCCCCAGTGGATGTACTTGGATTCGTGTAAACAATTAAATATTGCTTCAAGGTAAAAAAACATAGAAATTCACTGAAAAAAGAAAGCTTACAGGATCGCTATAGTTAGGAAATAGAATGAAAAAAACCTTAGAAATTGACTATTGTAGTTAGGTTCACATTTTACATTAAGAAATTCAGCAGTTCTAGCTAGAGTTAGCTCAAAAAAGTATAAATCGAGCCTTAAGGGAACTAAACCTTGCAACCTTGCCATGTATTGTTAATCACTCCAAATATTAAATCACTCATAACATCTTCTATGATATCATTGATAATATCACTGCAACATTTGCTGTGAAATTATTGATGAGAAAATTGTGAATGGTGGAGGCGCGAGTTATAGTTTCCTTAGGGCATGAGTAATAGTGGGACTGGGTAAGGTTAAAAAAGAGTGAGATGCGTCAGGGACGAATTAAAAATCCCTCCCATCAAAATGATCATTTTATAAACACATATACCTCTGGGGTAGGAGGTAATTTTACACTAGTGCATTTCTTTCATGGATTCCACACTGTCTCTACACTTTGAGACTCTTCCACCTGGTGGAGGCGAGACCAGAGGATGACACTGTTGGCTAATAGTACATCAGTGAGGATAGCATGTCACTGACCAAAACTAGCTGTTGAGGGTTCTACTGTACTTTTCAAGAGACTCCATGGTGCAGTGTCAATCTCGTTGATGTATTGTCAGTGACAGAAATCGACACCTTCAACTATAACACTTTCCAATGTCTAACCCCCATCATTAACACAACTGACAATGAAACACTTCACTGCCATCTCCTATACCATCCTCCTGGCAACACCACCATAGTCTCCCAGCACTTGTCCGACCTGATCTTGCATTGTGCTCTCCGAGACGCAAATAACTTAATTCTGGGCAACATCAACTTACACTGGAATGAAAATAGCAACTCTCTAATCCAAAACCTGAACGAGCTGCTGCACAGCAACAACCTTACCTAGCACTGCTCAGATGAAACCCATAACAAAGGAGCAATCCTGGACGCTATCACCCAACGCAACACAATCACAATTGACCACATTCTACCTGTCGACTGGTTCGACCACCACCTAATCCTATTCCGCAGCACCCGACCAATCACATATCAACCTCCCACTGAAGACCACCCAATATGGACAAGAAATCTAACTCAGATCATCTTGGCTTCAGAAAAGGCTGTAGCACCGAGACTGCAATTCTTAGTATAATGGGCGACATTCAAAAGTCTCTTGACTCTGACCAATGCTGCCTACTTACTCTCCTGGACCCATCGGCAGCCTTTGACACGGTTGACCAGAAGCTACTCATCAATTTTCCCTAAGAAAGGGTAGGTACAGATGAGGTGGTCCTACACTGGTTCTCCTCCTTCCTACACAACCGCACTCAAAGGATAAAAATCTAAACCTTTAGGTCCGACCCACACCCCGTCAGCTTAGGTGTCCCCCGAGACTCAGTGCTCTCTCCTCAACTGTTCAATATATACATGGAACCCCTCACCAAAAAAGCCAACATCCCCTTCCACCTCTAATCTGATGACACCCAGATCTATCTTGAAACCTCCTCCCTCGATGACATTCAGAGACTCAATGACACCCTAGTAGAAGTTCAACAATGGATATCAATGAACCACCTAAAACTCAACCATGATAATACAGAAATCCTCCTCATCTCCAAAAAAGAAGAAAACCAGCATATTGTAGAATGGCTAAAAGCAATTGATGCTCTTGACGGCAATCTTACGCTGGCCAGTTCTGTAAAATCTTTTGGAATCCCCCTAGGCTCAAAACTCAACATGTTCAAATACATTAAGAACTCCGCAAAGAACGCCTTCCTCAATCTGAAGCTACTCAACAAAATAAAACCCTTCATCCCGCCCAAGGATCTCAAACAAGCCACTCAATCAATGCAGTCCTCACCTGTACAGCTCAATCCCACCTAGCTCCCCTCAAAACAACTCTCAATGCAGCAGCCAGAATGGTCACCGGACTTAAGAAATATGAACACATCTCTCCCGCACTCAGAGAACTAAAATGGCTCCCAGTCGAAATGCGCAGCAGTTTCAGAACCACCTGCCTCATGCACAAAGCCCTGAACACAGGGAAACCCGACTACCTGGCCTCCAAACTCAAGAAGGCCGGTCAGGCAAGGAATCTCAGGAGCTCCAATACCCTACTACTCTTCCCTATGAAGACACGCAGACAAAAAGAGCTATTCAATCCTTTGCTGGGAGTGCTCCCAAATTCTGGAACTCCATCCCAGCTGATATCAGGACTATCCCTTCCTTTGTAAAATTGAAGAAACACCTAAAAGTCTTCTACTCCAACCGTGCCTTCCCAAACCGAGAACCGATGCCAAAGCGAACAAGCATGCACTATACAGCACCCTGGCACTGTGTCATTAAGACCTACCTCTTCCCCCTTCCCATACCTCCTCGCTCCCTCCTCCCTGAAAGAGGTTCAGCCCAATGACAATGTGCACCCATCGAGGTTATCGCAGGACTCCCTTCCTCAATATTGCACAGCACACTGGGGCTTCTAAACCAACATATATACCTCTGTCTCTCTGTGTGACTTGCATTAAAATGTGTTGTAAAGCGCACTGATACCCTCGGTCTGGCCAGCACTATATAAAAGTCCTAAAATAAAAAAAAAATGATAAAACTTTGGGAATGTCTGGCATAGCTAATGTGCATCTAGATGCTACTCTAAGATGCATTCTTATAAACAGATAATCAACATAATTTAAGACTACACTTTGTTTGCTACTGTTCTTTGTCTGACCTGGAAATAGAGATAAGAAGGTACTTTCTCCAGACTGATGTTGCAACATGTGTCCTATCAATGCCATGGAAAGATAAGGCAGACAACATCTGCATCAAAGTCAGATATGTTGATAATTCTGAAAAAATACCGAAAATTGAGTCTTGGCCTCTAAGGATGAAATTTGGCCTTATGGTCTTTATGTCACTAGGCTCTTCTCAGGTCTTAGACAGCATTTAGGTTCAATCTTCTTCTGAATTTTCACTGATCCGTTTGTCCCTCTCCTAGTAGCAAGTTCAATCCGGATTCACGTCCATTGAAGTGGGTGGCAGAAGTGGGGTTGCTAACATTTGCTACATGTTAGCAAAATGAATATTTAGCGCACAGGGATCTCAACCATAGCAAAGGTGTCTTTTTTAAAATTATCTATTTAATGTTCTTTACAAATCCGACTTCACCTGTGAATGGAGTTTGTAATTAATATTTCAAAAACAAAAGACTTTAGTTACATTTATAGCTATTTCCTAGGCATATGTGTTGTTTAATAAACATAATACTGTATCCCCATGCTTTCCTCTGAAACAGCCAACCTTGCTACAGTGAAAATAGCTTTGAGGTTCTAGTCGCTGTAAGCACATGTTTAGCATTAACATTTGCATGTTCTACTTTTGAATAATATATACCATGTCTTAATAGGTAGAAAGCATTTTTTAGGGGTGACATATACACACTATATACATTTAAAAGGAGTGTTTTAGGCCCGCAAAAGGGGTTATTTTGACATGTTGAATTTGCGTTTTGAACCAGGACAGCCAGGTCACTGGTAGCAGACCTGGAGCCATGTTTGCATTGTCACAGCAGTGGGCCTCATTGGTTGTTAAATATACTAGTCAGGAGTATTCCAATTTTGCCATGTTGAAAGAAGGAGCGTCCACACTAGTCAGCAACATCCCCAACATGTTACAATCAAACACAAATCACAATTTGGTTGGGTGGTAAATCCCACTAGTATACTTTAAATTATATTTGGGCTACAAAAGGAATGCAAGCACTACACAAAGTCTTTCTAAATATGGGCCTTAAGGTGTATACAAAAAGGCACAGAACTCTGCACGTAGCTTAGACATCTATGCTATTGCCCCTGGTTTGAGTTCAACAAAAACATGATATACATTGCATCAACATGCCTAGTCTACCAGCGTGTCTTTTCCTTCTTCAATTGTTGAATAGAAACGGAAGCCTACCTCACCGATACATATCAGAACATTACTCCTCATTTTGACCTCGGTGGAGAGGTAAGCATTGGAACAAATGATTCACACTCATTTTTTCTGCTGTGCCTAGTTTCATGTGAGTATAAACTGTTCTCTCTTGTTTATATTTCACACTCTGATTTATGCCCAGATATTAGCTGATGGTAAAGTAGAGCACAAAAAATAAGCAAGCTAGAAGGATAAACTTTGTGAGCGTTATGTCCCGCAAATTATTGCAAGATGCCAGTGCCAATCTGAAAACCTATAACAACTTCCCAAAGGGCCTGTGTGGACGTGGCTTTAGTGGAGCAAGTAAGATATTCAGATCTACTTTTGCTCAATATAAGCAATGCAATATACAACAATCGCCCACTATCACTGAACTAAAATGGAATAGAGAAATAAAAAAGCATTCCTGTGTGATATGTGCACCTTGAACCATCTGAAGATAGAGCTTGAGCAGCAGCATTCTGATTTCACTTAGGAAGGCTTGGTCCGCGGAGGTTACCCCCACCAATCTCAGTTTCCACAGCTGCCTTGTCTAGCCTTCCTGCCTCACTCCTTCATAGTTGCTCTGCTAAGCCTTCCTTTCCTGAATAAAACCCACCATTATTGCCCACTCAATGCATGCGCCACTCTTGGTCCCACATTTGACATTGTACATTACATTATACAACCAATCTCTTTTATAATCTTGACATCGTCAATTATCAAACTTGGGCAAACAAATAAGATAGTACTTTTTCATGATCCCCCACTTATAACACGCAGTACTGTACTCCTCTTCCTTAAAGACGTGTCTACTGGGCTAATCCTTACATCATCCAAACCGAAAAATGACATGCCACTTACTTGCCAATTGCAACATCTCTCCATCAACTTCTCTAATCTAACATTTACAGCTACAATTAATTGCACTAACATTATTGACCTTGACAAATTAATCATTCATTGGGCCATACAAATATAGCCATGAACTGCATATGAATAGTCATAATCACCAGATTAAAAAATCTCCTTGTACATCTCTACACCAACATGTGGATAGGTAACAATTCGGGGGCCTTTATTCCTGGTCTGTCTAGACAATTTTGCCCTAGTGGGTGAAACGACTTTGCAACCCGTTATCCCCAACACTACCAACAAGTCATCTCCTAAAAAGGAGCCAAATCATCTGCAATAATCAGGGATTCTTCTAAGATCTTCCCATGGGAATTCTCAAACATAACATGATTTCCATTTATCTGTTTTCTCCTCTGATACTGCATCTAATATTCTCATCGAAACCACCCTGTATGTCTTGACATACAACCACGTTCCACCTTCCAAGAAAAACATACATTCTGCTGCACTTCCAATGCACTCAGGGACCAAACAGCATCACAAAGCAAGAAGAATTGGCAAAGCCAATAGATCGGAACAACTGTTAAGCTAAGTGTTTACTAAAAGTTGAGCACCTTTGTGTATGTTGTCTCTCCCTGGGTCCAGGAAGGAAAATCCCATAATGAAGCAACATCTTGAGCTACAACAACATGGAAACTGGAAGCAGGGTCACTTTGCGGAACTGACTACATCAGCAGAGTTAAATTGCACTCTCACATACGAATGTTATGAAAAGGTGTTGGAAGATAAATGTTCCATCTAAACTGAAGTTGAAAGGCATACACAGCAAAATATTGCATAGTGAACACTTTTGTCAAGGCCCACTATTCTTGTGTTTCCCCAATCAATCAGCTGGGTAGGTGCCCAATGAATGTTTTACATTATGTTCAACAGTGATGTTCCTCAAGAGGTGTATGACTCAGGGTACCTTACACTGAAAAAAAATCACCTACAGCAGGTCCCCTACCAAAAGCAGAATTACAGATGCAATTGACAAAATGAGAGGTTCAAATCCACAGCAACATAGGTGCTAAGTTGTATGGACTTTTTGAGCCCAGCAACTATTCATGTTAATCTACCTGGGTCAGGCCACAATCTTTTGGATAAAATTGCTATCCTATACCTTATTATATAATGCCATTCTTGTCTGTGATGAAGATATATGCTTGCTTATGCTACTTTGTTAGTCTTCAAACTATTGATTTGGAATTATCCTCTGCTATCAGGGTGCAAGAACAGGCGTATTGGATGTATGACAAGGGATGCTAAATGCTAATCCGAATCAAACAAGCATAGGTAAATGCATTAAGGTTTCGCTTATGTGATTAATAATAAGCAGTTTTTTGTTGTAAGTTGTAGCTTGCTGAGTAGTTGTAAAATATAAGTTACAGAAAGTCTGTTAAAGTGTTATGATTTGTTTGATGACAACAAGGCAATATAATGTGCTGTTACTGGTGGCATAGTGAGAGTACAAACTAGCAAAATTTTGAAAAATTAAATGAAAGAGGAAAATAATGGAATTAATTGATGTGGTAGCAATATTATGTGTTTAGAGAAGTTTTGACAACTTTTGGGCCCAGTGCCACTGCACCTGCTGCACTATTCAAATCATGCCCGTAGTTCCTGCAAGATAACTGCATTTGTGACTGTCCATTTCATAGTAAAATATAGCAATATTTGGTGTTTAGAGGAGTTATACCAACTTTTGCCCCCGGCGGCACTGCACCTGCTACATCATTTACATTATGACCCCATTGCCTGTAAGGTAACTGCACTTGTGACTGCCTCTTAGTAGTAAAATATTGCAATATTTGGTGAATAGAGGGGTTCTTAGAGCTTTGAGGCCCCTGTGTCACTGCACCTGCTGCACCATTGTAATCATGAACCTAGGGCCTGTAAAGTAACTGCACATATGACTGCTTATTTAGTAGTTCGTTATAGCAATAGTTTAGAGGAGTTCTGACCACTTTTGCACCAAGTGTCACTGCACTTGCAGCACCATTGAAAGCATGGCCCTTGTGCCTGCTAGATAACTGCACTTGTGACTGTGTGTTTACCAGTAAAACTGTGCAATATTCGGCATTTAGTGTGGTCCATAGAGCTTTTGGCCCTTATGCCACTGTATCTGCCGCACCACTCAAGTCAAGCCTCTTTCATCTGCAAGATAACTGAAATTGTGTCTGCCCGTACATTAGCAAAATATAGCATTATGAGGTGTTTAGAGGAGTTCTGAACACTTTTGAGGCAGGTCCCACTCCACCTGCTGCACCACTCAAATCATGACACTAGTGCCTGAAAGATAACTGCAGTTGTGACTCCCTGTTTAGTTGTAAAATAAATCAATTTTATGTGTTAAGTTGACTGCCTAGAGCTTTTTGTCCTGGTGGCACTGCACCTGCTGCACCATTGAAATCATGACCCTGTTATCTGCAAGGTAACTGCACTTGAGGATCCCTGTTTACTAGTAAAATAAAGCATAGCTCTTCTATATTAAATTTACATTTAACGTGCAATGTTTATTACAACATTTAGAATTTTATCATAATGACCAAATAGATTAAGTTGATAAAATCAATCCGATAATGCCTACAAAGAGCAAAGAAAGGTACTGAGGAATGAATAGGAAAGGCCACATACATTCTAAGGCTAAAACATCAGTAGTATACTATGATACCTTCACTTCAAACCTGGCCTTAATTTTGACAGTTCCGGCCAGGATTCCTAGCCTTAAATGTGATGGTTCTAGTCTTAAATATGACAGGCCTAGTCTTAAACTTCTGTCCGGAAATTTGACCGCTCTGGCTGGAAACCCTGGCCTTAAATTTCGACAGGGCCTGGGCGCAGGCTGGTGGCCTTAAACAGGCCTGGTTTTAAAAGGGGCTACCTGTAGGGATATTCTCAAGAAGTAACAGGTATGGATGCAAAACATGAGGCAATTGTGTATATGTTTAAAAGTGTATAGGAAAGTGCGTGCATGTAGGCTGGAAATGTCTGTGCATGTTTAAAACTGGGGGTTGCAGACAGCTGCTGAGCAGGCCTGAGTCCCCAGCCCCAGTGTGTGGAAGGTGTTTTTTTATGTTTGAAAAAAGGGTCTTTCTGTAGAAGTAACTGATTGTAACAGGGGCGCTTTAAATGTAGTTGTGGGGAAACACATAGGATGTTTTAAAAAGCACAAACCAGGGTCTTTCTGTAGAAGTAACTGATTGTAAAAGGGGAGCTTTAAATGTAGTTGTTGGGAAACACATAGGATGTTTTAAAAAGCACAAACCAGGTTCACTTTTCCCAGGAAGGCTTGGGCCTGTTATAAAATAATAAACCACAGCCAGCCCTGAGCTTTGAGATGTTTAAAAAGACAGATGTCGTGTAGAGGCAAATCTTCCCATGAGAACCTGAAACAGGGTGCCAACTGTTAGGATGTAATTCACACACCCCCAAAGCCCCTGGTCCCATAAGTGACATGCTGGCAGGAATTTTGACAGTTTAGGCCCAAACTTGATGACTCTGGCTGGAAAGATGTCAGTTTAGGCCCAAACTTGATGACTCTGGCTGCAAAGATGACATGTGATGGGTTTAGTGCTGGGACAAGAGACTGTTCCCGGGGGTCCCACCTTCCCAGGAGCAGGACCAAACAGCTTTAACATATGAGGCCCATTATAAAAGTGTCTAGAAGATTTAGATATGTTTGCGATGGCCACCCCAGCACCGGCTCAGCACAGATAGACCAAGAGTTTAAGTAACAGATGTATACAGCATAAACTGTACAAGGATAGAAAAGGTTCCCTTTAAGGAACACTGCCCAAACGCCCATTGAAAAAAACATTTGGGAGCAACATGCGTGGATTGTTCTGCACCATATGGATTTCCTGCACCAACAACCCATTCAAAAAACTTTGGAGTGACTGGCCTGGATTGTTTTTTGCTGCACTTTGAGGATTTCTGCACCAACAAGCCCTTCAACACCCTTGGGGAGCGAGTGGATTGTCTTGAAGTCACAGCGCCAACCCTTGGATCTTAAGGCAAGAATGGACCTGAGCAACTTCTCCCAAAATGAAGCCGCCTGTGACAATTTAAGGAAGGTAAATAAAGCATGGCGCAAGGATGTATGTGTATGTGGTATTTAAAGTATACAAAACTGTAGTTTTGAAAATGCTAAATAGTACTTTGTAAACTGCTAATGTTTAAGGCGCTGCAACATGTTTAATGTGAATAATGGTGCCAATGAAGTTTTTTACAAGACGTGAAATGTAATGTAAATGTATTTAAAAAGAATAAAGGTGATGTTGAAGGTTTGAGTTTAAAGCTATGTGTGTATGTATTTAATGTTAATAGAGGAGGTGTTGTTGGGCTGGCGCAGAGTTTGCAGGGTTTGTATTTAAGGGGCATAATGTTGTAGGCCTTAGGAGGGTACATGCAGAGGGGGAAACGTGTATTTTACAGAGCATAGAAACATTTTACCAGGATGCTGAACATTTAATGCTAATAAATGTTAAAGGCTTTGAGGTGTTGGTATTGCAAGCTTACCAGAGGGTCTTTAAATAATATACATTGCATACAAATGAAAATAAATAATGCATTGTTGTACTCACCAAGCCGTTGTTTTGAGGGTGTGAAGTATGGGTCTGGATCCTTAAAAGAGAGTCTGCATGGGGTCCTTCAGTATGCGTGGCGCTGAGGGGGCTCTGGGAGTGGGCTCCATGGTCCTGGGGTTTAGGGGTATGAGGCCCTTTTAAAATAAGCCCCGAGCCCGCTTCTCCATGGCGCTGCTCGGGGGGGGAGGGAGGGGGGCGGGTGATGTGTTCCTGGTGTCCCCGTGGCTCCTGGGGCCCTTGAGCTGCTTATTTTATTTTACAAACAAATGCCCCACGAGCCCGCTTGCGGCAGGCGCTGCTCGGGGGGTGCGAGGGTCCTGGTGTCCTGGGGCTCAGGGCCCCGAATGCCGCTCTGTGTTGCATTTTTTTTTAAAATGCCCCCGAGCCCGCTTGCACAAGGCGCTGCTCGGGGGTGTTGTGGGGCTGGCTCTGTGTGTCCCGGGGCCTCCGTGGCCCGAGTTCTGCCGCTTTTTCCTTCTAAAATGCCCCCAAACCCGCTTGCAGATGGCGCTGCTCGGGGGTGTTGTGAGGCTGTCTCCGGGGTCGTGCTGGTCCTCTGCAGGGTCCTGGGGCATTCCCAAACAGCCCACGTGGATCCCTCGGGTCAGCGGCGGCATGGCGGCTGAGTGCTCCGCCGGGGCTGCTGCGCAAGGCCTGCACCAACTCATCACTGACGGGGCGGGCCTTGCACAGCAGTCTTGTGTAAGTTACATTTATTTATGCGCTTTTATATAGCGCGGACTTTACCCGAAGGCGTCAGAGCGCTTCACAAAAGGAACCGAAAAATTACAAATGTTGAAAAAAACAAAAGCAGACGATAAGTTACATGAGGTAAAAGTGACAATTGTGAGCAAACAAAATACATGAGGTAGCAAAACAGTGTGTTACAAGAGAAAAGTGACGTGTAGCAAGTTACAAAAGGGTACAATACACAGGTACAAGGATAATACTGCAAAACAAATGGGCAAAAGTGACCTTTTGTGAGCAAACAAAATACATGAGGTAGCAAACGGAGCAGACGTCAAGATACATAAGAAAAAAGTGACATGTGCGCAGGGGTGCAAGAGAAAACCAAGTACAATTAGCGGCATAATACTGCAATATAAGGTGTGTGTGTGTGTGTGTGTTAGTGTGTGTGTGTTAGTGTGTGCGTGTTAGTGTCCGTGTTAGTGTGGGTGTGTGTGTGTGTGTGTGTGTTAGTGTGTGCATGTTAGTGTGCGTGTTAGTGTGCGTGTTAGTGTGCGTGTTAGTGTGCATGTTAGTGTGCGTGTTAGTGTGTGTGTGTGTGTGTGTGTTAGTGCGTGTGTTTATGTGTGTTAGTGTGTGTTAGTGTGTTGGTGTTAGTATCCTTGTGGGGACCTGGGTGTGATAATACACTCACGCGGTGAGGACTTGATTGCTCTGTGGGGACCTGAACCCAAGTCCCCAAAAGGTAAAGTCTTCTAAATGATTTTAAATGAGTTCATAAACATCTGTACCAATTGTTACACATTTTAAAAAAAATTGCCTTGTGGGGACCTGTGTTTCAGAAAGTGTGTTTATATTATTTTTTGCTCGCTCTGCCCCCGTATACCGGAGGTGGTACTGCAGCCTTAACCACACTTAGCATATTAAACACACTTCAGCAATTGGATTACATCTTGCAACAAAGAAGATAGTGATTTTAAAGAAGCATACCAATTAGAAAACATAATACATGAATACAAATGCCTTTTTAAATGTATATAACCCTTTTTCCTTTTTTTTTTTTAGAAACAAATTCATCTACTGATGTTGCACTTTTAATTTTTGGGTGGCTATTTTCTTTTGAAAAGCATAGACATGCAAAATTAAGAGAAGCCTATTTTTTTTTTACATTTCAAACACCCACTTTAGCCACTGACTCGTGCATTGACAGTCAATACAGTTTGCATGTTTGCATGGGTGCTGCACTGCATTATGCAAAATGCGCAAATCTGTCCCGAACTTACTGTGTAGCACACAATGTGCATCCTTTAGCCATGCACACAGAGCATTCCGTCTCTCACTGTGCATCATATGATATATGCAGACCCCTCCATACATGTGCTTCATGCTTCCTATCAATTAATGTGCAGCACACAATGTGAGCAGCCTCCAGATTTGATGTGCACAGAGCATTTCAGCTGTGGAACTGCAGGAATTTTTGTGCATTCTCCTCCATGCGTGCCCACTGTGTTCCATCAAGCAGTCTACAGTAAAGGATGTCAGCAGCCTTGCCTCCGCCATCCATGTGCACACTGCCTTCCATCATTTACTGTTCAATACAAAATATGTGCAGCCCCATTATCCATGTGCACACTAGCTCCCAGCATTTACTGGGAAGCACAAAATATGTGCATCCTCCTCTATTCATGGGCAGACCACTGTCCATTAAACACTCTTCGACACACAATATTTGAAGCATCCTTTGTCCATGCGCCCACTGCATTCCATCACGCACGGTGCAGCACAGAATTTGTGCAGTCTCTGCCATCCATGTGCATGCCACTTTCCATCTCTTACTCTGCAGCACCCATTGTGTGCAGCCTCTGCCATCCAAGTGTCCACTACAGGCCATCAATCACTGTGCAACACACAGTGTGTTCAGCCTCCTCCATCTCCTAGGGTTTGAGCCTCATAGCCTGCCCCTGTTTTTTCCACCTAACCGACAGGACCACTCTCTGATATCCTGACCGTGTAGAGCAGCTTTTCCTACTCTTGTAGGTGATAGGCTGTGTATGTAAGGGAAGAGGTGTTGTGCAGTGACCAGGGTACCCGACTCTGGACCACAGGGTTCACAGTCCGGTCCCTGGCCCCAGCAGCAGGTTAGCCCAGAGCCATGTGACTCTGGGCAATAACTTGCTTAATCTTCCAAACACCCCCCAGCGCCTGGACATCTCTCCGGAGGTAGCTGTGCTGGTGCTAGGGGGTCCCTGGCCCCAGCAGCAGGTTAGCCCCGAGCCATGTGACTCTGGGCAATAACTTGCTTAATCTTCCAAACACCCCCCAGCGCCAGGACATCTCTCCAGAGGTAGCTGTGCTGGCGCTGGGGGGTCCCTGGCCCCAGCAGCAGGTTAGCCCCAAGCCATGTGACGCTGGGCAATAACTTGCTTAATCTTCCAAACACCCCCCAGAGCCAGGACATCTCTCCAGAGGTAGCTGTGCGCATTATCAAATGCTGCCATTTATTTATGCTGCTGCTCTGACAGTTTCTACGGTGATGCAACCTTCATTGCAGCTGAGCTGTGGAATACAGATGTATTATCATACATCGTGCACCATGACATCGCGGGCTTTAAACCCGCGGTGAATACTTAGCAAAGCCCAACACTTCACTATCTTTTACTTCGCACGTTGTTAGAACGGCAATGCATTGATTCCTATTGGCAAGCATGAAAGATCGCTGGCGCTTAAATCGCACACGTCATGACAACGTGATACATAATTATGCACACATTTCTTCTATTTAATTATTACAGGTCGCGGACACTGACAGTTTTAAGATACACACACACACCAGAAAGTAGGCCAGCAAGCTTAAGTAAGCTATGGCAATTTTAATTTTATTTGCACAGCGCATGATTTAAGATTTAAACTAATGCAGCCAAATGGATTTGTCTTCTTTGCTATATGTTTTTTTCATTGAAAGTAACATTTCTCTGTGTTTATGATGGTAATAGTGCACATTTTCCAGAACGTAAATAATCGCCTCCGAAATGAAAATGGAAAAGTTAACAATCTCATTACTGTGAAATCAAAAATCTTCATTCGGCAGATAAAGAAGGTACTGGATGAATTGGTATTTTGAGTAATGCAGAAAGAATGCACATCTGAATGTTTTCCCACGTACACATTTACCTAGGAGAGACTGGCAAAACGTGCAAGAGTAAACATAATGGAATTTTTGCAGAAGTACACATTTCTGCGAGTATTCCTCTTTTCTCATTTTTTAACACTGGTAATACTGTTGCAGTACCTCCTCCAGAGATAAAGGCACCCTGTTATATCGAATTCTGGTAGCGGTATTACCAAATCTCTGACGCCTGTCAAATCACCTGCCTTTGATGGGAGTCCTATGCACTGGCGGGTCTCACGCCTGCGCATGCTCCAAAAACCTCGATTTGTCACATGCCAGGACCAGCATGCTGATTTGTGCTATCGACTCCGGCAGTTCTGCAATCAAACTCTGGTAAGGCTGTCTGCTGACAGACAGTTTCACGCTCCCGAGTAAAGTGCAGTAGCAAGAGGTCATGGGTAGAAAACCTGGCCTGGCAGGGATAAGTGCCAAAGTCAAAACTGTGCATTAAACACGAGGCATTAAATATTCCAGGAATGGAAACATGTAATTTCGCAGTTTTAAAAAAAAAAAAATTCCCGCAACTGATGTGAGTGTTGGCATGGACAAAAGCACCACTTGACTCATCAGCCAAGCTGCTGCATAGGGTTGAGAGGTGTGGCGTCGAGAGAACAGTTAAACTCATAATGAGTGGTCGAGTGGAGATGGCTTGGATTTTGAATGCAGGAAGGAGTTTGAGTGATTGACAGAGGTTTGACACACTTTATGCAGTTTCAATCCACACACTTTCCAAGCTGTAAGCTAAGCTTTGTAGGTAGATACAGTTTCAACAGTTTGTGAATTATCCAGGATCAAATTGAGCATTTCTTGTATTGTTAGAAGGCCGTCACATCTTGCAAAAAAGAGACTTTATTAGTATTTGTTAAATGCATCCACCCATCATGCATCCATCCATCCACAATTTTGCTCATCCAGGCATCCATCCATCCACCCAACCCATCATGCATCCATCACCAATTGTCGCCACAACCCACCCAGTCTTCCATCCACCCACACTTTTGAATTTTTGGGCACCCATGCATCCATCCACCCACCCACCCACCCACCGATCGATCCACCATGTAAGCATCCATCATGCATCCAGCCATCCATAATTTTGGTCATCCATGCATCCATACACCCATCCACCCACCCAACTATCATGCCCCCACCACCCTACCCTACATCCATCCACCCATCATGCATCCATCCACGTTTTTCCCACCCACCCATTCATCCATCCATCCACCCAATCACCCATCATGCACCCATCCACATTTTTAGCCATCAATCCATCCATCCACCCACACTTTTGCAATTTTGGTCATCCATGCATACAGCCACCCATCCATCATGCATCCATCACCAATTGTCGCCACCCACAAACCCACCCAGTCATCCATCCACACTATTTGCAATTTTGGTCATCCATGCATCCATCCACTCATCGATCCATACACCCATCATGCATCCATGCACTTTTACATCAACCAACCCACCACCCACCCAGTCATCCATCCACCCACCCATCCATCTATCCACCCAACCATCCTGCATCCATCACCATTTGTCGCCACACTCCCAGTCATCCATCCACCCACTTTTGCACCAACCAACCCACCACCCACCCAGTCATCCATCCACCCACCCATCCATCTATCCACCCAACCATCATGCATCCATCACCAATTGTCGCCACCCAACCAGTCATCCATCCACCCACATTTTTACCATTTGGTGATCCATGCATCCACCCATCGATCCATCGATCCATCATGCATCCATCCGTCCATCATGCAACCATCACCAATTACATATATATATATATATATATATATATATATATATATATATATATATATATATATATGTGTGTGTTTCATATACAATCATTGTAATAATAACATAAACTGGAACATAACATGTACTGGAGTCCTGCCACTGGAAGTATTTCAAATCCAATCAGCTTTATTTAACTTGCCCGACCTGCAGATAGATGAGCCACCGTGTTTTCATTGCTGTTTGCCCACGTTGTCATCGCTAGCGATGTAATCGCTAGCGATGTATATGTCATTGCGCCGTTCTAGCATGCGTCCCGAAAGCATGCGCTGTAAAGCCGGTCGCGATGTAAAAGTCGCGCTGCGATTGCACAACGAAGTAATACATTTGTTGTAACGGGTGTTTCCCATGGAATACACATAGAATGTGAATAGGCACCCCAGGACCAGCGTCTAACTCCTGTGCATAGTACATTTCTCTATAATAACATAACATGATGCTTGCTGAATGCATGGAACAACTTTCTTCCCAAATGATGAGATGTTATCAGCATTTATTACACTTAAATGTGAAAGCGTACTTATGCTGATGCATAATCTAAAATCTACATATGATCGAAGTCAGATGCTGCTACTAATGCGCCGCTTTGCCAAATCCTTTGTGGGGTTGTACCTACAGCGCCCCATTCTAGGCACCTATAGCAGGCATATAAAGAGTACTGGAAGCAGACCCAACTTACCTGCGCTCAAAAACCACTGAAGACACACCTGTTATGCCAGCATCTTGAATTCAAAACAAAATCTGCACTCACTGTCAGGGTAAAAAAAAAAGGCATGTGAGATATTGCCTTACAGTGCCATTTCCCAAACACAGGCATTTTAGGGTGGAAAATTTAGCAATTTTGGGCGCCTCTAGAATTAAAAGTCCACAGGGACAACCATCACCCCAGTTGTGTTAAAATTCAGTTTTAAAGTAAAAGTAACTTCTGCACGCTACTTATAATACAAGTTTGTAAATGCCAGTTTCCACTGCAATAATGCCGTCAATGTTAGCAGATAAAGGAAGTTATGTGATTTTGTTCAGATACACATGATTTTTAACTAAATAAAACAGGCATATCATTTAAACAGATGCCTAAAAGTGCCGGCGCAAATACGTACTTCAACAAAAAAAAAAATGTTGCTTGAGAAAACCTGATTATTTCCTTGCAACTGAGCACACACCCAAAACAGCTGTTTAGGACAGCCTGCAAGAGAGGTGCTAATCACACATAATAAAAGCGTCATTATCGTGAGAAGAGACCAGTATGCAGAAGCCGGCTGGAGACGGCCAAGACTTCCAGACTGGGGGATGGGACTAGGGGGAATGGAAAGCACGTCTGTAAAGTTAAAAGACAGATGCTTGCTTTTGGGTGTGACAGACTTGAGACTCTGAAAGCAAAAATATTGGAACACATACACCTGAACGGAGGCACTCATTTGTCAAAGTTTTCAGTTCAGAGCTGTTTTTACTAGCCACAATTCTAATTCCATGAAACGTTCTATGTATGCTGTAACACATTCTTCAATAAATGTAAGTTTTATATTTAAAGAAAACATTCCTTATGATTGCTCTCAATTAAAGGAATACATTATTTGCAGAGATGTTTTCATGCAGGCTTGTTAGAGATATTCACTTTATTTTTTTTGTTGGTTAAAAGGGTTCAGTGCTGCTTTTCGAATAACCTGCTGGCAGCTGATTTAGTTGCTGCTTAGCTACATTAAATCCCAGGAAATATGAGGGCACTAAGCAACTACGCTGCCTTTCCGTTACTGTTACTTAAACTCTTGGTCTATCTGTGCTGATCCGGTGCTGGGGTGGCCATCGCAAACATACCTAAATCTTCTAGACACTTTTATAATGGGCCTCATATGTTAAAGCTGTTTGGTCCTGCTCCTGGGAAGGTGGGACCCCCGGGAACAGGCTCTTGTCCCAGCACTAAACCCATCACATGTCATCTTTGCAGCCAGAGTCATCAAGTTTGGGCCTAAACTGACATCTTTCCAGCCAGAGTCATCAAGTTTGGGCCTAAACTGTCAAAATTCCTGCCAGCATGTCACGTATGGGACCAGGGGCTTTGGGGGTGTGTGAATTACATCCTAACAGTTGGCACCCTGTTTCAGGTTCTCATGGGAAGATTTGCCTCTACATGACATCTGTCTTTTTCAACATCTCAAAGCTCAGGGCTGGCTGTGGTTTATTATTTTATAACAGGCCCAAGCCTTCCTGGGAAAAGTGAACCTGGTTTGTGCTTTTTAAAACATCCTATGTGTTTCCCAACAACTACATTTAAAGCTCCCCTTTTACAATCAGTTACTTCTACAGAAAGACCCTGGTTTGTGCTTTTTAAAACATCCTATGTGTTTCCCCACAACTACATTTAAAGCGCCCCTGTTACAATCAGTTACTTCTACAGAAAGACCCTTTTCTCAAACATAAAAAAACACCTTCCACACACTGGGGCTGGGGACTCAGGCCTGCTCAGCAGCTGTCTGCAACCCCCAGTTTTAAACATGCACAGACATTTCCAGCCTACATGCACGCACTTTCCTATACACTTTTAAAACATATACACACCCCAGTTTTAAACATGCACAGACATTTCCAGCCTACATGCATGCACTTTCCTATGCACTTTTAAACATATACACAATTGCCTCATGTTTTGCATCCATACCTGTTACTTCTTGAGAATATCCCTACAGGTCACCCCTTTTAAAACCAGGCCTGTTTAAGGCCACCAGCCTGCGCCCAGGCCCTGTCGAAATTTAAGGCCAGGGTTTCCAGCCAGAGAGGTCAAATTTCCGGACAGAAGTTTAAGACTAGCCCTGTCATATTTAAGACTAGAACCATCACATTTAAGGCTAGGAATCCTGGCCGGAACTGTCAAAATTAAGGCCAGGTTTGAAGTGAAGGTATCATAGAATACTACTAACATCTGCTTTACACAACTAAGTAATAAAAAGCAAGCATTCCAGCATACTGATAGAAGCTGTCTGCCTTTTGAATGGGAAGAGATCTTATCTCGACAGTGAATGGGGCTAAAAACAGTCTGAAATGCTTTAGTAGAAGTATCAAAAATGTGTGCAGCCAGGGAAGCTTAATAAAAAAACAATTCCACATAAAAGTAAATAAACACAGTAATTTGCCAATGGGAACTGATAAAAGCCTCCTTTTAAGATATAATAAATACAAGATAATAAATACAAGAACTTCCACAATCTTGCCCAAGCCCTGTGCAGGCAAAACCTAAAACTGTTCTGGGACGTGTGTTTGTGTGTGTGTTGTATATTGATCCCTGGGTCTTTTCTATTGGGAAATGTGAATGATATGCATGATTAAGGGGATCCTGCAGGCTTTGCTGACTGATGTAGCAGAAATGTCATCTTATTTGTGGGGGTGCATTATAATCACAAATGTAGAACACACCCTCATATAATCCTTGTCGTGTTCACAGAAGGTTTTAGACTCTTGAAAAGTAATAACAAAAAATGTGATGTATTTAGGCCGTTAAATAGAAAACATGAAGAGTCAATGTGGAAAACAAATGTAACTAGTAGAAACCGCTAACATGAAGAAAGCATCTTGTGCCACTGACAATCATTCATTATTAAAAGTGTTTATTAACTGTGTCATTTTACATGTGTTTAGGAATATTAACTAAATTTACCCTATTTCTATGCATTTTGATAAAGCTTAAACACCATTTCTCTTATGCTATTTGAATTTTGAAGGCCTGTAATGCATTTCCCTGGAAGCTCTAGCTTTAGAATTAAAAGTTTAGATTTCATGTGTGCTGTGGATTTTGTTCTTTCTCATGTTTTTGTTGCAGATGGAAGAGTCATCCTTGTTAGTTAGAATTATGTCTTCGTTTTAGGAGTCAGGCAAGGAGAGAAGAGGATACAAGACCGATAAGGAGAAATGTTGTATTTTCACACAGGAGAAGGCCTGGGAATCAAGGTTACCATGTTACTGTTCAGGAGCAACGTTGTCATGTGGAAAAGTACCTATGAGAATGTGGTTGGAGTGGATGGCAGCACCTGCAAGGAATCTTGGGAAGATACCTGTAATATTGGGACATTGTAAGTAGGGAAAACAGCCCACTTCTTCTCTGCCTTGAGAGAGAGAGCATCTCAGAACAAGCTCTATCTCGATAGCTTCATGCTATCTGACCTATCAATGGTGGAGAGACTTCTTAGGAAGACTCCACATGCTGACACCTTTTCATTTCTTTCCCTGAGGAATGGGATGTCATGTTAGTCTCAGTGTAGGGATAGAGTGATGCTTTATATTCATCAACCCTCAATGCAGGGAAGTTTGGACTCATGATTTTTTATCCTCTTCATCCCATTTCTTGAGCTAATTTGTTTTTGTGCATGTTGCACCGACTCAACTTTATTTTCAGACTTGGCTTAATGTTGCTTCCAATGTATTTCTATACACTCATTTTGAGGTGTTTCTATGTCCAGTTATTTTTGGCTTTGTAATAAATGAAATCACTTTATGTAGTAGTCTGTGGCTACTATCTGTCCAGAGAAATTTCTTTTGAATTGATTGGCATTGTTAACGATTTTCTCCCCGCCACACTTTCATGATGCTAAAAAGAGCCATTGGATTGAAGCACTAGAACATTTCTAGAAGTTATGGGCCCAGCCCTTTCATTATCTACTCATATGCAGTAGCAGTGTTGTCAAAGGAGAGGGGAGGGGCGAAGAGGAAGATGACGAACAAAGAAAAAAAGAATTAAAAAAAAAACCTTACCTGCCGCCTGTACCCTGCTGCATCGCCGTCTTCAGATCCTCCCATGGCTCCACTGCAGGAGAGACTCACAGCCTCTCCTGCGGCCATTCCTGAATCTGCTCTCATGTATGAGAGCGGCTTCAGGATTGGCCTGCGACTGGGAGCCTGTGCTTTGGTATCCCCAACCCAGCAAGTCAGTAGGGTTGGCGAGAGCATCAATCCGCATGACGCATGGGCAGGCCTGAGACAGCCGGCAAAACCGTCATGCATACTGATAACAGTGGATACCACTACCCATAGGTGCTTTTTTCCCCTTGGCCCCTCTTCCAACACTTCTCTAAACAAAATAAAACAATATTAAACGCAGGGTTATCATCGTTTTTTTTGTTTTTGCGCTGCTGGTGGGGGGAAGGGGGCTACACTCCTCTACCAATGCAAAGGAGCTACCCCTGTAAATAGGATCTGTGGCACAGCTCTATTAATAATTTGGTGATACTGACTCCCTTGCATAGCAGTTCACCCCATGCACACCGACATACTAAGAGTATGTCTCCTTGTTTTTTTCAGCATGTGCATGAGGCCCTTATGCCCCTCGAAGGAAGGCGTGATAGTGCCTCCATGAAGCAACATCCCTGTCAGGGTAAAGCATTTTAGCTCAGTGCTTTGACTTGGTCTCCTTATAACGCGAGTGTGAGAAGTTGGCCTGATATATGATGTTCACTAGTTCTAGGGACCACCTTGTATCAGTCCAAACAACCCTTATGGTGATTGGTTGTAAGTCAAGCTTATAGACCAGCTATCCTTGTGGTAGCGTGGACAAAGCAGACTTAGGCTAAACTCTTTTGGCATGTGAAGCCAGCTGTATTACCATATGTAACCCCCTTGAACACCAAGTGAAAGGACACCACACAGGATATATATTCAAAATATATATGTATTTATTACTACAAATAGTCCCCTGAACTGTTTATGAGCCCAGAAGCAAACACGTTAAAACAATTCAATAGATAAGAGCGACTACACCGCTATGGCTTACGTGGCTCCTCGGAGTGTGAGCGCTGTCGGGCCCGGATCGCTGATTTCTTTCATTTGGCCTGGCTATGCCCGGGGGTGAGCTCCTTCTGGGAGGAGGTCTTTGCGGGGCTGGGCGGGATTTTGGGAGAGCCACTGCAGAGATCCCCAGCGCTCGCACTGCTGGGCTTCTCCAAACCGCTGGCCCCTTCGTTGTGCAGGATAGTGGATGTAGCGTTGCTGTTGGCCAGGAGGGTCGTGGCAACGTGCTGGATGCGCGGGCCACTCCCCACCAAAACGAGATGGCTTAGGGACCTCCAATACTGCTGCACCCAAACGGAATTGTACAGCGAGCTGCTGCCGCCCAAGAGCAGGTCGAAATCATTCTGGGACCTCTACAAGGAACACATACTAAAGGGGGAGGGGGACGACACTGACTCGTCGGAGGTAGACGAACTTCAGGCTGAGGAGTTGGAGAATGATTTAGAACTGGGACAACCGCCGCAGGGGGAGCACTGAAGCTTTTCTTCTAGGAAGTGGGACAAGGGAGGGCGCAGATGGTGCATGGGGAGGGTAGGTTGGGTGCGATAAGAACTAGAAGACGGCTCGGGTGGGGGGTGGGTGCAACACACACTTGGGACACAGACGACATCATTCACATAGGATGAATAACAGATACTCCATCACTGTACTCGATAGCAAACGGGGAGGGCCTTGGGGTTGTTTAGGGGTAGTTTCTTTCTGGTTTTCCCTTTCTTTCCTTCCCCTTTCTTGTTGTTGCAAGACCGCACTACTACACTTGAATTGTATGATTGCCGACTGTCCCATTGCTCAGCTGAAGCCTTTCAGGGTACGATAAGACTGGCGTATATTGATTTGTTGCATCACCTTGCGCCCCCGGGCCTCCGGGATGCCGGCACTCAGGCTGTGTATAATGCTCTACGGAATTGCCCACCGGGCCTTCACGAAGTGTTGTGAACTGTGCAGTTGAAATGCAATGTTTCTTTATTCTGACGGTTGGCGATATCACAAATAAAGGTCTTTTTAATAAAGGGAAAAAAAACAATTCAATAGATAAGTATACAAAAGTGGCACAAATATGGATAGGCCCGGGTGGCCCCTAAAACCATATACTAAAGAAGTGGTATAAGTACCACGAGTCGAAAGAAAGTAAGGCCTAGGGCCTTGGGAATCGCTGGGGCTATGCCGGATTAACTCAAGTTAGGAACTAGGAGGCCCACATGATCTGGTTTGCAGTGCGCAAAGTTAAAAGCAGTTCACATTGAAGTCAATGAATGCATAAAAGTTAAAAAGATGAAGGTAGGAAGTCTTCCGGTCAGTCTAGAACTTAACCATTTGGAGTCTGGACACTAGGAGTGGTAAACTACTCGGGGGCACTGGAGTGCCAGCGTTACCTCACCCACAGGAAGCGGGTGCAGTGGAGCCAAAGTGTGTCGGGATTCTGCAGGAGTTCAGATGGAGCCTTGGAGTGTTGATGCTGCAGGCGACCTGGTGTGAAGAGTTCCGGTGGATCCAAGGGTGGATCTGAAGAGGTGAAGACCTGAAAGCAGAGGGGACAATGTTCACAGTCACTAGTCAGTGACCGGCGTGGAACCAGGAAGGAACCAGGCGTTGTCGGGTGCCAGCAGGTGATGTCTTGAAGCTTGTCTCTTCAGCAGCGTTGACTAGGCAATGATGACGACAACCAAGGGTCACTCACGAGCTGTCCCACATAGGCTCTAGCTGATGCCGTAGTCGGCTTCTTGATTGGAGCAAACAGGCCTTCGCTAATGCAAGCCATGCAGGAAACAGAGATGGCTTCTCACTCTAACCAGCAAGGTCAAAGGGGTTGCTGCTTTTGGGAGCAGCAAGGGCCAGTCTTGACCAACCAGAACAGCATTGGAAAGTTGTTGTTTGGTCACCAAAATGGCCACTAGCCAACGGACTAGTAACCAGATAGGCGCGTTGAGTGGAACAAAGCAGAAGGGCCCCACGAAGATCTAGTGAGAGTTGGAGGGCTGGTCCTTGGTGCAAATGTAGCTCGGTGGTGGGGCTTCTCAAGACCCAAAGCACAGCGATGAGGGTGCCTCAGGTGCTGCGCAGTCAGCTTCTCATGGACTTCTCAAGAGGTCCGGTCCCACATCTCAGGTCGCCTCCACTCGTCTCAGCTTTGCAGGGACTGTGGATCGGGCTGTTAGATGTCTGGGAATCTGGTTCTTGTCAGGCTCTGGGCTCGGGCTCCGGCGGGAGGCGGCGGCAAAGCAGTCATTTATTGCTGAATGGTGCCTGTGTTTACAGGGTGGCCACTCGTTGGCCACAAGGGAGATTCTTCATTCTTCTGAGCAGCAGAACGTGGAAGGTCCAGAGTTTTTTCTTGTGTAGTCGAATTTCAGGGTAATCTGCAGTCTTGGGACTCAGCTCCTACTTTTAAACCAATTCTAGGGGCTGGACCACCTACTAGGTCCCTCCTATGTGTGGGACCAGGAAGGGGGGTGGTTACACCCCCTTTCTTTTGTCCAGTTTTGCGCCAGAGCTGGGGCTGGAGTGCCCCAGCACCGGTTTGAACTGGCCTATGCACGGGCATGTCTGATTCTATTCAGCCCTACCTAACCAGATACACAAAATCCTGTCTGGGGTGGTGCTAGCACCTCCCAAGGCAGGAAACCCTTTGTCCAAGCCTCCCTTGCTGGAAGGACTCCCAGCAGCAGGAGGTCAGACTTGTGTCTGTGGTGGCAGCATCCATTTTGTGATGCTGAGGCTCTGTATAACTTTAACCGGGGTTCAGGTTCTGTAAATGTCGTTTCCCTCTAGAAGGGTGGAATGCTATCCCCATCGCCAGAATTGGCGAGGGGGTAGTATTCCAATTCATATGATACCTTACTCGACATGTTTTGATAATGTCAAACCAAAGTTAGCATTTAACCGCAAGGTTAATAATGCACTTAAGAGTATATGGTATGACGCTATCAGGAAACAGCTAAAGGACATGGTTCCGAAAGCTGCAGACAGGCTCAGCTCATGCTAGAGCACCATCTCACACATAACCAAGCACTCTGCCTCCAGGATTGGTAAGGCCTGCCATAGGAGTGACTTATAGCGACTTATAGAGAAGTGTGGCTCACCGGTTAGAGGAGGCAGACCCGGACGCAGAGGTCAGACCCGGGACCAGGGTTCAATCCCTGACGCGGCAGGGTCTTGAGCTCAAAATGTCCACAGACTTGATAATTCTCGCCTCGGTGCCTACTCGAATCATGGGCTCACACTCTGCAACTCTGGGCAATTGTTTGCTTAAAATCCACTACGGCCCCACCGCGATGGGATGCCTGGCTTTCACCTTGCGGATGCCTACTAGGGGTTATCTCTCAGGGAAAAGCCAGGACGGGTTCCCAAAGCAAGCGCCTTGAGACATTATGGTGAAAGGCGCTATATAAGAACGTATTATTTACGATTTATGATTTATATAGGTTACTGTGTGTCCTTGTATGTGTTAGATATAGAGATACTATATCTAAAGCAAAGGGTGATTACACCACCTTGCCCCAGCTGAGTGATCAGCCAGTTGTGTCAAATAGTAAGGCCTGGCCAGGGGTGGCACAATACGTGCTGCAGCCTCTGGTAGACTTTGGATGCACCTATGCCCTGGGTACCTAGAGTACACTGTACAGGGGCTCACAAGGTGATCCATGTTCCAATTGGTAAGGCACCTAAAGTGCCTTGGCATAAATTTAGAGAGAGAAAAGCAGGCTGTGGGTCTGATTGGCAGGCCCACAGCCACATTAAGTCATAAACCAGTGAAGCGAAAAGCAAAAATTTGGGGTGACCATAGGATAGCAGACCCTACTCTCCTACAGCGAGCAGTAGCCGAAATGTTAAAGCACCTGCAACAAGAAAAGAATAACCAAGTACAGGTGTGTGAAAACTAAGGTGACCAACCGCCCGTAAATTTCACGGACCTTCCATAATTTTAACCTAATTTCCCGTGTCCGTGAGGATCCTTTTACAAATGCCTTTTGTGCGTAATTTTGGGCCTTGCATGGAGCAGAGCTATTTCCCTGTGAGAGGCCTCAGCTCCCTGATTTGGCCGCCTCACACTCATCCTCGGAGCACAAAAGCAGCCCTACCACCCCCATTGTCATACTGTATGCGGGTGATTGTCACCTACAGAATGACAATGGGCCAGTTTGAGCTGCTACAGCATGTGGTGTCCTCCTCCTGCCGTGGTCTAAGGCAGGATATTCTGTTAGGGTTAGATGGAAGAAATGTACAAAACAAATGTTCTAAAATGCCCATGCTGCTATGTGCCAGTTCATGAAAAGAAGCTGGCGAAAGAAGTTAAAAAGAAGATGTTATAGTTCTTATACAGTCTCATCATTTCAGAGCTGAAGCATTTTTTATATTATAGACAACTAAGCCATTGTTGTTGCTTTTTTATTTATTTTATTCAACTAATATCCATTGACAAAGCCAATAGTCTTGGCTTGTTGTAGGTCTAATGTTACTGGAGGCAATAATAGAAACAGAAAAGTACAAGTCGGGCGTCATATTGCGCTTAGCACATATTTTTAGCTTATTTATTTTAAACCACACCCTTAATTACATCAGACACACTTCTTGGAGAGATCCCCAGTTTTTTCATCTCAAAGCCTTGGAAACAACACCATGTCACAGTCACCTCATGTCCTGGCACTTTGCATCTTGCATGACTCATGACTTCCAAGTTTTCAGAATGCCTATGTGCAGGGGCATAGTGAACCCTCCACCACCCCACCCCTTGCTTTAGGAACTACAGCGAGGGTGAAGTTTTTTATGGACCTCTTCTGTCTGCAACTCAGTAGACAAAGGTGCAGCTCATAATGAACCTCATAGATGCTAGTAAAAATCCCTCCCCAGTGCTGCGCTGTCCATTGGAACCAGTGCTGAATGGACGTCCAATGGTCGTGCGCAGCACTGGGGAGTTAGTGCTGCCGTCGGCCAACGCACCGACGCAGCACTTAAGGGGTTAATGTGAAACGGTGTATTAGTAAATAAGTGAAGTAATAGGTAAATGTCTTGATGGATTGGTGAAATGATGAATGGATGAGTGAAAGAGTGAATGGATGGATAATGAGAGAAAGGGTGGAGGGATGTGTGAGTGGATGGATGGATGAGGGTAAATATAAATAGATGTATGAATGGGTGGAAGGGTAGATGGATGGGTAAAAGGGTGGACGGATCAATAAAAGGATAGATGGGTGAGTGAAAAGGTGGATGATGGGTGTGTGAATGGGTGGAAGTATGAGAGAAATGAGGGATGGGTTGATGAATTGATAAGTGAAAGGGTAAATGAATGGATGAAAGGATGAGTGAAAGGGTGGATGGATGAGAGAAAGGATGGATGGATGAGTGATAGGGTCAATGGATGGATTCATGAGTGGATGAGTGGGTGGATGGGTGAAGGGTGGATAGAAGGGTAGCTAAGTGATTGGCGAGAGAAAGGGAGGATGAACGGATGGATGAGTGAAAGCATGGATGAATAATTGGCAGAATGGATGGGATAAAGGGTGCATGGATGAGTGAAAAGAAAAATATAAAGATGGATGAGTGAAAGAATGCATACATGAGTGAAAGGGATGGTGGAGAGCTGGAGGAAAGGATGGATGGATGGATGAGTGAAAGGTTGAATGGGTGGATGGATGAGTGACTTGATGGATGGATGAGTAAGTGAAAGGATGGCTGGATGGGTGAAAGGGTAAACAGTTGGATGGATGAGTGAAAGGACGGATTGGGTGAAAGGGTGGATGGATGATGGATGGATGAGTGAAGGGGGGGTATGGAGGGATGGATGAGTGAAATGATAGATGGAAGGATAGATGATTGGTAGGTTTGCAAATGGTTGAAAATGTTTGGATATGGATGGGCACACAGATGGAAGGTTAGAATGAATGGTGAAAGACTGAACGCTGGATGAAAGAATTAATAGATGACAGAATGTAAATTTGAAAGGGTGGATTTCACGGGTTGATGGAAGGATGAATGGCTAGATCCTTGGACAAGAGAGCTCTTCTGGGAAGGGTTGTGATGACTTACTTTCCTTTCTTCGTGCTGTAAGAGTGTTAGTTCAAAGTGGGAGGTATTTAAATGTTCTTGCTACTTCCTTGCCTATGTGTTACTATTCTTTATTTGCTGTGTGCTTATGTGTGGGATTCTTACATCATTCATATGACATTTTGAGTGACAACCAACTGCTACTTGAATGTTACACTAGTAATTGTGAAAGTTTGCATGTTTTGTTTTAGGTGTAATGTTTTAGGGAGAGCCTCATAGTGCCATGAGCTGTGTTTGAGATGTATATTGTTTTTATAGCAATAGGCAAGGCATCACAAATAAACTATGTAATAGTGTATCTACAGTGCCTCCTTTCAGAAAGCTACAGAGAAAAGCACCTTTGTGACTTCCGTCAGCTAGTGCAACTCTCTGCAAAGCCCCCATAAGCAAAGTCAGATTCCATATTCTAAGTTCCACTTGCTGAAACACCCATAATGTGTTCCCTATATTGGGTTAATCACAGCAATCCTCCCTTATTTCATCTATGTGTGCCGCTTACATCTGACAATGGCACTCAGATATGAGATGCTAGTAACAAAGTCTATCCGAGCAGATCTTCTCTCACCAAACATGTCTGCTCAGGATCATGAGTTGTAAACAAAATATCAGACTGGACAAACCAGTGCAGTAACCATATGAATAGATTATTATCATATGAAATACCACAAAAAGACTTGCAGAGTTGCTCAAAGCTGCATGCATACCAAAAAACTGTGAAGTGCACGATTGTCTCAACCTAATACAAACTTACTTTGACTTGTACTTAAGGGGTTGTCTATTTACTGACTTATACTATCATGCAACTTTCTCTCATGTGTCTGTAAAACTTACCTTATGTCCCGAAGTTTTTTCCTGAATTTTGACCCTCATTCCTTAATTTGTGTCATGAATTTTGACCCTTTGTTCTGAATTTTTACACTTACCGTCCTGAATTTGCACCCATGCCAGTTGGTCACCCTAGTGAAAACAGCCTTAGTAAGAGCTGCTGCTTCTGTGAAAAGACTTCTGATTCTACTTCTTACCAGCACAGCCAGGGCCTGCCCTAAATCGGATTGACCAAGACAGCACCCCGGGTGAGAAACAAATGTTGTATTTGTTGTGGGGACAGAGGCGTAGGGGTTTGTTGCAGTGTGACGGCAGGAGATGTGAGGAAGATAGGAGGGTAGCGGGCTGAAGGGGTGCTACCAATTACACTGAGGTATATTAAGGCCTGGTTATAAAGATTTTAGGTCACGCCTGAGTCAGCGCGCATGCACTGCTCTGACGAGCTGCTGTAGTGGAGTATAAAAAAGAGAAGCTCCACCCACTCTCTGCTCATATTTGTCATTGACTTCTATCTTTGTCCTTGTTTTTGCAGGCTTCTCATTCAGTAATCAGTTTGTTAGTCCCTCCTTAGTATCGCCTTTTCTTCATTTGTACCCTCCCATGGTTACTGGCCCCTTTACTTCTGTTGTTACACAGTACATGTTTATAAGTCTGTAAGCACTAGTTTCTTTTTTAGGTCTCGCCTGTCGATGCGCATGCGCATCGAGCAAGGCGAGAGTATTGGGACTTATCCACTCTTTATCCACACTGCAAGGAATCGTGGCGATTCCTTGCAGTGCCCGTGACTTTTAAGCTCAATGCGCATGCGCATTGAGCTTAAAAGCGCGTGCACGTCCGTCTTTGTTTACCCGCTCCGCCCCCTCCCCTTCCCGCCGTGTCGCATTTCTCCTCCCCCCTCCCCTCTCTTCCCTCCGTCTTGTTTATTTTACCCGCTCCGCCCCCTCCCCTTCCCGCCGTGTCGCATTTCTCCTCCCCCCTCCCCTCTCTTCCCTCCGTCTTGTTGCCTATGGGCGGCTGTGCTGGCAAGCAGCGCTGCTTCCTCTCCTCTTTCTGTTGAAACAAACAGCAGGGAGGGGAGGCGTTTCCAGGGTCAGCTCACTCTCGCTCTCTTCGTCTTGTTAGGGTTTTCACCACCAGAATCAAGGAGTGACAAACCAGCCAGTATGTACATTTTCAATTCAGAACGCCACCTTTTTTATGCACACTGATTTACACAATATTTCTGCGCAGTGCCCCGTTATTATTTCAAGGCGCTACATTTGCTCGTGACAAACATCTCGCAAACCATTTCAGCGAGCAAAGACGCGCCTCGCGCTGCCTGCGTCTATGTGACAGCGCGAGACGCTTCTTAAAATAGAGCAGCGGTCGCTGAGCTCCGGTTCAAGCCCTCGTAAACTTTATTTTTTCAATGCAATACGTCTGTTCCAAAACAAGCAGGCCCTCGGCCCGCCGCTGCCGCTGCACACAGGCTCCGTTGTGCCGCCCCGGTGAATCACTCCTCCTGCAGGCGGCTGATCTCCTGGGGCTGGCGGGAGGCCAGGGCGGCTGCAGCTGGGCCTTGCTGTCTGTTCTCCAGGCCTGGGGGGCAGGAAGGCTTGGCGCTCACCAGCGCGCCCTGTTATGAATGCTGCCTGTACCCAATGTGCCCTCGTTCCTCGCCTGTGCCCGGACCCCGTCTTTTGCCTCTGGCTGTGGAGCGCTTCTCTCTGTTTCCACCTCGTCTCCCCGAGCGGGGGCCGCACCTGGTACCCCCTCCAGCCTCACACCCTTTACGCTTCCTGTCTAATGAACTGTGTTTCCATCACTGCTCTCTCTCCCTGCCAATGTCGCCTTTCTCTCCCATTGCCCTCTGTCTATGACACTTCACCAGTCGCTGTCTCTTCTTCTCTGCCCGTCACCTCTGCAAGGGGGTCTCCTTTCTTCATGCCCTCCCGTCCTTTGTTGACATTGTCACTCTCAGCTCTCCTCACGCGCCCTCTCTCCTGAAGTATAAGAATCAAAAAGGACCTTGACTCCTTACTCAGAAAGGCTGAGTCCAATTAAACTAGATAAACAACACAAAAGCCAAATTCTGGAATAAATTTGTCAAGTTGACCAACAACCGCTGTTTTGATTAAAGCAAAAACAACCTGTATGTTATTAACACCATAAAGGTTTATTCATAGTTATGACATGATTAGTTTTCATATTAGCACACTATTAGTCGTGCTTGGAAAATACAACATACAAAAAGTACTACTATTTTTATCTACAATATATACAAAAATATACAATTCCAAACATACTCAGCCATTCGTTCATGCACACTCCTTAAGAAACAGTGAAAACAATAAAGTGAAAAAGCAATATAAAGACAATGCGTCACAACATCGGTTAGTAAATCAGTCCTAAATATTTCTTTTCATATTTTGACAATTTGTTGCAGTCTGTAATATTCACAAGCACTTTCGTGAAAACAACTCTGTACAAAATGAAGTTAGGGGTAACCAGATGTTGGACTAAAAGGTGGTCGACGCGTTTCAAACCCCTATCATTAGGGTGGGGTTCTCCTCAGGACCAAATGGTTCTGAAAAAATAAAGATTGCTGGATTTAGCGCATGTTTCTAGATCATAGACAGCTAACTACAAAAAGGGATCTACTCCCTGTGTTCCAATGCGGTCTCATACCTTAATCCAATAGTCACAGCATAATGGATAGCAGGCAGTGAAGTATCCCAAAAGTATGGTATGGTATTTCCCAAAACCGTAATTACAGCAACTGTGCAAAGAAAATGTGACAGAAATTACATGTGTGTCACATTTTTTTGTGCTTTCATTCCATCCTTTCATTCTGTGTACATGCGAGAGACTGACACTTACCGGCTGCAGTGCAGCTTGTTGCTCGCAAAAGATGATGTAATGCGTCTGCTCCTTTCCTAAAACAATGGAGCGAGAGGTGCGTTAGATGTCTGGCGCGCTGAATGCCTCTGTTGTGTTCGAAGCGCAATGCGGAGTAACGTACCAATATGAGCCAGAAGTCTTGAATCCTTCTCCTAGAGCGGCTTGTCAGCTTGAACCCGCTATAGTCCTCGAGTCCTCGAGTGGAAGTGTCTCTACTTCCTGGTTGCGAACAAGTCCCACGGAATTCTGGGATATGTAGTTCCAAAAGGAAGTGTGTGTAACAAAACCAGGCCTGGATTGGATGTAAAGATGAAGGTTAACTTACACTGTCGGCCTATAGATTTCAGAAATTTCATTTAGCCCCCGTGTGGCGGTGTTGAACCTCATTATCAGCATTGCCTCACGTTGAGACAGTTGGGCATCCAAATCGCCACCCCTCGGGTTTTTTTCAATTTTAGACAGAACAGTCCAGCGGAGATCGGTATTTACATGGTTACACTTCGCCCAATGATTGACCAAAGGGGCATTCTCCACTCCCCTGAGGATACGCGATTTGTGTTGCGTGATCCTACTTCTGATTTCTTGCGTTGTTTTACCAATGTAAACTAGAGGGCATGGGCACACTATGGCGTATATAACGTTCTTGGACTTACAATTAGTAAACATGTCATGTTTCCAATGAACCTCATCGAACGTAAAAACTGAGTCCTCAATGGTCTCTGCACAGCAGGTGCATGTACCGCACTTATGGTGTCCTTTGGCTGGAGGAAATCCAAACAAACTTTGTAGTGTCGGTGCCTTAATAGTTGGTAGTGCCGCCCTAACAACGTAATTAGCCACACTTTTGTCCTTTTTATACGCAAAAAGTGGTGGCACTGAGAAATCTTCGTGCAAGTTCTTAAGCAGATGCCAATTTGACATGATGAGCTTCTTGTGTACATTTGACGCTGGACAAAAGGTGGTAACACATACCATCCTTTTGACGTCTAATTTATTCCTCTTAACCAACAATGTCTCTCGGGGGGTCCACCATGCCCGTTTAAGGGAATTTTTTAAGAGTTTTTTGGGGTACCCTCTCTGTGTCAGACGATCTTTTAGAAGTTCTGCGTGTTTGAAATATTCTTCCTTCGTGGAACAGTTTCTGTGTATTCTCAGAAATTGCCCATAGGGCAAGTTCTGTTTCAGACTGCGAGGGTGGTTGCTGGAAAAATGTAATGCCTTATTCCTGTCAGAGGGTTTGCGAAACAGTGTTGTACTTAGACTTCCATCCTGGGGTTCTACTTTAACATCTAGGTAGTTGATTGATTCATTTGAGGCTGAGGCCGAGAACTGGATATCTACCGATCTTGAATTCAACCAGCAAACAAATTGGTTGAGATCCTCCTGGCATCCTGTCCACACCAGGAAGATGTCATCGATATACCGCATGTAATGGGAAATGTTACTGCTGAACGGATTGGTTTGATGTATAAACTTTTCTTCATATAACCCCATGAACATAATAGCTAGCTCTGGGGCAAAGGGGCAACCCATTGCCACCCCCTTAATTTGATAGAAAAATTCCGCATCAAATGTAAAAAAGTTTTTTTGCAGGGCAAACTTCGCAAGGTCAAGTATAAACTCCGTCGGGACTCTAAATGGTCTTATTCTTTTATCCAAGAATACCGTCAGGGTTTCTAGTGCCTGTTCTTGGGGGATCTGGGTGTATAGAGACACCACATCAAGTGTAACCAGAAGTTGTCTTTTTGGATCAAATTGGATAGTGGAAATGCGATTAAGGAACGAGGTGGTGTCTTGTAGATGAGCCGGAATAGTCTGAATGAGTGGTTTGAGGAAATGATCAATGTATTTTGCAACAGGTTCGAAAAGGGACTCACACCCTGAAATAATGGGGCGTCCTGGTGGATTCATTTCGTCTTTGTGCAATTTAGGGAGCACATAAAACACCGGTGTCCTTGGATTTTTATTCTGTAAGAATGCTAGCTCCTTTGATCCGATGATCCCTACATCAAAACCCCTCTGGATAGTGTCAAATAATTGATTTTGTAGATCTGTGGTAGGATCTTTATTGATACGTCTGTAACATTCCTGGTCGTCAAGTTGGCGGTGTACTTCCTGCTTATATTTGTTGATATCCCATATCACCACCGCTCCGCCTTTGTCGGCTTGTTTGACAACGATGGTGTTGTCATTTTTAACTGCTATAAGTGCATCCTTTTCTGCTTTGGACAGATTGAATTTCACGTATGATTTTCTTTTTTCAATCGTCGAAATTCCTGATAACACAGTTGTTTCAAACGATAAAACCTCCTTTGGGATTTTGGGTCCTCTTGGACAAAATGTCGACTTTTTCTTAAGACCAGTTGTCTCTTCCTGTGAATTGTCAATAGTATCCTGAAAAAATACTTTTAGACGAATTTTACGGCAGAACTCCAGTGTCTCTAGTTTCATTCTTGTGTAGTCCGTTGGTCTTGATGGGACAAAGTTGAGTCCTTTAGTTAGGATGGATGTTTCTGCTGCCGATAGCAACCTATTTGACAAGTTGAAAATAGGCGAAATCTCTAATTGTTGTACGATTTCTGGCGAGTTCTCATTTGCCATGGTTGTGTAAACCGGACCCGACCTCTGGGTTTCTGTTGACCCCGTCCTAAAAAAGGCTGTTGAGTTTGTGCTTGTTGTTGGTATTGATTGGGGCGGTTTGGCGCCCTGTTTTGGTTCGGTCTACTACTATTGTCTTGTTCACTCCCTGAGGAAGATGAAGTGTCTGAAAAAGTTAGAAATTTACGGCGAGATCGTCCTTGATTGTCCTGCAGAAAGCGACGGGAATCGGAATGTGTGTAGAAATCCTTGTTGAGATATGGGTAGATTGATTCTAATGAAAAGTTTTTTTTGTCCAGTTCGAATTTATTGTTCTTTTGAGTAACTGTGAAGTCCTTAAATTCCAAAATTTCTTTATCAATTTTCTCCAAGAGAGTTTTTGAATCTGTTATCAACTGATTAGTCTCAATTTCCCTTTTTAAAGTCTCTATTTCTTCTAGTTCCTTAAGCGATGTCCTGTGTGCAGTCTCGATGGTTAAGACCATGAGGTCTCTGCTGCACTTTGTTTCGATACCGCTGAAACCTTTTTTATACACCGGATCGTCCGTAAAAACGACTGGGATATTACGGATTACGAGGCCCGCTGGAATGGTGCCAGACTTAAGGTGTTGAAGTAAAAAATGACCATGCAGGTCTGTCCGAATTTGTTTTTTCCGTAGGCGAGTCAATTTATCGGACTCGTTCTGAGTGTTGGCTGTAAGGCTGAGAGCAGCAGAGGCAAACACCGGAGGATCCCTAATTAAGTTCTGAATATGTTCTTCGCTAAAAGCAAGTGTGTCACTTTCAGCCATATCATTCAAGTGAAACAATTAGACAAGACAAAACAAAACAGTGTAAGTGATGTGGATTAAAGAAAAGTGAAGAGATAATGACCTGACAATATACCAAAACACGAAAGCCTCCACCATAGGCAATTCACTAATAACAACAACTACTACCCTGTGGTAGGATTTCTACCTATCAGGACCTCGCGAGCAGCCGCCCGCTCAACAGTATAAGAATCAAAAAGGGCCTTGTCTCCTTACTCAGAAAGGCTGAGTCCAATTAAACTAGATAAACAACACAAAAGCCAAATTCTGGAATAAATTTGTCAAGTTGACCAACAACCGCTGTTTTGATTAAAGCAAAAACAACCTGTATGTTATTAACACCATAAAGGTTTATTCATAGTTATGACATGATTAGTTTTCATATTAGCACACTATTAGTCGTGCTTGGAAAATACAACATACAAAAAGTACTACTATTTTTATCTACAATATATACAACAATATACAATTCCAAACATACTCAGCCATTCGTTCATGCACACTCCTTAAGAAACAGTGAAAACAATAAAGTGAAAAAGCAATATAAAGACAATGCGTCACAACATCGGTTAGTAAATCAGTCCTAAATATTTCTTTTCATATTTTGACAATTTGTTGCAGTCTGTAATATTCACAAGCACTTTCGTGAAAACAACTCTGTACAAAATGAAGTTAGGGGTAACCAGATGTTGGACTAAAAGGTGGTCGACGCGTTTCAAACCCCTATCATTAGGGTGGGGTTCTCCTCAGGACCAAATGGTTCTGAAAAAATAAAGATTGCTGGATTTAGCGCATGTTTCTAGATCATAGACAGCTAACTACAAAAAGGGATCTACTCCCTGTGTTCCAATGCGGTCTCATACCTTAATCCAATAGTCACAGCATAATGGATAGCAGGCAGTGAAGTATCCCAAAAGTATGGTATGGTATTTCCCAAAACCGTAATTACAGCAACTGTGCAAAGAAAACGTGACAGAAATTACATGTGTGTCACATTTTTTTGTGCTTTCATTCCATCCTTTCATTCTGTGCACATGCGAGAGACTGACACTTACCGGCTGCAGTGGAGCTTGTTGCTCGCAAAAGATGATGTAATGCGTCTGCTCCTTTCCTAAAACAATGGAGCGAGAGGTGCGTTAGATGTCTGGCGCGCTGAATGCCTCTGTTGTCTGTTGGTCTCAACATGAGGCAATGCTGATAATGAGGTTCAACACCGCCACACGGGGGCTAAATGAAATTTCTGAAATCTATAGGCCGACAGTGTAAGTTAACCTTCATCTTTACATCCAATCCAGGCCTGGTTTTGTTACACACACTTCCTTTTGGAACTACATATCCCAGAATTCCGTGGGACTTGTTCGCAACCAGGAAGTAGAGACACTTCCACTCGAGGACTCGAGGACTATAGCGGGTTCAAGCTGACAAGCCGCTCTAGGAGAAGGATTCAAGACTTCTGGCTCATATTGGTACGTTACTCCGCATTGCGCTTCGAACACAACAGAGGCATTCAGCGCGCCAGACATCTAACGCACCTCTCGCTCCATTGTTTTAGGAAAGGAGCAGACGCATTACATCATCTTTTGCGAGCAACAAGCTGCACTGCAGCCGGTAAGTGTCAGTCTCTCGCATGTGCACAGAATGAAAGGATGGAATGAAAGCACAAAAAAATGTGACACACATGTAATTTCTGTCACGTTTTCTTTGCACAGTTGCTGTAATTACGGTTTTGGGAAATACCATACCATACTTTTGGGATACTTCACTGCCTGCTATCCATTATGCTGTGACTATTGGATTAAGGTATGAGACCGCATTGGAACACAGGGAGTAGATCCCTTTTTGTAGTTAGCTGTCTATGATCTAGAAACATGCGCTAAATCCAGCAATCTTTATTTTTTCAGAACCATTTGGTCCTGAGGAGAACCCCACCCTAATGATAGGGGTTTGAAACGCGTCGACCACCTTTTAGTCCAACATCTGGTTACCCCTAACTTCATTTTGTACAGAGTTGTTTTCACGAAAGTGCTTGTGAATATTACAGACTGCAACAAATTGTCAAAATATGAAAAGAAATATTTAGGACTGATTTACTAACCGATGTTGTGACGCATTGTCTTTATATTGCTTTTTCACTTTATTGTTTTCACTGTTTCTTAAGGAGTGTGCATGAACGAATGGCTGAGTATGTTTGGAATTGTATATTTTTGTATATATTGTAGATAAAAATAGTAGTACTTTTTGTATGTTGTATTTTCCAAGCACGACTAATAGTGTGCTAATATGAAAACTAATCATGTCATAACTATGAATAAACCTTTATGGTGTTAATAACATACAGGTTGTTTTTGCTTTAATCAAAACAGCGGTTGTTGGTCAACTTGACAAATTTATTCCAGAATTTGGCTTTTGTGTTGTTTATCTAGTTTAATTGGACTCAGCCTTTCTGAGTAAGGAGTCAAGGCCCTTTTTGATTCTTATACTGTTGAGCAGGCGGCTGCTCGCGAGGTCCTGATAGGTAGAAATCCTACCACAGGGTAGTAGTTGTTGTTATTAGTGAATTGCCTATGGTGGAGGCTTTCGTGTTTTGGTATATTGTCAGGTCATTATCTCTTCACTTTTCTTTAATCCACATCACTTACACTGTTTTGTTTTGTCTTGTCTAATTGTTTCACTTGAATGATATGGCTGAAAGTGACACACTTGCTTTTAGCGAAGAACATATTCAGAACTTAATTAGGGATCCTCCGGTGTTTGCCTCTGCTGCTCTCAGCCTTACAGCCAACACTCAGAACGAGTCCGATAAATTGACTCGCCTACGGAAAAAACAAATTCGGACAGACCTGCATGGTCATTTTTTACTTCAACACCTTAAGTCTGGCACCATTCCAGCGGGCCTCGTAATCCGTAATATGGCAGTCGTTTTTACGGACGATCCGGTGTATAAAAAAGGTTTCAGCGGTATCGAAACAAAGTGCAGCAGAGACCTCATGGTCTTAACCATCGAGACTGCACACAGGACATCGCTTAAGGAACTAGAAGAAATAGAGACTTTAAAAAGGGAAATTGAGACTAATCAGTTGATAACAGATTCAAAAACTCTCTTGGAGAAAATTGATAAAGAAATTTTGGAATTTAAGGACTTCACAGTTACTCAAAAGAACAATAAATTCGAACTGGACAAAAAAAACTTTTCATTAGAATCAATCTACCCATATCTCAACAAGGATTTCTACACACATTCCGATTCCCGTCGCTTTCTGCAGGACAATCAAGGACGATCTCGCCGTAAATTTCTAACTTTTTCAGACACTTCATCTTCCTCAGGGAGTGAACAAGACAATAGTAGTAGACCGAACCAAAACAGGGCGCCAAACCGCCCCAATCAATACCAACAACAAGCACAAACTCAACAGCCTTTTTTAGGACGGGGTCAACAGAAACCCAGAGGTCGGGTCCGGTTTACACAACCATGGCAAATGAGAACTCGCCAGAAATCGTACAACAATTAGAGATTTCGCCTATTTTCAACTTGTCAAATAGGTTGCTATCGGCAGCAGAAACATCCATCCTAACTAAAGGACTCAACTTTGTCCCATCAAGACCAACGGACTACACAAGAATGAAACTAGAGACACTGGAGTTCTGCCGTAAAATTCGTCTAAAAGTATTTTTTCAGGATACTATTGACAATTCACAGGAAGAGACAACTGGTCTTAAGAAAAAGTCGACATTTTGTCCAAGAGGACCCAAAATCCCAAAGGAGGTTTTATCGTTTGAAACAACTGTGTTATCAGGAATTTCGACGATTGAAAAAAGAAAATCATACGTGAAATTCAATCTGTCCAAAGCAGAAAAGGATGCACTTATAGCAGTTAAAAATGACAACACCATCGTTGTCAAACAAGCCGACAAAGGCGGAGCGGTGGTGATATGGGATATCAACAAATATAAGCAGGAAGTACACCGCCAACTTGACGACCAGGAATGTTACAGACGTATCAATAAAGATCCTACCACAGATCTACAAAATCAATTATTTGACACTATCCAGAGGGGTTTTGATGTAGGGATCATCGGATCAAAGGAGCTAGCATTCTTACAGAATAAAAATCCAAGGACACCGGTGTTTTATGTGCTCCCTAAATTGCACAAAGACGAAATGAATCCACCAGGACGCCCCATTATTTCAGGGTGTGAGTCCCTTTTCGAACCTGTTGCAAAATACATTGATCATTTCCTCAAACCACTCATTCAGACTATTCCGGCTCATCTACAAGACACCACCTCGTTCCTTAATCGCATTTCCACTATCCAATTTGATCCAAAAAGACAACTTCTGGTTACACTTGATGTGGTGTCTCTATACACCCAGATCCCCCAAGAACAGGCACTAGAAACCCTGACGGTATTCTTGGATAAAAGAATAAGACCATTTAGAGTCCCGACGGATTTTATACTTGACCTTGCGAAGTTTGCCCTGCAAAAAAACTTTTTTACATTTGATGCGGAATTTTTCTATCAAATTAAGGGGGTGGCAATGGGTTGCCCCTTTGCCCCAGAGCTAGCTATTATGTTCATGGGGTTATATGAAGAAAAGTTTATACATCAAACCAATCCGTTCAGCAGTAACATTTCCCATTACATGCGGTATATCGATGACATCTTCCTGGTGTGGACAGGATGCCAGGAGGATCTCAACCAATTTGTTTGCTGGTTGAATTCAAGATCGGTAGATATCCAGTTCTCGGCCTCAGCCTCAAATGAATCAATCAACTACCTAGATGTTAAAGTAGAACCCCAGGATGGAAGTCTAAGTACAACACTGTTTTGCAAACCCTCTGACAGGAATAAGGTATTACATTTTTCCAGCAACCACCCTCGCAGTCTGAAACAGAACTTGCCCTATGGGCAATTTCTGAGAATACACAGAAACTGTTCCACGAAGGAAGAATATTTCAAACACGCAGAACTTCTAAAAGATCGTCTGACACAGAGAGGGTACCCCAAAAAACTCTTAAAAAATTCCCTTAAACGGGCATGGTGGACCCCCCGAGAGACATTGTTGTTTAAGAGGAATAAATTAGACGTCAAAAGGATGGTATGTGTTACCACCTTTTGTCCAGCGTCAAATGTACACAAGAAGCTCATCATGTCAAATTGGCATCTGCTTAAGAACTTGCACGAAGATTTCTCAGTGCCACCACTTTTTGCGTATAAAAAGGACAAAAGTGTGGCTAATTACGTTGTTAGGGCGGCACTACCAACTATTAAGGCACCGACACTACAAAGTTTGTTTGGATTTCCTCCAGCCAAAGGACACCATAAGTGCGGTACATGCACCTGCTGTGCAGAGACCATTGAGGACTCAGTTTTTACGTTCGATGAGGTTCATTGGAAACATGACATGTTTACTAATTGTAAGTCCAAGAACGTTATATACGCCATAGTGTGCCCATGCCCTCTAGTTTACATTGGTAAAACAACGCAAGAAATCAGAAGTAGGATCACGCAACACAAATCGCGTATCCGCAGGGGAGTGGAGAATGCCCCTTTGGTCAATCATTGGGCGAAGTGTAACCATGTAAATACCGATCTCCGCTGGACTGTTCTGTCTAAAATTGAAAAAAACCCGAGGGGTGGCGATTTGGATGCCCAACTGTCTCAACGTGAGGCAATGCTGATAATGAGGTTCAACACCGCCACACGGGGGCTAAATGAAATTTCTGAAATCTATAGGCCGACAGTGTAAGTTAACCTTCATCTTTACATCCAATCCAGGCCTGGTTTTGTTACACACACTTCCTTTTGGAACTACATATCCCAGAATTCCGTGGGACTTGTTCGCAACCAGGAAGTAGAGACACTTCCACTCGAGGACTCGAGGACTATAGCGGGTTCAAGCTGACAAGCCGCTCTAGGAGAAGGATTCAAGACTTCTGGCTCATATTGGTACGTTACTCCGCATTGCGCTTCGAACACAACAGAGGCATTCAGCGCGCCAGACATCTAACGCACCTCTCGCTCCATTGTTTTAGGAAAGGAGCAGACGCATTACATCATCTTTTGCGAGCAACAAGCTGCACTGCAGCCGGTAAGTGTCAGTCTCTCGCATGTGCACAGAATGAAAGGATGGAATGAAAGCACAAAAAAATGTGACACACATGTAATTTCTGTCACGTTTTCTTTGCACAGTTGCTGTAATTACGGTTTTGGGAAATACCATACCATACTTTTGGGATACTTCACTGCCTGCTATCCATTATGCTGTGACTATTGGATTAAGGTATGAGACCGCATTGGAACACAGGGAGTAGATCCCTTTTTGTAGTTAGCTGTCTATGATCTAGAAACATGCGCTAAATCCAGCAATCTTTATTTTTTCAGAACCATTTGGTCCTGAGGAGAACCCCACCCTAATGATAGGGGTTTGAAACGCGTCGACCACCTTTTAGTCCAACATCTGGTTACCCCTAACTTCATTTTGTACAGAGTTGTTTTCACGAAAGTGCTTGTGAATATTACAGACTGCAACAAATTGTCAAAATATGAAAAGAAATATTTAGGACTGATTTACTAACCGATGTTGTGACGCATTGTCTTTATATTGCTTTTTCACTTTATTGTTTTCACTGTTTCTTAAGGAGTGTGCATGAACGAATGGCTGAGTATGTTTGGAATTGTATATTTTTGTATATATTGTAGATAAAAATAGTAGTACTTTTTGTATGTTGTATTTTCCAAGCACGACTAATAGTGTGCTAATATGAAAACTAATCATGTCATAACTATGAATAAACCTTTATGGTGTTAATAACATACAGGTTGTTTTTACTCTCTCCTGAAGTGTCAGTAATCGCGGCCGCCGTTTCTCCCTCCCCTCACCTCTCTCCCTTCTTCCCTCGATCTGTCTGTAACAGAGTCACTGCTCCTCCCACTCTCTCTCTCTGTCTGCCTGACGCCCTCTCGCCTATCCTCCTATCCTGCCATCTCTCTCACATCCTGACATCTCTCTCACATCCTGACATTTCTCTCACACTCTCTCCCATCCGGCCATCTCTCTCTCCCATCCTGCCATCTCTCTCCCTTCCTGACATCTCTCTCTCCCATCCTGCCATCTCTCTCTCATCCTGCCATTTCTCTCACACTCTCTTCCATCCTGGCTGCTCTCTCCCATCGGGCCACCACCCTCACCCTCACTCACCCTCACTCACCCTCACTCACTCACCCTCAACCCCTCACCCTCACCCCCTCAACCCCTCACCCCCCCACCCTCACTCGCCCTCACCCTCAACCCCTCACCCTCAACCCCTCACCCCCTCACCCTCAACCCCTCACCCTCAACCCCTCACCCTCACTCACCCTCAACCCCTCACCCTCACTCACTCACCCTCAACCCCTCACCCTCACTCACTCACCCTCACTCACCCTCAACCCCTCACCCTCAACCCCTCACCCTCAACCCCTCACCCTCACTCACCCTCAACCCCTCACTCACCCTCACTCACCCTCACTCTCACTCACTCTCACTCACCCTCACTCACCCTCACTCACCCTCACTCACCCTCACTCACCCTCACTCACCCTCACTCACCCTCAACCCCTCACTCACCCTCACTCATCCTCACTCACCCTCAACCCCTCACCCTCACCCTCACCCACCCTCAACCCCTCACCCTAACTCACACTCACCCTCACTCACCCTCACCCTCACTCACCCTCACTCTCACTCACCCTCAACCCCTCACTCACCCTCAACCCCTCACTCACCCTCAACCCCTCACTCACCCTCAACCCCTCACTCACCCTCACTCACCCTCACTCACCCTCACCCACCCTCACCCTCACTCACCCTCAACCCCTCACCCTCACACAGTGCAATAGGTCTCGGAGCATTTGAGTTAGAGCTTTTAGAATTGTTTATGGCTTTTTTTATTTGTAATTCTTTAGCATTGGCTACAGGAAACAAAAATGCTAAAGATTTACAAAAAAAAACCATAAACAATTCTAAAAGCACTAACTCTAATGCTGCGAGACCTATTGCATTTCCAATGCGTGTTCTTACTGCAGGTAGGGCGATGTGCGCAGCTGGCAAAATGGGGGCTGCATGTTTACCCTTCCCACCAGAGGATGCAGGAAAACAGATGTGCCCTCTGGTGACCTATTTGTGACTTTAATGTCAATGCTGTGAAAGGTCATGTGGAGTGTCCCTATTCCCTGGACTTACAGTGCATACAATACAGCTTTTGTAAGGTGTTTAGTTACAAGTGCACACTGGTTGTAATAGCTCTGTTGCAAAGGCTATTTGGTGACTCCGTGCCATCAGGGACAGCAGACTCCAGACCAGGTTTTCCTTTCCCAAACCACTGTAATGTATACATTTCGCGAGACTGAATCAGTGAGGAAGCCTACAACTCCCACAATTCAACAGGCATTTAATGAATTTTCATGACTGGAACATGATATGCCCACTCACCCTACAATTGTGTCACCTACTGCCAAACCGCACAAACAAATGTGTTCGCTCCATTTCGTAGGTACCGAAAGACGCAGACCCCCATGAGGTCTAAGAAATACAAGAGCAGAACAACACTGACCGCTCCAATAAGCAAGGACCAGTCACCCACCTCACATGGGAACCATTTTTTTGACTGAAACATTGATGCGCACCCTATCTTGATGCAGCAGTCACTGCCAGCTGGCGCGCGGTGGAACTTTTCCGTAGCACCCCCAGTTCGCAGCGCGCAGAAACATCTTTTGCAGCATGCATTCATGGGTGCAAATATCCATTTGATCTTTTATGGCTCATTGGTACTTACCTATATTGACTACTTGCTGTTGGGAGACAGCACCTGCTGTGCTGCTGCTGTTGTGAAGAGTGGACACTCCCCTCTCCCCACAGAGTGGAAACTGGAGCACCTGGGCCAGCAGAGGGTGTTGTTTCCTGCTCAGGAATGTTCTAAAACTTCACAAGCAGGGCTGGGCTCAGTAAACACTGTCCTGCAAGGAGCAGGGGGCGGGAGGATGGTACAGCCTCGTACAGTGCAGTACAATCTTCTGCAGATTTATGTATAATAAATGTCAAATCTCACATCTGTCCAGAGGTCAGACTGCAAAAGAAGTATTAGAAACTGCAAGAGGGTGGGGGGATCGATGGGAGGCGGGGATTGGTGGAAACAAATGCTTCTCAGCTCAGCAGGAGTCAAATAGAAACAGTTACAAGATACAGTGAAATGAGATTATAGAACATTGGCAATGTTTAGCTGCCTAAGATACGGTCAGAACTAGTTACATATTTAGAAGAAAGAGGAGAAAATTTTTAATGGTAAAATAAAAGATTTTCAGTAATATAATCCTTAACATTTGACTTTCCTTTTTTCCTTTATTTAAGTATTTATACTGCGCAGACCATGTCATCGTCATCCTAGAGCTTTACAAAGTTGCAAAAAGAAAACATATCATGTACCACAAAAGAGAATACAATCCTATAGACGTCACAAAATCGGGTTTTATGTAGAACAAACTTAGTCTAAGGGCATTGGAGCGCTTTACCTAACATTAAATGTAAAATATTACTCAAGGTTAGATTTTTAAGGCACGGGGAGCTTAATTTGAGTGATTTGCTCAGAATCACAGGATGTTGAATGAATGCCAAGACTGAAAGCTGGTTCCCTTTTTTCAAAGTTGTTAGCTTTGGCTATTACTATGCATCTCCTCCTCAAAAAAACTCTACATCGATAGCAGGAGGAAATTATTTTGAAAACCTTGTGCTGTTGTTTCGGTAGAAAAATAAGCAGTTTATGATTGGTCTCAGGAGTTTAACTTACTGATCCAAAGGGCTGTTTAGAGGACAGGCCCGGCTCCAGGAATTTTTCTTTGGGTGGGCCAAGGGTGCATTTGGGTGGGCCACTGCGGGCTCGATTTGCTGCATATATGTCTGGGCAAGCCTGCTTCAGGGCCCTTCTTTATCTCTGGCTAGTCTTGCAAGGCCCAGTAAAGCGCACTCTTTTTCAAATCTCTTTCTAAATATTTTCACTCTCACAAAGTGTTTTTTTCTATGTAATGTTCCTTTGATGGGAAGAGAAGGTTTCTGAGGTGGGAGTATCAGGCAAGTGACACTTCTCGGCTTCCCTCTGTGCGAGCCTTCAGGGAGACTCCCTCTTCATTGCTACCTCCACCTGACCCCGGACTCTGCAACGCTCTCCCTTACAGGCTTGATTATCCACTTTTCTACCACTCCTCTCCAGTGCACCTTATCTCACAGCTGACCTTGGGCCCCAGCCCCATATCAGGCACCATCGGGCTCCACTTTAATTTTGCCAGTAAAAACATTAGTAAAATCACTTTCAAACTTAAAACATTGAATATAGCAGTAAATATAATTAGCACAAACTTTAAAGTATGTTCCACAGAAGCCCTTATGACCCGACTGCTAATTAAATAAACAAAAACAGAAAGGCCATGACAGGGCCGGCTTTAGCGCTGGTGCGAAAGTCCTTTTTGGCGCCCCACTACTGACCTCTTTCTCTGTAAATACCTTTACTACCACCTTCAGTGCCCCTCATCCCTCCATGGGGCCCCCTATTGACCTTGGATTCCCTCACTGCCACCCTCCTTCAGTGCCCCCTCATCTCTTTGTAGCCCCTCCCCCTCATGACCTCCTCCTCAGACTCCCTCACTACTACCCTCCACCAGTGCCCCTCATCTCTCTATAGCCCCTCCCCCTCATGACCTCCTCCTCAGACTCCCTCACTACCTTCTTCCACCAGTGCCCCTCATCTCTCCCTAGCTCCCCCTCCACCCCATGATCTCTTCCTCAGATTCTCTCACTGCCACCCTCCACCGGTGCCCCTCATCGTTCCGTATCCCCTCCCATTACCTCCTCCTCAGATTCGCTCACTGCCACCCTCCAACAGTGCCCCTCAACTTTACATAGCCCTTCTATCATATGCATTTCCTTTGTTGTATAGTGCTACTCATATCAGTGTAGTGTGTGTCAGTACTTTACACCACACACACATTATACAGAGACAATGAATCATACAAGTATGTAAATCAGTCTGCAGGGAATATCACATAAGCCAATAAGGATTACAAGGTTTAGGAATCACGTGTCATCCATACTGGTGGGCAGTATATTTTAGGAGGGTTTGGTCTGGGGAAACACAACCTTAAGATTTAAAGAGTATTCCATGGGGGTCAGCTTTACTGATAAAAATGTATATTGGCTCAAACGAACTCATTTTACCAATATTAGAATAATTAATAGACTGAGGAAGTTCTAACTATATCACAAAACAAAAAAAGTGAAGTTCTAACTATACCATTCATGTTTGTATGCAGCTCTTTGGTGACAGTTCATTGGTCACTGTCTTATGTTAGGATTGTAACTTCTGAACTGCAAATAACACAAGGATCTCTGTGGCAAAGGCAGTAACCCACGGAGCTATCCACATAAAATACAGTTTATCTGCATTTAAAAACTACTAACAGACAAATGATTGCTCTCCAGCAGGATCATTAATTACCAGCATTATCTGGGCATTTTGTAGTGTCTTATTGTTGTCCTGCATCAGCCATGATAATGATAAAAACTGTTTAAATGAAGTGCATGAAATATGTGTCCTGCTGGGCCTGTGCAGATTTTAAAAAGATAAACATAGTAACACATTCTCTTACCTACTACTCCATTAGTCAAACTTTGTGTCACAGCCTGATGTGATAAGCAGCTGCAGGTGTCAGGAAAGGTGAATAGGAATAAACAAACGTATTTTCTTCTGCACTGCATGGAAAAAGAAATATCCACGCAGCAGAACAGTAGGCAAAGGTTACCGTTAATAAAAAAAGGATTTGTGCCTTTGACATGTGGAGATGAAGGGGTGAAAAAATAAACAAAGCCTTGTTAACCTGTTAATGGTCTTTTGAAGACCTGTGAAGTACTCGGGTGCGGCTGCGATCATCTCTAAAACTGTATGTGTGTTTGTGTGCTGGGAAGCTGTCCAAGCCCAGGTACACACACACACACACAGACAGCCCTTTGAGCCCAATGCGCGCGCCTACTTTCAAGCCCTCACTGCGAGGGCCAAGGCTCCTGTTTGGGTGGGCCAGGCTCATGTTTGGATGGGCCTGGCCCACCCGCTAGAACCGGGCCTGTTAGAGGAGTTCTCCTATGTGACTTTCTTGAAGGCAGTTGATGTTCTTAGATCTAGGGGAAGGTGGTTCTAGATTCTTGTTGCCTCACCAGAAATAGCTTGGTAAAAAGTGCTTTTTAGTTCGAGCCTGAGCACCACATGCGCTGCTCTGTGAGGCATGCTTTATTGAAGTATGTACTTGAAGTCCCGCCCACTCTCCGCCTATATTTTTCGTTGGCTTTTGTCATTGTCCTTCGCAAATGGTGGCTTCTGAATAGCTATTAGGCTTGTTAGTCCCTCCTTAGGACCACCTTGTCTTTATTTGTAACCTCCCATGAAGACTGGCCCTTTTTTTTCGGTTGTTACACAGTAGTCTTCTTTAGTCTGGAAGCACTATTTTCTTTAATTAGTTTCTTTTACTGCAGGAGGGTGTCTTGTGCGCAGTTGGGACCACCAGCTTGTTTATTTAACTCGTAGCAAACAGTGAGCTCTTCAAGGGCCATTGAGATAGAAGGGGCAACTCAGTGATGCCTTCAAGCATTTGGAATGCAATAGGTCTCGCATTTATGATAGTTTAATCTATTGGCATTGTAAATGACAATGCCTTTTATTTGTGTTTTCAACACCAAAACATAAATAAAAGGCATTGTCATTTACAATGCAAATAGCTTAAATTCGTGTAAATGCGAGACATATTACATTGTAGATGCTTGTTATCGGACCGATTGCGACCAAGTGGGAAATATATGCGCGGCACCCTTATTAGTTATTATTTTGCAGTGTATAGCTTATAAAGCACTGTGTTGGGTCTTCAACCCGAATGTGTGCACAGGTACCACCTTGGCAACTGTGTCGTAGGGAAATGCGGGATTGTGGAATCTCGGCAGTTGGTGTTGGGACGGTTGCCTTGATGGTCGATTACTCTGTACATGAAGGAATAACGTATCTGCATTTACCTACCTTCGAATCGGAGCCTCCTTTGAACCTGGGTAAGGTTGCTGGGAGAGCAATACTCGAGCGACTTCAGCAATGGGCGGATAATAGAGCTATCGTTTCAGATCTCCAGTTCGGTTTTCGAGAGGGGTTTGGAATGGTAGAGCAGGCCCTAAATCTTAGTTTGATTCTCGGGAAATACACGCAGGCAAAGAACAACATGGCATACATGGTCTATGTAGACCCGTCCGCAGCTTTCGACTGCGTTTCGCATACGAAACTGTGGACGGTCTTAGGGCAAATGGGTGTGGATCCCCCTCTTTTAGATTTCCTGAGGGAACTCTATTCTAGAGCTTCGGCAAGAGTGCGCTTTGGTCTGAATGGAGAGTTGACGGCGTCCTTCGGCGTGGAGCGAGGAGTCAGGCAGGGCTGTGTCCTGGCCCCCTTTCTCTTCTCGCTGTATACCAACGGTATGGAGGAAGAGATGTTGAGGGGGGCCAAGGACCTTCCACATGTAAAACAGCGCCTGATTCCTGCTCTGCACTATGCGGATGACGCCGTCATCCTCGCACGCACACCGCGTGAACTTCAGCAATCCCTGAACAGGTACACAGCATTCATGGGCGGCCTCGACTTGAAAGTGAATGTCAAAAAAACGTTTGTCATGATTACTGGTTCCAGGAAAAAACGAGTAAAAGACATCTATCTCGATAACCAAAAACTTGCGGTCACTTCTCAGTACCCATACCTCGGAATCATGATAAACGAAAGACTGTCATGGAGGCCAGCAGTAGAGGCAAGATGCCACCTGTTCAGAAGATCCACAGCGGCTCTAATGAGTTTCTCCCAGAGATTGGCGAGGAGGGCACCAGTGGAGCTCCTGAAAATTTATAGCGCTAAGTGTCAGGCTATCGCCTTGTATGGAGCGGGAGTCTGGGGACATACAGACATTAGTGCACTCCAGATAGTGGAAAACACTTTTTTAAGATTTCTTCTAGCCACTCCAAGAGGAACGTCAATTTATGCCTCTCATGTGGAACTAGGAATACCCTACTTAGAGGATCTGATAAAGATCCAACAACTGATGCTGTGGAGGCGCGTTTGGACCTCGGTCAAAAACGCCCTTACCCAGTCAATTGTAGCTGACACAATGGCTCTTGATCAGTCCCCAAAAGTAAAGTGGCTTAGATATATTAGAAATTTCTTGAAAGATCTTGGCCACGAGAATTACTACCTCCAACCAGAGACATTGGTTCACCTTCCTAAGAAGGCTTTAAAGAACTTTGCACTCAGTCACCTAGAGTCACTGAGACTGATGTCTGAGTCGTCAAAACCTTCGGTTCTCCATGCAAATATGGTTCAGATAACATATTCTATTCAGCCGTACCTAACTCTTCAGCTCTCTACATATGAGAAGATGTTATTAACAAGATTCAGATTGGACACTTTTTTTAGACTGGTGACATTCCCCGTGAGTAATAGTTGGGACCAAATTCTTCCGTTATGTCACTGTGATGGGGAATCGAAACAATCTAACATACATGTTATCATGTTTTGTAAATTTCATCACCCGCATAGGAGAATCTGGATTTTACCAGCATAGAGGCGTTGGGGATTTAGTCAATACCGCCCTGCAATGCTTCGTCTCCAAATGTTAGATTCTGAATCTGTTTGTTACATTGTTTTTAACTTCCTGAAATGTATTAGGAAACACAGAAGAAACCTATAGAAACTATTTTAGAATTAGTTTTAATCTGTATAATTGAAATGATTATTATCAATCTTTTTGTATGAATTTGTTTGGAACAATGTACTGTAATTTGTACGTCTGTGTAAATATGTGTAAATGTATTTTTTTTAATGTTCCTTTTATGGTTTTCCTTTGTGAAAAGCCGAATAAAGAAATTTATAATTATTATATAACATAAAATACAGTTTATCTGCATTTAAAAACTACTAACAGACAAATGATTGCTCTCCAGCAGGATCATTAATTACCAGCATTATCTGGGCATTTTGTAGTGTCTTATTGTTGTCCTGCATCAGCCATGATAATGATAAAAACTGTTTAAATGAAGCGCATGAAATATGTGTCCTGCTGGGCCTGTGCAGATTTTAAAAAGAAAAACAAAGTAACAGATTCTCTTACTTACTACTCCATTAGTCAAACTTTGTGTCACAGCCTGATGTGATAAGCAGCTGCAGGTGTCAGGAAAGGTGAATAGGAATAAACAAACTTATTTTCTTCTGCACTGCATAGAAAAAGAAATATCCACGCAGCAGAACAGAAGGCAAAGTTTACCGTTAATAAAGAAAGGATTTGTGCCTTTGCCATGTGGAGATGAAGGGGTGAAAAAATAAACAAAGCCTTGTTAACCTGTTAATGGTCTTTTAAAGACCTGTGAAGTACTCGGGTGCGGCTGCGATCATCTCTAAAACTGTCTGTGTGTTTGTGCGCTGGGAAGCTGTCCAAGCCCAGGTACACACACACACAGACAGCCATTTGAGCCCAATGCGCGCGCCTACTTTCAAGCCCTCACTGCGAGGGCCAAGGCTCCTGTTTGGGTGGGCCAGGCTCATGTTTGGATGGGCCTGGCCCACCCGGCACACCCGCTAGAACTGGGCCTGTTAGAGGAGTTCTCCTATGTGACTTTCTTGAAGGCAGTTGATGTTCTTAGATCTAGGGGAAGGTGGTTCTAGATTCTTTTTGCCTCACCAGAAATAGATTGGTAAAAAGTGCTTTTTAGTTCGAGCCTTACACCACATGCGCTGCTCTGTGAGACATGCTTTATTGAAGTATGTACTTGAAGCCCCGCCCACTCTCCGCCTATATTTTTCGTTGGCTTTTGTCATTGTCCTTCGTAAATGGTGGCTTCTGAATAGCTAATAGGCTTGTTAGTCCCTCCTTAGGACCACCTTGTCTTTATTTGTAACCTCCCATGAAGACTGGCCCTTTTTCTTCGGTTGTTACACAGTAGTCTTCTTTAGCCTGAAAGCACTATTTTCTTTAATTAGTTTATTTTACTGCAGGAGGGTGTCTTGTGCGCAGTTGGGACCACCAGCTTGTTTATTTAACTCGTAGCAAACAGTGAGCTCTTCAAGGGCCATTTGAGATAGAAGGGGGCAACTCAGTGATGCCTTCAAGCATTTGGAATGCAAGAGGTCTCGCATTTGTGATAGTTTAAGCTATTGGCATTGTAAATGACAATGCCTTTTATTTGTGTTTTCAACACCAAAACATAAATAAAAGGCATTGTCATTTACAATGCAAATAGCTTAAATTCGTGTAAATGCGAGACATATTGCATTGCAGATGCTTGTTATCGGACCGATTGCGACCAAGTGGGGAATATATGCGCGGCGCCCTTATTAGTTATTATTTTGCAGTGTGTAGCTTATAAAGCACTGTGTTGGGTCTTCAACCTGAATGTGTGCACAGGTACCACCTTGGCAACTGTGTCGTAGGGAAGGTACAGTACGGGAATATCGTCGCAAAAATATCGACTTACCTAAATATCGCTGCAAAAATATCTACAGGAAGAAATATCGATGACAAAAATATAGTCTGACCAGAATATCGACAGACAGGTAAGTAATATCGTTAACATTAATATAGTTGTAATAAATATCGTTTACAAAAACATAGTTTACAATAATATCGTTTTTTAAATAATTATAAGTAATGTAGGGGCATATTATCAAGCCTGTGCGCTAAAATTATCGCCGCTTTATCGGCCGAAAACGGCCGATAAAGCGGCGATAATGGGCTTGATAATATGCTCTATGGAATTCCAATCGAAGCACATGTTAGATGTGAAGACATCTAACATGGGCTTCGATTGGAATTCCACAGAGCATATTATCAAGCCAATTATCGCCGCTTTATCGGCCGTTTTCGGCCGATAAAGCGGCGATAATTTTAGCGCACAGGCTTGATAATATGCCCCCACGTGTTTTTAATGAGTATTTGTAGATAAAGTAGTATTATTAGTAGTATTTTATTAGTTAATGATGTATTTTATGTTGAATTTAGTATTAATAGTTCCGTAGCAGGTTGTGGGTTTATAGGGGAGTAGGGTGGGAAGTACTTTAAATATAATTAAATAATAGATTAATTAATGTTTTAAATGAATATAAATAGTGTAATAAATAATAGTTAATTAATTCCAATTAGTTAATTGATTAATAATTATGTAATTAATTATGTTAATTTATTAATTAATTTTAGATGTGTGTACAGGAATTTTTTTGTGAAAATGTAGTAAATTAATTACAATTTAATTGATTAATTATTTAATTAATGATTAAAAAATAAATAATAATAATTGTTATTTTATAAATGATTAAATACATTTAGTAATTTTTACCGCTACGCTATCCAACGCTTTCCCTACTGTTGCACCCTCTGGAGTGGGAATAGTAATTTTTACTTCTACGCTATCCAACGCTTTCCCTACTGTTGCACCCCCTGGAGTGGGAATAGTAATTTTTACCCCTACGCTATCCAACGCTTTCCCTACTGTTGCACCCCCTGGAGTGGGAATAGTAATTTTTACCCCTACGCTATCCAATGCTTTCCCTACTGTTGCACCCCCTGGAGTGGGAATAGTAATTTTTACCCCTACGCTATCCAACGCTTTCCCTACTGTTGCACCCCCTGGAGTGAGAATAGTAATTTTTACCCCTACGCTATCCAACACTTTCCCTACTGTTGCACCCCCTGGAGTGGGAATAGTAATTGTTACCCCTACGCTATCCAACGCTTTCCCTACTGTTGCACCCTCTGGAGTGGGAATAGTAATTTTTACTCCTACGCTATCAAATGTTTTAATTAGTAATATATTGTATATTTTAATTATATGTATGTATTATTTTTGTTATATAAAGTAATGTGTTAAATATATGTATATGTCCACATTTATTGAGTTTATAATTAAAAAGTGTAGTAAATTTGTTTTAAATAGTTAAAAAATAAAAGTAATGTAATGTATTTTGTTAATAGTACTTATATTTATTTATTATTTAATGTAATTTTAATTATTTTAAAAAGTCGATATTTTTTACATCTATATTAATTACAACGATATTTTGGAGTCGATATTTATGTACTTACCTGTTTAAGTATAGGGAGTCGATATTTTTGTAAACGATATTTTTACAACTATATTTATGTCAGCTATATTTTTGTAATCGATATTTTTACACCCTACCGTAGGGAAATGCGGGATTGTGGAATCTCGGCAGTTGGTGTTGGGACGGTTGCCTTGATGGTCTATTACTCTGTACATGAAGGAATAACGTATCTGCATTTACCTACCTTTGAATCGGAGCCTCCTTTGAACCTGGGTAAGGTTGCTGGGAGAGTAATACTCGAGCGACTTCAGCAATGGGCGGATGATAGAGCTATCGTTTCAGATCTCCAGTTCGGTTTTCGAGAGGGGTTTGGAATGGTGGAGCAGGCCCTAAATCTTAGTATGATTCTCGGGAAATACACGCAGGCAAAGAACAACATGGCATACATGGTCTATGTAGACCTGTCCGCAGCTTTCGACTGCGTTTCGCATACGAAACTGTGGACGGTCTTAGGGCAAATGGGTGTGGATCTCCCTCTTTTAGATTTCCTGAGGGAACTCTATTCTAGAGCTTCGGCAAGAGTGCGCTTTGGTCTGAATGGAGAGTTGACGGCGTCCTTCGGCGTAGAGCGTGGAGTCAGGCAGGGCTGTGTCCTGGCACCCTTTCTCTTCTCGCTGTATACCAACGGTCTGGAGGTAGAGATGTTGAGGGGGGCCAAGGACCTCCCACGTGTAAAACAGCGCCTGATTCCTGCTCTGCTCTATGCGGATGATGCCGTCATCCTCGCACGCACACCGCGTGAACTACAGCAATCCCTGAACAGGTACACAGCATTCATGGGCGGCCTCGACTTGAAAGTGAATGTCAAAAAAACGTTTGTCATGATTACTGGTTCCAGGAAAAAACGAGTAAAAGACATCTATCTCGATAACCAAAAACTTGCGGTCACTTCTCAGTACCCATACCTCGGAATCATGATAAACGAAAGACTGTCATGGAGGCCAGCAGTAGAGGCAAGATGCCACCTGTTCAGAAGATCCACAGCGGCTCTAATGAGTTTCTCCCAGAGATTGGGGAGGAGGGCACCAGTGGAGCTCCTGAAAATTTATAGCGCAAAGTGTCAGGCTATCGCCTTGTATGGAGCGGGAGTCTGGGGACATACAGACATTAGTGCACTCCAGGTAGCGGAAAACACTTTTTTAAGATTTCTTCTAGCCACTCCGAGAGGAATGTCAATGTATGCCTCTCATGTGGAACTAGGAATTCCCTACTTAGAGGATCTGATAAAGATCCAACCACTGATGCTGTGGAGGCGCGTTTGGACCTCGGTCAAAAACACCCTTACCTAGTCAATTGTAGCTGACACAATGGCTCTTGATCAGTCCCCAAAAGTAAAGTGGCTTAGATATATTAGAAATTTCTTGAAAGATCTTGGCCTCGAGAATTACTACCTCCAACCAGAGACATTGGTTCACCTTCTTAAAAAGGCTTTAAAGAACTTGGCACTCAGTCACCTAGAGTCACTGAGACTGATGTCTGAGTCGTCAAAACCTTCGGTTCTCCATGCAAATATGGTTCAGATAACATATTCTATTCAGCCGTACCTAACTCTTCAGCTCTCTACATATGGGAAGATGTTATTAACAAGATTCAGATTGGACACTTTTTTTAGACTGGTGACATTCCCCGTGAGTAATAGTTGGGACCAAATTCTTCCGTTATGTCCCTGTGATGGGGAATCGAAACAATCTAACATACATGTTATCATGTTTTGTAAATTTCATCACCCGCATAGGAGAATCTGGATTTTACCAGCATTGAGGCGTTGGGGATTTAGTCAATACCGCCCTGCAATGCTTCGTCTCCAAATGTTAGATTCTGAATCTGTTTGTTACATTGTTTTAAACTTCCTGAAATGTATTAGGAAACACAGAAGAAACCTATAGAAACTATTTTAGAATTAGTTTTAATCTGTATAAATGAAATGATTATTATCAATCTTTTTGTATGAATTTCTTTGGAACAATGTACTGTAATTTGTACGTCTGTGTAAATATGTGTAAATGTATTTTTTTTAAATGTGCCTTTTATGGTTTTCCTTTGTGAAAAGCCGAATAAAGAAATTTATAATTATTATATAACATAAAATACAGTTTATCTGCATTTAAAAACTACTAACAGACAAATGATTGCTCTCCAGCAGGATCATTAATTACCAGCATTATCTGGGCATTTTGTAGTGTCTTATTGTTGTCCTGCATCAGCCATGATAATGATAAAAACTGTTTAAATGAAGCGCATGAAATATGTGTCCTGCTGGGCCTGTGCAGATTTTAAAAAGAAAAACATAGTAACAGATTCTCTTACCTGCTACTCCATCAGTCAAACTTTGTGTCACAGCCTGATGTGATAAGCAGCTGCAGGTGTCAGGAAAGGAGAATAGGAATAAACAAACTTATTTTCTTCTGCACTGCATAGAAAAAGAAATATCCATGCAGCAGAACAGAAGGCAAAGTTTACCGTTAATAAAGAAAGGATTTGTGCCTTTGCCATGTGGAGATGAAGGGGTGAAAAAATAAACAAAGCCTTGTTAACCTGTTAATGGTCTTTTAAAGACCTGTGAAGTACTCGGGTGCGGCTGCGATCATCTCTAAAACTGTCTGTGTGTTTGTGTGCTGGGAAGCTGTCCAAGCCCAGGTACACACACACACACACAGACAGCCATTTGAGCCCAATGCGCGCGCCTACTTTCAAGCCCTCACTGCGAGGGCCAAGGCTCCTGTTTGGGTGGGCCAGGCTCATGTTTGGATGGGCCTGGCCCTCCCGGCCCACCCACTAGAACCGGGCCTGTTAGAGGAGTTCTCCTATGTGACTTTCTTGAAGGCAGTTGATGTTCTTAGATCTAGGGGAAGGTGGTTCTAGATTCTTGTTGCCTCACCAGAAATAGCTTGGTAAAAAGTGCTTTTTAGTTCGAGCCTGAGCACCACATGCGCTGCTCTGTGAGGCATACTGTATTGAAGTATGTACTTGAAGCCCCGCCCACTCTCCGCCTATATTTTTCGTTGGCTTTTGTCATTGTCCTTCGCAAATGGTGGCTTCTGAATAGCTATTAGGCTTGTTAGTCCCTCCTTAGGACCACCTTGTCTTTATTTGTAACCTCCCCTGAAGACTGGCCCTTTTTTTTCGGTTGTTACACAGTAGTCTTCTTTAGTCTGAAAGAACTATTTTCTTTAATTAGTTTCTTTTACTGCAGGAGGGTGTCTTGTGCGCAGTTGGGACCACCAGCTTGTTTATTTAACTGGTAGCAAACAGTGAGCTCTTCAAGGGCCATTTGAGATAGAAGGGGCAACTCAGTGATGCCTTCAAGCATTTGGAATGCAGGAGGTCTCGCATTTGTGATAGTTTAAGCTATTGGCATTGTAAATGACAATGCCTTTTATTTGTGTTTTCAACACCAAAACATAAATAAAAGGCATTGTCATTTACAATGCAAATAGCTCAACTTCGTGTAAATGTTATGGAACCGATTGCGCCCTTATTAGTTATTATTTTGCAGTGTATAGCTTATAAAGCACTGTGTTGGGTCTTCAACCTGAATGTGTGCACAGGTACCACCTTGGCAACTGTGTCGTAGGAAAATGCGGGATTGTGGAAACTCGGCAGTTGGTGTTGGGACGGCTGCCTTGATGGTCGATTATCTGTACATGAAGGAATAACGTATCCAGGGCACGAGTCGGGGTACCACGCGGGTGGACGGCATCCCCCCACTTATTTCCGAGTGTTTTTCAGGGTGGACGCCGTCCACCCTGCTAAATCAAAACCGCGTCCACCATTAAAAAACGGGAGCGCGGTGCGCACAAAGTAAATAAAGCATTTCCGTAATTTGAACCGGGCACAGCTTGCCCCCACCTCCCTGCTTGACTCCGATGCTGTATGAAAGCTCAGACCCCCAGCAGCAGCACTGTAGAGGCACAGCGGGATGGCAGCCCTCACACCTCCAGCCCTTGATGAGCTGTTAAGAGGTGCGTGAAGGTGACAGAGTGAGGGGCTGCAGCTTCAGGAGCAGGGGGCATCCATTCACATGCAAACAGCCCTGAATGCGTCATGTATCAGCTATTTAGAGGGGGGCTCACACATTCCATTTCTACCCAGGGCCCCAAACATCCGAGACTCGGCCAGATTACACCCCTGATTACACCGAGACAGCACGTGGTTCTCTTCACAGAGCGTAATTACTGTCACTAAATTGTAAGCAAACCTCGGTTCTTCAAACATGCATAATGTAATACAAAAAAGAAATGGCACAATCGCACCCACACTGATGAACAAAGTATGGAGGACAATCAGTTCAATCAGTTCTCTCGGAGTATCTCCTGTAAGTACTGTACATCACAGTGGGGGATGGCATTTTAGACAGAGAGCCTGTCTTCTCGTTGTCTTGTGCAGGAGGGGGCGAGAAGCCCAAGATGATACTAGAATACTGCATGCCCACCCCTGTGCCCACCCTGGTGGATCACGTTCCCTCTCCTGTGATGACTCCTGCTCCTGTCCCCCCATGTTGTGGCTCCAGTCCACCCCCCCGCCTGTGATGGCTCTTGTCCCCCCATGTTGTGGGTCCAGTCCACCCCCGCCTGTGATGGCTCTTGTCCCCCCCCTGTGGTGGATCCTGTCTCCGCCCTGGGTGGCTTCTGTCCCAGTCCTGGAACGGCCCCTGCAGCGAGGGTGAAGTTCTTGATGGGCCTCTTCTCAAAAGGGCTCAGCTCAAAATTAATATGGAAAGGTGGGCGAGTAAGTAAGTGAAGGGATGTGTGAATGGCTGGATGAATTAGTGAAAGGGTGAATGGATGAATGAAAGATTGAATAAATGGATAATGAGAGAGGATGGATGGATTGATGAGAGAGGAAGGATGGAGAGAAAATGTAAATAGCTGGATGTATGGGTGGAAGGGTAGCTGGATGATTGATGAGGGGAAAGATGGATGAGGGGAAGGATGAGGGATGGAGGGGAAGGATGGATGAGGGGAAGGATAAATGGATGAGGGGAAGGATGGATGGATGGAGGGGAAGGATGGATGGATGAAGGGCAGGATAAATGGATGGGATGGATGGATGGGTGAGGGGAAGGATGGATGAAAGGAAGGATGGATGAAGGGAAGGACGAAGGACGGATGGATGAGGGGCAGGATAAATGGATGGGATGGATGGATGGGTGAGGGGAAGGATGGATGGATGGAGAGTGGGTGAAGGGATGGGTGGATGGATAAGTGGGTGGGTGAAAGGATGGATGGATGGATGATGAGTGGGTGGGTGAAAGGATGGATGGATGATGAGTGGGTGGGTGAAAGGATGGATGGATGGGTGGGTGGATGGGTGAAAGGATGGATCAGTGGATTAGATGGTGGGTGGGTGAAAGGATGGATGAGTGGGTGGGTGGATGGTGGGTGGATGATGGGGGTAGGTGGATGAGTGAAATGATGGATGGATGGATGGATGGAAGTGCAAGGGTGAATGAATAGACATATGAGTGAAAGGGTGGGTGTAAGTATGGATGAGTGAGTGAAAGGGAGAGTAGATGGACAAAAGGATGAATAGATGTGTGAAGGAGTGAAATGATAGATGGATGAGTGATAGGGGCAATGGATGGATTCATGAGTGGATGAGTAGATGGATGGATGGGTGGGTGGATGGATGGGTGGATGGAAGGAAGGAAGGCTAAGTGAAAGGGTCGATGGAGAGAGAAAGGGAAGATGGATGGATGACTAAAAGAGTGGATGGGTGGAAGGATTAGTAAGTGAAAGGATGGCTGGATTGGTGAAAGGATGGCTGGATTGGTGAAAGGGTAAATAGCTGAATGGATGAGTGAATGGATGGATGGGATGAAGAGTGGATGGATAAGTGTAGAGATGGATAGGGTGAAAGGGTGGATGGATAATGGAGGATGAGTGAAAGGATGGATGAGGGAAGGGATGGATGAGTGAAATGATAGATGGAAGGATACATGATGGATAGGTTTGCAAATGGTTGAATACTTTTGGAAATGGCTGGGCTTACTTATATACTATTGCGCGACCTCTGATGTGTCTGTAAAACGTACCTATTGTCCTGAAGTTTTGTCCTGAATTTTGACCTCCTGTTCAGAATTTGTGTCCTGAATTTTGACCCTTTGTCCGGAATTTTTACACTCACCGTCCTGAATTTGCACCAATGCCAGTTGGTCACCCTAATTCTTTGTGCGGTAGAACCGAGGCTCTTTAACACAGCAGCATGAGAGTGGCGAGAGAGAAACCTGGCAGACTGCTGCCAAAGAGCTCTCCCACTCAGAATATTTCATTATTCAAGTGATCGTGAACAATTAAGGGTAAACTGAGATGTGAAAAACTAAACACAATGCGATGCGGCTGCACGAGACTTGAGGACTTAATCAAGTATTAGTACTAGCAAGTGTGCTGTAAGTTAAATTAAAACATTTTACATGCACTGTGCGCCTCGTGCGTGTAGAATCAGAGTCCCACTAGACCCGGCCCTGCCAATTAAGTGCCGGCGCTAAGCACTGGTACAAATTAAGCCCTGCATTTAACAATTGGCACCAGGCTACAAAATGTAAGTAGTATGATGGTGTACCCTTGTGTGTTCTTCTGTGTGTCGCTGTTTCCACATGGAATGTTTAATGATGACAGCAACGCCCCCTTCTAGTTTGTGTTGTTGGTCTGAATTGTATAATTTTGTGGAATGGGGAGGTGTAGGATGGCGCTGGATTGTTCATTTAAACATGACTCCATGATGACGTCTGATTTGGCATTACTTATGTCAGTATATTTTTAATTGCACTACTGGATAGGGGGGCACAAAGTTTTGCAAAGGTTCTGCCCGCTTTCTTCAAGGGGTCCTCACAAAATGACATCATGAGCTAGGCCCACCCCGATTTTATAGTAAGTAGTCTCTGTAAAGGGGGAAACAACCATTACAATGCATGAGTCATAATCGGCCCTTTTTTTAGGAACTATCACAAAAATAAACAGTATTAATACAAAGTAAAGCAATGTTTATATTTTGTTGCACTGAAGTAAATTAAGGCAAATAAGTCAAACTAAAATATACCAAAACTAAATACATTTCCTAAATAAATAGAAATAAATAAATCTGCTAAAATAAATACAATGGCCAGTTAATATATCTAAAATTTAGGCATTGACCCAAGTTAATGCCCCGGCAGCTCCATTGTCTTCAGCCAAGATTCCCAATGTTAGACTAATGTTCTGATTTGTTACCTTTGCTGCAAATTGTAAAGCGTTCTGATATCCTTCGGGATCAAGTACGCGCTATATAAAACTTTATAAATAAAATAAATAAATCTAGCCACAGCTAGAGAGAGGCAGCTGGGACAAAACTATTTAATACAGAGTCGCTAGTTTACAATAGGTGGGGAGATAACATATAACACTCATCGATAGAATAACGTGAATATGGAGCCCTACTGTGTGTAATAGTCATTGTCGAGTGTGGGAAGCAGCCTCTCTGGGAACCTGTAATGTATACAAAATCTTGCAGTCAAACTTTCCTGTAGCGTTTTGAAAATGTGTTCATGTCACCTTCGCCAAACTTCATCCACATTTGGGCTGCTAATTCCTCCATGCAGGGACCTTAAGTCACAGGCTTAAGTACCAAGCAGCTTCAATTGTTAAATCTTGGATTATATGCAAATTATAGATCCGCCTTACATGTGATGTCACTTCCTGTTGTGACGTCACTTCCTGTCATGATGTCACTTCCTGTCGTGATGTCACTTCCTGTGACCAAGCCTACCTTGGAGAGTCCCCCCACTTCTTTTTTTAGGACTTGTGCCCTGAACGTATCTGCATTTACCTATCTTCGAATCGGAGCCTCCTTTGAACCTTTCACACTCCATGGTAATATAGCAGTTTTCAGATCTGAATTCAGGAAAAAAAATGATCAGCAACGAGATGTGCTCGTCGTTACTTGTTTATGGTTTGTGTCATTAGATGCAAAACTGCCCGCTAAGAGCCAAAATGAGAGTTCGCCAAGCCTGCATTTGAGAGTGAGGGCAACGATTTGACGGCAGAGGGCTTTGGGTCATTCTGACAAGCTCACACGCACAGACAGGCCTGTCAACAGAGCTTCGAGTGACGCACTGCGAACCCCGGCCGGCTGGCCGGGAACAGGCTGCCTCCGTCCTTCATATCATTCTGTGCCCCGCTGCAGCGGCCGCTGGCACAGCATTTTTCGCTGTAATTACACCTGGGGCATCGTAGTTCGTTCACTCTTGACAGCTCAAAGGAAAGGAAAGGCCCCGCACCGGGGCTTAACTTTTTAACCTCGACCAACTTTAATTGGAAATTCATTTCTAAATTGACTGTTTCTAATAAAACAGGCATTGTTTTGTAGCTACATGATTTAAGTGGCTGTGCAAGGGAGAGCTGTGACCCATGCCATTAGCCCCCAATTAACATGAAAAATGTTGGGAGATGCAATAATCAGTATGCACGCGTTCTATTTAAGTAAAAGTGCTGTCTCATGGGAAGGGATACCAAGAAATTGTTTACATAACTTAGAACTTCGTTTGCGCAAAATACCCAACAAATTAGGAAAAAAACAGAGGAAGGTAGTTTTCAGAAACCCCCGGTGGTATGTAATTCATCCCCAGGGAGCGGGGTAGGAACATGAAAAAGAACAACTCTTTAACGATGTTTCACGTTTAGACATCTTACTCAGCTGTCTTCCAACAAAAAGGTCTCTTGGAGCTAAAGACAAGAAAAGAGGAAACTACTCGCAGCAGGGAAGTTATTTTAATAAAATGGTCTTGATTTTTCCTACATAAAAGGCAATAGGAATCAGTTTTAAATACAAAGGAACTGGTTCCTGATTATTGCCTCCAATATTTTGATCCAAAAAACCTTTTTAAAGCTGCATTGTCTGAAAAAAGTCTACAAAGTGCAATCTATCTGTTAAACATTCAGTGAGACTAACAAGGACGGTATTGTGATGTTTTACATCCAAAAATATACCTTTTACAGGTAGATGCGCTTTTGAAGAATAAAAGTTGAGAATCTTTAATTGTGGACTTTAACCCATTATTTAACATGCCCTCCAAGATAATCAAAGCCTAAGGTTTGTTTTATAGATTTTATTATTTATTGAGAGGAGTGGCTTTTTCACAAGAAACACCGTATAAAGCAAGGCTGCAATGCCCATAGACCCGAATGCTAACAAAAGTGTTGCAAAGTGCATCTGTTCGTCTCTAAAGCTAGCGCCGGGACACTTTTGAGTAGCGTTGTATGAATTAAATATAACATAACATAACAAGTGCCAAGACACCTCCGGGTATTTGAGCGCTATATAAGCTTTAATAATGTCACATAACAAAGTGAGGTCTACCATTTTGCTTGTGGAACTAGAACATTGCATTACAAATATCATAGATTGTTGTTATTAAGATTTAGATGGAATCGACTTTCTGCCTCTTATCACTTCTCAGATCGAGACACGATGCACTTTGTAATGTTCTGGGGGCACTGTAGGACCCTTCGACAAATGTATATTTTACCGCTATTTAGAGGGAAACATTTTACTCGAGTTAGTCCTGCCCTGACTTTCCGGCAAATACTGCTAAATGAATTAATATGTCTTAATGTTGCCTGCTTTTTAATTGGGACAGTAAGACTCAGACTTAAGTGTGATCCTTAAATAATCTGGTAATAGTTGATTCTACGCATTTTATTAGGAATTATTTGAATTACTTGTTAGGAATGGACAATGAAATCATTCTTTTAATGTGGACTGATTTTATTGCGAATTGAATAAACTATCGATGTTATATTAAGATTGATCATTTTAATCTGTTGTATTGAACCATTTGTGTAAAAATCAAGAGAGGGAAGGAAGAGGGAAACAGAGGTCATGGCTCACCCTCCTCATATACTGTGTCCATTCATCTAGGGTGGGCCTGCTGGATATAGGGAAAATACATTTTTCTTAAAGGAACTCTCACTCACTGAATGTTATTCAGTCACATGCTTCATCATTGAGTTCTTCCCAACCCTCTGGGGGCATGCTGCAACCACTTTCCTTAAAAGGGAGCATTTTTTAGGGAAAAAAGGCATGGGAACTATTAAAGGCAAGCTTTAAAATTGCCTATCCCAAATCAATATTTATTCACGGGTCCATCTGACATGGTTGAAAACTGTGGGAAACAGGCTAGTTGGAGTTAATATCTATCCTTGGCACTTAGGTGTGATCAACTAGTGTCTGCTATATACCTGAATCCAGTGGCTTTTGTCAGGATTAGTAGGTTCCTAATAATACCTTTTTGGGAAAGGGTGGCTAGGTATTTATAAATTCATTCGTACCATGCCACACACATACACAGTTGTTAGCAATGGTGGTGTTGGACTTGTACTTTTTGCAGGGTCATCCCTGAACTTTTTGCCTTCCTCCTGTATTTTGTCAGACCTGTTTTTGTTGGTGTTATGACTCTGGACACTTTACCACTGCCAATCAGTGCTAAAGTGCATATTCTCTCCCTATTGTAAATTGATATATGGATTAGTGATTCCATGATTGGCTGATTTGGTTTACTTGTCAGACCCTAGTACAGTGCACGGAGTGTGCCCAGGGCTTTTAAACCAAATTCTGCTAGTGGGCTTGCAGCACTGGTTGTGCCACCCACAGAAGCAGCCTTGTAAAATGTGTAAAAGGTTTGCCATTGCTGAGCCTGTGTGCAGTGTGGTACTGTCATGCTGACTGGGCAAGTGCACCCACTTGCCATTCCCTAAACCTTCCCTTTTCTTCATGTCAGACACCCCTATGATAGGCCCAAGGGCAGGGTGCATTGTAGGTATAAGGTAGGACAAGCCCTGGTGTATGTGGCATGTCCTAATAGTGAATTACAGCCATTTTCGCTTTTCACTATTGCAAGTCTAACTGTTCTCCATAGGCCAGAATGGGCAGTTAGATTATTACATCTTATAATCCTAAGTGACTCAGGCAACATGGTAGAAATTCGAGTTTAGTATGCCTGAACTCAGAATGATATATATTTTAGTGAAGTTGGTTTTAACATTCTGTGTTTGAAAATTCCACTTTTAGAAAGTTGGTATTTTCTTGTCTAACTATCCAGGCCTAGCTCTGCTAGGTTGTGTATTCCTTGTCTGGAGTTTGAGTGACAGGGCTGGTGGATTCTAGGAGACTGGTTGAATTTGCCCAGTGGTGAACAGAGAGATCTGCATCTAGATAGGAGGGAGGAGTTGCACCTGGGACCTGAATAGGATTGTGCCTGCCCCCCCGCAGTGCTGGCTCCACCCCCTGTGGTGCGTCTGATGTCTCTGCCCTGCACTGTGAAAGGAGAGAAGGAATCATGTCAACAAAGTGCTCCAGGGCTGTGCTTTCCCTCCACAATGCTGGCTCCACCTCCTGTGGGGCATCTGATGTTTCTGTCATGTAAACAGAGTCCTCCAGAACTGGTTTGGACTAGGCAAATGCCCCGCTGCCCTCAGAGGACAAAGGATTTTGAGGTATAAATATTGGACCCAAGAAATTAGATCACTTTGTACTACAAGAAGAAACCTTTACTGAGGAGAGGAAACAGAGGAGATACTATTCCCAAGCTGGAGTGCTGGTTGGGGGATTGGCCCGCAGTGGTTGCCTTACTGTCAAAGGAAGGAGAAAGGAACTTTGTGTACTTTGGTTTCAACTTGTGAAGGATCTTCAAGGGCTTGGAAAAGAGCTTGCCTCCTGCCAAAGTATCAGGGACAACAGACTTCATGCCCCAGCTCCCCAGAGTTCTTTTGGAAGTGCCTGCTGCTATTTTGGGTCTTCTGAGGAACTGCATGTCAGAAGGAGCTGGAACCGCGACTCAACAAGAAGAAGCGTGTCGCCGTCTCTGTGCCTGCGTCGCAACTCCGAAGGAGTGTGTCGCCGCTGGAACTGTCGCACTGCACCGCATCGGGGAGAAGCATGCCGCAAGGTCTCACACATCCAGAATCTGGTACTTAGACACAACAGACCTAACAGGACAAAGCCCTTGTCGATTGAAGAAACTCGAGCCTTACTCAGGTCCTATGAACAACATGCCCGCAGTAAGGAGGAGAATATCAAAATTGTACCTATTGACTCTAATAGATCGACCAGAAAGAATGACAGGAAAGCAATCCACCAAAATCTTCAACATATTCAGCTTATTGCATCTGAAACGGATAATGGAAAACTCATTAAACCACAGAAACCCTTGAACTGTCTTCTACTTAACTGTCGTTCGGCAACTAAACATGCAGCAGATATAGCCGCCCTCATCATCAATAAAGAAATTGACCTGGCCATCCTCACGGAAACATGGCTCAATGAATCTTCATCTCCTACCATGGATCTCTTAGTACCACCACAATATAACATCGTCAGGCTAGACAGACCAAGGAATGTGGGAGGAGGCATAGCTTGCATTCACCGGTCTGAGATCGAGGTCTGTCATTTCCAATCTGACCCCTTAGAATCCTGTGAATACCTTGGCATTAATGTGAGAACACCAAAGAATCAAAGCTGCAAACTGCATGCATTCTACCACCCACCAGGGGAGAACGCTAAGTTCACAGAACAACTGATGGAGATCATAACGACCAACTCTAACTCGGACGCCAATAATATATTCCTAGGCGACTTTAACCTCCATTGGAATGACGGCGGTGATAAATTGGTCAACGCGCTTAAAGACTTCCTCAATGAGCTAAAACTTGTACAAGCCTGCAACCAACCCACTCACTCACTAGGAGCGACCTTAGACTGGATTATCTCAAAAAAGGATGAGACCTCTATCCTTGCTATAGACCCATGTGACTGGTCTGACCATCACATCATATCATTCACAATACCTACATTGACAAAGGGCAGGACCGTGCAACCACGCAAGCTCGAGAAACTGACCCGAGACACAAAGGAGGCTAACACTGAACTACTGGTTAAAAGGTGTGAGAGAGACTTGAAGCCACCCAACAACAAGCAAAATGTCAATGAGCTGACCGATCATTACATAACCTCAATTGGTAATATCGTCAATGACACCATGCCCCTAAAAACGAAAAAAGTATCAGAGAAACCAAGAAATCCTTGGTTTAACGAATCATTGAATGAGGACCGGCGCAAACTGAGAATGGCCGAAAGGAGGTGGAGACAACATCCCTCCTCTCCGGAGCTGAAAGCGCTCAGAAAAACAAGAAAAGAATACAACAAAAAAATAATCAACTCCAAAAAAGAATTTTTCAGAGATGAATTGGACAGTGCCATAAACAGACCACGAAAACTCTTCGAGATCTTAAAACAACAATCAAATAAACTAACCAAAACGGTTTTAGAGAATACAAAAACGCCCATAAGCTGCGAGGAATTCTCCTCATTTTTCACCGAAAAATCTAAATTGCTTGAAGATGACCTCACAATTGCAGCAACTAACCTTAAGGCACTACCTCAATCCAGTGATGAGTCCAATTTCTCACCAGAGTGCCTCCAAACTAAAAATAAGGCAAAATGGGACACATTTGATCTATACGACCAGGAAAAAATCGCCAGAACGCTGGCGGCACTTAGACCGAACAACCACTTTCAAGACCCATTACCAGGAAAGTGTGTAAGAGAAATCAGCCACACGCTAGTTCCGATCTGGACTGAGATAATAAACGCCTCACTTGCACAAGGAACCCTCCCTGACTGTCTAAAAACAGGGCAGGTGATGCCCATCCTTAAAAAACCGACAGCTGTTGCCACAGACCCGAACAACTATCGACCAGTGACCAACATCCCTCTACTGGCTAAACTCATTGAGAAATGCGTGCAGGGCCAACTAAGTCAACACATCGCTAAATTCTCGCTACTGGATGATTGCCAATCAGGTTTCAGAACAGGGCACAGTACCGAAACTGCGATCCTGCACATTGTCGATGACGCCTTACAAGCCCTAGACCGAAATCAATCTTGCCTACTGATCCTCCTAGACCTATCATCAGCATTTGATACGGTTAAACACGAAGTGCTTATGACCAGACTACAAAACAGGATGGGTTTGTCTGGAAACGTGCTGAAATGGTTTAATTCTTTCCTACAGAACAGGACTCAGCGATTCCTGGTTAACCAAGCAATCTCTTCCCCGAGCCCCAACGCAATAGGGGTCCCGCAAGGCTCTACGCTATCCCCAGATCTATTCAACTTATACGTAGAACCTCTTACGGAGATCCTTCAAAAATCACAAGTATCCTATCACATGTATGCGGACGACACGCAATTATACATAAAGATCGCCTCCCTTGAGGACATCGACCTAATGAACAAGACATTAAAGAGTGCTCTGCGATGGCTAACGATGAACCATCTGAAACTAAACGCCCAGAAAACCGAATTCCTGCTAATCTCACCGACAAGGAGCCAATCTGAAGTTATAGAGTGGACTAAACTGGTGACTGCGCTAAAATGCACCCCGACCCTAGTTAACTCAGCCAAATCACTAGGAATTACACTAGATAAGAACCTCGACATGAAAAACCATATTAACGCAATGGCCAAGAGCGCCCGCTTCCACCTGAACTATTTAAGAAAACTGAAACCCTTTATCACTGAGACAGATCTAAAACTGGCTATACAATCACTAGTCATCTCGAGGATCGAATATGGCTGCACCACATTGGCGGGCCTGCCAAAAACATCCACAGCACCGCTAAAAGCCTGCCTCAACGCAGCGGCGAGACTCATTACGGGAACGAAGAAATTCGATCACATTTCTCCTCACCTGAAAGCACTACACTGGCTACCTTATGAAGCCAGAATTCAAATGAAGATGGCCTGTATCACGCACAAAGCGGTTCACTACAACACACCGAGATACCTAGCCAAGAAACTTCAGATCTCAGGAGGTAACAGAACAACGAGAAGCGCAAAAGATTTGCTATTACGACCAGCCTTTTTCCACAAGAAAAAGACCTACAACAGAGCATTCTCCGGAGCTGCCCCCAGAATCTGGAACTCACTCCCTCCAAACATCAGGAAGATTCAAAATACAGTAACATTCAAACGAGAATTGAAGAGCCACTTGATGAGTAAATACCCTACTTAGAGTAACTTAAGGATCACTGGGATGATCAATGACGCTAACGGAGTGCTGCCCTCTCCATGGAAAATGGAAAGATCATCATCGAACAATGAACTGATACCGTGTGCAAGCCGAGGCTTGACACTTCACAGCTACCTCGTATACATGTGTGAATTTGAATTTGAACTATATCTCACAGTCATACTATTTAACTTCTATCTCTCTGGATTTATTTACCCATATATGTGGAACTTTAACTATTTGTCTCAACCACTATATATAACTTCTACCTCACTTGATTTATTTATACTTATTATCCTTGATATGCACTGAATCGCCTTATAACCCTACCTCAACGAGCATGGTTTGTTAACATGACACAAGCCAAGCCTTGCTCTCCATATAATGACAATTGCACAATCATTATGAATATATATATTAATCGCGTCCATACAGTATATTGCCTTTCTACCTCACTATGCTCTTGTTGTTATTATTGCTTTTATTATCTTTATATGCAATTCCTTCCTGTTAAGCGCTCTGATACCCACGGGTCTTGTCCGCGCTATACAAAACACTATAAATAAATAAATAAATAAATAAATAAACGAAGAGGAAGCGTGTCACCGCCGCTGGAGCTGTTGCATTGCACCGCATCAAGAGAAGAATCCCGCAACGAGGTCGGAGCGTGTCGCCGTCGCTGTGCCTGCCGTCGCACTCCGAAGGAGGGTGTTGACGCTGGAACTGTCGCACTGCACCGCATCGAAGAAGAGCAGCTCGCATTCCTGAGAAGTGCGCCGCTGTCGGCCCTGCTGCCGTCGCATCATGGATGTCGCCACTGTAGTTTTCGCATCAAGCGGAAGCTTCACTCATAGTGGGAAAAGAGTGTTGCCGCTGGAGCTGCTACCGTCTCATCGTCAGGGTGTCACCACTGCAGTCTACGCATCGAACCGAGAACTTCTCGCATCCCTGAGAAGCGTGCTGCATCTGGAAGATCTTCACATCTTTATTTCTTTGCACCTGAACTTTGACACATTTCCTTCGCTGCAACATTGCTTGTCGCGGAAGAGCAACGCAACCTAAGGTACATTGACGCAAAGTGTTGCATCTAAGAAGTGAACTGAACTAAGCAAAAACTTGTGTAGTGTCCACTTTATTGTTGACACTGGGTTACTGTATGTGGTCACAAATACTTAACACTTTATCTCTGAGATAAAGCCTGTCTCCTCATGCCAAACTACCAAGGGGGTGAACAGGGTTTTTTTGGAGTGTAATACCCTTATCCTGACTAGAGGTGAGGGTCCCTATTTGTCACAAAAACCTACCTGTACCAACTAGAGCCCTCCAAATCTAACATGGGGTCTCTACTTGGCAGCGTCTTGCACCCTGTCCAAGTAGGGACCCTTATTCTAGTCAGGGTAAGGGGATTACACAGCTAAAATAACCCCTGCTCATCTCCTTGGTCGATTGGCACGAGCAGTATGGCTTATTTCAGAGTCAATGTGTAAAATTTTTGTACATACACACACACCGTAACACAGTGAAAACACTACAAAAAGACACTGCACCAGTTTAGAAAAGTATCCAATATTTATCTGAATAGAACATGCAAAAAACGACTAAAATCTAACATACCCAAAGCAAGATATCACTTGACGAATGTTCAAAATAGTTCAGCCCTCAGGAAACTATGAGTGTGCCCATTTTGTCATAAAGTACAAGGGATGCTTCACAATAAAAGACTAACACAGGCGCAGGGGATTTGAGGCACTGGAAAAGCAAAGCAATGCATCAGTCCCTTACTCCCAGGGGAGGTGATGTGTTGGTTCCTTAATGCTAGGGTAGGTGGTGCATCTGTTCCTTACTGCAGTGCAGGAGAGGTGATGCATCGGTTCCTTGTTTTCAGGAGACTAGATGCATTGGTTCGTTACTGTGAGGGGAGGTGATGCATCGGTTTCTGGACACTCAGCCTCAATTCCATACTGCTGGGCAATGTTGATGGAGAAATTGGTGCACAGGGGCTATGTGTACTTCCTGATGTTGAATCACCAACTTAGTTGGTGACATGCTTCATCATCGGGTTTCCACCAGGGAGACCGAGTGCCTCCCTGGTGTGCTTCGACGCCTGAATGACAGTGGAGCTGTTTTTTTTTGGCAGTGTGCTAGTGCAAGTAAAGAAGGTGCAGTTTTAAAAGATAACAAGCCGCACCCAGAAATACTTTTAATAGCAGGGCTGCTTGCAATCATTAAAAACAGGTGAAGTGGACACCTGCCTTAATAATGAGCCAACTGTATCCTGGAATTTAAAGTGCAAGAGTTGTCGACATGTTTCTGCTTATCGTTGCTTGATTAGCTAAGCTTTCATCAGGACCAAAAACACTCCCCTGCGGTATACAAATGCTAAGGCGTACCCTAACCTGAGGAGTCTGTGTGTGGTGGTTAAACTCACAGCTTTACCAGAATGGCCACTCCCGGGATTTCCAAGGGCCCTAATTTGTGAAGTCAGAAATGGCTACACGTCATGTGATTGGCGGTGGGGGGGTTCTCGCCATGTAACTTTGTATACAGGTGGTTTCCCTCATCAAACCTACAGTACGGTCTTCCGTGGCCCCTTGGGTTTCTGTATGTGACTTGCTATCTTTTAAAATTGCACCTTCTTTCCTTGCACTAGCACACTGCCAAAAAAAAAACAGCTCCGTTGTAATTCAGGCATCGAAGCACACCAGGGAGACACTCAGTCTCCCTGGTGGGAACCCGATGATGAAGCATGTCAACAACTAGGTTGGTGAGTGAGGGTTCTTTTAAAAAATAGAGTTTTTTTCCATCACACCGGCCCCTCCTCCGTTTTCGGAACTTTAATTGTTTTTACGCTAACAGTCACTCTTTTGTTGATGATTAACTGATTCTAGTGCCATCAAATGTATCTAATATAACACTATTTTCACATGCAAATTATGTTGTTCTTTCTCCAGCCTTCCATCCTAAATTTCAACCTCTATATTCTTAAAATGGGGCATTAAAAAATGTCTGTTACTGAAAAGCGTCCGATTTTCAACTCTCCTTTTCTTTAAAATGGTATTCTACTCCTTTCCATGCTCTGCATGCCTCCCCCCTGCATGCAACCATGTTTAAATCAGATGCATGTTTGCCTAAATCATTATTAATGTATTTCTGCAAGCTGCCCACAACTCGCTTTAAAGATCCCAACCCTCCTTTGAAAGTCAGACCCCTGCAACCTAGCAATTCCCAATCTCTATCTCATCTTTTAATGCCACCAGTCCTTCTGCATGCACTTACATACCTCCCGTCCCCATTAACTCACACATCTAACTCCTCATATTATATTCTATTACAAAGAAACTGAATACATCTTTGGAATTGTTTTGTTTGAGCATATAAAACTAATCCAAATAACGAATTGTACCAATAACACCGGAATAACCAATAACTTTGGTGCTGTCTGACGTTAAGTGATTCAGTTCCCTGACATGGGTAGCAACCACTATGTAAATGCAGTTACATTTCCAATAACATGAGAATTGCTCATGAGAAGTGCCTTTTTAGTTCAATGTGGAATATAAATATGCATATCACTGAATGTTGAACACGAACAAAGATAATTAGAGAGACCTAGAGAGAACATTATTTGGTGATTTGTTTTTTAACTCATCTTGTTGATATTTGTAATCATCTGAATGATGATGACACTTCTTTTACGTTTAATAAGCTTTATTAAGTCACAAAGAAGTCAATAACATACAGTAAAGGCCAAAGGAATAACAGTGCATGTAACATCTTATAAAAAATATAGAATAGGGGAAAAATCATAGTAGAAAGCTGTTTACATTTTGGGGAAATAAGGGCAAGGGGGGAGATGGGGAGGAAAAAGACAAAATGCATATATTACTCACAATAACCACTAAAAAGATGCCAATGCCATTCTCCTAAGTAATGTAGAGTAAAACAGAAATTAAAAGAAAAACACATCACTGTTGTATAAGATATCATCAAATATTTAGAAGCATAGAAAAACCTAAAGAAAGAACTAAGAGGAAGGAACTTGCTTCAAGGAGGTGGGACATTTTCGGAATGATAAGGAGTAACAATATTAATTGAAACCTTATTTAAATATGGAATTAAGGGAAACCAAAAAAAATCTCTATTTACATTTGCATTACATTGAGAGGCATAAGCGGCATCTAACCTATGATATTGGCATACAGTGTTCCACCATGGTTTAATTGAGAGTTTGGTCAAACATTTCCAATTAATCGTAATTTGTTGAAACGCTAGAGCCAACATAGGATCAAACAATCCCGGCTGATGGAAAGGCAAAGAAATGGATTCAGACAAACTCCCCATAAAGAGAAGATCATTGGACATAGGTGCATGAATCTGAAAAACGTTAGAAAGATGGTCCCAAATGTACACTCAAAAAAAAATAACGGGGGGACATGAGAAAAAGAGATGTGAAAATTCTGCTGATGGAAAACCACATGTCCAACATTTTTATTGTCTATGTGTTTGAAGTTGGCTATGGAAATGAGAGTGAGATATAATCTGAAATAAAAGAAAAAGATATATTGAGTAGTGGAAGCAGATCTTGAGATCTTCAACGATTGGGCCCAAATCCTATTCCATACATCAATGCTCCATTGAAGGCCTAAGTCTGATTCCGAAGCAAGCTCCACCTTAGTTTTGTCTCGGTCTGGATTTGTGTTGTACAAGAATTTATAAATTTGTGAGGCTTTTGTAATTAAAACTAACAGTTTATGAAGTGAATATTGAGAAACAAGAACATCATCGGAAGGAAGAGAATAAAAAAATACTAAGAAGTAATTCCCATTAATATGGAAAATGTATGCAAGAAAGAACAAGGACATTTAAATGTAGCCTGATAATCAGGAAGAGAAGAAGGAGAAGTGCTGTCAAACAGGTCAGTAACCCAACTAATTTCTTTAGCCCTCTAAGAGGCCCAATATAAGGGTCTATTATTTATTGTTATGAGATTATTATGCCATAAAGGAGAATGTAAAAAAGTATTTCTAGTTGTGAGAGTTGGCTGAAGATGAGGACGTAACAAAGAACAAGTGTGTTTGAAGAATGGGAGGGATAAGAGAGCATTTTTGGCAGTAAAGGAAAGAACTTCCCTAGTCGAGAAAGGAGAAAACAGGCATTGTTCATTATTAACCAATAAAGGAGTAAAAGGAGAGGATTCCATGTGAAGCCAATGAGATGCTTTCTTTAAACTGAAGGTTTTGAGATACAATCGAAAATCAGGAAACTGTACCCCACCTACAAGTCTCTGGAGACAGTAGTTCTTTCAAAATTTAGGATCTTTCCCTTCCCTATGAATTAGACAGATAGAGGGTTCTATAAAGGTACCGCTCGCTGCACCAGAAGAGCAAAAATGTTGGAAGAGATAAAAAAGTTTTGGCAATAGCAGATTGGAAAAATGAAGATAGAATTCTACAGTAAAACCATCGGGACCTGGGGATTTTTTTTCTTTTAAAGAATTTAAGGAGGAGGAGACTTTCTGTGGTGAGAGATCTGTATCTAAAGAGGCAAAATCTAGGTCGGAAGCAGAACGAGGAGGAATAGAACTAAGATAATCATCGATAGGAGATTCGGTGGGAGGCGATTCAGGAGTGTACAAAACACTATAAAATTTTGTGAATTCCCCTAATATGTCTTTATCTTTGAAGAGATGTCTGCCATCATTAGACTGAATGGATTCAATAAATGTTTTCTCCCTTCTAGATTTTTAATAATTAGCATGGAGTGAGCCAGCTTTATTTTGGCCACCATAGTATCTGGCACAGCTGCGCAGCATAGTAAAAGAGGCCTTATCACTAGAAATGTTATTAAATTCCATCTTGGCTTTGATAAGTTTTTGGAGGGTGGAGTCTGAGGAAGAGGTGTAAAACTGATGTTCTTAATGCTTAATAGAAGATAAAAGAGCTTTATGTTTATTAGAAGATAGTTTCTTCTTCTTGGATGCAAAATCTATAATAAACCAGCGAGCGGTGGCTTTGAAACTATCCCACACAAGAACAGGGGACACAGAAATATATTTAATTAATAGAGAAGAATTATTCCGCAAAAGACATGAAAGAAGAGGAGAAAGCTGGAACTTGCAAAATATAATTAATAAACCTCCACCGATACGTTTTGGAACGAGGAGGAAGCAAGTCAAAGTCAACAATTACTGGAGCATGATCGGATATCAAGATGGGCTCAACCGAAGAGGAGACAAGGTTTTGGGCCTAGGATTTGGAAAGAAAAATTGAATCAATCCAGGATAAGGAACTATGAGGAGGAGAAAAAAAGAGAATTCTGATTGGTCAGGGTTGCATAATCTCCAGGCATCAACCAATTGAGTCTGTGTGATAGTGTTAAGGAATTGCTTGTGAGTTTTGTGGGGAATAAAACGTACCTGGGACTTACGAACAGGAAAAAGGGCCTAAAACCTGATTGCAATCACCTCCAAGTCTAAAAAAGTCATCTTTGTTTTGAAAAGACGTATCTGTAATAGTAGTCCAAAAAGAGGGATCAGGCTGAGTAGGGTCATTATTAGCTAAATGTTTAACTAGAAGCCACCTGCCATCAGAGTCGATATCTTGCATAACAACTGTGCATTTTAATTTCTTTTGTCATAGAATGACAACCCCATGCTTCTTTTTGTTGGTAGGAAAAACCAATACTGAACCAATCCAACTACGCTAAAGTTTAAGAGATTCAGCCTCGGATAGATGCGTTTCTTGCAACAAAACCAAATCAGGTTTATATGAGGCTAAATGCGAAAGAATTCTCTCCCCATTTATAGGGTTACTGAAAACTTTTGCATTCCATGTGATAACTCTGAATGAAAAAAGTTAATATTAGATAAATATACAGTATAATATTGAAAACCATGCTAAAATATATAGAATGAACAATAAGCATTCAACAAAAATTAAGAAGAATAAATGTAAGAGGTAAGATGATATGATAGAGATTGAAGAGAAAAAATAAGGGAGATGGAGAGTAAAGGAGAATTAAGAAAATAGCAAAGTCTAGTGATAGAAGTACGAAAAGGGATAAAAGACAATAAGGAAAACGAAGGTAAAAAATGAAATAGGGAGGATCAAGCAAAGAAAGATAAGAGAAGAGTATGTTTGTTAGAAAATGGGAAACGAAAGGGAAAGGGGAAGAGGAAAGGTAGAGGAAAGGTAAGTAGAGACAATACATATCCACAACGGATGACTTAGAAAACATACCTGAGGGGAACAAAGGGAGATACAACGGGGCAAGGACTACATATAACAAGACGGACCGCCCAAACCCAAGACATCCAGAAGTCTTCAGTACAGGGGAGGAAAAAGATAAGGACCAAACAGATGATATGACATAAACAAATCTGTGGCATAAAATAAAAGAGATAATTAACATTAAAGTAACACAGAGAAAATTGAACATCTGGTAAACATATGACAAGAGATATGGAAGACATGAACCACTTATGCTATGTTGAATGTGTAACATTTTAAATGAAATACATCGCCAATAAAACAATCCTAAATCAATAGAAGAGACAACCAAGAACGAAGCCATGCCATGGCTGAGAAAAATGTCTAAAAGCCTAGAACATGAGGAAGGCTAGAGAGTCAACCATTGCAAGTCCCAGCAATGTCCATGGCGCTTGTAGTACAAGAGTAAATGAACTTCTTAAGCTCCGCAGGATCTTGAAAGGATCAAGTCTGGTTTTGATAAGTCACCTTAAAAATACAGGAATGGAAAAGACCATATCGAGCCCCTAGACATCGTAGGGGACCTCGAAGATTAAGGAACTCTTTTCTTCTCAATGCTGTAGCATTAGATACACCCTTTGACCAAGCCAAGAAATATGTTGTTTATCTCTAGCTGCAGAGAGAATTGAAAGTAGGTCAGTGTATTTAAAAATTAGAATGATGACTCCTCTTTGTTTTACTATAGAAGGTGAACTTGAAGTGTGTGGACCCAATCAGTGAGCTCTCTGAATACTGAGAGAGGTAGAAGAAGGCATATCCGGGAGTTTCGGTAGGAAGGAGGAAAAAAAGGAGACAGAATCATCACCTTCGAAAGCCTCAGGTTGACCATACATGCGTAGATTATTCCTCCTATTCCTGTTTTCCAAATCCTCTGTGTGATGCTGAAGTTCACGCACCTCTCTCTCTAAGAAAGAAAGCTTCTGAGAGCTATTTTGTACTGTATTGAGTTGCTGCTCCACTAAATATACTCTGCTCTCCATTATGGACCATATCTCCTCCAAGAGTTGCATTTTGCTGTTGGTCTCCTCTACAAAGAGGCATAGAGCGCGGATTTCTTCCAACAACAGCTCTAAGGAAATGGAAGTTGTTGATTTGTCAGTAGAAGGAGGATCATGTTTTAGACGCTTGGAGGATGACTAAGATGGTGAGGTTTTACCAGCACTAGACTGAGATGAAGTAGATCGATTAAAAGTAACTCCTGCAATTGTTTCTTTGTGATGAGATGAGGGTGATGCTAAAGAAGAAGTAGGGGACGTTGAAGAAGAATGGCTCTAAAGTATAAAAACAAATTGCGGTTTACACAGCCTTCCCATATATAGAAAATACACAGGTCACACAAAAAGGTGATCTGCGGTATATAAAAAATATAAGCAAAACCTGCAGACTTCATATAAATAATAACACAGAATAGGCACTTGAAATTATCTTAAACTTCACAAAATGAAATACCATCCCATCCCATTTATAACCTCATGTATTAACTAAACTGCAGAATCCGATTCCGCTACAGAAAATGGTAAAGGGTCTATTTTTTCAATGTGCAATAAAGAATAAGTGGCATCTTTCATGGTAATAAATTGCTGTTTGTCTGTCAAAATAAACGGGGAAAATAAAGCACTGGCGTTCAAAAAATCCCATGGCACTTTCCCCATTTTTAACATTTGTAAAGTCCAAGCAAATTGCATTACTGAGCGCAATTGATTTTGACCATGATATAATAGTGAAATATCATCTTGTAGAATGTCAATAACAGAGGAAACAATATTATCTAATGTATAAATGTGGGAAGACAGTGTATTAATGCTGTTGTCGACAACAGCTAAAACTTTTTCCAAGTTTGGATGGTCTATCGCCCATAAACGTGAAGCTGCTTCAATTTGTGATAGATTTCATTGTAAGCATGATATATCCATCTCTTTGTTCTAGGAGCTCTCAGACCCAGGACAACGTTGGCCACATTAATATTATTTGATAGTAAGGATAAATGTTGCTTAACAGATGACAATGTTGAGTGCTGTAACCATTGTTGACACAGTTTACTGACAGAGTAGGTTGTTACAGTATGTGAAACAGAAAATCGAGGGTCTGGCCTGGAATGTTTATAACCTAAACTAGAGTTAAGAAAACAGAGTTGGTAAGCATTTGAACTATTAGGCCAGATTAACCAACCCAGTGGATCCACTGCAGAAGCATTAAATGAATTATTTTTCAACGAACTCCGTAAATCTTCAGTGGTATCATTTATGTGTAAGCGACAATTATATTCTGCTAAGGTCGGAATCGCTGGGGTATTCATTTGTTTAGTAGTCACCAAACCAAAACATGTGTTTTGGTAAATGGTATTATTCAAAAATAGAATTTGAGTGGGAATGAGGCATGCAAGATGAAGGGCCTAGGAGCGCTGCACCTGCTATTCTTTAGAGCCCCAAATTGGTTTTAGATCAATGGTTCCTTCCAATGGTCATAACACTTTGTAGCTAGATTATAGAAAAAGGAAGGAGAATATATTAATTTACTATGTATCAAAATGAGTTTCTGAGAGGAGGGGTTAGTCATTTTAGAATAGAAAGATTCAGGCTTGTATGAGCTAAATTCTGTAAAGTAGGGAAACTTTTCTTTAATGTTTTCGAGCTGCCCTTTACTGGTGTGGGGCAATACTCCCATTGGGTGTAATTTATGACAGGGCATAATGCACTAGTCTTGTGTATGAAGTGATGGCCATAATGTTGATAACAGAGGAGGTCATCATAATTAGCAGAATTCATTTACAAGACTTCAGCATCAATAGCAGCATAATATTTTAAATCTGAAAACAAAGCTTGAATCGCATGTGCATCCCAATCATCTGGATAAATGTCTTGTGTACCCACACCTCCCATGGAGGCTCTAAACACGTATGGTACATTAGTCAGCTCTGTAGGACCATGAATTTGGAAACCCACTTTATCCCAAACAATACTATTCGAAACAGGGAATGCTGAAATGTTAACAAGAGTCTGGTCACGCTTCATGATGTGTCAAGATGAATGTGGGGTCAGAATTCCATCGATAAATTTCAGGCAAGTAGTGACCATTGATGAGTTGAAAAAATACAGTTAGAAACCCAATGGACAAAGAAAGAAAAAAGAAAAACAGAGCCAAGCAAATTGTAATAGTCTATATGCAGGTACTACTAAAACCACCACACATAAACTTCAAATGGTACAAAATGCTGCAGCTAGGTTAGCCCTCAAATGGCCGAGGAAATCCTCCGCATCATCTGCACTAAATACACTGCATTGGCTCCCAATAAATAAGAGAGTCCTTTTTAAAATATTGATTATTACCTTTAGAGCTACCCACGCTCTTGGACCAAAATACCTACAGCAGAGATTTGCCAGATACCACCCCTCACGCAATCTCCGATCATCCAGCTCAAATTTCCTGTCAGTACCTAGGTTCAGGTTCAGCACGAGAGGTGGTAAATCCTCCCAGTACTCGGAGCAAAAGCCTGGAACACTCTTCCACCCTCCCTACGTGCCCTAGACAAGGAAAAAGATTTCAGAAACGGACTGAAAACCTGGATTTTCAAGCTACAGGACACCTGTGTTAGAGCCCTAGTGTAACAGTTGGGTGAGCTTCCATCTACGCCCTACCTGTTTCCTACATCTCTGGATCAGTATCTTGCACCTTGATGCTCCTTGGAGTGGCTGCTGCGCGGTACAAATGCTCTTTTACATTACATTACATATGTCCAGGTAGGAACCAAATAAGTCTATTTAAACCAAGATAAAGAAATTTGACAATTTTTTCGGGTTTCTTGAGGATGTGGAGGATGCATCAAACGAATATCTGCCACTGTGCAAAGGAGTATTCGGCAAATCATGGACAGAGCCACTTGTTTTTTGAAATTGTGAGACAGGAAACAGAAGGTGTCACACTATTCAGAATCGGCCGGATCTTGTAACTTGACATTTTATTCACTGAGATGTATCTGTTGTCTTTGTGACCTAGTAGAGGAAGTAAAATGACTGTTTGAGTACCCTTCAGCTAAGCACTGGAACTGATGCACGATAAGAGGGACCAAATTCTTTTTTGTTCTCCACTTTTTCAAGGACCAGATCTCCAACTTTTGGAAGTCAGCCACCCACTGGGTTCTGTAGCGCTGCATCTGTTGCTGAAGACAAATGTCCAGCAACAAGGCTGGCACGGGTGTCTTGTAGATTCTGTCACATAGCAGAGTGATTATCTACGTCAAAGGTTGCGGCAACAGCCTCAACGTCTAAGCCATGGAGGTCTGGTAAAAACATTTTAATGCCAAAGAGCATTTCGTAAGGGGTCCGCACACCCAAAGGTCTTCTAGGAAGATTATTAAGTGCACATTGGACCCCATACAAATGGGCTAACCAGTTCCTGCAAGTACCTAAGAATCTAGCTGTCAAGGATTGCTTTAAGTCACGGCTCATTCGCTCCACAATTGAGTTGCCCTCAGGCCTATATGGAGACGAAAATTGCACCAGCACCCCCATACACCGCATAGCATACTTGTACGCCTCAAAGGTGAACGCTGGACCTTGGTCAGAATGAAAGGTGCCACAGGCAAAAATCTTTACAAAGACAGGCAAATCCCTGATGACAATTTGAGCGTCAGCACTGCGTTGTGGCCAAACCCAAAGAAATCTGGCGCATAAATCAATTGCAACTAAAATATATTTATATGCAGTATCTGAAGAGAAAGGACCGCAGTGATCAAGGTACACACAAGCAAAAGGCCGATTAACAATGCTAAGCGGTCATTGTGGAGGATGTGTAACCACAGATGGCTGGATCTGCTGACAAATGTTACAAGAAAGCACATAATTGCGGGTCTGTTTATATAAACCATGCCTCCAGTACACCTGCTGCAGAACAGAAACACTAACAGACACTCCAGCATGTGCCGAGGCCATGCCTATTCGTGCGGTTTTAATCAAACTGTGTCTACTGTCTGCATTGGGAATCAGCGGATCTCCATATTCTAGCAAAAGGTACTTGTTCAGGAGTTAATTGATGAGAATATTTTGAAGGGAAACCCTAATTAAGGCCCTCCTTTGTTGCAGCTATAGCTGCTAAAATGGCATTATCAATAGACCTGGGCGGTAAATTCTGTTCTGCTCGCGGAATTCGAGGAAATTTGGGTCATTTTGCTTTTCGCAAAGAACGTGGAATTGCCAATAATTCACGATCCGCGGTTTTACTGGTTTTTTCCTTGTTTACGCTTTCAAAATGTGTGTTCGCAAGATATTTTTCCCTGAGCACAGAAACAGCATTGCGAATAGGAAAAAAGCATTGCGAATTTGTGGAACAAGCAATTCCGCATGTTCGCAGAACTTTTGCATGCGCACAGAGATTTTTTACAATTTCGCCCACCCCTAGTTATCAATTTTCGTCATGAATCTAGTAACGGCTGCTGTGGAACACGTGGCTACTGCAGATTTGGCTGCTTCATCAGCCAAACTATTCCCAACAGCGTGTGCCCCGACACAGTGGTGGCCAAGAGTATTTCTAACATGTGTGAGTGGCAAACGTTGTTTAAGATCTACCACTCAAGCCCAAAGTGTTTTATGCTTAATTGTACTACCTTTAGAATCTTAATAATCATTTTGAGACCAGTAGAATTAGTTGTCTTTGAAAGACTGAACACAGTAATAGAAATCACAGACAATAAGAGTCGAAACTTTGGATCAGCAAACTCAAGAGCAAGAACTAAGGCATGCAGCTCAGCCAATTGTGCAGTTCAGTCTCCCAGTGCCTGAGTGTGCACTATGGAAGATTTAAATTCTCCATTCACACTGATACCTACAACTATAGCACACGCTGCCGAGTAAGCATAATTAGAACCTGTGGCCGCTTGAGCCAAACCATCAGTTTAAATAATATACGCATAGTCTCCCAAAGGAAGTACAGACAAGGGAGGTGGATGAACATGTTCATACTGCAAGAACTCCTGTGTCTGAAGATAAGCATCAAAGATAAAAGTGACATCCAGGGACGTTAAAGAAGTAGCCCATTGTATCCAACGGGGATGTAAAACTTTTGAGTTTGGCACACTTGCCTTCGTAACTGCCTCTAAAGCAGGGTATGGTGTAACCACCAAAATGCGTTTTCTCTGTGCCAAAGCATGTTCCTTCAGAACCGCCATTTGGACACCTGTCAAAACTTTCTCGACAGTTGAAAACCTCATTTGGCCTGAAGTTTGCAAATGTGATTTGTATGCAATTGGCACTGTTTATCCTTCATTGCATCTCAATCAAGTAAGTGAAAACCACTGCGCCTGGTATGATTCGTATCACCAAGTTAGTGTAGTTGTTGCGTGTTAATAAGTATTTCGATTTAAGAAAATCAGATTGCAAAGAAGGTAATATAGCAGAATGTTCTGGTAACTAGCTGGCTTTTGAAAAAGTAGGTATTATGAAGGCATAAAGTGACTTGATACGCTGGGCATAATCGAGAATATAAGCACGCCCAAAATGTGAAAATCCCAGCAAAGACTGAAGTTTTTTCCGTGTGGTTGGAAATTGCCAAAGTGCGCATTTCTCCAGGAAATGAGGGGCCAGGCCTCGACCTTAATTGTTGAGCTCGTAGCCCAAGAAGAGCACCGCATAACATGCGATGTGAAACTTGGCAAAATTAAACTTGTAACCGTAATCTTCAAAGTGCAGAATTATACGGTCTACTCGACACAGATGCAGCCATAATTTGTTGTCTGTGAGATAGATATCATCAACATATGAATATGCGTCTGGGTCTATGTTGTCTAATAAAAAGATAACATGTACAGCGAAAACTCCGGGGCTGTTTTTGTAGCCCATTGGGAGATGCCAGTATTTTTTCTGGACTCCACCCGTTGTGAATGTGGTCCATTGGCTGCATTCAAGGAACAGATTATGGCTGTAAAAACCATTTGAAATATCCAGTGTCATCTTGTATTTTTTCCAAAGTAGACCGTCCACCAAGGCACAGCTATGGGTATTTTGTACAGCAAAGGTGCGGCAATAGGAGTTCAAATTCCGGTAATCAAAAGCTACGTGGTACGACCCATCAGGTTTCGATACAGTAAAAAGCGGATTATTCATTGGCAATATACATGTCTCAATCACTCCTTGATATTCCAACTGAGTGAGGATGTCGGCAACAGGACCTTTAGCTTCCCGTTTGATAGGATATTTTGGCTGTGGTTGAGGTATCGCCCTTAAAGGAATGTCATGTGGTGGTGAATGTTTATATCGGCTAACTTGATTACGGTACACGGAAGAGCAATGGCTAAAGCCATCTGCATGCACTTTTGGAACGTAACGTGAAAAACTAGGAAGTATCACTTCTTCCCCCCGAGCCGCGGCCAGAACAAAAGGTGGGGGCCAGTCTGCCTCAGCTAGCAAAATGTCATAGGAAGAGGTCAGATTTTCTCCAAAAATAACACGCTCAATGTCACCCTCTATACTGTTGTGAATGTATCTAGGACCCTAATTAGATATTACCGGTTTATGCCCTTATGTGATTATAACAAATCATATCCTTATAAAGGCATAAGAATCATATCCATATTAAGTCATAGCCAATGCAGTCCAAATACGGCAAGGCTACTGCCATGGACTCCTAGAAAGTACAACGCGTTCTTAAACAAACCAAGCCTCCAGCAGCCCGGGAATTCCCCCTGCTTCTGTTTTGATTTGTCCTAGAACTCCTGAGAGTCCTCAAAGAACTGCCAGTTCTTAGTGACGTCTTATGTCCAACCTTACGTCAAACTCGGCACCTTCCAGGTATAAATATACCAACATCTCCCTTAAGCAACACACGGTGGTTTGGAGCAGAATCGGCTATCTACTTGCCCGACGCCCTGCTGATGCGAGTGCCGAAGGAAGCCGACCCTCCCTGCTGATGCACTGATAGAGACGCTGTCTTTTTTCCTGCCGAGAAAATCCAGCTCCAGTGTTTCCCTGATACCCTCGCGGGTTTCTAGCAGATCGAGTCTTGAGAGAGAGATACAAGACCTCCTTCATTCTATACCCAAGGTACGGAGCTGATTAGTTCGTGTGATTAGAGGAGCACTCACTTTATTTATTATTCTTAATTATACTTTGATTATTGTTTAAACTTTGTTCACCTCAAAGCGTGCAGCTAAGGTAGCACGTCTGCCCTATCACGTGCCAAAACTTAGACAACCTTATCTTAAGTGTAAATGACACTTAACCTTAGCGCACTGTTGCTCAAGCGCTGGACGCGCTACAAATTAAATATACACTCTTCAATGCTTTTTCAAATTTGGTTTTAGTGTTTTTTCAACAATGATTTCCAAACATTACAAATAAACACAACGTATTTTCGTTTTGTATCAAACACAACATATGATTATAACACAATATTCAAAAAAACTTCAAAATCAGTTTCTTTTTCTATTATAACATTTCATCTGTATATGCCCAATGCATTTCGAGCTGTGGGCAGCTCTTCGTCGGGGGCCTGTAAAAATATAATGCGGAAAACAATACTATCACTCAAGAGTCTTAAGGCACAAAGAATGTTTAAGAATAGCAAAGTGGAGCTTATCACTCCAATCAAAGAAAAAACCTTCACCACCACCTAAGTGCACGTGTGGAAAAAAACCTTAAAATGCAACTTACTACAATCGCGCTCCTCAAGCGCTATATCATTCTGTGAAAACAAAACCAGGACATATCCTCTAACTCATGTATCTACCAAGATAGCTAGAACGAGATCTAAACTCCAAATCATCAGCCCAATATACTTGTGCAACACGTTACCTTGTCTTGAACTCCACTAATCAAAATACTGTATTCCCAGTGCTCCTGTTTTCAACCTGCAAAATAACAGAGAAACCCATATCTATCAGTCGGGAGACTGGCTAACCCTGACCGATGTCGATGACACCGCTGCTGTAGCGCAGCACGCTCACCTCGTGAAACTTCCTCTGTGCGTCTATCAAACTCCTCTCAGTTGAATCCCTCACACGTTCTTCTCTCGAAACAGTGGATGCGAGACGACAAACCTCGCCGGTTCTAAACACAAGCTGCGTCCAACAACATGGAAGACGGACTAGCGTCTCAAAGATTCCAAAAGCTAAACCGCGCCATCTTGTAATGGCTAAAAATGACCATAGAAGTAAAAGAAAGGTTGTGAAAGAAAAATATATAGTGATGGGTGATGAATAATGGCTAAAAACAAAAAACAAAAACAGTGTGCCTCAAGATGCAAGAAATTCAATACAAATACAATATGACAATGTAAGTCACAAACAGCATACTCAGGTACATGGACAAAGTCAAGAGTGATCATAGAAAACATGAAAAGTCTATTTTTTCATTGAGGCCTTTAGGTTCTTGTGTCAATAGAAATTTAATCCAGTGAATTTCTCTCTGGAGGAGGGATCTGGTGAGATCAACCCCCTTGTGTGTTTTAACTACCTCTAGGATGGAATACCTTATCTGAGCAATGCTATGGTTATTATCATTCCAATGTCTAGCTAAGTTGCTTTTGGTGTTTCTGTTTCTGATCGTGCTCTTGTGTTCTGAAATTCTAATTTTCAGTTTCCTTTCGGTTTTTCATGTGTAGATTTTACCACACGGGCATTTAATGTAGTAAATCACATTTTTTGTGTTACAATCTCCGTTGTAATGTAGTTTTATTTCTTTGCCAGTTTGCGGATGGTTTAGCGTATTACCTACAATAACATTGGAGCAATGTACGCAGTTTTGGCACTTCTTCATACCTCTGTTGATTTCTTCAATTGCCCTAATTGGGGTCATGAGTAACTCTTTCAGATTTTTTGAGCGCTTGTAAGCAAAGATGGGTGTGTTGTTGTATATTCCATTAAAATCAACTTCATTTCTCAAAAGAGTCCAATGTTTATTTATTATTGTTTTCAGTTTGTTTGATGTTGTAGAAAATTTAGATACAAACACCTGTCTGTCTTGAAGTTTCTTGGGTTTTTGAATGAGTAAATTCTCTCTGCTGCAAGCTTTGATGCGGTCTTCAGCTTTCTTCAATACTTCCTCTGGATATCCTCTATCTTTGTAGCGTTGGTGTTGCGAGTCTAGATTCTTTTTACATTCATCCTCTTCAGAACAAATCCTCTTGATTCTCATGTATTGAGATACCGGGAGGTTATCCTTCAAGTGTTGGGTGTGAAAACTTTGGTATAGTAGTGAGTTGTTGACATCAGTCTGTTTTCTGTATATGGTGGTGGAAATTTGTTGTTCATCAATTTTAACTAATACATCCAAGAAAGGGAGTTCTTTTTCACTTATGGCATGCGTAAATTCAATGTGTTCTGAGCATGAGTTTAACCTTTCTATCTCCAGTTCCAAGCTTTGTCTCGTTCCTGACCACATCAAAAAAATGTCGTCGATAAACCTCCTGTACAAGGTTGTATGATCATTCTAACTTTTGTTATTGTACATGTGATCTGCCTCAAATTTTGCCATAAAAGTATTGGCATATGCCGGAGCCCCGGCAAATCCCATGGATGTTCCATGCTGTTGAAGAAAATAATCAGAGGACCATTTGAAATAGCTGTGATGTAAACAAAAATGTAATAACTCTAGAATAAACACTTTGTTGGCTGTTATTGAATTCTGTTGTAGCAAAGCCCATTCCACGGCTTCCAACCCAGCAAGGTGGGGAATCGAAGTGTACAATGACTTGACGTCAATGGTACACAATAGTATAGGACTTGTTATGTTGACATTTTTTAACGTCAAAAGAAAGTCATTGGTGTCTTTGGTATACGATGGCCATTGTTGAACGAATGGTTGTAAAAATGTGTCGATATACTGACCGAGTGGTTCAAAAATGGTGCCACACCCGGTCACAATCGGACGCATGGGGGGGTCTAAGAGATTCTTATGCACCTTGGGGAGCATATAGAGTGATGGTCTCCTGGGATTTAGAATTTCAGAACACAAGAGCACGATCAGAAACAGAAACACCAAAAGCAACTTAGCTAGACATTGGAATGATAATAACCATAGCATTGCTCAGATAAGGTATTCCATCCTAGAGGTAGTTAAAACACACGAGGGGGTTGATCTCACCAGATCCCTCCTCCAGAGAGAAATTCACTGGATTAAATTTCTATTGACACAAGAACCTAAAGGCCTCAATGAAAAAATAGACTTTTCATGTTTTCTATGATCACTCTTGACTTTGTCCATGTACCTGAGTATGCTGTTTGTGACTTACATTGTCATATTGTATTTGTATTGAATTTCTTGCATCTTGAGGCACACTGTTTTTGTTTTTTGTTTTTAGCCATTATTCATCACCCATCACTATATATTTTTCTTTCACAACCTTTCTTTTACTTCTATGGTCATTTTTAGCCATTACAAGATGGCGCGGTTTAGCTTTTGGAATCTTTGAGACGCTAGTCCGTCTTCCATGTTGTTGGACGCAGCTTGTGTTTAGAACCGGCGAGGTTTGTCGTCTCGCATCCACTGTTTCGAGAGAAGAACGTGTGAGGGATTCAACTGAGAGGAGTTTGATAGACGCACAGAGGAAGTTTCACGAGGTGAGCGTGCTGCGCTACAGCAGCGGTGTCATCGACATCGGTCAGGGTTAGCCAGTCTCCCGACTGATAGATATGGGTTTCTCTGTTATTTTGCAGGTTGAAAACAGGAGCACTGGGAATACAGTATTTTGATTAGTGGAGTTCAAGACAAGGTAACGTGTTGCACAAGTATATTGGGCTGATGATTTGGAGTTTAGATCTCGTTCTAGCTATCTTGGTAGATACATGAGTTAGAGGATATGTCCTGGTTTTGTTTTCACAGAATGATATAGCGCTTGAGGAGCGCGATTGTAGTAAGTTGCATTTTAAGGTTTTTTTCCACACGTGCACTTAGGTGGTGGTGAAGGTTTTTTCTTTGATTGGAGTGATAAGCTCCACTTTGCTATTCTTAAACATTCTTTGTGCCTTAAGACTCTTGAGTGATAGTATTGTTTTCCGCATTATATTTTTACAGGCCCCCGACGAAGAGCTGCCCACAGCTCGAAATGCATTGGGCATATACAGATGAAATGTTATAATAGAAAAAGAAACTGATTTTGAAGTTTTTTTGAATATTGTGTTATAATCATATGTTGTGTTTGATACAAAACGAAAATACGTTGTGTTTATTTGTAATGTTTGGAAATCATTGTTGAAAAAACACTAAAACCAAATTTGAAAAAGCATTGAAGAGTGTATATTTAATTTGTAGCGCGTCCAGCGCTTGAGCAACAGTGCGCTAAGGTTAAGTGTCATTTACACTTAAGATAAGGTTGACTGAGCTGATTAGACCAATAGAGAATTCTTGATTCAGATTCTTGGCAAAAACTGTAACTCATCTACTCCTTCCCTGTACTAGGCTTAGGTTAGGTACACTGGGGTAGGCGTATCTTAGAATCACCAGTTGAGTACGTTTAGTCATTATTTTATCATTGTATGTATTTTATCCATTTTAAAGTATCTTATGGCTTAGAAACCATATAAATGCATTTACAGTAATATTTCATTATACTCCTTCTACTGTACGCACTTTACTTTATGACAAGCATTGCAATTTTGGCAATTCATTTCTCTTGCATGAGAAAGAAGACTGCTCAATAAATAACCCTTTTATTGAAAACGCCCATCTCTCTATTTCTCTGCATCTCTGGTGAAACGAAGCATGCACGATTGACTAAGTAAAGTAGCTATCTATTGTTTCCGCGACTCCAGAGATATATTCCTTATTGCAGGGGGAACAAAGTTGTCGTGTGATATGATTGTGAGAAGCTAATTCCTTCTTGTCTATTCAGGAAAGCTAAACACCTTCCTGTTTACTCGAGAAAGTTTCTAGTGACCTCTGAGCTAGCTGGCACACACAATTAAGTCTAACATAAATAGAGACCTAGTCAACCACACAGCCTATTGGGAATATAGGAACTACACTACATGGCACCCAACATTTGGTAAGGCGATAATTTAACGCTAGATACTAGAGTAACTCAGTCGTGCTTTTCACACAGACCCCTTTTCCCGTAAAAGCTCCAATAGACGTCTGGAGTGGGTAAAAGGTTATTATCCGCCAAAACTTAGGAAGAGATTCCTATATATTAGTTTTTGGTTTAGTCAACGTTGAAGGATACAGTGTTCCAAAATATTGTGCACCTAATCTTTGTTTCCTTGAAACTTGATCTGCAAACTTTCAGTCAGTAAAATGTCAGAAAGTGATGACGAAAGGGAGACAGCTAGACTAGCAGCTCAACTTTTGAAAGAAGACACAAGTCTCCAACAAGATCAACGGGATGCAATACTCATCCTGGTAAATGTAAGGAAAACCTTAACTATAAAACTTATAGAAAACAGAGTATCATCAAGAGGTGTACAGTCATATTTGTTGTCGAGGCACATGAATATCAGCAGACAGAGGTATTCTATTTATGGATAACTTTTCCAGAAGCAAATGCTGTAACACACGAGTTCCACTACTACAAAGTAGGGGAACCTCTACCAGCGGAATACACCCCTTTCGAGGAAGTTGAAATTCCACTAACTTACCAGGAGCATGAGCTCTGGCTTAATGGCGCCCTAAAACATAACAAAAACATTACCAGGCTTGGTCCACTAGGTAGACCGGGAGCCACATGGCCGGTTCTAGCCAGCTATACACCACATCCTGACATTGATGAAATGTCAGACAGAGAACTTTTAGTTCAACTAAAACAAATAATTAAAATACATAGACAATTGGTACAATATGTCATGCGGACTTTAACAGTCCAACCAGCGATAAAAATTCCACAGCACACCCCTCACCAGGGGAACACAAATAAAATTACCCCACAGATTATTCAATCAGTCATTGGTAAAATACCCGCAAAACGGGAACAAATTCCATTCTGGTTAGCTCAAAAAATTACTCAGATAGAGGCAGTATTTCCTGATACTACCCCTAACGAAAAACACAGAATTCTGACAATCTGCCTGCCAATGGGGGTTGCACCACATGTGGAGGACTGTGACACTTGGGGAACAGTCTTTGCTTCAATCTACACAAAAACACCCGTGGCACACATACATGCCTTAAGGGCATGTCTGTGTGTCACATGGCACAGGTGTACATGCACAGATGTGCATGTACACCTGAATTCGGTATTTTACCACATAATTGTTTTGGGTGGTAAAATACCAAATTCTGAAGGCCTGTAGCACTGTAAACAGTGCTACCTACATCAGGAATTTTCCGAATCGGTAAAATTACTGATTCGGTATTTTACAGAATCAGTAAATTTACCTAATCGGTAACTTTACAGATTCTGTAAAATATAGCTGACTACATCTCAATCACCAAATACCAGTCGGTAACGGCGGAATTTGGCCGTTACCAGCCGGTATTTGGTGACCTACATCGGGCCCCTGGTGTTCCGTCTATGGCGGTTATACCAGATGTACTAAGACAGATTCAAAATTAATATGGTCCAGAACCTGCTTTAACTCTAGGTATGAAATTACTGAAAGACTTTAAGCAAGGCTCGGCTATACTACTAGCCAACATAATAGGAGAAGCAGCGTCCGTGGCAATCCGCCAAAAACTAAAAGAAACAGATATCGCAGACCAACCTTTTGAACTTGCCAGAATAATTGAAAAATCCTATGAAGAATTAGGTAGAGACAGTTTAGATGGTAAACCACTAACACCACAACTAACTGAAAATCCTGAAAAAACTTTCCTTAAAAAGAATCTCAATTCGCAAAAGAAGAAGTGGGAGGGTAATAAGCAAACCTCTCCCAGGAAAGTCGCCCCAACGGAGAGATAGATCTCCAGAAGGGGGGGCAAGTCTCCACAACGGGAGCCCTCTGAAAAAAGATATAACCTTAGAAATAGGGAAAATTTGGGAAAACCTGACGGATATCACAATATAGATACACGTCCCTCTCGATCTTTTCAGACTTCCTCACAGAAATCGGAAAGAAGAGGACTGTCAGAACATAAAGAAGAGCGCGTCAAGTCTAAAGACAAAGAACTTGCTCATCAAAGTAAAAAATTAAAATTTCTCAAAAAGAAGGTAGCCAGTATTAAAATAAAACATGCCGAGGATCCTGAGGGCACAACTCAAGAATGGGGAGTGGGCCCAAACAATGCTAGGCAGCGCAGCAGAAGTGACAATAGTTCGCAAGATCCTGATGAATCTTCTGGAGACAGTGAACACGAATGAATACATTCAAGTGGAAACTGCAGACACCAGAGTTAGCGTGCCCCATAAACTATATGAAATAACATTACGTATAGAGGGAGATAAAACTAGGAAAATAAAAGATCTCTTCTGGGAAAATCTATCTAAAGGTTATGATATCCTTCTAGCAAAAAAGGACTGGCCACCAGGGTTTGTCAGGGAGTGCCCACATGGCGAAGAAATGATTATGCCTGCCTTCTCAAATCACATTCCAATTCATTAAAAAACACACATGCAAGAAAATGGGCAGTAGCCCAAGCTCCTGCATTATATAAAAATCATGTAGGATGGGATGAGGATTCTCCTCACCATAAAATCCAGTTAGAAAATCAACCAACTGCTCAGAGGCAGGATCCTGTTAAGCAAGAAGCTAAAAAACAAGTCAGAGAGATCTTAGATCAACTAGAATATCAGGAGGTGTTTGAAACATGCACCTCACAAATGAATAATCCTTTGTTTCCTGTCTCCAAGCCAGACGATTCATATCGTCTAGTTTTGGACTACAGACACCTAAACTCTTGTTGTAAAACATTTGCAGTACAAAACTCACACAGTGCAGCACTAATGAATAATATCGTGCACAAAAAATGTAAAACGACATTAGATATTTCAAATTGTTTTTTCTGTCAAAACATTGCACCAGAAAGCAGGTATTTGACCGCTTTCTCCAGCATGGGGGCCCAAAAGCAATTTTGTCGTCTCCCACAGGGATTCAAGAACAGCCTAGGATTATTTTCAGGGAGAAAATTACAAAAAGCACAGGGTCAGAGCTGATTTGCATAAAGCCATTATCTAACCCAGGGTGGTGTGGAGTGCAAAAAACGATGGATTTAGGCCCAGATCATTGTACTGGGGTGAATGTAAGATATTGATCTACATTCTGTCCATCAAATTGTTTTTTGTAGCATTATTTTCAGCCAGGGTAACAGAGTTACTACAAATGTATGATGAAGAGGCATTATCCTGTGTCGATGACATCTATCTTACAGACAATGACCTGGAGACACACTTGAAAAGAGTGAACACCATCATACTTGGTTTCGCAACTGAAGGGTACAAATTTAACTTTAAAAAGTCATGAATTGCCCACCAGACAGTCCTATTCTTAGGATATGGATTATCAAGTGAAGGCAAAAGCCTAGCAGACAACTTCTTAGAGAAGTGTGCAGTACTCCAAGCTCCAAAAACGCTGAAAAACCTCAATTCTAGGTTTCCTGAACTTTGGAAGAACTTACATTCTAAATTATGCAGAGAGAGTTAAACCACTCTACAAATTAATAAAACCTGATTTCAAACCAATTAATTGGACTCAAAAACACACAGAAATTTTAGGATCATTACAAACAGACATGTTAACTAAAACAAAACTGCAAACACGCGCAAACGAACGCAACCTTATAATCTGATTCATCCCAGGAAGATGCAGATTTACATACCTGACCTCTAATGAGGTAGAAACGGTACCAATAGCTTACAAATCACACTTGTACGCACAAGCTGAGATGAAATTCAGTTCTAATGAAAAAATTCTAACTGCGGTTCAAACGGCTGTAGGAAAAGAAAAAGCCCTAGCTCATGGGAAGAGGATATCTGTTTTAACAGCTGTATCAGCCCTTGAAGCAGTAACACGACCGAGCATTCCAAATGCTATGGCATTAGATCCAAAATGGATACAATGGGTTAATTCTCTTGATACAACTGAAGTGATACACGCATTTGATCCCAGAATGAAAAACCTAGAACATCTAGAATACGAACAAGAATGTCCTCCGTCGATCGAAATTCTACCTCTGGAACAGTACAGCTGTGTAATTTACACAGATAGATTTGCACAACACTACGTTGTGGATAAAAAAGTTTACAATGGTGCGTGCGCAATTGTGAAAGGTCGCTGGCGCTTAGGTAAATTCAGACCGATGGTCACTACAACTGAATCAATCGGAAACTGTACAGCTCAGCGAGCTGAACTACGAACGTTGAAGATGGCGCTTGAAAATGCAGATCGCGAATTCCCCACACTAATAGTGTGCGACTTGCATTACTGCGTCGAATCTTATAATAATTTAATGCAGATCTGGATTAAAAATGGTTACAAAGATGAGACAGGTGGCACAATAAAATATAAAAAACTATGGGAACAAGTATTTCTTTTACAGAAAGAACTACAAAAGACTCACGTGATACATACGCAGAGTCTTCAACGTGATGGCGTTCACGTTGCAGGGAATTCATTGGCTAACAGAGCCATGACGGCAGCTGGTCAACTGGCTTCCGTAGCTACAAAAAAGTGTTCTAAAAAACAAATAGATGGAGAAACGCTACTAGCAGTAAGAGCCTCAATGGAAGGCAATTATGCAGCGTTACCTCTAAACTATCCACTCGGAAATACATACTTAATTGATGCGAACTCCGTTCCGTTTGCTCAAATCCCTGGAGTGGGGGATAGAGTAATTCCAAACACGAACAGGAGAGTCTACTTGATTCAAGAGGCACACATGGGATTGGGTCTGAGGCAACAAGAGATCCTGAAATCTCTGATAGAATTGCAATCAAAATACTGGTGGCCGGGAATGAGCATGCAAGTTTATAACTTTGCAATGGATTGTCAAGACTGCAATAGAGATCACAGTTATGAACCGGACCAGATATCTGACTCTAACACAGTAATACCAGCCCAGACACCTCTATTAGACAGCATTAGACTATCTACACGCAGGCGTCCGACCAGACAAATGCGATCCCATAAATATAAAGACGAGATTTATTTGGATGTGGCCCCAGCACTCGGCTGACGCCAGAACTGTTATGAAAGATTTGGAGTCTTTATCGGCACATACGCAATTGGCATGATACATTCTGACCAGGGTCCTGCGTTTAGCTCTTGAGCTTACAAGGAGGCCATGGCCAGCATGGGCATTGCATTGCGGTACTCTAGTCCATTCCATCCTGAGGGATATGCGGTAATGGAGAGAAAAAAATGTGACATAAAGCAATCTATAACAGCGAGGGTACTAGGTTCGGGTGATGGGTGGGTCAAACATCTAATAAGTGTCCAACGTAGTCTTAACAATCTGCCAATAAATTCTCTGGGTGGAATCACTCCATATGAACTTTTGTTTGGTACAAGAATGATGATCAAAGATCTCGATTGTCAGACTTCAGTTGCGAAACAAAAAGCTTTTGATATCAAAGATCGTTTTGGCTGTTTTACAGGACTTAAATGAAACAAGAAGTCTAAGTAACACAAAACTGAAGCCAACAGCCACTGAAGAGAAATCACCTGTCCCAGCAAGACCTGTCTGGATTCCAAAGATTGGGGATCTGGTCAGAGAAAACATCTCGGTGAAGAAGGAATTTGGGCCTTCTTACAGAAAAGCAGTACCTCTATTAGCTATCAGCGGAACAAGATCAGTCGTATTACCGCCCCTTGCTGGTAAAAATGAGAACCGAGGTGTATCAATCGAACTGGTAAAACCACAACCATGTGGCCAATAATAAGTAGTAGGCCCAGTGGACTCCCAAGAAGTAGCAGAAGACCAAACCTTGCTACAATCCAAGAGCTTCCAACTGAGAGACTAATCACATTTGATAAACCTGCAGTGAATAAAAAAGGACTATGCAACAAAGCCATGGAACGTGTGCCTCTTGAAACCCAAATTGCAACAGTTCGTCAAGAAACACCTGTCTACAATGATGTAGCCTCGGACTATTCTAATATAAAAAAGGAAGACGCAACTACAAAGATTAATAAGAAATCCTGATGCCATCCAAACAATTGACAGAACTGCATCTGGCTACTTTATCAATTTCGATGACTTTTCCGATGATCCAAGTGAACATGGAGACAAGCCAGCAAACAAAACTTTCAAAGACAAAATTACAGAACTCTTTCATCAACTTGGAGAAACATACCTGATTTCACCCTGGATTGAACTGTGGATTGTGTTAGGTGTACTTTTCCTCCTGCTCTGGCTCATCTTAGTTTTAAGCTTGGGAAGAATGATTGATGGAAAATACAGTACAATGGACACAGCAAGTCAGAACATCAACTTGGTTCTAAAACGTCACTGATCCTCTCACGTTGAAAAAAGAGAACTATCATCAGTGAACATCACAGCCATTCCTATACCTGGTGGTGTAGCATGGGACAATACTGATTACGAAATCTATGGCCCGGTTGAACTCTTGAAATATCCACATCAGTTCAAGATTTCTTTGAGAGACTTTGTATCACATAGTACTTTCTCTGATGATTGGGAATTTGAAAATATTAATAATATGATGCCAGATTAAGAAATGCCAGCAAAATTTACAGAACATGATTATTTACAGGGTTCATCGAATTATGAAGAAATGTATTGCTTCAATCATTTTGGGCATCATTATTTGCATAAATCTGCTAATCCTAGAAATGTGTTCAGTTATAATCAGTGGGAACATTGTCCAACTCCGCCAAAAGGCAGTTCGAAAACATTTTATGAAAAATTCCCATACTTCTCAGGGTTTAATATCACTGATCCAGAAATGTTTTATTTTAAAATTATGAATAAGACAGAAATGAAAAACATGTTGACAAACACTAAAATGATATATTCTGAATTTAAAGAATTTATTTTTTGCATTCCTCATATACCAAGAATGGGCATTCTAGATGAGGAATTCCCCCTCTTCCCTCCTTTGCAATGATGTACCGACCTCCACAATTCAAACAAAGGAGAGGAAAAGATATGGATACCCCACTAGTTCAACTGTTTGCAAGCTCCACTCCAACTCTCAGTATCTATATGGCCCTTGGAGTGAATTGGAGAGCCGACACCAGCAGTGCCCAGCTGAAATCATCGAAATACAACCAATGTTATCCCATCGGTTCCGCCAAGCAATTAGGGCCGCCCAGATCTTATCATGGCTGGAGCTGTCACAGGCCATATCGGATTCGCTTATATATATAATGTATTTCAGACAATCAGAAAACGTGGGGGCATAGGGTCCTTCCAAGCCTTACATATTTCCCGCCTCGCTAAGATCATCACATAAAAGATAAAGTTGGTTGTCAATTCATTGGGCTGATGTTCTGAAACTAAACCAAACAGGATTGTTGTGGGGGTGATGAGAAATTGTATTCCCAATACATCAGTTATAAAGTCTTCTAATCTGGACCAGAAATCTGTAAGTCTGGGACAATCCACAAACATGTGAAGGTCATCAGCATGGAGAGCTTTACATCTTGGACAGCAATGTTCTAAATTAGTGATCTTAACCAATTTTTTGGGAGAGTAGTAAACTCGATGTAGGGTAAATAGATGATTTCTTTTGAGGGGTGCCGCCTTAACTACAGCATGTAACATCGTAAAAGAATCGGCCCACAAGATTTTTAAGTTGCCCTCTTCCCAGACTGTTGTCCCTCCCCACAACTTTAGAAGTTCTTGTTCAGTAATTCCATCTGAGTCTAGCATGGCCTCATACCAAAAAGATACCTCTTTCTTCCATTTCCCCTTTCTATTTACTAGATCTAACTTGGATTCAAGAGTTTCTGAGGCCCATGATATACTAGCCCACCAGGCTGACAACTGGTAATATTTGAACCTAGTAAGAGTTCCTCCCGTCAACCTAGCGATGGAATCCCAATCCATTAACTGTGTATTGTGTTGTAGGTCCCCCCCAATGTGTGATGCCTGCCGCTTTGAGGGGATTTGACAATTGATCTTTAAGGCATTCAGGTGTCCCTGGGGAATCCCATATTTGGGCTTGGGACACAAAATAAGGGATTCCCAGTTTTTTCCTAATGAATACCCAGTTCTTCAGGGCAGTCTCTAGGATCTTTAGTCTTACTTTCTTATAGAATCTGGGATCATCAAACTTATAAATAAAATATTCACTCCCTAGGGGAATGCCCTGCAATAATGCCTGAAATAATCGGCCCGAAGATGACATATCAGCTTTATCTGCCAGCAACCGAAATATTTTAAAGTGAAATGAATGGCAATAGAGAAGTAGGTCTGGCAATACCAACCCCCCAACTTTGAATTTTCTCCTCAGCTTTTTCCAGGATATTCGAGGAGATTTCAAGTTCCAAATAAAGGTTCCGATTTTACCCTGTATTTTTGCTATTTCTTTAGGACTAAAACTTAAAGGAATAGTGTTGAACAGAAAAGTAACTTTGGATAAAATAACCATTTTTACTAAAATAACTCTACCAAAGATATTTAAAGGAAGACCAGACCAATGCAAAAGAAGCCCACAGACCTCCTTAAGGATTCTATTGAGATAAATTTGTGATATATCTAAGATATCTTGGGTCAGAACAACTCCAAGATATCTCATCTGTGGTTTAGCTAAGGGAGATGTTACTTCCTGATTCCACTGCATAACCTGTGTTTTTTCCTTATTTATTTTATATCCGTCGTTTCGCCAAAGGCTTCTGCCTATTCGAAAAGTTGGGGAATTGAAATCTCCGGATTAGTAGTAAACATTAAAAGATCGTCAGCATATAGTGCACATTTTAGGGCTAATTCATGTAAAAAAAAAGGGTTTTATCAAAGGATCCGATATTAACTGTGTAACGAAGGGTTCAATATATAAATTAAACAATAAGGGGGAAAGGGGACACCCCTGTCTTGTGCCACGAGATATCTGAACCCAATCTGTAAGGGTTCCATTGATCAAAATTCTAGCCCTTAGGTTTAAATACAGTGCTTTTATGGATGATATGAAATTTTTTGGGAGACCGAATCCAGCGAATGCCTCCCATAGATATGACCAGCTTACCTGGTCAAACGCCTTAGCGGCATCTATTGCTACAATTGTTAGCGGGAGTTTCCTGTTTGTAGCGTAGTCTATTGCAGCAATAGCCTGGAAAGTCAATTCATTAAGCTGCCGCCCTGGCATAAAGCCCCTCTGATCTTCGTGTACCTCTCTCTCCCTTCTCCACATTCCCCGCTTCCGTAAATCCAGATCTGGGGGCACTCGTCTTTCTGTCTTGGCTCCCCAGTTCTGGAATAGTCTCCCACTTCATCTTCGCTCCATTCCTATTTTTAGTCACTTCCGTAAAGCCTTAAAAACGTTTCTTTTCTCTTTGGCTTTCACTCCTTAGGTTCCCTTGTGTTCCCCTCTGTGAGTTCTGATCCAGGTCCCCCAGCGCCAGGAAGCCGCTTGGCAGCAGTGCGCTTTATTAAATACTGTTTTCATTTCATTTCATTTCATTACCACAGATTTGATCACTTTGGCCAATCTCGCCGCCAAAACCCCTGCAAAGATTTTATAGTCAGTGTTAAGTAGCGAGATTGGCCTATATGATTGAACTATTAGGATATCTTTATTGGGCTTCAGAACCAAGGTGACTGTGGCTTCTAACCAGGATTGATGGATAGTTTCACCAGTCTGATGTATTTTGTTAAATAAAGATGTTAGGACTGGGACAATGATGTCAGAGCTTATTTGGTAAACTTCTATCGGAAGCCCATCTGGGCCTGCTACCTTTCCTTTAGGCATTTTTTGAAGCTGGTTATAGACCTCACCTTCACTGATGGCTGAGCTCATAAAGACACTGTCTGCTACCGTTAGCTGCGGTAGGCCCAGCTGCTTTAGCCAATTGACTGCTCTTTGAATCAGGGCTTCCCTTTCTCCGGTATAAAGATTTTGCATATACACCCTGGCTTCTTTTGGAGATCTGATCGTTGTCATAAGATATGACGCCAGAACTGTGTATTTTTAACCCACAAATTTGATTTCTTGCCCTATCCATTCTGGCGTTCCATGCCAGTATACGCCTACATTTTTCTCTGTAGGAGAAATTCTGCAGCCTACTCGCATCCCACCTATTCTTGATTATTTTATCTAGGTTAGCCTGGTATTTTAACCCCTCCTGCTCTTTCTGTATTGACCTCCAGACTCGTCTGCTGCTCTAGTGATGCTTGCTGTAGCTGTTGTTCTTTTAATTTTATTCTGAATAGGGATTCCTCCTCTGCTTTTCTCCTAGCCTTATTTTTACCAGCCATCAGAGCTGTAAACAAACCTCTTATAGAGGACTTAAATGCTTCCCAGACTATTTGTTCAGACGCAGTGGCAGAATTGAATCTGAAATACTCAGCAGACTGTTTCAGCACGCACTCTTTTACATCACTTTGTAAAAGTAAGGATTTTTTAAGAGTCCAGCGTGTAATCTGTGACTTCTGCGGGAACTTGACTATTAATATTACTATGGAGTGGTCTGATAGTGTAGCTGGAATATAAGAGGTAGAGACGATTGCAGGGAATAAGGCTTGATCTATGAGAAAAAAGTCAATACGCGAATGATGTCTATACCTATGACTGTAGAAAGAGTAGTCCCTATTATTTCCATTCTTGATCCTCCAAACATCCAAAAGATTAAAATCCTTCATGATGATGTTTTTCAGCTCCCTTTTGGATTTAAATGGAGGGGAAAAGATGACTCTGGAGGTACGATCCAAATTCAAGTCAAAAACTAGGTAAAAATCACCTCCCAGAATAACAGGTAAATTCACAGCAGCGAGACTGCTTTTCAAATTCAACAGTGCTTCTGGGGAATCTTGATTAGGCCCATAGTACCCTGCACAGGCTAATCTAATTTTATCTAAAATCAGAGATGCAGTCAGCCATCTACCTGAGGAATCCGTCTCGTATTTTTCTACTCTAATCCCGCAGTGTGCCCGGATAATCATTGCTACTCCCCTGGTATTTCCACTTTGACTAGAGCACAGCAGATCTTGGATCCACCTTTAATTTTTAAAAGCTTCTTTACATTCAACTGGTTCTAAATGCGTTTCCTCTAGGAGGATGACATGGGCCCCGAATTTGTTTAAATATTCGCAACCTCTATTTAACTTCTTTCCGTCCCTCAAGCCATTAACATTCCAACCTATTATTTTATTGGTTGTACTAGACATAAAATTGGGATAGGTGCTTCATGCATAGCTCCACTCTGGGCCAGATCCCTTGCATTGGGAAAATTAGCTTCATATTTATTTCAGATTTTATGGTTCTATAAGGAATAATTTTTCTTTTTGTCAACCCCCCATCCCACCCTTCACCGCCCACCATGAGGTGGGTTTTGGCGATCCTATCGCCATTGATTGCTCGGCCCGAGGCTTGGATTCTGCCTCATTTTGTGCTTTAGTACGTGTTTTTATGCCTTCACCCTTATATATTTTGTTCATCACCCCTAAAAAAAAAAAAAAAAATATATATATATATATATATATATATATATATATATATAGACCATATATAGTTAGGAATTCGCATTTACAAAACCTTATTTTACTCGCACAAAACCATTGAAATTCCATATATAGTTAGTTGCACTAACTATATATCGCGCACCCGCAATCCACTGCTGATGATGTCACATATTACATCATTCATGACATGGTCAGTGACATCACTGATGACATCACTGATGACATCTCAAATGACATCACTGATGACATCTCAAATGACATCACTGATGACATCACTGATGACATCTCAAATGACATCACTGATGACATCTCAAATGACATCACTGATGACATCTCATTTGACATTACTGATCACATCACTGATGATATCATTCATGTGATAATACAATGAACCTCTTCAGACTCTAATATAACCTTAGATACAATCAGTGTAAACAGACACTCACAGACTGTCACTCATCCATGGAGTTACTCACACACCTAGTCAGTCATGCAAAGAATCAATCACACCTCCATTTCCTCAACTATACAGTTATACAAACTTTACTTATTCAAACATATACTAACACATATTTATTCTCTTATACAATCCCTGATACAAGTTCACAATGATCCATACAGCCACTCACACATTCACTGGCTCTTATGCACAGTTATTTATATATGTCAACTCTCACATGTACTGTGTTTTACATATATACTTACTTTGACATGTAGCACTGAGATATCCATTCACTCACCAATACACTCATGCACACAGTCAACCGCCCATACAGCTGTTTCCACATGCACTTTTGAACCCATACATCTAGTGAATCCACTGCTCACACATCTATGCACAGAGTCACACACCCCCTAGACACCCGCACACACACACTCGCTCTCCCATACAAATACTTGGGCAACCAATCAATAACCCATATAGTTACTCATATAGGTACAGAATAACACATGCATCATCTTATACAACAACAGACATACTGATGCACACATTCAGACAGTTTAGTCACTAACCAATGCACTCAGTGAGACACATTTAATCACTCTCTCATACAGTCAGTCATGCACCTACTAAATCCTTTATCCAGACACTTATACATCCACTCATTCTTCAATATGTAAGACATATTTTAACTTTACAGAAACATACAGTCACTGGATAATGTCATCAGTGATGTCATCAGTGATGTCACTGACCATGTCATGAATGATGTAATATGTGACATCATCAGCAGTGGATTGCGGGTGCGCGATATATAGTTAGTGCAACTAACTATATATGGAATTTCAATGGTTTTGTGCGAGTAAAATAAGGTTTTGTAAATGCGAATTCCTAACTATATATGGTCTATAACCTATGGTTTTTTCATTGAATTTCAATGGTTTTTTAAATGCAAATTTCTAACTATATATGGTCTATAACCTATGGTTTTTTCAGTGAATTTCATTGGTTTTTTAAAAGCTAACATCTGTAGCTGTAAAATGTATTATTCTTTAAATCCCAAAATATATATAGATATTTATTGATAATTTTTTTTAAATATTTTTTTATTCGCTTCTATTTCGCGAACCGGGAAGCTTTCCGTTAGCTCATCTTGATGCCGCGATCTAGTCCGCGAACCGGTCAACGTTACGTTAGAGGAACAGTGACGCGTCGCGGAAGCGCGACATATCACGTTATCGCGTAATGCGTCTAATGACGCGTCGCGTTAGCGCTCCCGGAAGTGCTCCGGACCGCGGTCCAGAAGCGATCTGGGACGCGGCGCGCGCCGCGTAACGTAAGCGGAACAGGTCATGTGACTTGTTTATCAAACTTCTCATTGGTTCATTTCACTTTTGGTTTCCAAATGATGTATGACTAGGTCATGTGACCTAAAAATAACACTTTTCATTGGCTCAGAACTTTTGTTTTCCCCAAATCATGTAAACCCCTCCTTATTTCCTCACTCTGACTTTCATCTTGGTGAGAGAAAGACCATTTATCTGAAGATCCACAATGGCTTCCATTCTTGCTGCAGCTGGTGGACCCCCACCACCACCTCCACCTCCTCATAAGAAGAGAGGACCACCTAGTCAAATTCTGACTAACAGAGAGGAGGAAGATGAGGAAGAAGAAGAAGAGGAGAGAGAGGGACAACAATTTGTTGATGAGTTGCCCCGGGTTTCTAAACGAAAATCCAGTTTTATCTGGCAGTTTTTCACCATCCCTCCTGGAACAAAGAAAGTGAATGCAAAATATGCCACCTGCCTCATCTGTGATCACACATTGTCGAGAGGCACAGAAAAGAAGTACAGTATGGGGAACTATACAATGCATCGTCACATGAGCAGGTGGCATCCCTTGAACTACAGCCGGGCTGAGTTAAGGGATCTTGTAGACAATCCGACGGCAACTCCTGTGGCAAGATCTACATCCACATTGTCTTTGACGGGAAGAGAGGCACAAGAGACTGTGCCAAACATCCAACCTAACTTCCAGCACATAAAGTTATCTTGTGTTCACTGTGGTGAAATGCTGTCATATGGCAACATGAGTGTCAACCTCATGAACATTGCATATGAAAATCATAAATGCCCTAATGCACCCAAAAAGTAATTTTCTTTTTTTTGCTCCAGTTGAGCCGTTTTGAAAGCCTGTTTTTTGTTGTCTCCCCTCCATAAAAAAAACAAAAAAAACATAAAACAGTTCTAAAAATACAAAAAAATCAAAAAATGTTCAAAAAATAAAAAAAAAATATAAAACACCAAAAACAAAAAAAAACAGTTCTTTTCAGAACTACCTCCCCTTTCAAACAAAATTGCTAGAATGTTTATCACTCTGGCAAGCTCTATTTCTTTTGGTTCGCTTCAAGTTCGCTGACCGGTTCGCGAACTTTAAGCGAACTAAAAAAATATTTTTTTAAAAAAAAGAAGAGTTAGTATAAGGGAAGTAATCAGGGAATAATGTAAAAAGAAAGACAGCTAGAGAGAGTAAATGAGAGATAGTGTCAATGACATCATCAGCAGTGCATTGCGGGTAAAAAGAGTGGAAAACATTTACCTTATAATTCTTGTTACCTTTTTTAAATATTTTTCCATACTTTCAATCTGTAAAACAAAGAACAAACATTTCAAAAAATATTAAAACATGTATTTAAAAATTAGAAAAGACAAGGGAAAAGGTTCAAAAACAAACAGTTTTTCAACAACTTTGACATTTACAGAAGTCTCTGCTTCTCTACGTTCACTACACAATCCTAAAGATATATATTCGAAAGAAACTGTATCTTGATGTTGCTGAACTGAGGCCTATTTTGGAACATGATGTTTTTCTTGCACTGCTAATGTCTCACAATAGTGATGCAATAGCAGCGCAAAAAAGATGTAAAGCCATAAAAAAATTGTGTCTAACATTGTAAATGATTGTTTTAGGATGCAAATAAGATGTGTGCTTTCAAGAGCTTTCTTTGAGGTGAGGCCTCTTTTTTTTATAAAAAAAAAAACACTACCCAGAAGTACAGCACTCTAAGCATTAAAATTGATATTTACAGAACTCAGCTTACCCATATGTACCACACATTTCTAAATGTATATCATAAGGACAAAAAGCATAACATTAATTATACATGTTAAATGGTTTATTTTTGCTGTTCTCAGAATGTATCAAATTTCACTTAAATCAGTGACTTGAAGGTATTCATCATGTAACAGCGGGGAAAAAAAAACACAATCAAAATGACTGTGTTTAAAAAACCCATACAACCTAAGAAATCTGATTTCAAAACTTCTTAAAATTAACTTACTTTCAATGACGTCGAAGGATCTCCTATAAACAGCATCCACTCTGTTGTGCTTTAAATATTTTCAGCCCGCCACTTTCTGAAAGAAAACCTCCATCGATACGTGAAATATGTTACATAGAAAAAAAACTTCTCTCATTATATCACATGTTTCCACTAGGCCAAATCATGTTGCCGCGATTCGCAAATCTTGTAATTCTTCCAATCAAATCCCGACATTTTCTATTTTCGCAACTTTCAAAAATAAAATATTTGAGATTATTTTCACAATCCTGGACTACTAATATCTTACTCTTCTTTGTCACTCATGTTCTCCTTTTCCTATGACACTGATACTGCTTACTATGAAGCAGACTTACTTGCATCAGGTTTATATAGTTGAATTTTTAATCGAGACAGCATTGCAGACTTACATTCCCTCTACTTAAAATTTTGGTTTTAAAAACACCAGGTAAGAATTTTTAAGGTCAAACGGCAATTTTTTTTTGAACGTTACAACAGAATCATTACAGAATGACCAGCCGTTTCCAGACTTTAAGTAAGCTGTATAATGTCCTGATGTAGTTGATGAACCATCGTGATAGATAATTGCTACAGTAACAAAAGTCCTCCCTGATATTGACAGCTGAGAAGCCACAAAATTTTTTATTAAAGTTGACAATTTTGTTCCATCAGGCCTACATCGTTGCATCATTAAAATGACATACTGGCCATATCTACGTATAAATAATGTTGACATCATATCACATTTACATTGACTACACTCCATGTTGTGATCCGCTGCATTTACTAGCTTATTAAAGGAGACTGATTTACTGTCTGGCAAAGTTAAATATATAAATCTTTCTGAGTCTACACTAGTAGTACTTGATACCATACAGTTCTCGCAGTCATGCTGCCATTGATAAGAAAGCCCAAACAGGTGATCTACATCTACACCCTCAACTTGCAATATATCAAGCATATACATTAAAAACTCCTGACAATCTTGCTGATTATTTTCAGAGAAGTCTGTTTGACCTGAACATTCATCTAACAGATAACGAACTTCAGACACACTTTCTACTTTTGTTCGATCAGTGCTACATTTCTCGAAAACAGAATTCAACAAACAGCATAAAATTTGTTCAGAATTCAACAGAATCTGTTCTTTTAAACTCTCTAGTGAAAAGAGAACATTAACCACTACATTTGCATAGCAGTTGACACCAGAACTGTTTTCAAATTGAAAACCGACAACATCTTCAACAGAATCCACTTTATTTCTGCTAACAACTTTCGGTTCATTGACTTTTAGTCTTTTTGCAACAACTTCCCTACTATTACTACTATTTCTACGTTTCCGGCCTACCACACGTTTCTCAAACAAAGGATATTGAGGCAAATGTGGCGCATACTCTCTTCTTAACCTATTGTATTCCTTAACACAATCTAGATCCGCACAAATGTTTGTGACATCACAGTCAATCAAGTACAATCCCGATAAAGTTCTAACTCGCGACAATGCCACATATGCCATACCCTCCTTGAACACTGAACTGCCAATATTCACCAATGCACAGTCTACACTTAAACCTTGCGATTTATGGATTGTCACCGCATATGCCAAGCAAACAGGAAACTGTTTACGGCGAACATATAAGTCTTTAACAAGCAAAAACCTAGCAGAACAACGAGCAATTTTCTGTACTTCCTCAATACCATCAAATTTAATTCTTAAAAATTCTATTCCATCTCTATTTCTGTATTTCTCAAAATCAACAACATTACCCATTGATCCATTTACCAGACCTCTTTCTACATGTAAATTCCGTCTCAAAATGATTCGGCAATTTAAACACACATTCAGAGTCTTTTCAAAACCCGCTGTCTTAGATATAGTCTTCTCTAATGAATCCAATTTTGATTTCAAATTATCTGACAAAATAATTGTTGATCCCATATGCTCTAATTTGTCGATAGCTTCAAGTTTCACAATCTCTTGCTTTTCTAAATTCAACATTTTGTTGTTGAAGATGGCACATTCTGCAAGAGTTGGCATGAGACATATCCCGGATTTCTTCTCAGTAATTTTCTGAAAAATATTCTCAGGCACAATCTCTTGTTTGGGATACAAATTTGACAGTAACCGTGCATTTAAAGCTTCTTTCCCATACTCGGTCACTTTTCCAATTCTAATATCTTGTAGAATATTCTTGTAATCTTCATCCTTTGCCTGACGCATATTTTGATGCAGTTCTGCATAATTGAAGTTTAACCATATATTGACGTTGCCAATGCTCCCTAGGCACTTCCTGGTATCTTCATGCGTGAGTATTTTGAACACAGGTTGACCTTTTACTGGTGTCAGCTGTAGAAGATCTCCGAAAACAATAATGTGTTTCCCACCAAATAAGACATCATATTCAGTTTTAAGTACTTCTTGCATTCTCAAATGCACAAAGGCAAGCATGACATTGGAAACCATGCTTACTTCGTCAATGATAAGTAGTTTCATTTTCCTCAAAACTCTTGAAACTTCACAGCAAGCATCTCCAGATAACTTGTTGTATTGTAATTTGTTGTCATGCTCCACCGGCAGCATCAATAGACGATGCAAAGTAATACCTTTAATATTATGTGCTGCCAGTCCAGTAGGAGCGGTGACAACACAAGACAGCGATGACTCAGTCCTTTCCTGCAAATAACAAGAGATTGCTTTAATGAGGAAACTTTTTCCAGTTCCCGCTTCTCCACTCACGTACAGTCGGACAGGCTTCAACGACGTACACGAGCACTCTTTCTTCTCATGACTTAATCCGTGCTCAATTTCCTTGGTAACTTCATCATATATTTTCCTCTGCTCAACGTTGAGTTGTTTTTCCAAGTCTTGTAAGTTAACTGAATCCTCCTGAGCATGTGCCATGGCTCTTTCTACTTCATTCATAGCAGTGGCAGCTTCATTTTCGATAATAGGTCCTCCAAGTGGATCTTGACTCAATGAAACAGAACTCTGACTGTCCTGAGAACTGTCTCTGGCAATCTCAGCTGCAATCGTTGCTTCCTGCTCAATTTCCAAAGTTAGCATTTCTTGATATTTAGAAAAAGCAGGACATTCTATGGACTCCTTGGCTGCATTGAAAGAGTCTTCGTAACAGAGGAAATCTCCAAGCAGTTCCTCTTCTGCACGCCAAGGCTTGAAAAGTTGCAAAAGTGCTAAATAGAAAAACTCCTTTTTTTCTGGAGATTCGCCACTTAATTTTCGATGGTTTACTAATTGGCATTTTCTTTGCTTGACCAGGCATCCCTCACTTCCAATTACAGCATACACTCCTTTCTCAATATCTTCTTTGATGTTCCTCTTGAATATATAATTTTGGAGAACCTCATATAGACAAACATTCTCAAGGTGACTGCTTCGATTTGGATAATATGTATCCAACATGTTGGTCTTCAAAATGTCGGTACTGTTTGGTTCCTTTTCTGCCAAATACTCAATTTCCCGAACAGGTTTTAGAACTCGATTTCGCGTTGCAGCAAGACCAAGACTCGCCCAAACGAGACTCCTGGATTTGGCATAGAGACTTGCTGAAGACAATCGATCAGAACATTCGTAAGCTCCGATTTCTCGATGCGACAACATCTTCAGACTGAAACTGTACAACTTCTTGCTGAGGCTCTTTTCATGGGAAATGTCCTCCCACATATCCTTCAGTTCAGTCTTTTCTTTTTTGGTGATGTAAGATGTCACATACCGAGCCACAGCCATACAGTTGTCAGCCACAAACTGTATATCCATGTTGGCATTCCACATGGACAAAATCACTGGGTTGTAGTCATTGATGTACTTGGACTCTTCGTTCCTTTTCAAATTGTATGTATTCTTGGGTGATTTCCTCGTCACATTATGTCGCAGCGAAGACATCAAACTGTTCACTCTTCCTTTAGAAATCACCGGTCGTGGAAAGTTGAAACGACATTTGGTGTAGAACTTGTCCTTGTTTCTGAATTTACGACGACAGTACTTTCCACAACGATGGCTTTGGAAACGTAGAACTTGTTCTCTTAGACTTTTCTTCTCCGTTGCGTTTGGAACAGCACACGTAGAATACTGTTCGATGAAATTCATCACTAAGTCATCCGGATCTGTTCCAAATTTAGGTGCATCCTTGATCCACAGCAACATATGTATATGAGGGGCACCTCTTGCTTGGTACTCCTTTCTCCAGAAGAAATCCAACACCTCTCCAAGAGGTGGATTCTTTTTATTTGTGATGAAAGACATCATAGCTTCAAATCTATGATTGAAGTACCTGCATACATTCACAGGATCCAAAGAACACAGTTCTCCAGGTGTCTTGAATTCAATGTTTTCAATATTTCCATTTGCCTCTCGTAGAAATTCAAGTAAGTCATCCCAGCCATACTCGGCACAGCTCAGAGTGAGGAACCATGTCGGAGTTCCTAAGTTCCTCAGCATACATTTTAAGTCACCATGACGACGGTACCAGTACTCATTAGTACCACGCTGACACGCCATGAGATTAATTAAGTGAGAATCCAAAATACTGTCTTGGACATTGACTTTATGCATAAAGTCACTTGCCGAGATGTTTCGCATCTGTATACCACTTTTTAAGATGTGGTTCACTGCATATGACAGTCCAGACAGATCGCTTTCAAACAGGAGATGAAACAAATAGGGAATGCATTGCCGAAACCTAGGATCTTCTGCATACAATCGTAAAGTCCGGTATTCAGACGCAGGAATTTCACGAGGTCGCTCATCATATCTTCCTCCTTGACCTATGGGAAATAGCTGTGGGAAACACCGAGCTTCCAAACTTTCCTCCCAAACACTAATGGGACTCCCTTTGGCTTGTTTCATTTGAAACAACTCAATAGCATTCCCCATGACTTCCTTGGAATGCAAAGGATGAACACTATAATGTTCATATATTTCTTCACTTTTAGAGGCCTCTAGTTTCTCAATTTGGCCAGCACACAAATCGCTATCCTCTTCATCACTTACTTCCTCTTCTGCAACATATACATTCTTATAGTACTTATTATTTTTCTTCAAATACACTGTTGCCTTTTTGACTTTCCTAACATCCACTAAATCTTGCCATATTTTCTTATTCTTTGTCGGAACCCCATTAACCAAGATAACCAGAGGTTCCTCTTCCACTTTTTCTATTCCAATTGTGTTAATGTTTTTGTTCAAATCTAGAGGCAAATAAACAACTCTTCCCTTTAATCCTCTCTGTAAATCTGCTGGAGGCAACTTCCCTGTCTTTGGCTCCATTCTTACAATAGCCTGAAAGGGATGGATACTTTGAATCAAAATAGATTCATAAGTATTTAAATCCTTCAATTCAGAAGGAATCTCAACCAATTCCAGATTATTATGAACTGCCCTAGCAGGCATCTGGTTTTGGTTTAATTTATTACAACAATAAGTACACACACGTTGATCCGATCCCAAATCAAAATAATTTTCTACCATCAAGTATGTGGCTAAATCCTTCCATTCACTATTATTTTCCCTTTCACTTTTTGCATATAAATCCACTACCTTAGTCTGATTCTTATAATAAGTGCGTCGACAACATACACAAGTGAAATTAGGCCTCTCACTTGATTTCATCTGAAACGTGGCAATTTCCTTCTGAAAATTATCTGTACTGGAAACCTGTACATTATCTTCCACATTACCCTCTACTTCAGGGTCAATTTGAACATTCTCATCTTTACTACCAAAGTAACAAAACTCAATTTCTTCACAAATATTTTTCACATCTATTTCAGAACCATGCAAAAGAGCAGCACATAACTGTTTAAGCATAATTGCTGGACTCTTAGCATAATACAACATTCTCACTAATTTTCTCACTTTATTATGATGCACTGCTAGCATCCTGAAATGATGAAAAACACTCTGGCATACTCTCCTGGAAAGACAAGCCAGTGAATGACCACGCAAACCTGTCATTTGTCTCACTCTGCAAGGATCTAAATCTTGCAACAACTTCATTTTCTGCTTCAAACTTTTCTTATTAAATGTCCGTATAAAATCACAAAGCAAATTGATGGAAACCTGTCGCACACTGCAAATAGAACTACACTTCCAAATGTACACAGGACCCTTAGGACGTCTTCCTAAAACCTCATCACTTAGCGCCTCTTCTGTCTCTGTTGTCACAAGTTGTTCTTTTTCAACTGGACAACCATCCTTCACTTCATAAGCTCGACCATTGATGTCAACTGCATGCACCAAATCATTATCCTGAAAATAAGTCTCTTCATTAAAAAATGCCTCAGAACTTGAACTATGCATCCATTCTCCAGAAAAAACTTCACAAAAGTTAGTACGATTTACTACTCTCTTCCATCTACTTTTTGTTTTGAAATCAGAAATTACCTTGCTTAGTTTCCTAATTCTATTGATTACCAAAATAAACAACTTTCGCTTGATTTCAAAAGCATGATCAATAATTTTCTCTACATTTTTCTTCTTCCTATAAAATGCCGCTTTCTGTTGGCCTTTCTTTTTAATATTTTTCAATAAATTAACTAATATCCTATTACGGAACATTCGTTGTCGAATGTCCCTAAACTGTTGTTTCCTTCTACTATCATGCACAGAGTTATCTCTTCCTCTACCAGTAACATTTGTGATGTGTCTCTCCTTTCCATTTAAATTACGTTTTTTTTTGTGAACAGACACATTTTTTTGTGCAAAATTTTTTTTACTACAAATATTTCTTAAGAATGATTTCGTGCTCTTACCCGGCCCTTTCTTGGTGTTTTGACAAGTATTTGGGGAAGAGGACTGCTGCAATAAAACATCATCCTGCTGTCTTTGACGTTTTCTAGCCTTTCGTATTCGACTTCTGGAAGGCATTTTCCAAACTATGAAAGAATCTGCAGTTGAATCTGTGAAAAAATATAATATAAAATGTTATTAACCACTATTACCAAACAGTAAATAAATAACAGTCATCTAAAACTTAATGCCGTACTAATTATTTAACATAGCAAATATTTTCCACCAGCACTGCAAATGCTCTTAGCCATGTTATCCACTTCCTAAAAATAACATCAAAGACACTAAAATGCCTTCTAAATATGAACCCAAACAACCTATGAAGCAATGTGGAAAAAACTGCCGCAATGCATGAATATAGCAGAAAAATCAGCGACATTCATGCATTTTCCAGCAAATGCTCTTAGCCATGTTATCCACTTCCTATTAAATAACATGGCTAAGAACTGCTCAGGGCACCATGAGGAACGCTTTCCATTTAAAAAGGGAAAAATAACATCAAAGACACTAAAATGCCTCCTAAATATGAACCCAAACAACCTATGAAGCAATGTGAAAAAAAACGGCCACAATGCATGAATATAGCAAAAAAATCAGCGATATTCATGCATTTTCCAGCAAATGCTCTTAGCCATGTTATCCACTTCCTATTAAATAACATGGCTAAGAACGGCTCAGGGCCCCATGAGGAACGCTTTCCATTTAAAAAGGGAAAAATAACATCAAAGACACTAAAATGCCTTCTAAATATGAACCCAAACAACCTATGAAGCAATGTGAAAAAAAACGGCCACAATGCAAGAATATAGCAGAAAAATCAGCGATATTCATGCATTTTCCAGCAAATGCTATTAGCCATGTTATCCACTTCCTATTAAATAACATGGCTAAGAACTACTCAGGGCCCCATGAGGAACGCTTTCCATTTAAAAAGGGAAAAATAACTTCAAAGACACTAAAATGCCTTCTAAATATGACCCCAAACAACCTATGAAGCTCTAACAGTACATATCCTGAAATTTAATTCATTTCAAAATTCGTTTTTAAACACAGCATATAAATCAATTGTATACCTGCATTCATGAAGAAATAACTAAAAATATCCTTGAGACACATGAAAGTGTTTTCTGGAATGCCCTAGCACCATTTTTGGGACACTATTAACATGGCTAGGTAACTCCCATAATCAAAATCTAAATTTGCGAAGCACAAGTGGGAGCGTATTTACAAGACACTTGTCCCATGAGGAACACTTTACATTTTAAAAGGCGAACACAACATCTTAGACACTCAAATACCTTATAAATATGGCCCAAAACAACCTATAAAGCTCTAGCAGTACATATCCAGAAATGTAATTGATTTCTTAAATCGTTTTTAAAAGCAACATATCTGTTTCAGCTTACATAACAGACCATGAAATGGCCTCCATGTATTACAATATCTTGTGTTACTGCATGCCAGAATGTTACACCAAATATGCAATTATAATTTCTCTATGAAACTAATTCTATTAGTATATCACTAGAGACAAAACCACATTTTAAAAACACAGCTTTCTTCATCATTTTCTCCTTAAATCATACTATTCTCTATCTAAATTAAATAAATCTTTTCTCACCTTAGCAAATATTTTTTGAGTTTTGAAAACAGTCTCAGAAATACACCAAATTGTCTTCAGCAGAAGAAAAAGGATGCACTCCAAAGGCTGCAGCTATTGAAAGCACAGAAATACAGATATTCTTTTCACATATCTCTCATATTAGCCAATCATACCTCTTCCCTCACTTTTTTCAAATCAAAACCCTTCCCCCCTCTGCCCTGTCTGCCTTGTTTCCATAGCAACCGCCTCCTGGAAGACCTCTCATGTTTCCAAATTCACAAAACAATGTTTCAATTGAACTCTGAACTCTCAGTGCACCTGCGTATCCAGTGCAATCTTTCATTAATTGTTTCTTCCTTGACCATTCAAATTACATCTTTCAAAGAACACATCCATGCACCCTAACTTTCTGTTTTCAGAAATGGAAATGCACCAATCACTGCTAATGAATCATTAGCATAGTAAAACCACAGTTTTTTTTCTTTAGAAACTCCTACTGTTTCAACTGCCCTTTCATTACCACACTTCATCTGACTGCAGAACAACCTTCTTCCACCATGTTTAACGTCTGGATTGTTGGACATAGTTACATCCACTGGGCTCAAAGGTATGCTGAGAGCAGAAATTTACACAACCTCAATTTACAAGATGTGGAAATTAACTGGTTGGGCCAAAGAGGATTAAAATGTCACCAATTGATTCCATTGGTGAAAACCTTTATGCATTTGCCAAAACCTGACCTGTTAATAGTGCACTGTGGAGGTAATGATTTGGGCACTTTGACAGGGGTAGGTCTGGAAATGCTTTTAAAGGACACCTTGGAGCAATTAATGGCACTTTTTCCTCAAACTGCCTTGGTATATTCCAATATATGCCAAAGACAGAAATGGAGGTGGTCCAACCAATTTTGTCCACAAATTGAGAAAGCGAGGAAGCATGTAAACAAATCTGTTTCAGCTTACATGAGAGACCATGGAATGGGCTCTCTGTACAACAACAACTTGCGTTACTACATGCAAGATATCTACAGAGGAGATGGAGTTCACTTCTCAGATGAGGGCAACAGAATTTTCATTCTGAATTTAAGACTGTGCATTGGTACCTACTTATAAGTACCTAAATGTACCATAAACCCAAAAGCTCTTCTCAGAGCTACCCTACATCTGATCACTCACAATTATTATTTTTCTCTAACTTTTTTCACTAATTTTCCACAAAATTCGCTCCCCGGAGCGCTACCCGGTTCGCTAACCGAAAGCTAACCTCGCGGAATTTTTAAAAAAAAATTTTTTTTTCCCGCACATATAAGCCTCCTCAGCCACGCTCAGAAAACCTAGGGGGTCAAGATAAGTCTACCATGACCCCTTCTACCCATTCTAAACATTATTTGCCCTCCATCTTGTATCTTAATGCGAACGAAACACAAAATGGTGGACTCCCGTGACGCTTAAGGTTCGCTAACCGGGCAGCTTCCCGGAAAGCGGTCCTAAAAAAAGGCGGGAAAGTAATTTACAGAAAAACGACTAGAGACACTCTCACCAAATATAGATTAGCTCATACTACATAACAATCCCTTCCATTCTCACAAATTTCATTGAAATTCCATTTAGCCATTTAGCCTGTAGACCTCTCCAAGTACCGTGAGGTAAATTACTTCACAAAACACATCTGAATTGTTGGAATTGACAACCAATGAAAATGTTACTTTCATTTTCTACTTTTATTACCTGACATTTGATTGGTTATATACCTGTATATATATAAAGGGAGAGAAGGAAACACAGCCATTTTGACTACTACTTCTTGTTGTACCTCCTATTTCAAAAGCTTCAAAAAACTTCAACTTCTTTGTGAAGGTAAGTTATAATTTAATATATTGTGCACTATGACTTAATATAGTAGACTTTTTCTGCTAGATATACACTATCCCTCTGTAGTAGTAATGTATTTAGATAGACTTCTCTGTTATAGTTATCAATGGAGTAAGGCTTGTCTTGGTTAAATCACATACACTTTTTTATAGTCCTATTTCCACTCTCATACTATACACTGCCAAAAGATAAATTCACTGATAAAAACTGCCTATCTAAAATTAATCCCAACAGTGCCCTATCTCTACTAATATATATTTTCTTATTCAAAATTTCAGGCAAAATGGAAGGCGAACAACAAGTTTCATTTTCGATTGAACTGAAGGAGAACAGCCAAGACAAACTTGATGACTTTATGGATGACAGTAGAGACCACGAACTTCTACAATGTGTTGAAGCAGTAGACAACTTGCTTCAAAATGAAAAACAATTACACCCTATAATAAATTATGACATTTCTGACAATGAAATGTTAGAAAATTTAATAAAGTATGAAACACAATCATAATAAAAAAAATAAATAAACAAAGAAAACAAAAAAAAACAAGAAAAACAACAAACAATTAACATACAGTATTAGAAAAGTCTTTCATTCTTTTATCCATAAAGTTCGCTGCCCAGAAAGCTATCCGGTTCGCGAACTTGGCGCTTACCACGCAAAAAAAAATTTTTTTTTTTTGGACCCTCTAGGCCCTTTTAAAACCTCCACATAAAACCTAGGGGGTCAACGAGGATCTACTATGCCCCCTTATGGTAATTTCCCCCTTTGTTTTGGCCTCCTCTTGTCTCTCGATCCTACCGAGAGACAAGATGGCGGCCGCTCCGGACTGTTTAGAATGTTGACAGACACCGGAGGGCCAATCAGCTTCTCATCGCAAAGTTCCGTTACGCGAAAGGTTCGCTAACCGGATAGCTGCCCGGAGCGCTGTTACAGATATATATCTTGATTTAAACGTTAATTTCTCAAAATCCATTGAAGCACATATATTGAGACCTAGCAAAGGCACATCGGGCTAACAGTCCCTACAATTTTGCCAAATTTCGTGAAAATCCATTCAGCCGTTCGGGCTAAAAGTGAGTCCAACCGCCCTATGGAAAATAACATGGGAAAAACGCGTTTTGGGACCCCCCTTTTTTCTCGGCCCCCCCTTGACGAACCCCCCCCAAATTTCCAGGAGCTGCTCAGAAACAAAATGTGCCATTTTCCTGAAAATTTCAGCCAATTCCGTCCACAAACGCCAAAGTTATTAGGCATAGAATTTTCAAAAGTCCCATAGAGAAAAAATCCTAACTATATATACCTACTGGCGACCGCCAGTAGGTAATATATATATATAAAAATATATATGTATATATATATATATATATTTCTTTTTTACTTCCCCTTTCTTTGTATTTTATGTGCTTTTTTCTTCTTTTTTTTCTTTTTTCTGTGCTATGGGGTATGTGTTTTTTTCTTCATATTACCCAACTAATCCTGATACAGGAAGGAGAAGAAAAGAGAAACTATCTTTGAGCTTCTTTCATGCTAATTAGGAAGCTATTGACCTCCTGTACGGAGGTAAAGTTGTATGGTTTGTTTCTCCATACTACCCTTAATGCCGCGGGGAACATGCAAGACCCTAACTCTCATTGTCTTTGCGCCGTGACTCTGACAACATCAGAGCGAATCAGGTATTTTGAAGAATCAATCTGGAGGGTTGGGTCAATAGGAGTCTTGGTCAGAATCAGCTCTTTTATTGCGAAAGTGTGAAAGTTGACCAGAATCTTCCTTGGGGCACTCCTATCCGGGTGTCGACGGAACGGGTCCCTATGTGCCCGTTGAATCTCGTCTTCCAGGTTGATATCTGGTCTATCCTTCAGAATGCCTTCTCTCAGAACTTTGCATATTAATGCTTTTACATCCCCATTCTCTGCCCCTTCAGGGATTTTTAGGAATTTGAGGTTATTTCTCCTTGCATGGATCTCCAGACGCTCCATATCCAGTTGTAATGACTTGTTCTGGGCCTTAAGATCAGAAATTGCTTTAGAATGTGTCTGAGAGGCCCTGGAGAGGATAACCACTTCCCCTTCTAATGCCTCTGTTCTGGAGCATACATCGTCTAATTTGCTTTCCAAGGAGGTACATTTCTCTGCAATCTCCCTCTGATTACCCTCCGAAATCTCAAATTTTGAGAGCAGTTTAGCCAACAGATCCTCGTGTAGGGATCTACATAGCCTCTCCATACTTTCACCCGAACTGTTACCCTCATGTTCCTGTTGTTGCAATTCCAAGGAACCAACTACCAGAGGATTATTGGTGTGAGTAGCCTGAGGTGGAGGGTAGGGCTCTGGAGACAACACTGATACTGGCTGGGGGCTAAATCCACTCTCTATATTCCCATCAGCTTCCGAAACTGGTGGAGGATCTCCCATACCCAAATCTGTCGGGTTTCAGTAAAAGGGGGGAATAGCTGTTCTGTAAAGTGACTGTCCCCTTTAGATGGGAAGAAATAGGAGAGTTCTGTATTGCTGATTGGATTTCCGTCACCTTGCCACCCCTATCTGAGACTGACATCGCTTTCTCCATTATTTTGAAATAGGTTTTTAGAGAGGGAGCAGGTTTAGATATCGTAGAACTTCTTTTAGGTCTTTTTTCCTCCCCTATTTTATTTCTCTCTCTTCTCTCTCTCTTTTTTTGGCGCGGAGTAAGAGGGACCAGTTGATTAGTGGTTTGGCTGAGTGAGGGTTATAAACACTCTTTCTCTGGCTGAGAGCGGAGGATATATCTATTCCTTACTACTGGAGGGGCTGACTGAACTAATTGTGTTGGTAAAGTTAGTTGGTCTCCCTTACTAACGTTCTTTTCTCCCACCTTAGCGAATGTCTCCCCTCTCTGTTCCTTCTTTTCACTGGGCTCCTCTCTCTGTGTGTTGGGGGGATTGGCACAGATGAAATGTCCATTCCCTTGCAAACTACTCGCTTAGCTAAAATAGAACACCCTTCAGTCTCGGCTACTCCGAGCTTAAGTCTGCGAGCATTATCAAACACACCGGGTAGGTCACCCCCCACCGACCAACTTCGGAACAATACCGGCTCACCGCTGTTACTGCCGGTCGAGGATAAGTCTTTGCTGCTGCTGCTTTAATTTTATGCCACAATATGGCCCGGGTTGCTCCCCATATGCCTCTTCCTCTCTCCTGCTTGGCCGTGGGTCCCGTCATCTGTGTAGGTCAGGAGTCGCGGCGTCTCGGAGCCTCTGCCTCTGGGTCCAGGCGCACCACCGCCTCCCGCCGAACTCGGTGTTGGATGAAATCGGGGAGAGAAAGCCGGTTAGTACGATGAATTCCCAATAAAAATAATAATATCCCCATAATCTCACTGCTTTGGGATGACTTTTGAGAGACTTTAAGACGGGTTAGGCACTCAATAGATTCCTGGCATCTCCAAGACGGGACAGAGCACGCGCGGCTGGCGTCAGCCCGCCGCCATGTTCCTCCGCCACTGGCAGGCTATATCTTAGTATCTATTCTGAAATGTTTTATGAAAAAATGTCTACATTTGGTTTTGAAATTTGGAAAAACAACATTGAGACAAAAACTGTCTGGGGTACAAAAGAATGGCAGGTACAAGGGTTAGAATCATTATTCAGAGTCTGCATGATCACAGATCAAATAATGTTCCTGAATGATACCATTCAACAAACAACCTGTCTTGGCCTAGCTAAGATAAAAGATTTAAACAACCCGTCTATACCAAAGCCTATGCCTGATAGAAATAACACTACAGATGAGGGGTTAGACGTGTCCTTTATTTTAAAACAAAACTGAACAAATCCTGATTGGAGAAAATGATTGATCCGGCCCACAGACACTAATAACTGTCAAGATAGATTCCTGAACAAAGTACAGGGGTTCAAACAGAATAGCCCAGACCCAAGATATTCCCAGATACAACATCCAGGGATAATTACAACATACAGTGTAGGAAAACTATGCCTCGAATGGCTACAGAAATCCACACTACCCGAAATTAAGCAACACTTGACTTTACTTAAAGAAGGTGCTGACTTGCGAGATTTCTTACTGGGACCTCGCAAACAGCGTCAAAAACGTTTCATATACGCCAGCATATACGCAGCTTACAATGAAGCTTGGTAAATAATACAAATTGAAACTTCAGAAAAAATACGAGAAATTGATCGTATTAATTTGGAAAAATCACTTTCTGTAGTGGACAATGGGTTAACGACTCTGTCCTCCAGAATTTATTCACTGGACAGCATTGTATCATCTGCTATTGATATAATAGAACAGGATATGCTAATGTTGCAACATGGCCAGTCCCAATTACGTTGTATTGTACAGTTAGGCTGGACGTTACAAAATGTGCGTTCAGGCAAACGTGCCACGGCGTCTAATCAACACAACGTCATTATTTTCAATCTTTAACCTTACTTATAAAAAATCACTTTGGCACAAAGAGGGGCAGACTATACGGTGCTGAGCATTGAAAAACTCAAAAAATTGCCATTGACAATGTCAGAACGACCGATCATTGAATGGATAACCAAAGTATGAGAATTCTCTTGAAACAGAACTAGGCACAGGTTTGCTGTACCAAATCTTACAATTTCACAAATACATACAACAAGAACATATTGAAAGTTAAAAATTCATTTATTTTGAATACATTTAAAAAACACACTTGTAGGGCTGACTAATCTAGATCCCTAGTCTTAAAACACAATTAAAACAATACACCCAATTGTGACCTGCACAATTGAAAACAGACAGAACAGGTACAACATGAAATTGTTGAGTACGAATTGTATATTCTGGCTCCGTTGTGATTACACCAGTATTGTATCGCTACGACATCAGCATATCAACTTTTGGTGTTGGAGACTTGAATCATACCAGTCGTTGCGTCAACGTGTTTGGGTGGGTTCTCCTTATAGTTACCACCTTTATCAAGACATATAATTATCTGTCATAACCAGGGGGTATATGAAATCGCCCCTAGATTCCTGATGAGGATCACTTATTATGGTTAAAAATCTGTTCCTGATCCAAACTTGGACTTCAACTGGGGACTTGATAAATTGCTGTTGCCAGTTGTCTATCCTCTTTTACTTTGTACGACTTTTGTTTATCCCACTTCATATAAGTATCCAAAGTTAAATTGGTAATAGTAAAAATCTTTTTGTTTGTTTGTTTCTAGGCCACAAATAACATCAGCGGTATCCGTGCAGTCCCTGCTTCTTGCATTAGTCAAGGGAGTTAGTTGCTTGTAGTAAGTGCCTTTTTCTTGGCCTTTTAAAAGACTACCTGATAGGTAGCACGTAGTTCCACTGTCGGAAAATGCCTCTTTCTTGGCCTTTAAAAGACTACCTGGTCGGTAGCACGTAGTTCCGCTGTCTGTGGGGGTCCGCGTTTTTATGCCATTGAATGGATAATACATGGCACCATTACAATCCCGATAACAACGTTTCAGTTTCAATACTGCCAAAAGTATATACCAGCAGGCCTGTATGAAACGTTGGGTAAAGGATACATCAAGTCAACCTGGAATTTGCCTTATACACATAGATGTTGGAGTGGGGGCAAGAAAGAAGTATTTCTTAGTGGTAACAACTGTAAAAAATCACTAAGTGGTACACTTCTGTGTCAAGGAATTAACTTGCATGGAGCCTGCGAAGGTTCTTCAAATAACCTTTCATGTCACCTGCATGGCACCCCTGCTACACAGATAGAGCCTTTTTTCAGACAGCTTCCCAAAGGCAGCTACGTTATAATAAGTGACCACCGCTGTTGTGGCATGGTGCCAGGAAAAGCCTATCTCGTGAGCGTTACTTCCATGGTCACTTGTATGGAAGTATTGTATCCAAACAGCAAACCAGACATGGGGGCGGCAATATGGCCTTCTTTGAATATCTCTTCTATTCGAATTGATACTTTAAGCAGAATGAAGTCTATTCTTTTAGAAACAACTGTGCCTTTAACCTCGTCTAGAGAAATGTATGATCTTCAAGTTGCAAGGACAGCAGCAGAGATACTTGCATTATTATCAACAAATTGCCCCGTACATTTCATAGAAATGTTAAGTCAAATCTTAAACATGTCTGATACCAGTGGCATCGCATATGTATTTAGGACAATTTCGGGACTGCTACCACCCTTTGAAGCAGTTCTCGGCATTTTCCCAAATTTCGTGCATTTTGTGTTTGGCGGCTGTTAGAACTGGCTATTTCTGGTAGGCTAAGGCTGACGCCAAAGCCAGGCAGAAACCACCATTCTAGTCAGGGCAAGGAAGTCACACGCCAAGATAACCTCTGCTCACCCCCTTGGTAGCTTGGCTCAAGCAGTAAGGCTAAACTCGGAGGCAATGTGTAAAGCATTTGCTTCAGCGCACAACAGCAACAACATCCTAGGCACACCACAAAAGAGACTCCACACAAGGTTATTATAAAAATAACTTTTGTATTGTAAAAACATATCAGATAAAATCACACATATACATGGTGCCAACTGGCACGGGCAATATTCACAGGGATTATGTACACAAGACAGGGCCACAAGGGCCACTGTCATATTCAGATATAGCACTTCTAGATAAAATGTAGAATATCAAATCACTTCTAGAATAAAGAATAAATGTAACATAAAATAATAATCAAAGATAACCACCAGTAACCACTGGTAACAGGAACCAGGACCTTACTAGGACCACCTGTACTAAGAAAGAAGAACCACCTAAGTATCACACAGCATTAGGGGTCTAAGAAAGGATACATTACTCATGATGCAATAAACCTACATTCAGAGGAGTAGAAAAGACAACCACCTAAGAATAACCACATTTAGGGGCATAAACCAGAACACCTTACCTATGATGCATGAACACATTCAGAGGAGTAATAAGGAGAAACACATGACGCCATAAACATTCAGAGGTGTTAAGAATAGAGCACATGATGCAATAAAATCACATTCAGGGGTGCAGCGCAAGAAGACACATGATGACTAAACATTCAGAGGTGCAGCGCATGGAAAGGAAGACACATAATGCATAAACATTCAGAGGTGCCATAACATAAGTCAATAGCGCAAAAACACACAGTAGGCAATTACTATTTAAAAGCATAGAAATCACATTGCGCCTACACTACATAAGCCACTACCTGTGGCAGTCCCTAGGCCAACTGGCCTTGTTGGGGCAAGGATGCCCTGTGTCCAATGTCAGGGCGCGCTGCCATGCAGCGCCAGTCCAAAGTACAAAAGCCTAAACGTGGCAGGTGCCCACAAAGTGCTGGGCACCTGGGCATCGCAATAAAATAAACTGCGACAGGGTCCTCACTGACCCTTGGGCGCAAACTGCGCCATGCTGGAGCCACACAGGCTCTCTAAACAATGATGCCCCCACGTTGGAGCTCTCAGGCTCTGGCACAAAACATGCCTTCAGGGAGCCTCTCGGGGCTCTGGACTGCGTTGGGGCGACCCGCTGCCAACTGGGGCCGCCCTAATTGCACCACCAACACTGGACCTCACGGGGCCCTCAAAACACGTTGGGGCGACCCACTGCCAACTGGGGCCGCCCATGAAGCCTTCATGGCTTCCTGCTGGCACTCTGCAACGTTGGAGCGGCCCACTGCCATCTGGGGCCGCCCTTGAAGCCTTCGTGGCTTCTCGGCATCGAGCGCGAGCTTGCGCTACTGCGGGGGAGGGGCAGACACCGACAACGTGTCCCGGCGCCCCTCCCCTGCTCTGCCCCACTCACTGGCCGTCTCCACGCAACGGGGAGCCTCGCGGTGGGGGCAGGCACCGACAATGTGCCTCGCGCCCCCTCCGCTTCCATCCTCAGGCCGCTCCTCTCGTGGCAGGGCTCCCTCCGCTCACGGGAGCCCTGTCAGCCGGCCGCCATCACTCTTCTCCTCTCTCCCGGGCCTGGCGGTGATCACGGCCATCTTGAAAACACGCCCGGGAGCCAGCCAATCCCGTCGCGGCCCCTGGGACGAGCCTCCAGCAGCACCCGGGGGTCAGCCACTCACAGCGCGGCTCCCGGGACAGCTTTTGATGACGCGGCGGCACTTCCTCCAATGAAGGCGCAGCTCACCAGAACAGGCCCACAGCAGCGGCCAATCACAGCGCGTCTTCTTCGACGAGCCTCCAGGCAGCAACCAATCAGGTCGCGGCCCCTTCGTGATTCCTCCCGCAGCCTCTTGTCACCTTCAGGCCCCCGGGCAGCAGCAATCCCGGCGTGGGCAGCCGAAGTTAAATGAGATAAAAAATAAGCGAGGTGGGCACTCGCCAGGGCGGGCAGAGCGCTCCTCAGCGCTATAATCAAAATAAAGCGCTCTAAAGCGCTATGGGGCAATAAAGCGCTCCCAAGGCGGTAGGAAGTCCAGATAAAAGCGCTCTCAAGCGCTTGGGGAAAATAAAGCGCTCCAAAGCGCTAGAAAACAGGCAGAGCGCTCAGGGGGAAGCACAGCGCTTCCAGGTGCTAGAAATCCCACACAAGCGCCCTCCAGAGGAAAATGCAGCTTCTCCATGCTGCAAAGATCCCAGAAATTCCCAGGGGTCAAGCAAAGTCCCCCCCATCAGCCCAGCAAGGCAGAGGGGTCCCCCAGGAGTCCAGGAAAGTCCATCAGAGGTCCAGGAGCTGGGCAGGGCCCAGGGATTCCCCTGAGCCCCAGCAGCAGCATGCCCCTGGCAGATTCAAGTCAGAAACAAGAACAATTTGGAAGGGGATACAACCCCTTCTTATACAGTGCAAAACCTTTGAAGTTCTTTGAAGTCCTTTGAAGCAGGCAGTGTGAGAACCAGCTGGACTGGTTTAGAGGGAAGTCCCCTTCAGTATCAGGGACAGAGGTGTCAGTCGCCCAGCGGGAGGTGGAGCCAGCTTTGTAGTTACACAGGAACAGCCCTTCACTATCAGGTGCCATCTCCTCCCACTTCCCTGGCAGCAGATGCTGCCTTTCATCCATGGGCTGACTCAGACAACCTCCTGGGCTCTCCAGCCCCTGTCATCCTCAAACCAGACAGTCAATCCACAAGCAGGCCCATGCACTCTGGGCCAGGCTCACCAGCCAATCACACGCTAGTACCAACTTACACAAATATGCCAACTTCCAAAAGTAGGACTTCTAGACTAGACACAGCCATGTCGCATACATCATTTTGCAGCATTCACTCTCACGAGTTGATACATACCAAACTCGCCCCTGCACTCCCCACACATCAGGAACTACCATGGGCATACATACTCCCCATTCATTCCTATGGGAGGGCAGGTCACTCACCACACATACAGAGAGCTCATGCACTTTACACTGTACCACAGTGAAAAAGTGCGCAGAGGCCTAAAATCACCAACACCAGGTTCCATAAATAGGCTAGGAAAACGCAAAAAGTCTAGGGGTGAACCTGCCTAATGGGCCGGGTCCAACACAACCCCCTTCCAGCCAAAACGCAGGGTAGACCAATCACACCACTGATGGGCTTCACTGCTTTGGGCGACAAAACCACGGACACGGCCTCGCACAGCAGGGACACCGTCCAGTTTTGCGCCACTCTGAACCTACATGGTTTCCTCCAAATAATAACTCTCTGACTCAACTAGGGTACCCCACTGGTACACATTAGTCATCCACAGCCAAGACCAGGCCATAGGCCATCCAAATCACAGGTCCTAACTAATCCACAGAGTGGGGGGTAGTAACCCCTGGCACACAATAGCCATTCTCCACTCTCTCTCTCAGTGTAGCTACAACTACCACTGATCCAACAACCTAGGGACCATACCCTCAAGCTGACCAGAGGTCACGGGAGAGAATGCCCCACCCTACCTCTACTTCTGGGTTTCCGCACCCTCACAGAAAAGCACTTCACCAGAACACAATTCTCCTACCAGATCAGGACCTCACTCCATCACTGGTCTACCACCTGGAAACTATTTCACTTCTGAGGTACAAAGCACACAGCACAGTTACTCTTCAAGGAGGTGGGGGGACACAGCACACAGCAAAGCCCCCTTTCCTCTACCTTGGTGGAAACAACAAACTGCAGGTGAGCCCCAGAACACACAGCAAGGGCAGCCCCCTCAGTCTCTTCAGCTGATCCACTTTGGTAGAGATTCCTCTTGACCTAGAAGTTTCCTAATCTCCCAACCTAAGATCTAAACCCTCAGGTTACACCGGGGTCAGAAGTAAGGACACCGTCCCTCTGCACCCCCTTCCAGTTCCAGTATGTCTCAGGCTAGACAGAGCACACGCCAGCGGCGTATCAGCGACACACTCTCCTCCAGTACTCCCTATCACCGGGTGATTCTCAGTATGTCCCAGGCTAGACAGAGCACACGCCAGCGGCGTATCAGTGACACACTTTCCTCCAGTACTCCTTCCAGGTCAGGCCACACCCCAACCTGGCTTTCCCCCCTCCTCGGGGAACGACCTCCAGAGGCCCCACAAATGGTCAAGCACTCTAGACGGTCAAATGCTCAGCGAGCCAGGACTTCTGCACCCTCCACTTAGGAGCGGTACTGCCCAACACTAGGACCGCCGGAGTTCTGGTTACAGACACTCCCCGTCATCTAGACACAGGAAGATCCTCCTCAAATGACCTATGTACAGCTTAGGCCCCTGACCTGGCGCTCCCTTAAGGAACCCTCCAGGCCCTGAGATAGGGTTTCAGGCCAACGTGGGACACACCGTCCCACACTCACTCCGCCTCCACTGAGACAGGGCGTGAGCCCCTACACCCCTACCATACTACTGGGACCAAGCTGGGTTACACATGAACCTCTTCCCCTTTACAGGATCATCAGATACACAAGCCACTCCTTTTGGAACTACTCCCTAATGCCTCTGCAAGACATCTAGCACACCGCCAGACATCCACCTTCCTGTCCAGTGCCTCTGCAGGACCTCCTGCACACCACCAGAGGTACACCTCTCATGCAAGCTCTTTAACAAAAAGAAAACTCACACCAACTCCTCCAGTTCAGCACATCACTCATTCGCACACTCCCCCCCCCTCGGACTGGTAAGGCAGTTACTACCACCCCTGATCACTCAACCTGACCACACGTGACACAGGTACCAAACTCTGGGAGCGGGGAATGGGAATTAACACACTGGACACATTAAAGCTGCCACCACTGGATCCTACCACACTGGGGAATCCAGACACACACACTACACTCAGGGAACAACCACCCTCCTGAGCTAGTCATTTCTCCTCACACTCCCTCTCTTCCATCTACCCACACAGGGACAGGATTTGGGATTGGACACAGGACCCAGCGAGGGATTCCTAATCTATGGGAACCTCCCCCCTCTAATGGCGTCCCGCCCTGTCACTTTCTCTCATCTGCCACTAAACATAAAGCGCAGAAACACATTTGAAAATGACACTCTTGAGGAAAAAAATCAAAAACAATAATCCCAAACATGTGACTATCTGAAAAAAACAATTGCAGAGTTTTGTAATGTAGCCAGTTGTCCCTATGGCACTGCGCAAACACAAGTCCAAAATCCGCACCGCTGACCAACAATGTTAGAACTGGCTATTTCTGGTAGGCTAAGGCTGACGCCAAAGCCAGGCAGAAACCACCATTCTAGTCAGGGCAAGGAAGTCACACGCCAAGATAACCTCTGCTCACCCCCTTGGTAGCTTGGCTCAAGCAGTAAGGCTAAACTCGGAGGCAATGTGTAAAGCATTTGCGTCAGCGCACAACAGCAACAACATCCTAGGCACACCACAAAAGAGACTCCACACAAGGTTATTATAAAAATAACTTTTGTATTGTAAAAACATATCAGATAAAATCACACATATACATGGTGCCAACTGGCACGGGCAATATTCACAGGGATTATGTACACAAGACAGGGCCACAAGGGCCACTGTCATATTCAGATATAGCACTTCTAGATAAAATGTAGAATATCAAATCACTTCTAGAATAAAGAATAAATGTAACATAAAATAATAATCAAAGATAACTACCAGTAACCACTGGTAACAGGAACCAGGACCTTACTAGGACCACCTGTACTAAGAAAGAAGAACCACCTAAGTATCACACAGCATTAGGGGTCTAAGAAAGGATACATTACTCATGATGCAATAAACCTACATTCAGAGGAGTAGAAAAGACAACCACCTAAGAATAACCACATTTAGGGGCATAAACCAGAACACCTTACCCATGATGCATGAACACATTCAGAGGAGTAATAAGGAGAAACACATGACGCCATAAACATTCAGAGGTGTTAAGAATAGAGCACATGATGCAATAAAATCACATTCAGGGGTGCAGCGCAAGAAGACACATGAGGACTAAACGTTCAGAGGTGCAGCGCATGGAAAGGAAGACACATAATGCATAAACATTCAGAGGTTCCATAACATAAGTCAATAGCGCAAAAACACACAGTAGGCAATTACTATTTAAAAGCATAGAAATCACATTGCGCCTACACTACATAAGCCACTACCTGTGGCAGTCCCTAGGCCAACTGGCCTTGTTGGGGCAAGGATGCCCTGTGTCCAATGTCAGGGCGCGCTGCCATGCAGCGCCAGTCCAAAGTACAAAAGCCTAAACGTGGCAGGTGCCCACAAAGTGCTGGGCACCTGGGCATCGCAATAAAATAAACTGCGACAGGGTCCTCACTGACCCTTGGGCGCAAACTGTGCCATGCTGGAGCCACACAGGCTCTCTAAACAATGATGCCCCCACGTTAGAGCTCTCAGGCTCTGGCACAAAACATGCCTTCAGGGAGCCTCTCGGGGCTCTGGACTGCGTTGGGGCGACCCGCTGCCAACTGGGGCCGCCCTAATTGCACCACCAACACTGGACCTCACGGGGCCCTCAAAACACGTTGGGGCGACCCACTGCCAACTGGGGCCGCCCATGAAGCCTTCATGGCTTCCTGCTGGCACTCTGCAACGTTGGAGCGGCCCACTGCCATCTGGGGCCACCCTTGAAGCCTTCGTGGCTTCTCGGCATCGAGCGCGAGCTCGCGCTACTGCGGGGGAGGGGCGGACACCGACAACGTGTCCCGGCGCCCCTCCCCTGCTCTGCCCCACTCACCGGCCGTCTCCACGCAACGGGGAGCCTCGCGGTGGGGGCAGGCACCGACAATTTGCCTCGCGCCCCCTCCGCTTCCATCCTCAGTCCGCTCCTCTCGTGGCAGGGCTCCCTCCGCTCACGGGAGCCCTGTCAGCCGGCCGCCATCACTCTTCTCCTCTCTCCCGGGCCCGGCGGTGATCACGGCCATCTTGAAAACACGCCCGGGAGCCAGCCAATCCCGTCGCGGCCCCTGGGACGAGCCTCCAGCAGCACCCGGGGGTCAGCCACTCACAGCGCGGCTCCCGGGACAGCTTTTGATGACGCGGCGGCACTTCCTCCAATGGAGGCGCAGCTCACCAGAACAGGCCCACAGCAGCGGCCAATCACAGCGCGTCTTCTTCGACGAGCCTCCAGGCAGCAACCAATCAGGTCGCGGCCCCTTCGTGATTCCTCCCGCAGCCTCTTGTCACCTTCAGGCCCCCGGGCAGCAGTAATCACGGCGTGGGCAGCCGAAGTTAAATGAGATAAAAAATAAGCGAGGTGGGCACTCGCCAGGACGGGCAGAGCGCTCCTCAGCGCTATAATCAAAATAAAGCGCTCTAAAGCGCTATGGGGCAATAAAGCGCTCCCAAGGCGCTAGGAAGTCCAGATAAAAGCGCTCTCAAGCGCTTGGGGAAAATAAAGCGCTCCAAAGCGCTAGAAAACAGGCAGAGCGCTCAGGGGGAAGCACAGCGCTTCCAGGTGCTAGAAATCCCACACAAGCGCCCTCCAGAGGAAAATGCAGCTTCTCCATGCTGCAAAGATCCCAGAAATTCCCAGGGGTCAAGCAAAGTCCCCCCCATCAGCCCAGCAAGGCAGAGGGGTCCCCCAGGAGTCCAGGAAAGTCCATCAGAGGTCCAGGAGCTGGGCAGGGCCCAGGGATTCCCCTGAGCCCCAGCAGCAGCATGCCCCTGGCAGATTCAAGTCAGAAACAAGAACAATTTGGAAGGGGATACAACCCCTTCTTATACAGTGCAAAACCTTTGAAGTTCTTTGAAGTCCTTTGAAGCAGGCAGTGTGAGAACCAGCTGGACTGGTTCAGAGGGAAGTCCCCTTCAGTATCAGGGACAGAGGTGTCAGTCGCCCAGCGGGAGGTGGAGCCAGCTTTGTAGTTACACAGGAACAGCCCTTCACTATCAGGTGCCATCTCCTCCCACTTCCCTGGCAGCAGATGCTGCCTTTCATCCATGGGCTGACTCAGACAACCTCCTGGGCTCTCCAGCCCCTGTCATCCTCAAACCAGACAGTCAATCCACAAGCAGGCCCATGCACTCTGGGCCAGGCTCACCAGCCAATCACACGCTAGTACCAACTTACACAAATATGCCAACTTCCAAAAGTAGGACTTCTAGACTAGACACAGCCATGTCGCATACATCATTTTGCAGCATTCACTCTCACGAGTTGATACATACCAAACTCGCCCCTGCACTCCCCACACATCAGGAACTACCATGGGCATACATACTCCCCATTCATTCCTATAGGAGGGCAGGTCACTCACCACACATACAGAGAGCTCATGCACTTTACACTGTACCACAGTGAAAAAGTGCGCAGAGGCCTAAAATGACCAACACCAGGTTCCATAAATAGGCTAGGAAAACGCAAAAAGTCTAGGGGTGAACCTGCCTAATGGGCCGGGTCCAACAGCGGCCTGCCTCCCATCTTGGGACTCGTAGTAGGAATCTTATCTTTGTTCCTTCTGCTCCGATAAGGCAAGTCAAGTCACAGACAAAACTCAGGCTACATTGGAAGACACAATCCTAGCAATACAATACCAAGAGCGGATCACTAAAGTCCTCGGCTTGGCTCGGCTAACTCTGTGACTCTGGGCAATAGCTTGCTTAATCTCCACAACAGCCCCAGCAGTGCTGTGGATGCCTGGCTTCACCTTGGGGGTGCCCAGGAGTGGACATTTCACAGGAAAGCCAGGATGGGTTCCACAGCGGTATGAATACAGCGCTACGAGGCCTCCGGGTTGAAATGTGCTATATACATTTACATTTACATTCACATTAGCATTTGTTAACACACGCAGGTGCTGTGCATACCCAGCCAACACCGGCCAAGAGGCTCCTTCAATTGATAAAGTACTTAACTGGGCAAATGTAAATGAGTGAGGAAGGGCACCATTTAACCAAATACGGTGTTGCCAAGCTGATAGCGGAACATCTTGGGTCTGAAATGGACGATGCACGACCAGCATCACAGAGGCAGTATACTCATGAAACAGATCATCATCTGCTTCAACTGCCAGAAAGGTGACCCAAGAATAAAAGACCTTGAACGGATATGTAGGATCCGTTTCAGCTACAAAAATTAGATCGACCCCCGAATCAGGGACCACAAAAGTCCTTCAGTAGTCCCTAAGCGGGTTACGAATGTGTGCGGCAATCTTATGCCCTGTCACAAAAGTAGGATGTACAGCTTAACGTAGGCAGCAGTTGATCTTTCACAACTTGATGAATCAGTTTTGTTTACCTTATCTGCATATCAACTGAAATCCACCTTGAATCTGGCATCTTGGGAATAAAGCTTTAAGATGGATAGTGAAGTCCGTACTATGAAGAAAGATGCCCCCATAATTATTGATACCTACTTAATAAAAAAAGCGCAACCTTATGTTACCTGGTATCTCCCACATGGTGTACGCAGATTTCTATTTCTATTAAGGCAGGATTTACTTCCTTTGAATATATTATTGTTCAGATGGTACAGCTCCTCAGCTAGGTGTAATCTCTGTAATGTTTCCACTCAGGATATCAACCATATGCTCTTTGTATGCCCTGCTTTAATTCCCTATAGGCGTAAATGGCTGAGACCAATTTGTCTTCAATTAGGTATTCTCACAGCCCCTGCACTATTAGATTCCATCTACAATCCCCTTAATGAAATGTTCTGTTATAAAAATGTTAACTTATTCAAAAGCTTTTCAAACATATACTAGAGGGTTTTTAAATGTTTATTCTCTTTTGTAATTTTTATATGGGATTGTATTGAAAATGTATTTGTTTCCGTTGGCTTTTTATGTGGATCTCATTTGAGTTCCAAATCATAAATAAATAAACTTGAAACTTGAACTTGTAGGCAGCACAGCACAGGCTAATAATAGAGAGTAACCTTTTTTATGTAACTTCAAGCTTGAAATGACCTATAAAAACTTCAATATAGGAATATAGGAAGTATTCCCATCACAGCCCCTCTGGAGGCAGACATGAGGGTATCATAGACAAACACAAGCACTACTCAAGCGTCTTTCAGATAATAACCAGCGTTGAAGGTGCATTGCTGAGGGGATTCTGCATATACACAGAACTATGCACAGGAAAAAAGGACCTCAGTGAATAGGTGGTGTACCAACCTACCACATCATACCCAAAATCCCCTACCGACTAGCTATAGTGTCTCATTCGTTTTTTGTCTACAGCGAATCTACCAATGATTAGACAACCCAGATCATGTAACTCTATCTTGGGAATCGCTGGAGCAAGACACTCTTTCGCTCAGCCACTCATACTTGTCCACAAAGCAAGTAATCAGAGACGTAGTATAGTTTAAAATATTTATTTCAACTAACGCGCTCTATGGTTTAGAACACAGGCCAATACTAGCAGCACAATCCATAAACACAATATAGTCAGCATTGTTACAATTCCATGGAACACAAATGGGGAAGTCATGTTATAGAAAACAATCGAAAAGGACGGAATGATTTAACCACCCTCCCCGTGACAAGAAATAGTTTATTATAAAACAGAAGACCTCTGGGCTTTGTCAGCAGACCCCCATACCTCACGGCCTATATTCAATGTTAAATGTAAATGTAAATGTATAGGCATTTATATAGCGCACTACTTACCCGTGGGGTCCCAAGGCGCTTCGACCGCTGCGAAACCCTTCCTGGCTTCCCTGAGAGATGGTCCCTTAATGGGTATCTCCAGGGTGAGACCAGGCATTCCCAGTGGTCTGGCGGGGCCGTTAGTGAAGATGAGGCAAGCTAATGCCCAGAGTTGCCGAGTGTGATCGCTGATCAGAGTGGGCACCGAGGCGAGAGAATTATCGAGTCCGCTGACCCTGGTCCAGAAACCTGCCGCGCCGGGAATCGAACCCTGGTCCCGGGCCGTCCTCTGCTCTCGGGTCTGCCGCCTCTAACCAGTGAGCCACACTACTTCACATTGCAGGACAAACACTGGTCTTCTCTCTGGAAAGGTGTGTCTCTGTGTGTGTTAAAACAGCTTGTGTTTGCAATATTAAAGTACACAATTTCCAGCGGTGCAGCTGTGTGAATCCGTTTATGTCTAGCTGCTAGGGACAGATCAGAACAGAATACCAAGGGACATTGTTGTTTAACCTTGAACATCATGTGCAGAATAAACCTCAGAGCACGGCAAAAAACCTGCAAAGCAGACAGTTCTCATTCGTAAAAGGGGCACAAATAAGTAATGTGAAATAGATGCTTGCAGTGCTGTGCGCAAAAGCAGGTTCATGGCAGCGAAGTTCGTGCTAATTTAACAATTGTCGACAATGGACCTATAATCCTTACTACAATTCTTCACCTGCCAGTAGTCAATCTTGACCTAACATTCAGCTGTGCACTTGCTACTGGCCTACCCCTCACTTCAGGTATGAATTCCTTCAATTAAAATATAAATAATGCCAAAAAGAGCTAAACACCAGCTGTGGTCATTTTGTTTATATTTGACGTGTACGTAGGCATAAGTTAAGGCCGACTGCGATTCATCCTGGTTGGATCTTTTACTTTCTAATTTAATCTCTGAAATGGAAGTCCACAATCATCGGTGGGGCAAGGCTTCAGGCTGTGGCTTAGATGGGTTCTAGAAGGCTTAATAGCTGCTGGACTAAGTCCCACTGAAGCCATTAACTTTTACTGTAAAACGACCATGCGGTAAAAATTCAAAAATCACTCTCTCGCCCGATGAAGATTTCTACCTTCAGGCTTAGTCACTTTTTTAGAGATCAGTTTCATCCCTCGGGGTAAGGCTGGAAGCTCTAGCCAAATAGGGCTCACAAGGGTATATACCTTCTCCGCGGCATCCCATTGAAGCAGATTTTCTGCTGATAAAAAGCTCTGATGGAGGGCAAACTGAATCTTGGCCCCAGCGACTACACACCTTCATCGGATTGACTTGGCAGGTTTGTGACTTTCTTCTGTTGGTTCTCCAGGAAAAAGGAATTGAAAACATATTTAAGTCCCCGGATTTAAGGTTAAGCAGGAGCAGAAACCATTTAAGGTACAGCCATAGTGGGCTCTGTCCCACAGCCCACATCTTTCAAGAGGCTCCCTCACTTAAGCTTTTGGGACAGTCTAGGACAGGATAGAGTTTTAAAATAACCTGTTTGTTTACTTACTCTCTTTTTCTTCCTGACAGTGTAGGATATCCAACCAGCCTGCCCTTGTTTGAGGGATAGAGGGAGATAAAGTAAAATACCTGTTTGATCTGTTTATATTCAGCAAGAACTCCAACTTTTTAAAGTTTTTTTGTCTAGCCCAACTGCACAGGCATTTGCCTCTATTCAGCATGTGCCACTTATGTAAAGTAAACATAGGCACTGTATGTTCCCTCTGTAACTGCATCACTCTTATGGAACTGCCAACAGGGTCAATCACGGCCTGCTGCCTCTTGAGTTCAAATATCTATTACACACCGCACAAGCAGAGCAGTAAACAAATGCCATATGCCAAAATAGTGAAGGTCAAATCTACATGTCCAGCTTTTTAAATACCAGACGCCCTTCCATGTGGGCATTTAGGGCTTATCTTAGGGATGATATATAAAAAAGGAAGGCGTAGGCCAAGCAAGGGGTTTGTTTTGCCAGGCTGAATTTACATTTTAAAACTGCACACACAGGCTGTAATAGCAGGCCTCTGCTTATAAATATTACCAGTCACTATATGTACCCAAATGGATCATAGAGTTTACACCTCTCTAAATGAGTGGGCACCCATGTTCCACGAGGCTTCAGTTACAATACAATACAATACAGTATTATTCAAGGTAAAATTGAAGTAATGTGTCAAAGGAAATTCACCCAATAATTAAGGAAGGAAGCCCCATCCTTTAGAAAATCTCATACCCAGAGACCCTGAGAGAAAGTCGTCTTCTCAGCAGTTTGTACATGTCCAATCCTTCTGCACCCCAGAGACTGACATTCTCAATTATTTCCGTTGCTCTCCGCTGATCACCTCGCCCTCTCCATAAAATCGCCCAACATTTAGTGAGTAGTCCAATGATACTAAACCCCTGCAATCAATAAGCTTGCTGTACCAGAACCCTAACTGCCACTTCTTTATGACACACTCACACTGCATGCAGGTGAATCTTCATGGATTAAACGATATAAAACACAGCAAAAACAGGGCACACTGCAGATTACTAGCTAGAATTTAAACTGACTACAACTAAAAAGAAGCAACAGAATAAAAATATGGCTCATCTGCTACTAAGTTCTAGCTGAGATGTGGATAATGAAGGGCTTGCCACTTCCCCCACAAATCAGTGGATTTCCTACTAACATACCAATCTAAATCCAACAACACTGCACTAAAGTTAGGTGGGCTGTTGCACGCCATAATCGCCTGCATATATTTAAGAATGGCAGTCATTACATCCCTGGTGTTGCAGGTAAATAGGGTTGAACTATCAAAGTGAACCTAGCTACGATGGATAATGTACAGGACATGGAGATGATATCTTCTTGTTGAGATACCTTCATAGTGTGTGATTAAGAGGGAGATACGCACGTTTTCCAGCCATCTAGAGACCACTCCTACCACTAGTTTAGCAGTATATCCAAGCCAGCTATCAGTCTGCCTTGAAAAGAGCTCTCTAGAAGATACTGGTCATGATCAAGCAATGGTGAAACCATGAATGGCTCTGATCCTCACTACCTCTCCTCAATGAAGTGCAGGGATGCCTCAAATCATAACTTACGCGCAGCCTGCTCAACGGTAGTCTTCTGGTCACTCCATAATCTCTACGAGCAGCTTCCAGTGACGGTCCTTCTAAATATTGGGACCACTGCGGGGGACCCTCTCCTGGAAGCACTGTGCCCTATCTGTTTGCGAACCTCCCCCAAGAGTGCGATAAAATATCGCTTCATGTTAAGTAAAGCCTAAATAGCTGTCATCCACGAGCCTCACCCTATCACTAATACTAGCATTGTAAATATGCATATATTGGGACAATAGTTTGCATTGTCAATGTCATGTTCCTGCTCGCATTCCCCATCCATAAGTTCTAGATATGTTGCCATCCTAACCGACTATTGCTTACGTACTGTGCTAGTGTCTCTGTACAGCACCTATTGGTGAAAAACCTTAAACTCCTACTTCTACTAATAAATACATTATTAAAAAAATAGTGACGACTATCTCTGAGTGATTCAACATTTGGAGTGTAATAAGTTCAGGTGTGGAGACATTAGGGAGTTTGGAGTTTAGAAATGTAGGCTAGTAATGACTGTTCCGGTGGCAACAGGTCACTAGTGAAAGGATATTGAGCAGTTAGTTCACTTTGATGGCTTGATCGACAGTAGGGTGTGTCCTCTCACATTCACATACTTTATTATAATGGAGAGAATATTCATAGACAAAACTCTCTGTGCCGTAGTTAAAGCTCCAGTTAGTGAGTGGAATCTACATGTTGATTGTAACAGAATGGCTTGTACGCAAAGGAAAAAGGACTACATAAGAGATGTAATTTGGAGCCAGCAAGAGCCACTGAAAGACCATCCTACTGTGCCGTAAATTGCAGACGGCCATCGTGACAGAGTCGTAGAAGCATCTGACCTTTGAGTTTCAAATCCACAGGACACAAGCTGGATCATGGAATCAGAAATGTTTTCTGCCGGTCGGTACAGAACAGTTAGAAAGAAGGTGACACTTTTAACATACATTCTTGGAGCCCTGGTGTAAAACAAGAGAAAATTGTGATGAAATGTAGAAGAAGGACTACACAACTGACTCTTCAATAGAAGCAGTCAGGCCGGTCAGTTTAGGAAAGCAATTTCCACCAGGATCGTGGGTCCTATTAGAAAAGGACGCCTTTAATTATGGGCACTTGCTGTCAGGAGGCAATCATGATTAAATGGAGTCAATGGAACACAAAGAGTGTCATTTATCTAAGCAGAAGCAGCAATTACCAGAAATACTGGTTCTAACTGCATCATTTACAGAAGTAGAAACCTTGCACATTTTAAAATAGTGCAGCAACATTTGTGCTATTCTGTGTCATATATGTTATTTCACAAAACTGAACATCAATCCAATCAAATAAAATTAATTGGTTGAAAAATTATAAATTGGTGTTCACTGACTGGGCGTTTAACACCTAATATCAAAGTACAAGCAAAGACAAATTGCAAGCTTTGAAAGAGATAATTCTGCAGTGATCTGTTCATTTTTACAAGTGCACGGCTTTAATTACTCTGTACCTCCTCTAGCAGATGACCCAAGTACCATGCAGATAATGTTAAGAGGCTAAAAGTGTGATCATGCTGTTAATGATTTACGTAACGCCGTGCTCCGCCACTTCTGAAACGCAGGGGTGCACCATATCTCAATATTATGGTGCAGCCCAGCATTTCTCCCTACTCTGGCTCTAAATTCGGCAGCCTAGCCCCTATACAGGCACCCTTGCACCATAGTGCAAGGGTGTCTGCGTTGAGGGGAAGATTGTTCATGTGCAAGAAAGTGCCCTTTCCTGCACATAAACAATCTTTAAATGGTGTTTTGAAACTTCTATGTGTGCTGTTTAAAGCAGTACACATACATAGAAGTTGCAAAACGTCTTTTTTTTATATATTGTTTATGTGCAGAAAGGGACAACTTCCTGCACATCAACAATCAAAGTTCTTTTGTGTTTCTTTGTGTGCTGCAAAACACAGCACACATGAAAAAAGCAAAAACGAGGCGAAATTAAACATTTCGCCTTTTTGCGCCAATTTAAGGCCATGTTGTCCCTGGGCCTAATTTTGGTGGTTCCCTATATTTGCATCGCCCTTGTAAATATGGGGCAGTGTCAAAATCAATGTGTGTTGCGGTGGAACACCCATTGGTCACCCCGTTCATGCTAAGTATAGCATGAAGGGGATCCTTATTTACAAGGCAGCTTTAAGCCACGTTAAGAAAATAAGGGGCAGCACATATTGCCACAGAAACGTCACTAAAAGTGACGTTCCTGTGGCAATAGCGGCTTGTGAATAAGCCCCTCAGTTTTACGTTTTCAGAGATCTTATCCAATAAATCGCAGTAAGTGATAATCTAGCATTATTAGAAGCTCGACCCCCACCAATCCAATAAACGTCATGGTAGATTTAAGCAATAACCTATGCGCAGGTTTATCAAAAAGACATCTGAATTAACAACACATGTCCAGAATGCTGCAGATTAGCTTGTCTTTAGTTTGATAAAAAAGGAACACATAAAGAAACATAATATAGCTGCATGTTAAGAGCCGAACATTGACAAATAATTATGTGCATCACACAACAAATTCTCCATGGAGATATTATTTCCATATTGCAAATAATAGAAACCGGTATGTCCCAAAATAAAATGAAATAATGCCAGTCAAGAATTAGTGGAGTTTACCTCCTTCATGCTAGCTGCACAAGTTTGTACGTATTTTTCTAAGCCCTAGAAGATTACTGAAATGTTACTACTATATAAACAATTGTAACAGTGTTCAAAATTCATCTTTTCAGTTGATTGTTGTATATCATACCGTAAATTGATGCTATGTGTTGATTTACCACTGTTGTTGTTATAGTTATGCATATACAGAGTGTTCAAAATACTTTTTATCCGGTGATCGCTGTAACAATATTGCAAGTGTAAGAAATTCGGTTTTTGATTGAAGGGGATAAAGACCCTTCCCAAGCAATAACCACAATCCCTGTCAGGAATAACCACAAAATCCACAAAATCAACCTGTGCTTATCCCTCTGGTTGCTGGCATAAAAGCAGTCAGGTTTAATTTAGAGGCAATGTGTAAAGTATTTTTGCAGTACTCCAACAGTAATAATGTGAAAACACAGCACAAGAAAATTCCCAAACCACTTGTGACCAATAGAGAACATTGTAATAAAAAAATGGCACTAAAACAAATTAAATCCAATCAATAGAAATTGAGTTATGTTTTTGTAAAGTTTTTAGTCAAAAATAGGGCCTAAAAGGTCAACCACAGCTATCTAGTTATGCGAGACCAGGGCGAAGTCGAAAGTGAAGGCTGACCGTGATGAGGCACAGGTCAAATACACAAAGAGAATTGGTCTTACCTCTGGGCTTAGAAGATATTTTGGAAAAAAATATCTGAGAAAGTATACTTCAGGCAAGCAGTGGTGTCCGAGGAGGAGGCATTGTCAGGTAGCCATGGGAAAAGTCATGGTGAAGCTTCCTACATTCAGACTATGTCATTTTTTTTAAAAGTTAAAAATCTCCAGCAGGACAAAGCTGCAGGCTGTTGCAGACGAAGACTATACAAGGCCAATATCCGTGAAAAGAGGATCCACTGAACAGGATTTGCTGCTGTAAATAATGTGGCCAGGGCTACCCTGAAATGAGGCCGACTGGCGATGCACCTTTGCAAATCAAAGAACAGGTCGGTCCCAATCTTCTGTCAGGTCTCCGGCCACTTTTTGGTGACAAATTTTTTAAGTCCAGAGTTTTGGATTTCGGCTGTTTGGGTACATTTAGCACCACTTCCAAGAATCCAGGACTGAGTGGGCACCACTTAAAGAGCAGAACTCACTTCAAGCAGGATCCAGGTGTGGGTTCAAAGTTGGTAGAGTTTGTTGTGTCCCTCTGGCTCCAAACAGGTGGCAGTCAACTAACCCTTGGAATTACCCTGGTAGTCCTGGGATCAAGCTACAAGGCTGGACTCAAGCAGCAGGACAGTCCTCTGGTAGCAGCAGGGCAGTCCTCTGCGATACAAAGCAGGCCACAGGCAGTCCTACTGGGGGTCCTCCACAGATCCAGGAGTGAAATGAAGAGTTCATCTGAGGTTCAATCTTTAAAAAAATGCTTTGTTTTATCATGTAACACAAATAAATAACAAAGATGAGATTATCGCTCTCAGCAACAGAATAGCATGTAACATGCAGTGTTGTTAGAGCACCGAGTGTACAATTTGTGGTGCCATGGTTCCCAATCAGAGTCATACTGTTATCTCGTGGGGGAATCAGCAACCTCCCACAGTGTGGACCCATGGGTCTCAGCCTCCCTACTTTACCTGTCAGATCTCTAGTGGGACAACATTGTTTCTGTTCCTACTGCTGTGGGCCCATGGAAAGGACCCAATGCCTTTCTCTTGAGTTCCATATGGGACTCCTCATGTTAATGACAGTAGTGCACCACAGCCCAGACACAGTCTTGTTACAATAGGTGACCCTGATGCCAGTCTTCAAAGTGAGAGAAACATATAGACTTCCCTCCACATCTGTATTTAGAAATTTCCCTCCTCCCTTGCTCAGGCTCCAAGAGGTCTATGGTGGCAAAAGACTGCTGTTAAGTTCTCAGTGGGTGTGCTTTGAGGCAGCCTTTTTGAAATATAAATGGGATAAGGAATAGCTCCACCCCTCTCATCCTGGCAGGATAACCCATTCTTCAAAACCTAGTTCTCCTTTGTCTAACTGACTAGAAGGAATACAAAAAAGTAAACTACAACTTTATTCACAGTCATGTGACCCAGGACACAGGACACAGGTTGTGCGCACCAAATCGTTAGGAAAGGAAAATTTCAACTTTCTATAAATGTTATTTTCAGAATTGTGAATTAAAATCCGACATTGCCATTAAAGAGGATTTTAAATTACAATTCTTTAGATATTAAATGTGACATTTATACCTGTTTCCAATCAAAACTTAGCACTTACAAAATGTAAAAAGGCAACCAAATGTTATCCTTCGGGAGAGGTAGTCCTCACATTAGTGAAAAACGAAGTTGGGAGTTTTTTCACTACAAGGACATGTAATACTTAGAAGCACATGTCCACATTTTTAAAAAGACTGCAACCTCCCCTACAGGCTGTTTGGAGCCTACTTATGGATGACCTATATGCATTAAAAAAAGAGGTTTAGGCATGGCAAAAAGGTCTTTTTTGCCAGGTTGAATTTGTAGTCTAAAACTGCACACACAAGCTGCAATGGCAGTCACAAGACACGTTTTAAAGTACTACTTTAGTTAGTGACACAATAAGCGCTGCAGGCCCACTAGGGGTAAGTTCTTGCAATGTTCAACCTTCCGTCCAACATCACCTCTGGTTTTGCTTTGTTCATCCTAAGTTGGCAGGGTATGTCCAGACGTGGGTCCCTTGCTCACTATCCCACTGGATTCAAGCTAGCCTGGCTGATGAAGGCTGATTACCAAGAAACCGGTCCCAGGATGGTTGTTTCCGGTCCAGGAAAGACATGGCTTGGTAGTTCAGACTGGACTGTTCCCATGAGGCACAGGTTCAGACTGATTTGCATATGGCCATGTCTAAACTGGGTGGCAGAGTGAGCTAAAGACTGATGATGGATTAAAACCAGGTCGGTTGACTGGGGGTAAGTGCTTGCAATGTTCAACACTCCGTCCATAATCCTCTTTGGTTTTGCTTTGTTTGCCCTAAGTTGGCAGGGAACGCCCAGACCTGGGTCCCTTGCTCACTTTGCCACTGGATTCAAGCTATCCTAGCTGATGACAGCTGATTAGCCAGAAACCAGTCACAGGATGCTTGTTTCCAATCCAGGGAAGACATGGCTTGGCAGTTCGGGCTGGACTTTTACCATGAGGTGCAGGGTCAGAAGGATTTCATATGAGGATGTCTAAACTGGGGTGGGCGTGAGCTAAAGAATGATGATGGATTAACCCACATCAGTTGAATGGGGGTGAGAGCTTGCAATGTTCAACACTCCTTCCATCATTGCCTTTGGTTTTGCTTTGTCCTAAGTTGGAAGAGAGTGCCCACACGCAGGTCCCATGCTCACTTTGCCATTGGATTCAAGCTAGCCTAGCTGATGAGGGCTGATTAGCCAGAAAACGGTTTTAGGATTCTTGTTTCCGGTCCAGGGAAGATATGGCTTGGCAGTTCGGGCTGGACTGTTCCCATGAGGCACTGGGTCACACTGATTTGCATATGGCCATGTCTAAACTGGGTGGCGGAGTGAGCTAAAGAATGATGATGGATTAAACCCAGATCAGTTGACTGGGGGTGAGTGCTTGCAATTTTCAACACTCCGTCCATCATACCCTTTGGTTTTACTTTAATCGCCCTAAGTTCGCAGGGTATGCCCAGACGTGGGTCCCTTTCTCAATTTGCCACTGGATTCAAGCTAGCCTGGCTGATGATGGCTGATTAGCGAGAAACCTGTCCCAGGATGCTTGTTTCTGGTCCAGGGAAGACATGGCTTGGCAGAACGGGCTGGACTCTTCCCATGGGGCACAGGGTCAGACTCTTTTGCATATGGCCATGTCTAAACTGGGGTGGCAAAGTGAAGTAAAGAATGATGATGGATGAAACCCAGATCAATTGACTGGGGGTGAGTGTTTGCAATGTTCAACACTCCGTCCATCATCCCTTTTGGTCTTGCTTTGTTCGCCCTAAGTTGGCAGGGAATGCCCAGACGTGGGTTCCTTGCTCACTTTGCCTCTGGATTCAAGCTAGCGTGGCTAATGACGGCTGATTAGCCAGAAACCGGTCCCAGGATGCTAGTTTCCTGTCCAGGGAAGACAAGGCTTTTCTGTTCAGGATGGACTGTTCCCGTGATACACAGGGTTAGACTGATTTACATATGGCCATGTCTAAACTGGGTGGCGGAGTGAGGTAAAGAATGGTGATGGATTAACTCAGATCAGTTGACTGGGGGTGAGTGCTTGCAATGTTCAACACTCCTCCCATCATCGCCTTTGGTTTTGCTTTGTTTGCCCTAAGTTGGCAGGAAATGCCCTGAGGTGGGTCCCTTGCTCACTTTGCCACTGAATTCAAGCTAGCCTGGCTGATGACTGCTGATTAGCCAGAAAACGGTCCCTGGATGCTTGTTTCCGGTCCAGGGAAGACATGGCTTGGCAGTTGGGGCTGAACTCTTCCCATGAGGCACAGGGTCAGACTATTTTGCATATGGCCATGTCTAAACTGGGGTGGCAGAGTGAGCTAAAGAATGATGATGGATGAAACCCAGATCAGTTGACTGGGGGTGAGTGCTTGCAATGTTCAACACCCCGTCCATAATCCTCTTTGTTTTTGCTTTGTTTGCCCTAAGTTGGCAGGGAATGCCCAGACGTGGGTCCCTTGCTCACTTTGCTACTGGATTCAAGCTAGCCTGGCTGATGGTGTCTGATTAGCTAGAAACCGGTCACAGGATGGTTGTTTCCGGTCTAGGGAAGACATGGCTTGGCAGTTCAGACTGGACTTTTACCATGAGGCACAGTATCAGAATGATTTCATATGACCATGTCTAAACTGGGGAGGAAGAGTGAGCTAAAGCATGATGATGGATTAACCAAGATCAGTTGACTGGGGGTGAGTGCTTGCAATGTTCAACACTCCTCCCATCATCGCCTTTGGTTTTGCTTTGTTCGCACTAAGTTGACAGGGAATGTCCAGACCTGAGTCCCTTGCTCACGTTGCCACTGGATTCAAGCCAAGCCTGTCTGATGACAGCTGATTAGCCAGAAACCAGTACCAGGATGCCTTTTTCCGGTCCAGGGAAGAAATGGCTTTGCAGTTCGGGCTGGACTGTCCTATGAGGCACTGGGTCAGACTGTTTTGCATATGGCCATGTCGAAACAGGGGTGACGGAGTGAGATAAAGTGGCCATATGCAAAACAGTCTGCACTGGTTCAGACTGTTTTTCATATGGCCATGTCTAAACTGGGGTGGCGGAGTGACATAAAAAATGATGATGAGTTAAAGACAGATCAATTGACTGGGGGTCAGTGCTTACAATGTTCAACACTCAGTCCATCATCCCCTTTGGTTTTGCTTTGTTTGCCCTAAATTGGCAGGGTATGCCCAGACGTGGGTCCCTTGCTCAGTTTGTCACTGGATTCAAGCTAGCCTGGCTGATGATGGCTGATTAGCCAGAAACTGGTCCCAGGATGCTTGTTTCTGGTCCAGGGAACACATGGCTTGGCAGTTCGGGCTGGACTCTTCCCATTAGGCACAGGGTCAGACTGCTTTGCATATGGCCATGTCTAAACTGGGGTGGCGGAGTGAGCTAAAGAATGATGATGGATGAGACGCAGATCAGTTTACTGGGGGTGAGTGCTTGCCATGTTCAACACTTCGTCAATCATCACTTTGAGGTAATTGACATTTTTATGGTCAAGTATGTCCCCTAACGTGTACCCCAACGTTTCCATGTACGTGCTTGAAGTACATGTAATTTCCCTCCATGACCGAATATGAAGACGCATATACATTTGCGTCCAACGTTAACATGTCATCTACCAGATCCACCATGAATGGATCGATAATTCAGTCTTTAAACATGCCATGCCAACGTCTTTACATGGTATACTTGTACGTTTCCTGGCTCTGCCGAGCTAGGCCCTGATTTCTGACTTCGAACCACTTCTGTCTCTGAAAGCTGCAGCATGGAAATGTTTCCCTGACCTCTGCCTTACTTCCTGCCAAGCGAAGCGGTGCCTGGCTCAGCCTGGCCTGCCTGCCAAGACAGTGTTTTGCCTTCAAGTTATCAGTTCAGCCTCCTCGAAAACACATTCCAGTCTAGTGATATAGGTAAATATATTCCCGGCTGCAGAGCAAAGGGTCAAGCCTTCCTGCCTCCTTCACGTAATTCATTGCTCCCGTTACCATGGTAGGCCCATGGCCCTGCGCATTACACTTAGACACATATGCATTTAGTATAGAATAGCCTCTGCCGAGAGACCTTTTACTTCAGATAAAACATCCTCCAAACACAAGATATCAGATGTTATAGAAACAGGTCGATCTGACATGCCAGACTTCTGTCTCCTCTACTAGTGCTAAAGTCAAGCCCCCAGCTCTCCCTAGTTCCACGTCAATCATACGTCATACTAATTGCGCGCGCACCCATGTTAAAGGTTTCTGCTGACCCTGCAGAAATTCTCTATGCATCCACCCACCTATGATACTTTCTGTGACGTTTCCAGCACACACCTCCGCGCACGCCCTTGTACACGCCTTCTTGCTACGCACATGTGTTCTTATCTTATTCTTTTCACTTGTCACGCCTACTGTATCCATCACCATTGTACAGTTTTACTATATATATTGTGTACTGTTAATAAAACGTTGACATCATTGACATCATTGTATATCCCTTCCTGAACCCTTGTGGTGATGGATCTGATCTCCATTGGCTCGAGCCATTCTATTAAAGCCCGTATGACTCAGATACCACGGACTCTGCCTCTCATTTGATTGAGCTATTCTTTTTACCTGTCATTAATTATATGGAAAAATTGTACGGTAATTTTATTTACCACATAATTTGGCGCCCGAACAGGGACCCCACACCACGCGCCGGCGATGCGTCGCAGGCCTTGACCCCTCTACAGCCGTGACGGACTCCTATGCGCATCTGCAGGTTTTCCTGTATCTCCCTCAGGCCCACGGAGGAGACGGAGACTGCGGTTCAGCATCCAGACGAGGCGGTGAGGAGTGCGGAGGATCCCGACCAGAGCCCAGCCGAGAGAGCAAGGTCCGAGGTGTCCAGAGGCCCACCTGTTTCCAAAGCATCGAGGCGCATGCGTAGTGCGTAGTAGTTACCAGACGTCGTAGCAGTCCAGTCCAGTCCAGTTTCTGAGGCCTTCAGTTTCTTGCTTCCCGGTGAGTACCGTTGTTGGCAACGCATTTAGACAGGTTCATTAATTTGTGCCCGGTCAAGACAGGTTTGGGTACACAGACCTGGTTCTGACGTGTTCACTTAGGTGGATACGGTCCGACGTGTCTCTTTATGGGACCGGTATTGTCTGTACTGTTTTAGCAGTGCATCTAGTTATCCAGTATTCTAGTATTGAATCTCAAGAGTTTTCAGTATTTGTGTTTTAGGTACCAGGTAAAATCAGTCTGAAACGTTTCAATGTATTTTAATGTCGTGGTGTGAATGATTGTTTGCTGTTCATTACTGTGTTTATTGTGTTCACGTCCGAATCACTCCAATCATGCCACTGTTCTCGAAATTACGTCAGATAGGAACTAGGAAAGGGATACTCGAAGAAGCAGTTCCCGTCCCGCCTAGGGACACTCCAGGACATTTTATGTACCACAAACATGGCTTACATGCCGTGCTGTACCTAGAATTATGGGTGGACTACACTAAAGACTTGGAAGAGAAATATAGATGGCCTGTTACAGGGACATGGGATGCTGATTGCATCATGAGAGTAGAAGAAGCACTGTGGAAAAAGAAAGCCAGACAATCTCAGAAAGATGCCATAGAATTGTGGCGTAAAGAATCACATAGAAGGACAGAGAAAGAAATCAGAAAAGCAGAGAAAAGTAGAGAAGAATCTGAAAAAGTCAGAGAAAATGAGTTACTAGAAGAAGGCGAACAAGTCAGATTAGAACAATTAGACCGTCAAAGAAATGCACTCATTACAGGCATGTATCCAGTTCTTGCCGAGGGCCTGCCCAAGGCGACCCCGGAAGTACCCCGTAACTTGCCACCACCATTGGATCCGACTAAACTCCGTCACAAACAGACCGCAGCAGACATATTCCTTTCTTCCTATTTAGATGGCGTAGCTCCAGCATATACCAATGTACCCGTACCACCCGTTAATAATGTACAACAGCCTGCTCCGGCTGTTCAAGCCACGACCCCACCACGTCACCATCTTCCCGTGCCTGTTGTCACTTCCCCTACTGCTGTTGCTACTGCTACTGGCCCCCCTACTACTGTTCCCCCTAATATTGGTCCTCTCAATCCTTTCGCGACAGCTGCAACCCAGAGTCCACCCCCATTACATATGCCCGCCATGACCTCAACAGCTACAACTCAGTCAGTTCATGCCCTCACTTCCGCTTCAGGAGGTGCCGTAGGAGGCCACCTCCGCACCCCGCCACAAGTGAAACGGATGACAGTCAGAGAATTAGCATTGCAACGTACACCAAAAGCGGTTACATACGAAAAACTTAGACAGTATATTACAGATTGTAGATATGATCCGGTACCTGGCAAAGAGGGAGACATGATGTTAGCCTCGTTACGTCTACGACGTGTTACAGATTATTTGATGTTATTACCAGAAATGACAAACCATCTGGACAACATATATCATTTTATTAGAACAGGGGAGAGACCAGAATGTATTCGTGAGGCCATGTCATATCAAAAGACTGAGACACAAAGTTTTATCTTACGATTCTTGATTAATTGTCTGATAAGGGAACAAGACCGGCCAGGTGCTGTCAAAGAAGAGATGGATGTACTGATAAAATGGAGTCAGAATATTGCAGATTGTAAACATGATAAACAAAATTGCATAGATGCCATGTGCAGAAAGATCCGTAAAGAAATAGTATCGATGCATGAAAGACAAAAGGCTGAAAGGGAAGCCGAGTCAGACAAGAATGAATCCTCAGAGGAGGAAGAAATAGAGAATCCAGTAGAGAATCAAGGCACAATGGCGTACATAGGTAGAGTGAAGCTTCCTAAACAGTATTCTTTAGACAGACCTTTTGACAGACCCATACGTCTAGAGAACAAGAAACGTTTCCTTTCCCCCATACCAGAACAATGTTCTCTTGAACATATATTTCAACAGACTGATAAAATACTGAAAGAAAGAATAGGTTATCATGAACTTAGTACCATGCGTGATCAGGAACTAGCCCGGTTAGCAGTCCAATGGGCTGGGAATGACAGTATGTATAAAGATAATTCAGTAGCACAAACGTTTTTGAGCCTTTCCCCAGACGAACAGCGACTAGCTGGTATATACATGATCCAACATCTCATTACACTATATGAAAATCAGCACTCCGATCCAGGTCCATTGTATAATATGTTGCAAGACTTATTCCTGAAAAGATGGAGAGGCCTAGGTACCGATTTGATTAATGTGATTCTTGAACAACGTCACAAATACAGAACTTTCCTGACTCCACATTTTGTTTCTGTCCCACCACCAGTAAGACAGGAATATCACCTAGACAGACAGAATCCCTTACGAGAAGTTCATCCCGTCCAGGCGACTCCAGGGGGTGCGCTTCAACGCGTGTTCGTATATACACCCTTAAGTAAAATGGAATTATTGGAAATGAAGAAAATAGTACCTTGTCACGATAAAGACCCTGCAGTGTTCCACCGTGAATTAAAAGACATGTTACTGATGGGAGATTACACGTATCCAGACATTCTTAAAATGTTAAAGGTATTGTTGCCGGCAGGGATTTACAAAAAACTGAAAGAGAAAGAATGGGAGGTGGGAGACAAAAAGATTATCTGGACTGAATTAGAGGACGAGGAAAAGACATGAACCCCAGGTTTAGGTCTTGGGGACAAAACTAAAGCATTACCAGGATTACTAGTACAAGTTTTGCCTAGATTGTTGACGGTTAAAAAAGAGGACTGGGATGCAATCTCAGCCTGCAAACAGAAACAAGACGAAGACACTAGTGATTTTTATTCCAGATTCAAGAAATGTTTTATTATTAATAGTGGCCTGAAAACAAGTAGCGAGTCATATCCACATCTTTTTGTGACCAAATTAGTCGAGAATTCCTTACCCCAGGTTAAGAATCGTGTATTGAAAGTTGAAAGTACGTGGCAAACAAATACGCCTTCCCAAATGTTACAAATGTTACAGTACCACCAGAACAGAATTAGAGAGGAACACGATCATGAACAGAGACGTATGAAAGACACGAAAATGAAAGTACTAGTTGCCCAGTCCGTCCCAGCGGATGGTCAGAAGAGGGGTAATACGCAGAACACACAGACTAGTCATTCTGCAGCTCCTGTTAAAGGGAATTGCAATTATTGCAAACAGCCAGGTCATTTCATAAATGAATGTGCCGTTCTGAAATACAATATAGCTACAGGTAAAACGAAAGAAAGACCGCGTCCACCTAGACAGGATCAGGTCCAGCAAACTATTCCGCAGAATGTGCAGCCTACGCAGATTCCACAACAGACCGTAGCTGTACCGCAACCCCAACCCATTGCCGCAACACAACACGTCACGCAACAAATGTACCAGTATGCTCAGTCAGATTACCCAGAGTACCAACAGTATTCATGAAACAGCCTAGAGAGGGAGGTTGGCTTGCCCCTTATCGAGGTTCCTGTAGATCAAGAAGGTCCGTATGTACATAGTCAGGTATTAGGTAAGGACAGAAAATTTTTGATTGACACAGGGGCAAGCAGAACTACCATTAGTCATGACGAGGTTCCAGGGGCACCCCTCTCAGGCTCACAGAATGTTTCCCTTGGATTTTCAGGAAAGCCTATTGTTAACGAAGTATCGAAACCAGTTCCCCTTGCAGTTGGTCCATTGTCCCGTACTACAGATTTGTTACTTACGAAATCATGTCCAGAAAACTTGCTTGGTATCAAAACGCTGAAAGCTCTAGGAGCTGTAATTTGTTGTTCCCCGGAAGGAGTGAGGTTATTCCTACGTGATTTTAAGGGTCATTATGTGTTGAGAGATTTTGATCCCAGATTACAGAATGTACAAGAGCATTTATGGGCACGAGGTCCAACTGATGTAGGTTGTATGCACATTACACCATACCGTGTTACTCTCAAACAAGGAGTTGTACTACCCCGAATCCGACAATATAAGTTACCACCTGATGCTGTAGTGGCTTTACTGAAAATCATTGACGAGCTCATTACACAAGGAGTGGTTGTAGAAACCGACTCAAATGTTTGTAATTCCCCTATCATTCCGATTCTTAAACGAACTGATCCGAATGCACCTCCAGTCTATCGATTGGTGATCGTTCTTCGAGAATTAAACAAATGTATTATACCACAATATCCAGTGGTCCCTGACATTTCGTCATTATTGACAGCTATTGATTCAGAAGCAGCGTTCTTTACTGTAATCGATCTCAAGAACGCCTTCTTTAGTGTCCCCATTCATCCGGAAAGCCAGTACCTTTTCGGATTCTGTTTAAATGGCCGAAGTTTCAAATTTGCACGCGCCCCTCAAGGATTCACAGAAAGCCCTAGCATCTATAGCCAAGCACTGAAACGACAACTTGACAGTATTCACATGCCTACTGACACTGCCCTACTCCAATATGTCGATGATCTATTGATCACATCCCGAACAGAGCGAGAGTGTGAACGTGCATCACTGACAGTCCTATATTTTCTGGCAGACAAGGGACACAAAGTGTCTCCTTCGAAGCTGCAATTCTGTGCCCAGCAAGTGGTATACCTTGGGCACTTGGTGTCCAAGTGGGGTAGGCAGCTAACACCTGATCGTATCCAGTTAATTGCACATCTTCCACAACCCAAGACACAGAAGGAAGTGCGAGCCTTTATTGGACTCACTTCTTACTGCAGACAATGGATTCCTCAATATGCATATCTAGCTAAGCCACACATACAGTTGACAACACAGGAGGCAGCGTCTTCGACTGTCCTCCCTTGGACTCAGGAACATACACAAGCTTTTGACGAATTAAAGAAAGCCTTATGTCAAGCACCTGTTTTAGCGACACCATGTTACAGCAAACCTTTTACACTTTTGTGATTCCATAGTATTAGGACATCAGCTGACAGTACAGGTTCCACACTCCGTGGAAGTTCTCCTAAACAGAACACAGACTCAGCACTTGACTATAGCACGACTGACAGGTTATGAATTGACATTGTTTCAACCACACATAGAGATCAGACGCTGCAATACGCTAAACCCTGCTACACTTTTATCGTCAAACACAACAGACCCTACTCCACATGACTGTGTGGAAGTCATTAACACAATCACGAAACCCAGACAAGATTTGACAGATATTGCATTACCCGATCCAGACCTGACACTTTATGTGGATGGTTCATGTATGGGAACAAGCACAGGAGAGTTAGTAGCCGCATATGCAGTGACCACTAAAAACTGAAGTCATAGAAACACATCGCATTGACACCCTGTCAGCTCAAGCAGCAAAGCTCATTGCTCTGACCCAAGCCTGTATACGAGCCAAGAACCTTAAAGTAAACATATACACCGATTCACGTTATGCATTTGGAGTCGTACACGACTTCGGTGTTCTCTGGCAAGAGAGAGGTTTCGTGACCTCTCACGGAGCCAAGATCCAGCATGGTCCCCTCATTCAAGCTCTGTTAGAAGTAATACATTTGCCTACAGCCATAGCCATCATGAAGTGCAAAGCACATACTAAAGTCACGGACACTATTTCCCAGGGTAACGACCTGGCAGATCGAACAGCGAAACTTACAGCTCAGACTCAGACTGATATATCGACTGACATGACAAAGACTGAAGTCACTTCACTGACACATTGCATGACAGTTAGGGATCCCACACAAGATGTACTCGATATACAGACACATGCCACCCCAGATGAAATCAAGAAATGGACTGAACAAGGAGGGGTCCAGACAGAACAAGGATGGATGACGAAGGGAAAAGCCACATGGTTTCTCCCCTACTCTATGGTTCAAGTTATCATTAATACAGCACATAGTCCAGCACATTTAGGAGAGAAAGCCATGTTAGACAGTTTGCAGAACCTCTGGTTCAACAAGCATTTACGAGCAGCAGCAAAACAGAAAGTGCGTACCTGCATGATCTGTTGTCAGTTCAATCCAGGAAAAGGTATTCCCGTGGAACAAGGTGGATTTCATCCTCCTGACCATCCTTTTGAAGTCCTCCAGATGGATTATATCCAGATTGGCAGATGCCGAGGATTCAAGTATGTCCTCGTAGTTGTATGTGCCCTATCCAGATGGACAGAAGCATATCCAGTCCCAGATTATACTGCCATAACCACTGCCAAGCAGTTGGTTCGTGAATTCTTCCAACGGTCCGGATTTGCCCCGTGTCGTATATTCAGATAATGGTCAGCCATTCTCGTCCGAGCTCATGAAACAGGTTTCACTCTTGTTAGGCTATCAATGGAAATTCCACTGTGTTCGACATCCCAAGGCAGCTGGTCTCGTGGAGAGACACAATCAGACTCTGAAAACCCGTCTTGCTAAAGTATGTGCAGAAAAAGGTGTAGATTGGATGGTAGCTTTGCCAGTTGCCCTCTTTTACATGCGAATGGTAGCTCATTCTAGGACAGGGCTATCCCCGTATGAGGTGGTCTTTGGTAGGCCTCCGAATATGTGGGGGACGCCTATGCCCCGTAAGATTACTGATGTTGACAGTTCTATGCTGACAGATTACCTTGCTTCCTTGATGTCTGCACTACTATCATGTCGTTCACAGGTCGCGGCAGCATTCCCAGACAACACCAAGGTGAAGCCGCATGAACTTGTTCCCGGTGACATCGTCGTGGTCCGCAATTTCGACAGATCAAGCCCTCTGGAGCCCAGCTGGAAGGAGCCTAAAATCGTTCTGATGACCACAAGGACCGCTGTGAAAGTAGAAGGAAGGAAAGGCTGGCTTCACTCGAGCCATGTGAAGAAATTTTATGGACTTCCGCCAAAAACTGTTTCCCAGGACTGCCACATTCCAGACACTGATACTAAACTCCCCCTGTTAGAGAAAACTCCGCAGCAGGAGTATAAGTCAAAGTTGAGGTCTAGTAAGTCAGACAGTTTAATTCTTTAAGTCCCCCTCGGGTGAAGCGGTTAGACAGGTTCCTGACATGTATAAGATAGACCCCAATAGTGAGAGAGATAGACAGGAGATCAAGAGAAAGCGATATTGTAAAAATCTCCGAAGTCGTTGCATTCTTACGTTACTTTTTATGTTTATTCTGACTCTTACGATAATCTGCGTAAGTTGGATGTTACACACTTTCTTTCCCATTGCACATTCTTTTTCTAATAACACTGCAGAGCACACGTTTAGTGATCTGCCCCCACACGAATTGTCTTACAATACACCATTCTCACCAGACCAGCAATGCTACTAATTGTTGGATATGTGGCCGACTCCCTCCCTATCAGAACTACAAGGGAGCTCTGCCCCTCTTTCCTTATCCGTTTACACATAATGGTTCCTGCGGTGCATTGTTTAGTTTAATATCCTCTTTAGACACTGAATCCAGAGTTTCCCAGGGCAATTGGATATGGGGAAATCTGAACACAGTTATGAATAAAGCATGTTTCCCAGACGAGGAAGGTCTTCCACAAAGGACAGGGACCGATCTAGAAAATGAAGTGTATGGATTAGGTAATTTTACACTTAACCTCATGATTCTGAATGTTCAGTCCAAAACTAATCCAGACTTGCCATCAATATCAGTCTTACCAGTAAAAGGTGAATTATGCGTCCGAAAGAATGGTTCAGTACATCTAGGACACAGTGACTGTACTACTGTGGTGGAATTCAGTGATAAAGGCAAGTCTACTTTCAAAGCTTCCCGCCATTCCTATTTCATTTGTGGTCAGACAGCCTATATACGTTTACCACTGGATTGGGATGGAACTTGTTTTATTGCATTCTTACTGCCACCTGTTTTTCTAGCCCCATCTGATTATCATAGGAATTCCCATCTTACTCACGTTAGACACAAGAGAGGTCACAGAAAGTTTTGGACTTTTGGATTTGCTTTATTCGCCCTAAGTTGGCAGGGAATGCCCAGACCTAGGTCCCTTACTCACTTTGCTACTGGATTCAAGCTAGCCTGGCTGATGACAGCTGATTGGCCAGAAACCGGTCCCAGGATGCTTGTTTCTGGTCCAGGGAGAGATGGCTTAGCAGTTCGTGCTAGACTGTTCCCATGCGGAACAGGGTCAGACTGATTTGCATATGGCCATGTCAAGACTGGGGTGGCGGAGTGAGCTAAAGAATGATGATGGATTAAACCCAGATAAGTTGATTGGGGGTGAGTTCTTGCAATGTTCCGGTGACAGGATGCTTGTTTCCCGTCCAGGAAATACATGGCTTGGCAGTTCAGGCTGGACTGTTAGCATGAGGCACAGGGTCAGAGTGATTTCATATAGCCATGTCTAAACTGGGGTGGCGGATTGAGCTAAACAATGATGATAGATTAAACCCAGATCAGTTGACTGGGGGTGAGTGCTTGAAATGGTCAACACTCCGTCCATCATCCCCTTTGGTTTTGCTTTGTTCGCACTAAGTTGACAGGGAATGTCCAGACCTGAGTCCCTTGCTCACTTTGCCACTGGATTCAAGCTAGTCTAGCTGATGATGGCTGATTAGCCAGAAACCAGTCCCACAATGCTTGTTTCCGGTTCAGGGAAGACGTGGCTTGGCAGTAGGGGCTGAACTGTTCCCATGAGGTACAGGGTCAGACTGAATAGAATATGGCCATGTCTAAACTGGGGTGGCAGATTGAGTTAAAGAATGATGATTAATTATATCCAGATCAGTTGACTGAGGGTGAGTGCTTGCAATGTTCAACACTCCGTCCATCATCCCCTTTGGTCTTGCTTTGTTAGCCCTAAGTTGGCACGAAATACCCAGACGTGGGTCCCTTGCTCACTTAGCCACTGGATCCAAGCTAGCCTGGCTAATGACGGCTGATTAGCCTAAAACCGGTCCCAGGATGCTAGTTTCCTGTCCAGGGAAGGCAAGGCTTTGCTGTTCAGTTTCGACTGTTCCCGTGAGGCACAGGGTCAGAATGATTTACATATGGCCATGTCTAAACTGGGTGGCGGAGTGAGGTAAAGAATGATGATGGATTAAACCCAGACCAGTTGAGTGGGGGGGAGTGCTTGCAATGTTCAACACTCCGTCCATCACTCCCTTTTGTTTTGCTTTGTTTGCCCTTAGTTGGCAGGAAATGCCCTGAGGTGGGTCCCTTGCTCACTTTGCCACTGGATTCAAGCTAGCCTGGCTGATGACTGCTGATTAGCCAGAAAACGGCCCCAGGGTGCTTGTTTCAGGTCCAGGGAAGACATAGCTTCACAGTTTGCGCTGGACACTTCCCATGAGACACAGGGTCAGACTGTTTTGCATATGGCCTTGCCGAAACTGGGGTGGTGGAGTGAGCTAAAGAATGATGATGGACTAAACCCAGATCAGTTGACTTGGGGTGAGTGCTTGCAGTGTTCAACACTCCATCCATCATATCTTTTGGGTTTGCTTTGTTCGCCCGCCCTAAGTTGGCAGGGTATGCCCAGACGTGGGTCTCCTGCTCACTTTGCCCCTGTATTCAAGCTAGCCTGGCTGGTGACGTCTGATTAGCCAGAAACCGGTCACAGGATGCTTGTTTGTGGTCCAGGTAAGACATGGCTTGGCAGTTCAGGCTGGACTTTTACCATGAGGCACAGGGTCAGAATGGTTTCATATGACCATGTCTAAACTGGGGTGGTGGTGTGAACTAAAGAATGATGATGGATTAACCCAGATCAGTTGACTGGGGGTGACTGATTGCAATGTTCAACACTCCTTCCACCATCCCCTTTGGTTTTACTTAGTTTGCCTTAAGTTGGCAGGGAATGCCCACACACGGGTCCCTTGCTCTCTTTGCCACTGGATTCAAGATAGCCTGGCTGATGACGGCTGATTAGCCAGAAACCGGTCCCAGGATACTTGTTTCCGGTACAGGGAAGACATGGCTTGGCAGTTCGGCTGGACTGTTTCCATGAGGCACAGGGTCAGACTGATTTCCGTATGGCCATGTCTAAACTGGGGCGATGGAGTGAGCTAACAAATGATGATGGATTAAACCCAGATCAGTTGACTGGGGTGATTGCTTGCAATGTTCAACACTCCGTCCATCATCCCCTTTGGTTTTTCAGCATTCCTCACCACACCTAGCCATTCTAGTCAACTCCATACTATCCATCTGGGACCACATCACTGGGCTACATGGAAACACCCTAATAGAACAGAGAGCGATGGCAGTTATCTACGCGTGGTAACTGTACTTCTATGGTTGACCCTTGATTTTGGTACTATACTGGAATTGCGGCTGTGCCTATGTAAGTCAGGGCACCCAATGGCCTCGACCAGTTCCACTTACACTAAACATAGCGAAGCTGACGAACTAGCCAACACAGGGTACTAAACCCTACCTTCCCTATCCACACGAACACAAATCTCCATGAACACACAGCGAGCCCTCCGTAATTGGAGTCATCACACATAGGGCAAATGCTAATGTGACTATTGTGCCGATAATAATAGGCAATTTTTAACGAATATGTACATCCTTGAAAATGTACATGCTATTTAGCATAAATGTTGATTGGTTTTGATTTTGTGTTTAAGATCTCTTTTATGTTTATTATCTGACACTTGGGGTCCAAGTAGCTGTTGGGAATATTTAAAATGGGATCCAACCCGGGAGGAGGTCATGTGACCAAGACCACGGATGTGGTTAAAATGTGTCTTTTGCCTGGTAAATAAACAATACCTTTGAATTGATCAGCGGGCTCGAGGAGTTTCTTCGTTCTACGATTCTTTTTTGCATATGGAATATATATATATAAACCGCCCACAACGGATATCGAGTGGTTCCATGGTGGAAGGTTGGCGGTTGCCCCTGCTATCGCCAGAGTCGCCAGAGATAAACGAAATCAGACAGAAGTACGTGTTCACCTGGGTCGGTGGACCCGCGGTTACGCGACGGACGCTGGTGAGTGAGTGGCGCGAAATTTGCAGGAGAGGAGAAACAGCTCAAGGCGTAAAACTGTAGTGGCTGCGGCTACTTTGTTGAACTACAGTATACTAAATCGCAGCCTGCCATGTAAGCTGACATAGAAAGAGAAAGGGAGTTAGCGGAAGACGAATTGTTTGGTAACCTGCCGAATACATCTCGGAATGCAGCACAAGTACCTACGGAGAACACCGATAAAGATAAGGATGCAAAACGTTACTTAAGAATCTTGAGAAAAAATCCAAACTAGAAATCACTAAATGGTGGGAGAACAAGTCGCTTTCTAAATATATAGAAGTTGGGCGTGGGCCCCCGCGGCTTGAGAATCCTTTTAGCCCCCTGCTTCGACAGACCCAACCCTAACATGCTTTGCGAGTGGGGAGAAAGCAACTTAGACGCCTCCATAAATTTAGTTAAGATTCTCACCAAGTACGCAAAGATAGACCGCACGGAAATATTAGAAGAAATAGAGGAACTAAACAATGAATTGGAAAAACTACCTGTAACGAACTACATAACCAAGACAAGACTGGCCATAAATGAAAGGCTAAAAAAACACGAAGAAAAAATTAAAGCAAGAAAAGCTCACAAATTTGCCAGGGATCTGGCAGATCATGAAAATGGCCAGATTTTCAAGTTTGCTCGGAAGTTTGATGTCGCAAAAAGGAAACAATACAGTGAAAAAACCACAAGCAATGTAACTGACGTCAGTTCTTCTGTCAGTCTCAACGATAATTCCTCCAATGCGGACACTGTGTCACTGGCAAGTGAATCAAGTGACAATACAGATCCAATATCCAATAGAAAAATAAAATTTAGTGTAAGCCAAGAATTGGATTTCTTAGTGGAGGAGAGACTGAAATCGCTGCGACCAAGGGAGCAAAAGAGGCGAGACGAAAGCGCAGAAACAAGAGAAGACGGGACATGCGCAAAAGGTGGAAAGCAAACCACAAAAAAGAAGACATTCTGGCAAAAGAAACGGCGGAAATAGACAAAAGTGTTATCAATCTAACCGATGTTGAGCTAACCAAAGCAGAGGAACAACTTTTAGCTCTGCGATTGAACTTTTGTCCAGGAGAGAACTTTAACTATGCTCGAACTCACATAGATGTGTATTGTTTTATCAGGAAACTAAAACTCAAAAAATTATTTGCGATAAAATCAGACAAAGATCAAAATGATATACTAATAAGTGGCGGGGGAGAGGAAGTAGATTGTCCACCACTTTTGGTTTCTGATGTCTCAAACCTAGTTACCATGCATGATTTAGAATCTAAATCAAGTTGGGTTGCAAACAGGAAAGGATGCAAGATATATGTCCACTCCAGAGAGGTTGCGTGAAAGTGATTCTGTACAGTAAGGGGCTGGGATGTCATCAGTGATGTCAAAAGTGATATCACTGACCTTGTCTTGAGTGATGTAAGATGTGACATCATCAGCAGCGCTTTGGGGGTGCGCGAGTTATAGTTAGCTCAACTAACTATACGTGGCGAATTTCTCTGGTTTTATATGAGTCAAATGTCCAACTAACTATAACGTCCCTGAAACCTATGTTTTTTCAGTGAATTTCTAAAGTTTTTTAAATGCTAATTCCTAACTATGTCTGTAAAACCAATGTTTTTTTCAGAGAATAAATATATATATAACCAACCCCTCCGTCTCCTCCCCCAATCGCTCTCACTACGATCATGAGTGATGTCACTGACCATGTCATGAGTGATGTTATATGTGACATCATCAGAAGTGCATTGCAGGCGTGCAAGTTATAGTGAGTCCAACTAACTATAACGTGGGAATTTCAATGATTTTATGTCAGTAAAATTTCCAGGTAACTATAACTGATGTGAAACCTATGGTTTTTTCAGTGAATTTAATAGGTTTTTTAAATGCTAATTCCTAACTACAACTGGTGTGAAACCTATGGTTCTTTCAGTGAATTTCATAGGTTTTTTAAATGCTAATTCCTTACTAAAACTGGTGTGAAACCTATGGTTTTTTCAGTGAATTTCATAGGTTTTTTAAATGCTAATTCCTTTCTATATCGAGTTTGTAATCTACGATTTTTTTTAATTTGCTGTTTTGTGTGAGTATTAATTAGTATTTGTTTTTATGATAATATTTTTTTATTTATTTTTTTTAATCATTTTTTCTTGGGGCGCTCTGGGTCCGCGCACCGGTAAGCTCTCCGGAAAGTGCACCCAGAGCGCTACTTGCGTTCGTGTAAAAAAATATAAATGAAAAGTAAATAATAACGCAGGACATTTAGTACCATACATATAAAAGCAGTTTTTTTGAATAAGGAAATGAAAATAATTTTGCATTTCCGTGAAACTATCAAAACGTCATTTCGGTGCGCCGCATAAGCGCCCCCCCCGAAGCTCCTACGTTCGCGCCGCATATGCGCCCCCGGAAGCGCTCCGGTGCGCGCAGCGTCAGCGCGTCAAGTCATGTGACCTTAAAATAACACTTTTCATTGGTTGCTAACAGTTTTTTTTACAAATAATGAAATCCCCACCCATTTCCTTCACTTCTTCTTTCACTTTTGAGACTGAAAGACCTGCCTTTTGTCTCCTTGATCTTTCTTGGATAATCATGGCAGCCAGACCATCCAGCAGTGAAGATGAGCCGGAATTCATTGATGAAGAGCCTCCTCAGCCGAAGGTGAAAGAGCATTTCATCTGGAATTTTTTTTCCATACCAGATGACCAGAAAAAGGTCAATGCTCCAAAAGTGGAGTGCAGGATCTGCCACACAGTCCTGTCACGGGGTGACCCCACTAAGAAATATTCTTTTGGGAACTCCACAATGCTTCGCCATGTGGAGAGGAGGCACCCCCAGAATTTTGCCCGGGAAAGTGTCAGGGCTCTGGCACAAGAGGTTCCCAGTGATGGGGCCTCTACATCCACCGGAGGAGCAACTACTTCAGTGAGGGGGCGATCGCAGGAGCTGGTTCCAAACATTCAGCCTGCATTCAACAAAGGCGTCCTGAAATGCAGATACTGCGATCAGCTACTTACCTTTGGCGAGCAAAGTGTCCTGCTCATGGTTTGAGCATTGGAGAACCATCGCTGCCATTCCAAGCCCTAATTTTTTTGCTCCTGTTGAGCAGTTTCCATTCCCTGTTTTTGTTTTTGTTCAAAAAAAAGAAAAAAGAAGAAAAGAAAAGTTATTTTCAGAACTACCTCCAATTCTCATCAAAGAGCTATATTCTTAAAAAAATGAAAAAGAGTAAGTGAAGTGGAGTGCATTGATAATGGAAAGGAAAATGAGTAAGAAAGAACAGAAAGGTATGAGAGGACAAAAGAAGTGAAGAAGGGGGACTAAAAGAAGGTGAGTGTTGGGAAGGAAAGTAAGGAGAAGGAGAGTGAACATGGGGAATGTGTATATTCAAAGAAAATGTTGAAAAGGAACGGGTGTGTGGAAGGGTAAGAAAAGATGCATTGCTGGAGTTGCATCATTTTTGTGACTGAGGTGCCGGGTTTTTAGGAACCCGGTGGTGCCAGGGGATAACACCCGAAGACCTCTGAGTTCTCCCTGTTCCGGACCACAGAAACACAGAGTCTTCTAGGTGAAGTCAGAGATCGAGTTTTATTGGCTGCAACCAAGTAACAAGTGTCCTAGAAGTACAACATCACGGGATGTAGATTCTCAGCAGACTGTTCGTTTTTACAGAACCAGCCTTCTTCTTTTATACAAAAATAACAGCTGTAGGCAAGAATTCTTTAGTTTACAATATGGTCATATACATATTTCCACAATAAAGCAAAAAGCAAAGTCATGACGGCCAACCCATATTTTAGATGTCCAGTTTGTGATAGATGACCCAGCCCGGCCCAGAACTACCATCAGATATCGATGAAACCCCAATAAAATCGGGCACCTCCTCATCGTAAAACCGGCCATAAACAAGAAACATGGACAGGTGTATGTGTGTGGATAACATGGTTTGTATGTAGTGAATGGTTTATGGCATGTTGTGCCTTGATGCTATCTTACTCGGCCACTGGGCGAGGAACTGCCCGAACAGGTTTTGGCTGGAGGCAGTGGAGTCAGCTCGGCCAGGTCATGGGGAAGTCAGCTAAGGTGGACGTGTCCTTTCAGATCAAACTCGGCCTCAATCAATTGACTATATGAGGGCAAGCCACAAGATGGATGCCGTTCACAAAATGGAGTCCGAGGGTTTGAGACGGAAACCATGATTTAAGGGTGATAGCATCACTCAATCAGGACGCAAATGCATAGGGATAATGTCCTAATCATTACCGGTCTGTAGACACCAAATTTGTCATGGTACGATGATATTTTGTGACACGAGTGTTGGGCCTCGGTTCCATATTATAGCAGGGTCCCGAAAAGATGCGTCACTTTGTAAATATGACTGAATAAGGTGCATTTTTTACAGCACTGGTGCATCACAAAAAGTGACGCTCCGGTGGCGTTAAAGTGACGCATGGCCTCATAAATGAGGCCTTCAGTCTTCTAGTCATGCATCATATTAAATTTATGACGTATTATGTCGGAAGTACTTACAGATACGTCAGTATTTCAGACGTATCTGTAAGCGCAAAAGTGATGCATTGCTGGAGTGTGTCACAAAAATGATGCAACTCCAGCAACGCATCTTTTCTTACCCTTCCACACACCCGTTCCTTTTCAACATTTTCTTTGAATATCCACATTCCCCATGTTCACTCTCCTTCTCCTTACTTTCCTTCCCAACACTCACCTTCTTTCAGTCCCCCTACTTCACTTCTTTTCTCCTCTCATACCTTTCTGTTCTTTCTTACTCATTTTCCTTTCCATTATCAATGCACTCCACTTCACTTACTCTTTTTCATTTTTTTAAGAATATAGTTCTTTGATGAGAATTGGAGGTAGTTCTGAAAAGAACTTTTTTTTTTCTTCTTTTTTCTTTTTTTTGAACAAAAACAAAAACAGGGAATGGAAACTGCTCAACAGGAGCAAAAAAAAAACAAAAAAATTTGGGCTGGGAATGGCGGAGATGGTTCTCCAATGCTCAAACCATGAGCAGGACACTTTGCATGCTGGGACATGGAGTCCGGAATATTCAACACGGACTGCCATTGGTGTGTTGACTGCATCAGGAGGAGGGAACTCAAGTGCCTGCCAGTATTTCACACAGGAGGATTTCATTAGGGAGACGCTCATTACAGTGTAAGGCGCTGAAGAAGGCAATCGCCGAAATGCATTCGCCGTCGCTGGGACCATTCAAATAAACGGCATGCTTGTCCCTGAATCCCCTTGTGGCCTCTGATTCTTTCGTGGAAGAATGTTGTGTGATATATATGTCGCCAGTAGGTAGTTATAGTTAGGATTGGCTACCATAGGAAATCCGCAACATTCTATTGGGAATAACTTTGGCGCCGATTGAGGGATCTGCCTGTAATTATCCTTAAAATGGTCTCGCTGTGCTCCGCTCCTTCCCTGAAAGTTTGGGGGGGATTCATGAAGTGGGGGCTGAGAAAAAAGGGGGGTCCCAAAACGTGTTTTCCCCATGTTCATTTCCATAGGACGGTCTGACAAGTCTACAGCCCGAACCGCTGAACTGAATTACGCCAAATTTGGCAAAATTTTAGGGACTGGTACGCAGATGTGCCTTTGCTATGTTTGGTGAAAATTGCTCCAGTGGTTTTTATGAAAATTAACTTCAAAAACACATATATATCTATAGGCGCACTCTGAGCGCTCACGGGTGTGCGTACCGGTGAGCGCACCCGGCGCTCTACGGGAGTGCGCGAGCGGAAAGCTGATTGGCTGTCGGTGTCTGTCAATATTCTAAACAGTCCGGAGAGTCCACCATCTTGTGTCTCGGTAGAATCGAGCCACAAGAGGTGAAAAAAGAAAGGGGGATATAATTAAAAGGGGGCAGAGTAGACACCCCCTGACCCCCTAGGTTCTCTGAGGGGGGCCTAGAAGGACCCTGTTGTCAGGATCTGCCAAGGCGCCTGCCAAAAATATAGGAACTACTACTCCCAGAAGTCCCGAGGAGGGGGGCGTGGTCCTATAAAGGCTGGGTGGGCCCATTCTACTCTGTTCGTGATTTTGTTCTCAACAGTGCTTTTGGTTTCCTGTCGCTGAGGGCTGATGCTCGTCTGCTCCCTGTTTCCAGCAGAGAGAGGCCTTTGTCCCTTTCACTCCGTTTCCATCGGCGAGTGAAAAGGAAACGCGCTTTTGGTACTTTGGATTAACTCAGGGTTTTCCGAGTAAGCGTGTGCGAGGTGCATCCAGTCTTTGATTTCCTGGCGTTCTTGGTAACAGTTTCATACCGGGGCTGGAAGGAGAGGAGTTCTAACGGAGGAAGACGGATTGGTGCAAGTACTGTGAGTTAAATAAGCAGCGCGTGACAATTAACGCGTCGCTTGAGTTGTATGGTATTGCTCATTTCTGCGTGCAGGAGAAATACCTCGGAGTGTAAGACAGGCGCGGCTGTGTCCTGCAACGGAGTTCTTGTTTAGTTGAAAGGGAGAGTGGAGTGTAGTGGGGCAAGCCTTTCTGCTCACTACCGCTACGAAGAAAGGCACTAGTGTCTAAAGGGTCAATTGCCAAAGAGGAAGGTTGTGGGTATCCTACACCTTGCCGTGTTTGGAGCAATCTTTATTGAGGACACGGTGGATTTGCAGGCTGAGAGCTGAAGACTGTAGTAGGAAGCTACGTCTTGCCGTGTCTACTACGAATCCTACTTGTACATACATTGAGGAAACACTTGTCTTTCAAGTAACTGATTTTTTGTTTTGGATTCACGTTGGATGGTGGAGTTTAACACATTTATTTTTGGGCATTGAACTATCACAAGGCTGGGTACGTACACATTCCAGCAGAGAGATTTGGACAATTGTTCGCTGTGGTATATGAGTGTAACTGGTGTTTATGTTCCATAGGGACCAGCAGTTCGGTTATTCCTATTCGATACCCAGGGAGGAGGTGGAGTGCATTACAGGTGGAAAAGGTGAACCATTTAATCCACTTAGCGAGAATGAAATGAGAGTAGGATTTCTCTGTGATCAGTTGTAACCCGTATACTTGTTTTCTTGTCTTTCAGCCATCCCTTCCCTGCTGTCCCCTTCCGTCCCCTCCTTGTTCTGTTTCTTTTTTTTTCTCACCCTATCCCTCGAACACACTGTGTTTTCATTACCAGTGTGTTGGTGAGGTCGGGAGGTGGAGTTGTATGTACAACGACCGGATCCTGCAGCGTGAAGTCTGACACCTGTAGGGCAAAAAAAGTTTTTTATATTTTTTTTATTTTCGTGGGGTAAGTGCTGGGTGCGTTTCCGGGTACGCTCTCCGGTACGCGCACCCTAAGCGCACCACAGGGAAAAACAGTGTAAAAAATAGAGTTAAAAAATAATGTAGAGTGTTTAGTGGTAAGTTAGCTCTGAAAAGAGCTGTTGTGTTCATTGCAGAGTCTTATATTTAAGAGGAAAACTCTATTCCCCTCATCTGTAAAATGCACACCACCTGTCCTGTAGATGTCTTGCATGTTGTAACGCAAGTTGTTGTGATAAATGGAACCCATAGCATAGTCTCTGAGGTAAACAGAAACAGATTTATTTACATGTTTCCTTGCTTTTTCAATCTGTGGACAAAATTGGTTGGACCATTTCCATTTTTGCCTTTGGCATATATTAGAAAATACCAAGGCAGTTTTTGGAAAAAGTGACATCAATTGCCCAAAGATGTCCTTTAAAAGCATTTCCAGACCTACCCCAGTCAAAGTGAACAAGTCATTTCCACCACAGTGCACAATTATAAGGTCAGGGTGTGGTAAATGCATAAAGGATTTTATCAATGGTATCAATTGGTGACTCCTCAATCCTCTTTGTCCAATCCATACAATGTTCACATTTGGTAAATCAAGATTGTAAATACCTCTGTTAGTTGCGTATTTTTGAGCCCAGTGGACATAGCTATGACCCACAAACCAGATTCTTTTCATTTTGAAGGTAGGTGTGTGAAGGTAGGTGTGCTTCTAGTCAGATGAGTTGTGGAAATGAAATGGCAGTTTGATTATGATAAAAAAGTGTTTGAGAATCAGTGCAGATGAATAAGTAGAAATGATTGGAGCTTTGTTAAAAATCTGCACTGAACATTATAGTGAATGCTTTTTTTTAAGAAGTCATTTCAATGGTTGAGAAAAAGTCCTATAAAGAAACATTGCATTTTATTAGCTAGTAGATTGGGAGGTCTAGCAGGCTTGATGGATTTTTTTGCAACATACTAAAATGAACTTATGAACTCTGTGGTGGTTTTATAGGGAGTTATCATGGTTAATTGGTGAATGAGCACTGAGGGGATGGGTGAATGTTATGTGAGTTTCAAAGTCTTGAAATCTTCAACCTATTAAAATGTGCAGTTTGGTTTTGAATTTGTGGGGGAACAATTTTTATTGGCTATGTGCAAGAATATGGCTCTGAAATAAGAAAGAATCTGTGCCATTATTGAAAGGCTCCCAGTGAAGGAAGCATTGTTCAGAGTTTCTGTATAAGAATTTCTGTTGACTGTGATTGACACTGTTTGACATCTTCTAAACCATTTTTAAAGGTGAGTAATGATTCTTTTAAAAAAGATAGAGAGTTTAAAGATTTTTTACAAGTATCAACTATGTGTCTCTGTGAATTAAGGAATTATATTTGTATCTGTTTCCATAATGTTAGCTGTGCATTTATAAGGTAGTCTTCTTCATAAATTGTTTTTTATAATTAGATTCAATGCTGGTTTAGAAATTGTGTAATGGTTTCATTGGAGTTGTAAGTATGCTCATTTTTTTGAAGCACATTGTGCAACCTGTAGCATGAATGTCTGGAGAGGGATAGGAATAGCAGATAGAAAACCATATGAAATGGTGGGGAGATGCATAAAGTATTATAGTAATGGTATCAAAATAGATGTAATATAAGATAAAGAGTAACATATTTACAAGACTTTTGCGCAATTTTAGACATGGATGAAAGCAGAAAATGCATGCAGAAAAATAAAATATGTACCCAGACAAGAATATGAAATGCTGTGAGAGATGTTAAAATTGTGAGAGTCTACCGTATAAACACACAGCTATGTCAAAGATTGTGCACGCAGATTGTAAATATGCAGGCAGACAAAGCAATCTTTGACATAGCTGTGTGTTTATAAGGTAGACTCTCTCAGTGATAAGATCTCTCACAGCATTTCATTTTCTTGTCTGAGTGCATATTTACAAGCTGTGTGCACAATCTTTGACATAGCTGTGTATTTATAAGGTAAATGTACAGGAATTTATATAGCGTAAATCACCGAGCGGTTTCAAAGCGCTTGCTTAGGGAACCCATCCTGGTATTCCCCTGTGAAATAACCCCGGCAGGGTATCCACAAGGTGAAAGCCAGGCATCCCGCCACGAGGGGCCGTTGTGGAGATTAAGCAAGCTATTGCCCAGAGTCGCAGAGTGTGAACCCATGAATCGAGTAGGCACCGGAGCGAGAATTGTCAAGTCCATGGACATTTTTTAGGACTCAAGAACCCGCCGAACCGGGAATTGAACCCTGGTCCCGGGCTGACCTCTGCTTCCAGGTCTGCCTCCTCTAACCAGTGAGCCACACTTCTCCACAATGTTAACATCTCTCACATTACATAAGGTAAGGTCATGAGCTTGCCCCATGTGAAAGGATGCATTGCTGGAAAAAAAAAATTCCTACAATTTTTTACACTGTTTTTCTCTGTGGTGCGCTTGAGGGCCTCATTTATGAGACCATGCGACACTTTTACGCCTCTGGTGCGTCACTTTTTGTGACACAGCAGTGGTGTAAAAATTACACCTTGTTGAGTTATATTTACAAAGTGATGCATCTAGGTTGATGCGTCACTTTGTAAAACCCTGTGCCACATTATATGTGCATCAGGTATAATGTATGCAAAGGGGGCGTATTGACGCAAAGAAGGGTTGTACAAATGATGCAGTGAAATCTATGAGATTTCACTGCGTCACTTTTAGGACGCTGTTGTGTCTTTATTTTGCACCTGCCTCACGGTAGGTGTAAGACTGACGCAGGCCCTTTCAGTTAAGGCTTGCCCCATGTAAAAGGATGCATTGCTGGAAAATATTTTTTTATATGGCATAAATTGAGATAGAATATACAAAAAAGAGAGACATATTTACAAGCTGCGTGCACAATCTGTGATATAGTTGTGTGTTTATAAGGTAGACTTTTTTATAAATTGTTTTTTATGCTTGGATTTAATGCTGGTTTAGAAATTGTGTAATGGTTTCATTGGAGTTGTAAATATGCTCTTTTTTATGAAGCACATTGTGCAATCTGTAGCATGGGTAGAAGGAGTGAATGTCTAGAGAGGGATAGGAATAGCAGATAGAAAACCATATGAAATGGTGGGGAGATGCATAAACACACAGCTATGTCAAAGATTGTGCACGCAGCTTGTAAATATGCAGGCAGACAAAGCAATCTTTGACATAGCTGTGTGTTTATAAGGTAGACTCTCACAGTGATAAGATCTCTCACAGCATTTCATATTCTTGTCTGAGTGTATATTTACAAGCTGTGTGTACAATCTTTGACATAGCTCTGTATTTATAAGGTAGACTCTCACAATGTTAACATCTCTCAAATTACATAAGGTAAGGTCATGAGCTTTCCCCATGTGAAAGGATGCAATGCTGGAAATTATTTTTTTTACTACAATTTTTTACACTGTTTTTCCCTGTGGTGCGCTTGAGGGCCTCGTTTATGAGACCATGCGTCACTTTTACGCCGCTGGTGCGTCACTTTTTGTTACATAGTAGTGGTGTAAAAGTTGCACCTTGTTGAGTTATATTTACAATGTGATGAATTTAGTTAGATGCGTCACTTTGTAAAGCCCTGTGCCACATTATATGTGCGTCAGGTGTAATGTATGCAAAGGGGGCGTATTGACGCAAAGAAGGGTTGTACAAATGATGCAGTGAAATCTATGAGATTTCACTGCGTCACTTTTAGGACGCTGTTGTGTCTTTATTTTGCACCTGCCTCATAGTAGGTGTAAGACTGACGCAGGCCCTTTCAGTTAAGGATTGTCCCATGTGAAAGGATGCATTCCTGGAAAATATTTTTTTTAAATGGCATAAATTGAGATAGAATATACAAAAAAAGAGAGACATATTTACAAGCTGTGTGCGCAATCTTTGACATAGTTATGTGTTTATGCATCTCCCCACCTTTACACTATTTCTGGACCAGCATTAATGTAAAACATTCAGATTTTTTTGCAAATGTGTTACACATCTGAATGCCTTCTTGATGGAACCTAAGTAAACAAGCATTGAAAACTCAATAGTTTTGGTGTGATTTTAGGCACATGTCCATGATATTACATGTAATCTACCATCTCTGTCTGTGAAAGCAGTATGTGTGTCTCTGCACAAATTATTTCTCTGTATCAACAGGGCAAAAACATGCCACCTATATATAAAGAAGATATAAAATTAATTAGTAAATTATAACTAACATTGTGCAAGCGGTTTGTAAATATGCCAATGAAACCTTTACACTATCTATGGACTAGCATTAATGTCAAACATTCAGAATTTATGGCAAATGTGTGACACATCTGAATGCTTTCTTGATGGAATCAAAGTAAACAAGCATTGAAAATGCAATAGATCTCGCCATCTGTGTCACACATACTGTTGGCAGTGACAGACATGGTAAAATATATCTAAAATCCAATTAATCTGTCTAAGTTTACACTGCTTGAGTGAAGCTTGAAATAAAGAGCAACTAGAGTGCTAACATTCAAAATTTATTGCAAATGTGTGACACACCTGACTGCTTTCTTCATGAAAGCAAGGTAAACTAGCATTGAAAATGCAATAGATTTGGTGTGATCTGAGGCGCATGTGTACGATATTACATGTAATCTACCATCTCTGTCTGTACAAGCACTATGTGTGTCTCTGCACTAATTATTTCTCTGTATCTACAGGCCAAAAACAGGCAACCTATTTATAAACAAGATGTAATATTAATTAGTAAATCGTTTTTGACACAAAGCAAAGCACATGTAATGTAAATGAGCCTTTTGTTGTATACTAGTGTTTATATTGTATACTTATTGTAATTGCTATGTAATATGTTTGTAGTGGTGTATAATATGTTATTTTTTTGTTTTCCGCAGATTATAATTATCTATACAATCAAACACAAAGATGTCTTCTAAAACCAGAGTAGATAAAAATTATAAACGGAAATCAAGGTCTAAGGAAAAAGAAAATCAAGAAGCAACCAAAATAAAATCATCAGAAAAAAAGAAAAATGCTCCTGGTAAGCAAAGTAAAAATTTTCTGAGGAACTAATTGAAATGTCAAGCAAAAAAAAGTTGTTTACCTAAGAAAAATGAAACACCTGTAATTTCCAAAAAGACAGGATATCCTTCTAAAAATGTTAGACGTGTACAAGGAGACAATATCTTGCAAAGAAATACAAGAAGTAAACAATTTTCTGACATTCGTAGACAAATGTTTTACAACAGAATTGTTTTAAATTTATTAAAAAATATCAAAACGTATAAAAAAAGACTGCTTTTTACAAGAAAAAAAACCATAGTTAAGATTGTGGATGAAGCATTTAAAGTGAAAAATAAATTGTTTAGTTTAGTAATGAAGAGAATTCGTACACTTGATAAGATAATCAATGTGTTCAAATCAAAATGTAAGTGGAGGAGAGTAACTAATCAAACTAATTTCTGTGATGTTTTTTCTGGAGAATGGAAACATAGTTCAAGTTCTGAGCCATATTTTAATGAAGAAAGTTACTTTCAAGATAATGATTTGGTGCATGCAGTTGACACCAGTGGTCGAGCATATGAGGTGAAGGATGGTTGTCCGGTTGAAAAAGAAGAGATTGTGTCTCGAAATACAGAATAGGTTTTATCAAATGATGTTTTAGGGAGATGTCCTCAGGGTCCATTGTTTACATGGAATTGTAGTAAAATTTGTAGTGTTCGACAGGAATCAATTGATTTGTTTTGCAATTTCTTACGGACATATACTAAGAAAAGTGTGAAACAAAAAATTAAAATTTTACAAGACTTAGATCCTTGTAGACTGAGAGAAAAAAACGGGTTTTCATTGGCTTGTCTTTCAAGAAAAGTATGTCAGAGTGTTTTTCATCATTTTAGGATATTAACAGTGCATCATAATAAAGTGAGGAAATTAGTGAGAAGGTTGTACTATGCAAAAAGTCCGGCACTTAAACTAAAACAGTGAAACAGTGCTCTTTTGCATGGAACTGAATGAGATGTAAAAAAAAATTGTGATGAAATTGAGTCTTGTTACTTTGGTGAAAAAGAGGTCAGTACAAAAATTGATACACAAATAGAAGGTAATGTAGAAGAGAATGAAGAGATTTTAAGTACAGAAAATGTTGAAAATGAAATTATAAAGTTTAAAGTCAATTCAAGTGAAAGGCCTAATTTTTCTTGTGTTTGTTGTCGACGAACTCATTATAAGCATCAGACTAGATTAGTTGATTTATAAATAAAAAGCGAAAAGATAAATATTAATGGAAAGGGGCGACCATTCGGTCCCCCCGAACGTATGGCCGAGTACCACGATCCCCCCGGGAAGCCATCTTGGGCGGGAGGCGAGTCTCGGCTGGTATGCCCGAAGCGGCGTAGCCGGGGCGCGCCTTTTTCCCGCCCTGGAGTAGGCTCGCCTAGACACTGACGCGGCCGGGCCACGCCCTCGGGGCAGGCCGGGGCGGGTTTACGCCCGCCCTGAAGACGGATAAAAGGAGCAACAAGCCAAGGAAGCATCCTCTTGTTCCTGTGCTCTGAAGCTGCACCACCTCGCTGCACGTGAGCTCGAGACGGAACGAAGAGCCAATTTTGAGCTTGGTAATCTTTCTTTTTGTATTACAGATACTCTGTCGGAGAATGCCTAAGAAGGTCGGAAAGCGAATGACTACCGACCAGATGCTGCGGATACTCATGAAAGAAGTAACCGATTTGAAGAAGCAGGTGGCGGATAGAGACGGAGAAGGGGGACCGAAACGTCCTTTGGCGGGAACAGCTCCAGGAGGAAAAGGCAAGAGGCCCAGAAGGGGAGCAGCTGGGGGAGACAACCCAGTTCCCTGTACCCCACTCGAAGCCCCGCTTGAGGCACCAACTCCCGTGCCGGAGGGAGGGAATCCGATTCCGGTAGTGGTCACCCCTGTGTCCGGGGAGGATATGCCGCCCGAGCTGGCAGCTCAATTAGCAGCGTGGTTGGGAAAAGGTAACAAGGGCGCCACGGCTGACGACGCGCAGGTGCTGATGAGGCAGCTGCGGGAAACAAGGGAAGCGACGACGGCACCATCGCCATCAGTTCCAGTCGCAGATACAGCTTCCGGTTCAGGTAAGCGGCCATTGCCGATTGCGAGGGATGAGTCAGCACCCTCTCGGCGGGAAAAATTGGGTCAACATGTCCCTCTGGCGATTAAAGAGAAGATTTGGGCAGGGGAATATATAAACATCTTCTCGTTGTTAACCGATCATTATGAAATGGAGCATGTTAAAAGCCAGAAAGAGCTCATGCATCCAAGTGTTTGGCGCGCAAAGATGGCTGCCTTTAAGGTAAATGAAAACATTGGTAATTGGGGCAAGGCATGGGGGGTTTTTACATCCATCTTGGGTGAACGTAGGCCCGAATTGCTGCCCGAATTGCCAATTTATCAGTCACGGATCATGGGGTACTCCGTATCTCACAAGGGCAATCATTGGTTTTGTTACGACAATGTTTTCAGAAAAGCAAAAGAGCATGATAAAAACTTAACTTGGGACTGTTATGATTCTGTGTCTTGGTCCAAAATGGAGGACTCCGGTATGTTGAAGGTGCCATTGATAGGAAGTAACGTTGGGGAATCCTCCCGCCAATATGCGGGGACGCCCTTTCGATCAGGTACAAGTAACGACAGTCACTCGAGGCCAGCCGGCAACGCAAATAAAAGGGGGGTTTGTTGGAACTTTAACAGGGGGAAGTGTACTAGGCCCCAGGGGTCATGCAAATTTAGGCACGAATGTGGGGGGTGTGGGCAATCGTCCCATCCTGAGTCCATGTGCAGAGCCAAAACGGGTGATAACGGGGGTAGAGGAGGCGCCAAACAGGTCTGACATAGTCCGAGGGGCGCCTTTACCTACCCCGATTGATACCATGGCAATGATTCCCTGGCTCAGCGAATACCCGGATCACGCTTCCGCTGGGGTGTTGCGCAACGGATTTTCATATGGTTTCCGCATCCCAGTGGGAGAGTTTCAGGGTATGCCACGATGTAAAAATCAGATATCGGTCTTACAGCATACGACCGTGGTACAGGAAAAGATCAGGAAGGAGGTGGCTCGAGGTCGAGTCGCCGGTCCATTTAATGTGCCACCAGTTGCTAACTTTGTTTGTTCCCCTTTAGGGGTGGTCCCCAAGAAGGACCCGGGTGAGTTTCGGCTGATACATAATTTATCAGCCCCACGTGGTCTTTCAGTGAACGATGCGATAGACCCGGAAGTGTGTTCGGTGCGGTACGCATCCTTCGATGAGGCCGTAGCCATTTTGAATCGCCTGGGGCCCGGTGCGCTGATGGCAAAATCTGATATCGAGTCAGCGTTCCGGTTGCTCCCGGTACATCCAGACGATCAGCGTCTCCTTGGTTTCATGTTTCAGGGTCATTATTACATGGATAGGTGTATGCCGATGGGGTGCTCTATTTCTTGTGCCTATTTTGAAAAGTTCAGTTGCTTCCTGCAATGGGTCTTCACGAGGAAAACGGGGTTTCAAAATGTGATGCATTATCTCGATGACTTTTTGTTTCTGGGGGCAGCCGGGGATCCCGAATGTGGACAGGCTTTGACTGAATTTTGTGTTCTGATGAATCATTTTGGCGTGCCATTGGCACCAGGTAAGACTGTGGGTCCCTCGACTTGCCTCGAGTTTCTGGGGATCGAGCTGGATTCCGATGAAGGTTGTTTTCGTTTACCAGGGGACAAAGTGTTAAAATTCAGGGCATCCCTGCAAATGTGTATAAGTGAGTCTAAGGTTAGGCTACATCAATTACAGCAATTGGTGGGACAGTTGAATTTTGCCCTAAGAGTTATACCGATGGCCCGCCCCTTTTCTCGCTCGATCGCTCAAGCCATGGTCGGCCTGAAGGAGGGTCATCACCGCACACGGCTCTCGGCTGAGGTTCGCCAGGACATGCGCATTTGGTTGGCATTTCTGGCGGATTTCAATGGCCGAATTGTCTGGAACAAACCGGCCGTGTCCTCCGAGGAGCTGGGGCTGTGGACGGATTCAGCAGGGAGCATTGGTTTTGGTGCCATATTCGGCACTCAGTGGTCGGCACAAAAATGGCCTCAATGGTGGCATGATAATGGTCTGACAAGCAACATTGCTTTCCTAGAACTTTTTCCCATTCTGGTGGCCCTGAGAACTTGGCCCGAGGGGTTCAGAGATCACTCTGTGGTATTCTGGTCTGATAACATGACCGTGGTTGAGTGTATCAATAGCCAGGCAGCACGATGCAAATGGGTCCTGAGATTGCTCAAGGAGATTGTGTTATTGTGTATGCAATTGAATGTCCTATTTAAGGCAAGACATGTCCCGGGGGTGATGAACCAGGCGGCTGATGCGCTTTCTCGTTTTCGTATGCAGGCCTTCTGGGGTTTTCTGCCCACAGCGGACCCGGTGGCAGCACCCTTTCCCGAAGCTCTCTGGTCTCTCGGTGCCCCGAACTACAGAACCTCGTGGGAGAGAGTTTAGCACCCAGGACGAGGAAGGCATATGAAGGGGCGTTCCGTTCCTATTGGGCCTTTTTGGGGGCAGCTAGAGGGGAGCTTTGGGGCCAGGAGGAGTGGGTAGTGAACTTCCTGCTGTATTTACGTCAGGCAGGCAAATCAGTGGCTACGGCCCAGAGGCATCGGGCCGCCATTTCCTTTGTGGCTAGGGCTCATGGGATCCAGGACCCGACAGCGTCTTTCGTGGTGCAAAAGGCGCTACGCGGGTGGCAATGCCTTGAGGGTCGCAGAGTAGATGATAGGCGCCCGATAGGTCTGGATAGGTTGGCTTTGTTGTTATCTGTACTTCCTGCAACATGTTCATCCCAGGATGAAGCAGTGTTATTCCAAGCCGCTTTTGTGCTAGCATTCCATGGGGCTATGCGGGTAAGCGAATTAGTGGCAAGGAACAAGCGGGATACCAGGGGGGGACTGTGCCGAGAGCATGTCCGAATCAGGGGCGAGACAATGACTGTCTCATTTGTCAAGTCCAAGACCGATCAGGGTTCAATGGGGGACTGCATAATGATACAAAGGATCCCCGGGTCATCCATGTGCCCGGTGAGCTGTGTAGAGGAGTATTTAGCACAGAGGGTGGCATCATGGGGGGGGACATTGTTGAGACACGCTGACGCCACCCCACTGACAAGGTTTCAGTTTCAGCGGGTGCTTGCGATGTCGATTACGGCTGCGGGCTTGAACCCGAGCGAGTTTGGGACCCATTCCTTTCGGATAGGGGCCGCTACAGAGGCTACGGCCAGGGGTCTGAATGTTGAACAAATTAAACGTGTGGGGCGTTGGTCCTCCGATTGTTATAAGAGATATGTGCGGTTGCACATGTTGTGAAGCTGTAACGATGTACTCACGCTTCTTGTTTTTGTTTGGTTTCAGTTGCGCAAGCTTACGAGGCGGGGCGGACTATCCAGTCGACCCATCACCGGGCCAGCGGTCATACTTCACCGGCTGTGAAAAAGGAGGTGTGGGTCGTGGGCCACTCATACGTGAGGCGAGCCGCGGACGTATTCAAAGCAGGTGACATGAATCACATGGCTGGGGAATACGGGTACAGTATGTCCTTCTACGGAAAGGGCGGACTCTGTATTGACCAGTTTCAATCATTTTTTGAGGGCTTGCTAGGGCGGACGAGGTCACCGCCGTCTATAGTCATAGTACATCTTGGGGGCAATGATTTGGTCACCACTGGTAGACGACTTCTTCTTGAGGCGATGCTTTCCACTGTAAGTTGGTTGGCGAGGAGAGTTCCAGGGTGCACGATTGCATGGTCACATATGATCCCACGAAAAGTATGGCGGGGGGCTATTTCTGTTTCTGCTCTGAATCATTCAGTAAGAAAAATTAATAACAAAGTGAGTAGATTGTTCCGTTCCAATACCCTGCATTCTATTTCGCATGGTTGTATTACTGGTGACAGTATGTATTTGGGGGATGGTGTTCATTTGTCCCGGGTGGGGAACGAGTTACTCATAGGAGACTGTATAGCTTGGCTAAAGACTTTAAGACATGACCTTTAGGTAGGGTGTTGTGGGGGGTCCGGATAGCCGGTCAACTATCCGGCCTGTGGCGGTAAGGTCATGATCGGTGAGCACTAATTGGAAGATCCCTATGAGTGGGCGTCACCCATTACGGATGGGAGCGCTCGAAGGAGGTGGCCATTGGCCCCTCAACGGGGAAGGCGGTCCCTTCTAAGGATGGGACGCCGAAAGGAAAGGAAAGGCGGTCAAGGCCCCTTCCTGGGTAGGGGGGGCTACAGCCCCCTCCCGGAGAATTTCCCGGGGCCAAGACATCTGCGACGGCAGATGTGGTAAGATGTGTGGGGTTTGGGGGGGGGTCTACGCTACCTTCTAGATTCCTCACACGAGTCCTCGGACGACCTTTAAGTGGCGTCGAGTTTATTGGGGCCCCCGTCAAGTCAAGGGAAATTGGTAGTTGCACTCGAGGTACACCTCGGTGCGGTCGCCCCTCACAAGTGAGGGGGATATTTCTGGTTAGGGATCTTGACACCGGTTACGACCTTGCCGTTGGCCCTTAAACGTTAGGATGTACAATTTCAAAATTTCAAGTTAGATGTTTTGTAGGATGTTAGTTCGGCTAGGAGAACCTTTGTATTAGAGAATATGTTAAGGTTAGCCAAACATCGCAATGTGGAAATGAAATTGTACATAATAATATGAAACTGTTATTTTAATGTTTTAATTTTGTTTCATATTTTAATAAATACGGCCGGGAGAGTCACTCCCTCCCGTCTTCCAAAAGTTCAGATCTGTTTCCGGTTTCCCATCCTTGGGGATTGTGTTGAGAGGGGGTGGCGGGTATCTCGGCCATATGGAAAGGGGCGACCATTCGGTCCCCCCGAACGTATGGCCGAGTACCAGGATCCCCCCGGGAAGCCATCTTGGGCGGGAGGCGAGTCTCGGCTGGTATGCCCGAAGCGGCGTAGCCGGGGCGCGCCTTTTTCCCGCCCTGGAGTAGGCTGGCCTAGACACTGACGCGGCCAGGCCACGCCCTCGGGGCAGGCCGGGGCGGGTTTACGCCCGCCCTGAAGACGGATAAAAGGAGCAACAAGCCAAGGAAGCATCCTCTTGTTCCTGTGCTCTGAAGCTGCACCACCTCGCTGCACGTGAGCTCGAGACGGAACGAAGAGCCAATTTTGACCCACCCACCAGCCCCTGAAGACGGCGAATTGTTTTGAATAAAGTTTGATGTGGTAACTCTTTTTTGCAGGTCGGATTATTATCGTGATAAACATTGAATATGCAATAAAGATATGGTCAATTGTGGTATGTTTTGCAAATAAAGTGATCTTGCTCTAGTGTTGATCAGTAGCATGTTTTAGTAAAATTGTTGCTTTTGACTGTCTTTTAAGTAATCTAGTCATTTGGTTTAGAATTCTTTTTAGCTTAGAACTGTCGTATTTATTTTGGTCGGGCGGTAAGGTCATGATCGGTGAGCACTAATTGGAAGATCCCTATGAGTGGGCGTCACCCATTACGGATGGGAGCGCTCGAAGGAGGTGGCCATTGGCCCCTCAACGGGGAAGGCGGTCCCTTCTAAGGATGGGACGCCGAAAGGAAAGGAAAGGCGGTCAAGGCCCCTTCCTGGGTAGGGGGGGCTACAGCCCCCTCCCGGAGAATTTCCCGGGGCCAAGACATCTGCGACGGCAGATGTGGTAAGAAGTGTGGGGTTTGGGGGGGGGGTCTACGCTACCTTCTAGATTCCTCACACGAGTCCTCGGACGACCTTTAAGTGGCGTCGAGTTTATTGGGGCCCCCGTCAAGTCAAGGGAAATTGGTAGTTGCACTCGAGGTACACCTCGGTGCGGTCGCCCCTCACAAGTGAGGGGGATATTTCTGGTTAGGGATCTTGACACCGGTTACGACCTTGCCGTTGGCCCTTAAACGTTAGGATGTACAATTTCAAAATTTCAAGTTAGATGTTTTGTAGGATGTTAGTTCGGCTAGGAGAACCTTTGTATTAGAGAATATGTTAAGGTTAGCCAAACATCGCAATGTGGAAATGAAATTGTACATAATAATATGAAACTGTTATTTTAATGTTTTAATTTTGTTTCATATTTTAATAAATACGGCCGGGAGGGTCACTCCCTCCCGTCTTCCAAAAGTTCAGATCTGTTTCCAGTTTCCCATCCTTGGGGATTGTGTTGAGAGGGGGTGGCGGGTATCTCGGCCATATGAGTGGAAGGATTTTGCTACTTATTTGTTGGTTGAAAATTGTTTTGATTTGGGCTCTGTTCAACGTATTTGTACATATTGCTATAATAAATTAAATGAAAATAAAATGCCTGCTAGAGCGGTTCATAATAATATGGAGTTGGTAGACATTCCTTCTGAATTGATGGATTTAAATACCTATGAGTCTATTTTGAATCAACGTGTGCATCCTTTTCAGGCTATTGTTCGCTTGGAGCCTAAGACTTGGAAATTGCCTCCTTCAGATTTACAGAGAGGATTAAAGGGAAGAGTTGTTTATTTGCCTCTAGATTTTAAGAAAAATATTGATACAATTGGTGTCGAAAAAGTAGAAGAGGAACCTCTGGTTATTCTAGTTAATGGTGTTCTGATAAAAAGTAAGAACATCTGGCAAGAATTAGTGGATGTTAGGAAAATCAAGAAGGCAACGTTGTATTTGGTAAAAAATAATCAGTACTATAGAAATGTGTATCTGGGAGAAGAAGAAACAACTGTAGAAGAGGACACTGATGTCTCTGCTGGGCAAATAGAAAAAGTTGATGTCTCTAGAAGTGAAGAAATTTATGAACATTATAGTGTTCATCCATTGCATTCCAAAGAAGCAATGGGGAATGCTATTGACTTGTTTCAGATGAAAAAAGCCGGAGGAAGTCCCATTAGTGTATGGGAAGAAAGTTTGGAAGCTTGTTGTTTTCTACAGTTATTTCCAACAGGTGAAGTTGGATGATATGACGACCGACCTGTTCAAATACCTGCATCTGAATCCCGGACTTCAGGATTATATGCAGAAGATCCAAGATTTCGTCAATGCATTCCATATTTGTTCCATCTACTGTTTGAGAGTGACTTGTCTGGACTTTCCTATGCAGTAAACCATATACTGAAAAGTGGAGCACATCTACATAATGTTTCAGCAAGGGGTTTTATGGATAAAGTCAAACTGCAAGACAGTGTTTTGGAATCTCAGCTAATTAATCTCATGGCATGTCAGCGTGGTACTAACGAGCATTGGTACCGTCGTCATGGGGAATTGAAATGTATGCTAAGAAACTTAGGAACTCCTACATGGTTCCTCACTCTTAGCTGTGCTGAGTATACTTGGGAAAACGTACTTGAATTTCTACGAGAGGCAAATAAAAACATTGAAAATATTGAATAAAAGACACCTGGAGAACTGTGCTCTTTGGATCCAGTTAATGAATGCAGGTATTTAAATCATAGGTTTGAAGCTATGATGTCTTTTATTGCAAACAAAAAAAATCCTTCGCTTGGAGAGATGTTGGATTTCTTTTGGAGAAAGGAGTATCAAGCAAGAGGTGCTCCTCATATACATATGCTGCTATGGATTAAAGATGTACCAAAATTTGGAACAGATTCAGATGATAAAGTGATGAGTTTCATTGAGCAGTATTCTACATGTACTGTTCCGAAAAGTACAGACGAAAACAATTTAAGACAGCAAGTTTTACGCTTTCAAACCCATCGTTGAAAATACAAATCCAAGGACAAGTTCTACACGAAATGTCGTTTTGCATTTCCACGTCCAGTAACATCAAAAGGAAGAGTCAAAAATGTTATGTCTTCTCTGCAACATACTGTGACAAGGAAATCACCCAAAAATACATACAACCTAAGAAGAAATGAGGAATCCAAATACATAAATGACTACAACCCAGTCATTTTGTCCATGTGGAATGCTAACATGGATATTCAATATGTGGCTGACAACTCTATTGCAGTGGCTCGATATGTGACATCTTACATCACAAAATCAGAAAAAACGGAACTGAAGGAAATGTGGGAGGAAATTTCACATGAAAAGAGTCTAAGCAAGAAATTATACAGTTACAGTTTAAAGATGTTGTCGCATCGAGAAATTGGAGCGTATGAATGTTCTGATCAGTTGTCATCAGCAAGTCCATATGCCAAATCTAGAACCATCATTTGGGTGAGTCTACGTCTTGCTGCAACACGAAACCGAGTTTTGAAATCTGTATAAGAAATTGAGTATTTGGCAGAGAAAGAACCAGACAGTACAGATATTTTGAAGACAAACATGTTGGATACATACTATCCAAATAGAAGTACTCACCTTGAGAACGCTTGTCTCTATGAAGTTCTGCAAACCTATACTTTTAAAAGGAACGTCACAGAAGACATCAATAAAGGTGTATATGCTGTAATTGGATGTGAAGGCTGTTTAGTAAAACAAAGAAAAGGTCAGTTGATTATTCATCAAAAATTGAGTAGTGATTCTCCAGACAAAAGATAATTTTATTACTTAGCACTTTTACAACTCTTTAAACCTTGGCATAGAGAAGAGGAACTACTTGGAGATTTTCTTACTTATGAAGATTTGTTCAATGCAACCAAAGATACCATAGAATGTCCTGTTTTTTCAAGTTATCTGCAAATGTTGAACGAGGAAATACAGCAAGAAGCTACAATTGCAGCAGAGATTGCTAGAGACAGTTCTCAAGACAGTCAGAGTTCTGCTTCATTGAGTCAGGATCCACTATGAGGACCAATTATACAAAATGAAGCTGCCACTGCCATGGATGAAGTGGAAAGAGCCATGGAACAAGCTCAGGAGGATGGAGTTGACTTAGAAGATTTGGAAAAAGAACTAAACGTTGAACAGAGACAAATATATGACCAAGTCACACAACAAATTGAGCATGGTTTATTACATGAGAAAAAAGAGTGCTCATGTACATAATTTGTGCCTATCCGACTATATGTCAGTGGAGAAGCAGGAACTGGGAAAAGTTTCCTGATTAAAGTGATTGCAACATATTTGCAGAAAAAAACGGATTAATCGCTCTCTTGTGTTGTTACTGCTCCAAATGGGTTGGCAGCACACAACATTAAAGGAATTACATTACACCGCTTATTGATGCTGCCAGTGGAGCATGATAGCAAATTACAATACCACAAGCTATCTGGAGAAGCTTGTTGTGAATTTTCAAGAGTACTAAAGAAAATGAAACTTGTTATCATTGATGAAGTAAGCATGGTATCAAATGTAATGCTTGCTTTTGTGCATTTAAGAATGCAAGAAACTCTTAAAACAGACTATGATATGTTATTTGGAGGCAAACACATCATTGTTTTTGGAGATTTACTGCAACTTACTCCAGTGAAAGGACAGCCAGTGTTTAATATGCTTACGCATGAAGATACCAGGAAGTGCATAGGAAGCATTGGAAATGTTAACATATGGCTAAATTTCAAATATGCAGAACTACTTCAAAATATGCGACAGGCAAAGGATGAAATTTATAAAAATATTCTACAAGATGTAAGAATTGGAAAAGTAACTGAGCATGGCAAAAAAGCTTTACATGCACGATTAATTTCAAATTTGTTTCCAAAGGAAAATATTTTCCCAGAGAATATTTTTAAGAAAATTCCTGAAAACAAATCTGTCATATGCTTGATGCCAACTCTGCAAGAATGTTCAATCTTCAACACCAAAATGTTAAAGTTGGAAAATCAAGAGATTATGAAACTGGAAGCTTTTGATAAAATAGAACATGAAAGAGCCACTATTATTTTGTCAGAAAAGTTGAAAACAAAATTGAATTCTTTAGAGAAGACAATATCTAAAACTGCTGGTATGGAAAAGACTATTTATGCATCTTTAAATTGTCGTATAATTCTACGACGTAATTTACATGTGGAAAGAGGTTTAGTAAATGGAGCAATGGGTCATGTTGTGGATTTTGTGAATTACCGAAATAGAGATGGAATTGAAATTATAAAAATTAAATTTGATGATATTGAAGAAGTACAACAAATCAGTCGTTGTTCTGCTCGCTTTTTGCTAGTGAAAGATTTATATGTCCGAAGAAAACAGTTTCCTGTTTCTTTAGCATATGCAGTAACTATTCATAAATCTCAAGGTTTAAGTGTTGATACTGCTTTGATGAATATTGGAAATTCTGTGTTCAAGGAGGGCATGGCATATGATGCTTTATCTCGAGTCAGAACTTTATCTGCATTGTACTTGATTGATTTTGATGAGACAAAGATTAATGCAGATCTAAATTGTGTAAAAGAATATAACAGGTTAAGAAGAGAGTATGCTCCAAATTTACCTCAATATCCTTTGTTTGAAAAGCTTGTGGTAGGCCGAAAAAGAAGAAATGAGAAAAATAGTAGTGAAGTTGTAGCAAAAAGAAAAAAAGTATATGAAACAGTAATTGTAAACAGAAAGGAAAAGGATTCAGTTAAAGATGTTGTTGGATTTCAGTTTGAAAATAGTTCTGGTGTCAACTGCTATGCTAATGTAGTGGTTAATGTTGTTTTTTTTCTCCAAACTGTAAAAGAACAGATTGCTGAAAATCGTGATCAAACACTTTGTTGTTTATTAAATTCTGTGTTTGAGAAATCTAGCAGTGATAGAACAAAAATACAAAGTGTTTCTGAAATTCGAAAGGTTTTAGACATATGTTCTGGTCTAAATCAATTTTCACAGAATATTCAGCAAGATTGTCAGGAATTTCTAAAGTATATGCTTGTTGTTTTACAAGATGAAGGAGTAGATGTAGAAAATCTTTTCGGCCTTTCTTATAAATGGCAACATGACTGTGACAATTGCTCCTTTTCAAGTAGTTCTACAGTACACACTGAAAGATTTACATATTTGACATTACCAGACTGCAAATCAGTGTCTTTTAATAATCTAGTTAGAGCAGCAAATCAAAACATGGTTTGTAGTCAATGTAAATCTGAAATGCTATGAACTTTATTTTTAATAAGATATGGACAGTATGTTATTTTAATGTTCCAACGATGTAGACCTAATGGGACAAAATTGACAACATTAATTAAAAATGTTGTGGCTTCTCAATTATCAATTTCAGGAAGAACCTTTACAACTGCAGGAATTATTTACCATGATGGTCCTTCAACAACATCAGGACATTACACAGCTTATTTAAAATGTGAAAAAGGTTGGAAGCTCTGTAATGATACTCAATTGACTTTCAAACAACGTTTGCCTTCTGACTTACTAAATTCTTACCTAGTGTTCTTACAACCGAAATTTTAGGGAAGGTAATTGGCTATGAAGATTGCAACAGTTAATATACCTTAGTTTACTCTTCAAAATTACTTTCTGAATGAGAGTGATGAAGGTAATAAAAACATGTAGTTCTCATAGAGATAGTATATGTTTATTATATAAAGTGTGCTGTGAGTATTATAGGAATTATTTAATAAATGTAAGCTAGAGATAGAAGTAAAACTCTTGTTTCATAACGTGAAAGATTTTGGAGCTTTTCTTTCAGAAAGTTGGGTAAATGAGACATTACGAAAACAGTGGACTAATTTACCTAGAAAATGACTTTCCATATACTATTTGGCCTCGTGGAAAAGTGAATGGATCAAAAGTGAGTTTAGTTATGGTTTTTAAAAATTTACATTATTTAAGTAATTATTCAATGAGTTTTTTAAACACAATCATTTTGATTGTGTTTTTTTTTCCCGCTGTTATATGATGAGCACTTTTGAGGTCACTGTTTTAAGTGAAATTCAATATATTCTGAGAACAGCAAAAATAAACCATTTAACATGTTGTTGAAATGATTTTGTATTTTCTATTATTAAATATATATTATTTTTCCATTCTCTTATGCTCTCCTACCTATTTCCACCCTCTATTACTCTTTTTAACTCAACCTCACTGGCCTTTTTTGACTCTCCCTCACCTCCCTTCCCTTATTTTATTTTCCACACTAATGCTCATTACCTCTCTCCCAGCCACCAATTTCTAGCTGTCAGTCACTCTACTTCCTTCCCTTCCCTTTGTTTCCTTTCTTTGTTACCTCAATAATTCTCCTTCTCTCATTCACCTTTTTACACTTTACTCACTTCTTTTCTCACTTCCTCTATCCTCTCACATCCTCACTCCTTTTCCCTCACAGCCTGTCTCTTAGCTTCAGTCTCTGGATCCTCTCACTCTCTCTCTCCTCTTCAGTCATGCTTACTCCCTAAAAATAACCCACACTCCCTTCCTTACCTTTCTTTGCTCTCTTACTCAGTTCCTTTGTGTCACTCTTTCCTTCACTAGCTCTATATTCTCACTCCTTCACTTCGTTTGTCTTAAGCTTACTTGCTTTTATCCTCTCTTTATTTTCCCTTTTTCATCAACCTCCCAGCCCTTCACTCACCTCTCCTACTTTGTCTCTTGTATTGTAAAATATATATTATAAATATTGTAACTTATTTTGTTTTGTCTTTCACGGATATAAATTTAAATGAAAATATAAAACTAAGTTGATATTACTTATAAGGTAAGTTTGATGTAGAATAACTAACTGAAAAGGCCTGCGTCAGTCTTACACCTACTGTGAGGCAGGTGCAAAATTTTGACACAACAGCGTCCTAAATGTGACGCAGTGAAATCTCATAGATTTCACTGCATCATTTGTACAACCCTTCTTTGCGTCAATACGCCCCCTTTGCATACATTACACCTGACGCACATATAATGTGGCACAGGGCTTTAGAAAGTGACACATCTACCTAGATGCGTCACTTTGTAAATATAACTCAACAAGGTGCAATTTTTACACCACTGCTGTGTCACAAAAAGTGACGCACCAGGGGCGTAAAAGTGACGCATGGTCTCATAAATGAGGCCCTCAAGCGCACCACAGGGAAAAACAGTGTAAACAATTGTAGGATTTTTTTTTCCAGCAATGCATCCTTTCACATGGGGCAAGCGCATGACCTTACCTTATGTAATGTGAGAGATGTTAACATTGTGAGAGTCTACCTTATAAATACACAGCTGTGTCAAAGATTGTGCACACAGCTTGTAAATATGCACTCAGACAAGAATATGAAATGCTGTGAGAGATCTTATCACTGTGAGAGCATACCTTATAAACACACAGCTATGTCAAAGATTGCTTTGTCTGCCTGCATATTTACAAGCTGCATGCACAATCTTTAACATAGCTGTGTGTTTATGCATCTCCCCACCATTTCATATGTTTTTCTATCTGCTATTCCTATCCCTCTCTAGACATTCACTCCCTCTACCCATGCTACAGGTTGCACAATGTGCTTCATAAAAACGAGCATATTTACAACTCCAAAGAAACCATTGCACAATTTCTAAACCAGCATTGAATCTAAGCATACACTTTTTTTTATAAAGAAGTCTACCTTATAAACACACAACTATATCAAAGATTGCGAACGCAGCTTGTAAATATGTCTCTCTTTTTTTGTATATTCTATCTCAATTTATGCCATTTAAAAAAATATTTTCCAGCAATGCATCCTTTCACATGGGGCAAGCCCTAACTGAAAGGGCCTGCGTCAGTCTTACACCTACTGTGAGGCAGATGCAAAATAAAGACATAACAGTGTCCTAAAAGTGACGCAGTGAAATCTCATAGATTTCACTGCATCATTTGTACAACCCTTCTTTGCGTCAATACGCTCCCTTTGCATACATTACACCTGACGCACATATAATGTGGCACAGGGCTTTACAAAGTAACGCATCTACCTAGATTTTTTGTATTTGATGGAAGCCTTATTAAAAACAGGCATAGTTCTAGGGGTGCCTCCTCTGGACGTGAAGCATTACATTTGACTGTCTTCTAAAAATTCACAAAATATGGAGGCGATAATGTACTTTAGAGAGAAATAGTGAGAAAAAGAAGGCATGAGATGAAAAAGTAATGTGAAATGCACATTGGAGAAAATATAGTGAGGGAAGGGAAGTAACTGTGAGTAAACTAAATATGTAATACAGAAATGTTGTACTCTATACTATAAGCCTCACTTTATACCACAACCATTTCACTACTATCCCATAAATTTCAAGTTAAATAACAGAAAAATGTCTAAAACAATTTATAATTTATAAATATAAATGTATTCTTCAGAATTTTAATAACTTAGAACTTAAGTACTTCTAGCATTAATTGATCAGGAATCTCCTCATCAGAACTCTTCATAAATTACTCCTGGAACTCAACATAGTCCAAACATTCCATTGATTCAACATCCAAATTCTCATCATTAAAATCCTCCATTTCATCTTCTCTCAAAACAAGGTCTTCTTCTTGAATAGTGTTATGAATAGGATCACTTGAGACCTCAATCAAAGTATTCTCAACAAAGGTTGCAGAAATTTCAAAATTAATATTAACGGTGTCCTCATTGACATCCATATTCTTTTTAAATTTCTTGCTGTAAATAGTAGAAAAAATACCACTTTAATTTATTGTTTTTAGTAATAGATAATATTAAACTAGCTTTATCAAATATTAAATTCTCCTTAAAAATTAACAACTCACCTTTTAGAAAGCAGTAGAAGAGATAATACTGTGGAAATTTCACACCAAAAATACAACACCAGCAATTCCTCACAAATGTACCTCAAAGTGTACTCTCACAAAATGGCTGTGTTTCCCTCTCATTAGAGAACCATTTCAATAGTAGAAAACCAATGAAGCTTCATCAGACACAAATTCAAAACCAAAGAAACATTTTAATTGGTTGTAAATTTCAAAAGATAATTGGCTCTTGAGTGTCTGTAAACATTCTAAATGTTCTGCATAGTCCGCCATCTTGTGACTCTGAAGAACAGACACACAAGAGGTGAAAAATAAATGGGGAAATAAATAAAAAGGGGCAGAATAGACACTCTCTGACATATTTTATTTTTACAGAAACACACATTCACTGGATGATGTCATCAGTGATGTCATCAATGATGTCATTTGAGGTGTCATCAGTGATGTCATCAGTGATGTCACTGACCATGTCATGAGTGATGTAATATGTGACTTCATCAGCAGTGCATTGCAGGCGCGCATCCTTGTGACAGACTCCTTTCAGTGTAATGTAACCCTTCAAACACATATTCAAAAATAGAAACTAACATTTTCAAAAAAATTGAGATATCCATACCAGATACAACAACCAATTCAGTAATTCCACCATCTATATACACATCCACTCATTCAGCAACAGTTTTATATAGTCACTCATACATATACTCACTCATCATATGTAGTGATACACATATACATCCTGTTACACACTGACAGTCATCCAAAAGTTACTCACACACATACTCACACATGCAAATAGACTATTGAACATCCATTTCTTTGCATATACAAGTATACACAGACTAGCACATTACTTCTAAGGAAACTTACACATACTTACTCTCATAAACAATCACTTAAAGAAACACATACTTATTTAAACAGGAGCTCTTACAATCTCTCACTCTCACATATACTTACTTATATACATCAATACTCACATATACTAGATTAAAACACATGTTGTTACTAATAAAGACACTAGTGAGACAGTCATTCACACACTAACACACACATATACACACTCATCCACCCTTACAATCCTAAACATATGGTGTCTTCAAAACACATACAAACAGTGAGTCAGTCACCAACCCATGCAGCCACTTATACACAAAGTGAAACACTGATATATATACTTCAATATTTAAAAGTTACTCCTTAATATATGTATTCACTAAGATACACTTGATAAGCCAGTTAACCAATCAATTAAAAAAAATCTATTTAGACACTTATTTTAACATTTATTCTTCCATCGTCCTTTACATATACATAAATAAAACATATTTATTTTTCAGAAAGACACACATTCGCTGGATTGTGTCATCAGTGATGTCATGAGTGATGTCACTGACCATGTCATGAGTGATGTAATATGTGACGTCATCAGCAAGTTATAGTGAGTCCAACTAACTATAACGTGGGAATTTCAATGGTTTTATGTCAGTAAAATTTCCAGCTAACTATAACTGGTGTGAAACCTATGGTTTTTTTAGTGAATATATATATATATTCACTGAAAAAACCATAGGTTATAGACCATATATAGTTAGAAATTAGCATTTACAACACCTTATTTTACTTACACAAAACCATTGAAATTCGCATATATAGTTGGTTGCACTAACTATATATCGCGCACCCGCAATCCACTGCTGATGATGTCACATATTACATCATTCATGACATGGTCAGTGACATCACTGATGACATCACTGATGACATCTCAAATGACATCACTGATGACATCACTGATGACAACATCCAGTGACTGTATATTTCTGTAAAGTTAAAATATGTCTTACATATTGAAGAATGAGTGGATGTATAAGTGTCTGGATGAAGGATTTAGTAGGTGCATGACTGACTGTATGAGTGAGTGATTAAATGTGTCTCACTGAGTGCATGGATTAGTGAGTAAACTGTCTTAATTTGTGCATCATTATGTCTGTTGTTCTGTAAACTGCTGCATGTGTTGATCAGTAGCTATATGAGTAACTATATGGGTTATTGATTAGTTGCCCAAGTATTTGTATGGGAGACTGAGTGTGTGTGTGGGTGGCTGGGAGGTGTGTGACTCTGTGCATAGATGTGTGAACAGTTGATTCACTAGATGTATGGGTTCAAAAGTGCATATGGAATCAGCTGTATGGGCGGTTGACTGTGTGTATGAGTGTATTGGTGAGTAAATGGATATCTCAGTGCTACATGTCAAAGTAAGAACATATGTAAAACACAGTACATGTGAGAGTTGACATATATAAATAACTGTGCATAAGAGCCAGTGAATGTGTGAGTGGCTGTATGGATCATTGTAAACTTGTATCAGGGATTGTATAAGAGAGTAAATATGTGTTAGTATATGTTTGAATAAGTAAGTTGTGTATAACTGTATAGTTGAGGAAATTGAGGTGCGATTGATTTTTTGCATAACTGACTAGGTGTGTGAGTAACTCCATGGATGAGTGACAGTCTGTGAGTGTCTGTTTACACTGATTGTATCTAAGGTTATATTAGAATCTGAAGAGGTTCATCGTATTATCACATGAATGATATCATCAGTGATGTGATGAGTAATGTCAAATGAGATGTCATCAGTGATGTCATTTGAGATGTCATCAGAGATGTCATCAGTGATGTCATCAGTGATGTCACTGACCATGTCATGAACGATGTAATATGTGACATCATCAGCAGTGGATTGCGGGTGCGTGAAATATAGTTAGTACAACTAACTATATAGGAGCAATTTCAATGGTTTTTAAAATGCTAATTCCTAACTATATAAGGACTGAAACCTATGGTAATTTAAGTGAATTTGCAAGGTTTTTAAAATGCTAATTCCTAACTACATAAGGCCTGAAACCTATGTTTTTTTAAATGAATTTGCAAGGTTTTTTAAATGCTAATTCCTAACTATATAAGGCCTGAAACCTATGGTTTTTTAAGTGAATTTGCAAGGTTTTTTAAATGCTAATTCCTAACTATATAAGGCTTGAAACCTATGGTTTTTTCAATGAATCTGCAAGGTTTTTTAAATGCTAATTCCTAACTATATCAGGCGTGAAACCTATATTTTTTTTAAATAAATTTCAAAGGTTTTGTAAATGCTAATTCTATTAGCGAATAACGTTTATATATGTTATTATCCTTCTGGGACCACCTGAGCAGCCATCTTGTTTCTCAGGAGAAGTAAGGCACAAGAGAGCACAAAACAAGAGTGGAAAACGCGAAAAGGGGGCAGGGTTGAGACTCCCTGACCCCCTAGCCCTTCTCAGGGGGTCCCAGAAGGACCACCAAGTGCAAAAATAATTATTTTTTTTTAATCGCGGGGTATGCACATGGTGCGCGTACCCCGCGATTTTTTTGAATTTTTTTGGTTTTTGCCCTTGGAGGTCCTTTTGGGACCCCCTAAGAAGGGTTAGAGGGTTGGGGGTTCTCTACCCTGCCCCCTTTTCGTGTTTTCCACTCTTGTTTTGGGGCTCTCTTGTTCCTCAGTTCTCCTGAAAAAGAAGATGGTGGCCAACACTTCCTGGTTTGGACAGTTTGGAATGTTGACAGTCGACTGCCAGCCAATCAGAAACTCGCTCGCGCACATAAGGGTACGCGCACGTACGCGTACGGTATGCGTACCGTACGCGTACGGTGCGCATACGGTGAGCGCATATAGATATATAATTTGCTCAGATTCAATTTTCTCAACAACTACTGGAGGGATTTTCACCAAATATAGAAAAGGCACTACTGCATACCTGTCCCTACCATTTTGCCAAGTTTGGTGTAATTCCGTTCAGCCGTTCGGGCTATAGCCGTGTCTAAAGGTCCCATAGAAAATGCAATTTGAAACATTTCAAATTAAATTTTCTCAAGAACTACTTGAGGGATTTTCACCAAACATAGCAAAGGCACATCTGCATACCAGGCTCTACTATTTTGTGTCTTTGGACTGTTTCAATTTGTTCGCATACCATTTTTTCAATTTCAGCTTTTTTGCAAACAAGAACAGATCAATACGGCTGTCTGTATAGTTAAAACTTCGGGTGGGGAAAAATGTTAAACCTAAAGAAAGTACATCCTCTTGTTCTTTTGTCAAAATAATATTAGAAAAATTCAGTACCGTAAGTTTGTTCTTCATTTCTTCGATTTGCCTCTTGCCATCATTCCCACTAGGCCTTGAGTATTTCCGCGTGGCTTTCCGGCCTGCTTGCCTCCTCTGCCGCTGTGACCTCGTCCTCTTGCTGATTGCGGACTCGCGGCTTCTTGAAAGGAATCTATGCTGCTGTGTTGCTATCTTGAGTTTGTTATTACATGTTTTTAATTTGGTATTTGACCATTTTAATTGATATGCACATTATTCACTTGTAAGAGACGGAGTATTTTGCCCAGTATGAAGAATTTCTGAGCTTTGAAGGAACATTGAAAGAAACTCATGGTTTCAGCCAACTTTGGCAGAATTGTACAATATGTATTTACTTCCATAAGGACAGTCAAATCAAGCCGTGAACCTCATGCCCACTTGGGCAGAATTGTATCAATATTGTATATAAGTATACATTTTTGTAGAACACAAGGTATATATGATATTCAATTTATACTTGAAAAACTATGCCCACAACAGTTTCTGGTATTATGTAAAGTTTTGAGATTTTAAATCTTAAACGGTGAGACTTTAAGCCAAAAGTCGGATAAAAATGAATTAATCATGTTCAATATATAATACGGCTAAACTGTGTGAATATTACAATCTAAGACTGTGGATGTTTTAGTTTAAAAATACTGTTCCAACATAGCGACTCAGTAGCTAACAAAAGTGATGGGCAGAGTGAAATCCGTAGTCCTCTTTTTACTGTTTTGCACTATATCACGTAAACACTGTGCACTAACAACTGACCCGTGACCAAGGAACCGGCTGGTTCCGAGACGCGCCTGGTGATGTTTGCCACTGCTGTGTAAGAAATAAATTGCTTCACCAAAAAATTGGGGCTCGGCGTTCTTTCTTGCGATACCGTAAGGATACTGTGCTGTGTGTGTGTTTGTGTTTGTGTGTGTGTGCGTGTGTGTGTGTGTGAGAAGCTGGCCTGGTATATGACGTCCACTAATGTAAGTGGGTACCCTGCACAAGTCCAGACAACCCTTATGGTGATTTAAGAGAGCAACACAGATAACACTGTTATCTGTGCTGGAACTAAGAATGGCTTTTAGATCTTTCAAATTCAACTCGTTCGAAGGTCGGTACGCTGTTGTGAGTTTAGCTTAGATGAGTTGTGCTGTTTTATGTGGAAGACGACCAGGTGGTATTTAGATCATGTGACTGTATTCTTTTGATTGTGAGTAGGTCTGTGTTAATAAAAGTGACATTTAGGGTGTGGCCTGTAATGCATGTAGGTTTGGGAATTAACTTTTGTAACATCAGCATGTCCAGGCATGTAAGGATTATAATACTTACTTAACACTAATACCTCTCCTCGGGTATAGGCCATCAACCTCTTTTGGTTGTCATTTCTGTAGCTTGGATTTTTTTACATGGTGTGGTAGCTAGCCCTACTCATAAACCTCCTTGTTTTGCAGCTGGGCTTGGAACCGGCAGTGACGTAGTTAGGCTTGTACCAGGTAGGGCATACTAGATTTGTCAAACCAGATGTTCAGATCTGTGACTAGTCATAAAATCAAAAAACAAAATCGTCTGGACACAATATCTAGTTTTTTATATAGAATGGACAGAATATCAAATTGCAAAAATATAGTGGTGCAGAATATCGACATCCAGGTACGAAATATCGATTTTCATAATATTGAAGTTAGTAATATCAACAGTCATAATATAGTTGTTAAAAATATCGAATTTTTTATAGTGTTTTAAGTGTTAGTATATGTGTTAAAAGTATGTAATATTTTTGTATTGTATGTTTGAATTTTTTTAAAGTAATGAATTTTAAGTTATTTAATGTTTGCATAATTTAATTCCGTAGCGGGTTGGGGGTTTATAGGGGAATAGGGGGGTAAGTAATTTAATTATAGTAAGTAATTATTTATTTGTATTTATTGGTATTGATAATTCATTTATTGTTAATTAATTAATTAATAATTGGTAATTCATTTTTATTAATTGGAAATTAAATTTTATACATTGATTCATTGATAATTATATTAATTGTATTAATGTATTATTCAGAGCAGGTGGTGGGTTTATAGGAGAATAGGGTGGGAAGTTATTTAATTGTAATTAAGTAATTATTTATTTTTAGTTATTGATTTTGATAATTAATTTATTGTTAATTGATTATTAATTTGGTAATTAATTTTTATTAATTGGTAATTAATATTTATTTATTGATTTATTGATAATTATATTAATTGTATTAATGTATTATTCGGAGGGGTTTGTGTGTTTATAGGGGAATAGGGTAGGAAGTGATTTAATTGTAATTAAGTAATTATTGAAATTATATTGTGTATTGATAATTAATTTACTGTAAATTATTTATTAATTGGTAATTTGTTCTGTTGCCTATTACTTTTTGGCGTTGAAAATAATTTGCTGTAATTAATTTTCACTGCTATGCTATCCAACACTTTCCCTAATGTTGAACTCACTGGAGTGGGAATATCAATTTGTACCTTCCCGCTATCCAACGCTTCCCTACTGTTGCACTCTCTGGTGTGGAAATAGTTATTTTTACCCCTACGATATCCAACACTTTCCCTACTGTTGCACTCACTAGAGTGGGAATAGTAATTTTTACCCCTACCCTATTCAACACTTTCCCTACTTTTGCACTCACTGGAGTGAGAATAGTCATTTTTACCCCTACGCTATCCAACACTATCCCTACTGTGGCACTCTCTGGTGTGGGAATAGTATTTTTTACCTCTACTATATCCAACACTTTCCCTACTGTTGCACTCACTAGAGTGGGAATAGTAATTTTTACCCCTACGATATTCAACACTTTCCCTACTGTTGCACTCTCTGGAGTGGCAACAGTCATTTTTACCCTCCTGCTATCCAACACTTCGCTACTGTTGCACTCACTGGAGTGGGAATAGTACTTTCTACCCCTAGGCTATCCAACCATTTCCCTACTATTGCACTCACAGGAGCGGGAATAGTAATTTTTAACCTCCTGCTATCCAAAACTTTCCCTACTGTTGCACTCACTTGAGTGGGAATAGTAATGTTTACCCTCTCGCTGTCCAACGCCTTTCCCTAGTGTTGCACTCACTGGAGTGGGAATAGTAGTTTTCACCCTCCCGCTATGTTATGTTGTGTTATGTTATGTTATGTTATGTTATGTTATGTTATAAAGAGACTAATTTCGTGCTCTAATACTCTAGAGTGTTCAGGCACGTGAGTGGACTGTGGTAGAGAGGGCAGGAAAAAATTAAATGAGCTGATTAAAAAGATAGGTTTTTAAATGTTTTTTAAAAAGACGAAAATCCTGGGTATGCTGTAAGTCCACAGGGAGGGCATTCCAGGCAGCTACTGCTTTGACAGGAAGGGACTTGCCCCCCAGGCGTGACCTGCGACACCGCGGGATAATCATCCGGCGTTCGGTGGCAGATCGCAGGGGTCGACTGGGCGTGTACAGAGCAAAGTGCCTCCTGAGGTACACAGGCCCTTGGCCATGAAGGGTCCTGTGAGATAGGGTAAGGGCCTTGAATTGCACCCACTGGGTCACAGGTAGCCAGTGCAAATCCCCAAAATGCTGCCGAAAAACTAGATCTCTGATAGATGTCAAACAGGAGTCTGGCTACGGCTGTCTCTATGATATGAAGTATCTTTAACAAATAGCCATGAATGCCGATGAACAAAGCATTGGCATAGTCGAGGCAAAAAAGGATGAGGGCAGGCGCTACCATTTCTTTAGCCTCCCTAGGAAGCAGGGGAAAAAACCTTTGTAAGGCCTTAAGGGTGCAGAAGCAGAGTCCGGTAAGTTTCTTAACATGACCTGAAAACTGGAGATCTTCACCAAACCACACCCCTAAGTTGTTTGCCGGGCCTCCCTCTGAGTTAGGGCAAGGAAAGTCTGGAGGCTAAAAAGATTCTCTGAAGGCAGGGGGGAACCGGCCATACAGGAGAACCTCTGACTTATCCTCATTGCTCTTTAGTTGGGCAAGTGCAAGCCATTGAAATACAGACGAGAGGCATAACTAGGCGGTATTGGTGTCCAGATCAGAGTCCTTCCAGTTGAATAGCACATCATTTTTGCTCCCAGCTCCTCTGCTAAAAAAATCAAGGGGGTCAAATATATGTTGAAAAGCAAAGGGCTCAACGTAGAGCCCTGAGGGACCCCCAATGAGAGTTTCCTAACAGAGGACGAGAAGCGGGGCATCCCGAGCCGCTAAGTGTGTTCATCCAGGAAGGACTTTATCCAATCCAATGCTGGACCAGCAATGCCAATAGATGACAACCGGTCAAGAAGTAGCTGGTGGGGCACCGTATCGAAGGCAGCATAGAGGTCCAGCAAAATCAGAGCTGCACTACTGCGCCCATCCAGGCACTCCCTGATCGCCTCAGTCATCTCCACCAGCGCAGTCTCTGTACTATATGTAGTTCTAAGCCCGGGTGGGCAGGGTGAAGAGCACAAGATGTTTCTACGAAGCCCTCATACTGCCGGAAAACCTCCTTCTCGCAAACTTTAGCCAAGACTGGCAGGAGAGAGATGGGACAATAGTTAGTTGGAACAGAGGGGTCTAAAGAAGATTTTTTAAGAAGGGGTAAGAGTTTAGCCTGCTTCCAGTGCACAGGGACATTGGCGGTCCAAAGGGATAGGTTAATAATCGCTGCTACCTCTGAGCAAACAACCTCAGCTACCCCAGCTAATACTTGGGCTGGATATGGATCTATAGGAGAGCCTGATTTCAAGGATTTAGGAATGGCTAAAATGTCGGGCTCAGCTACGGTCAGGAGTTGCGTGAACAGGTGGGTAAATCAGAGGGGGCACCAGAGGAAAAATCCTCTGATCCTGGGAATATATTCCCAAGCTGTTCTGAATCCTCGTTATCTTCTTGATAAAAAAGGAAGACAACTCCTCACACCATTGTGGGGAAACTCACAAAGTCCTTTGCCCCGCACAGGGCGATAGGAAGCCCTTAACAATAGAAAAAATCTCCTTGCTATTATTGCTGGACCTGGCAATCAGCCCAGCATAATAATTACTTTTCGCTTTCCTAATAGCAGTGTATTAATCCCTCTGAGCTATACGGAGCGCAGACTTAGCGGATGGGCAATACTCCAACGCTTTCCCTACTGTTGCACTCAGTGCAGTGGGAATAGTACATTTTACCCTCTCGCTATCCTATGCTAAAAATATTGTTCATTTTTTAATAATATTAAGTTAATATACATATGTATACAAAAATAAAAATGAATTTTTTATTACGTTAATTATTTATTAATTTTAAGGTTATTTAACTATATGTTTTTCTTAAATATATTTATTATTTCATTAATTTTACATTACTTTTCAGAAATTAAAAAAATTAGATATGTTAACAAACTATATTATTTACATCGATATTTTGAATTCAATAGTTTTGTACTTACCTGTTTGTAGATAGGAATTTGATATTCTGGTAGTTGATATTTTGTCATCGATATTTTGTAGGTCGATATATAGCTCCTCGATATTCTGTCAGTGATTCGTTCAGATCTCAAAGGAGCATAGGTTTGAGTATTTGGTTTGAAACTGCATCTACGACTATGTCTGGAAATTTCATTCCAAGGTGGTGGTCTGCAAAGAAGAAGGAAGTTACTGGAAAAGACTGATATAGGGTTGCTTCTGACAAGGAGGGCCTCACAACATTATAAGGAAACATGCTCAGTTTTGGTGAAAGTTGCTACCTAAATATGATAGCTAATCTGCTTCCTATTTTGCCTATGCAATATTTGAAACAATACTGTAGTCATGTATACCCCAGCAATGATTCCGATATGAAGAATAAGTCATGTTCTATGTCTGTCAATAGGTTAAGGATGTGATACTTGTTTTTGGCCATAGAAGTAGCATGTATTAGTAGACAGTTGATTAGTAGATAGTTTAGGGGAGCTGCTGTAGAGGTGGTGTGATTTTGTACTGCAAGAGAGTGAGTATTGTCCATGGAGTTTGTAGGTGGTGTGTTACGGGTGATTGTGTTTGTTGTAGCGGAAAAGAAATTGAGTTGTTTTCGAGTGTCGTTATCCTCGTTCAATAGTCTTTTTCTAAGGTTTGCATGTGTGGGTTTTGGCAGACTAACTGTAATTCAGGAGAAGCTGTCTTTGAATACGACCATTCCTGTTGGTAGACAAGGGGATGAGAGGTTATGGAGAGTGGTGTGGAGAGACTTTCTTTTATGTGTGTTGAAGGGTGTGCACCTGTTACAACGCATTTTTTACAACGCACTACTGTTACAACGCATCCATTACAACGCGGATACTGTTACAACTCATGTTTTTACAACGCATTTTTTTACAACGCAGGTACCTTTACAACGCATACCATTACAACGTAAGTATTGGTAAGTATATAGTTATATTTTAAATGTTATATGTTTGGGGTTAAGGGGTATTTTTAGGGGTTAGGGTCAGTTTTGGGTTTTAGGGTAAAGGGGTATTTTTAGGGGTTAGGGTCAGTTTTCAGTTTTTGGGTAAAGGGGTATTTTTAGGGTTCAGGGTCAGTTTTCAGTTTTTGGGTAAAGGGGTATTTTAAGGGTTCAGGGTCAGTTTTCAGTTTTAGGGTAAAGGGGTATTTTTAGGGTTCAGGGTCAGTTTTCAGTTTTTGGGTAAAGGGGTATTTTTAGGGTTCAGGGTCAGTTTTCAGTTTTTGGGTAAAGGGGTATTTTTAGGGTTCAGGGTCAGTTTTCAGTTTTAGGGTAAAGGGGTATTTTTAGGGTTCAGGGTCAGTTTTCAGTTTTAGGGTAAAGGGGTATTTTTAGGGTTCAGGGTCAGTTTTCAGTTTTTGGGTAAAGGGGTATTTTTAGGGTTCAGGGTCAGTTTTCAGTTTTTGGGTAAAGGGGTATTTTTAGGGTTCAGGGTCAGTTTTCAGTTTTTGGGTAAAGGGGTATTTTTAGGGTTCAGGGTCAGTTTTTAGTTTTTGGGTAAAGGGGTATTTTTAGGGTTCAGGGTCAGTTTTCAGTTTTAGGGTAAAGGGGTATTTTTAGGGTTCAGGGTCAGTTTTCAGTTTTTGGGTAAAGGGGTATTTTTAGGGTTCAGGGTCAGTTTTCAGTTTTTGGGTAAAGGGGTATTTTTAGGGTTCAGGGTCAGTTTTTAGTTTTTGGGGTACAGGGTAAAAATAAATTAAATTTAATTTTAAATTAAATTATTTAATAGTAAATAAATTAAATTAAATTACTTTTCATTATTTTTGGGGTTGAGGGTCAGTTTTGAGTTTTTGGGGTACAGGGGTACAGGGTAAAAATAAAGTTATAATTTTTTTAATTTACAATAATTAATTTTGATTATATTTAAAAAAATTACTTTATTTTTTTTGGGGGGTTTAGGGTCAGTTTAGAGTTTCTGGGGTACAGGGGTACATGGTAAAAATAAAGTAATATTAATTTAAATTTAAATTAATTAACGGAAATTAAATTATTTAAAATTACATTAAATTATACTTTTAAAATTAAGTTACTATTATATTATTCTTATTAATATATACTTACCTATACTTACGTTGTAATGGTCTGCGTTGTAAAGGTACCTGCGTTGTAAAAAAATGCGTTGTAAATACATGCGTTGTTACAGTATCCGCGTTGTAAAAACCGCGTTGTAACGGTATGCGGAGTAAAAGTCCGCGTTGTAACATCATATATCCGTGTTGAAGGTGGAAGGAGTACAGCTGAGAGGTGTTGAGGAGCATGAAGTTCTGGTTTCATGACTGAGTGGTTGTTGTCTTTTTTCGTTTAGAAACTATGAGGTAGAGATGGGTGATAATTTGAGTTATTATGTTGTTATCAAGAGCATGGTGGATTCATATGGATATTCTGGGATGGATGGGAGTTTTCTGAATGAGGTAGCGGTTGTACAGAAAAAGGTTGTGTGTAAGGGTGGGCGTAAAATCCGTTCCGCGGACGAATTTGCGGATTTTCCGCGATTTCGCGATCCGCGAATCTCGCGAAATCGCTGTAAAATCCGCGAATCAGTGGGGAGAATTTTCAGCCAAGCAAGGGTTACAGCAGCAGGTGCAAAAGTTGAACCTAATTTCTTTGTAACCTTTTACAAAAGGGTTACAAACAAATTAACTTCAACTTGGACACCTGCTGCTAATTGCTTCCTGGCGCCTCGTTGCCAACTTGCAACTAATCTCTGACCCTGCTCTGACCCTTGAAGCAGGGTCAGAGAATAGTTACAAGTAGGCAACGAGGCACCTGTCCAAGGAATTAAACCTCATCAGGAAGCACATACAGATATAAAGAACAGGAAGAAGGGAGAGGATGACAAATACACCCATTTTGAGTTGTCGGGAGGGGTTAAACTAAAAGAGACCTTTACAGCACAATTTTCATATGCATTTTGCTAAAAATAAAAAGCTGTATGTTCTGTATGGGCAACTCAGGAATCTGGCGCTTCAGAGATCCGGCCTCTTTCTTTCTCTCGTTCTCTCACTCCCTCTCTCTTTTCCTCTCTTTCTCTATCTATCTATCTATCTATCTATCTATCTATCTATCTATCTATCTATCTATCTATCTCTCTCTCCCTCTCCCATAAACGACTGCATGGGTAACTTCGCTATGCAAGCGGCTCGCGAAGACGCAAAAATCCCCGCGAACATGCAAAAAACCCCGCGAACATGCAAAAAACCCTGTGAACACGCAAAAACAAAAAATCCGCAAATTCACACAAATTCGCGAATTTTGCGGATCGCGAATTCGCAAATCCGCAAATTTGCGGTTCGCAAATTCGCAAAATTCGCTCATGCTTAGTTGTGTGGGTGTTTTGGTTGTTTTGATGGGCTAGAATTGTCTGATGTTGGTGTAGTGACTTGAAATATATGATTTGATTGTAAAAGATTGGGGAGGTGAGGTGTTGGACTAGGCCCTTTTGGCAGGTTCATCCCTGAACTTTTTGCCTTAAGCTCTGACATAGTGGTAGTGAGTTTTGGCCTCTGCGCACTTTAGCACTGTGACCCAGTGTAAAGTGCGTGGGCTCTCTGAGTGCATGTGGTGAGATTGGCCTGACCTCCCATAGGAATTCATGGGGGATATGTGTGTCCATGGTAATTCCTGGTATGAAAGGAGTGCAGAGGAGAGTTTAGTATATATGAACTCGTGAGGATAAATGCTGTGCAATGGTGTGGCAGATCTATGGTGACTGGTGGAAAAAATGCCACTTTTAGAAGTTGGAATTTCTGTGTACTGTGTGTCTGCCTGCCTGATGTGAATTGCATATCTGGCTTGTGATTGACAGGAGCTGAGAGGTGTAGATGGCTCCTGGAGCCAGGGGGAGTCAGCCCAGTGGTGAATAGAGAGATCTGCATGCAGATGGGAGGGAGAAGTTACACCTGGGACCTGAATAGTACTGTGGCTTCGCTCCACAATGCCAGCTCCGCCCCCGCTGGTGTGTCTGATTATTGAGCAACCACCTGACAGAGGAGAGAGGAGCTGAGCAAAACAAAGTGCTCAAAAGCTCCCCTGAATCAGTTGCATCTGGTTCCCCCATGCCCTGCACATTTACACAAAGGAAATACCGGTCCTTGGATGCTTGATTCCGGTCTAGGAAAGACATGGCTTGGTAGTTCGGGCTGGAGTGTTCCCATGAGGCACAGGGTCAAGGCTGATTTGCATATAGTCATTGTCTGACCTAGGGTGGTGTGGAGTGCAAAAGAACAATGGATTTAGGCCCAGAACTTTGTACTGGGGTGAATGTAAGACATTGTTCTGCATTCTGCCCATCAACTGTGTTTTTTGCAATTTTCCCCCCGAGTGGGCTGGGTATGCTCAGACGTGAGTCCCAGGCTCTTCACATCACTGGAGTCAAGCTATCCAGGCTGAAGAAGGCTAATAGCCAGAAACCGGTCCTTGGATGCTTGATTCCGGTCTAGGAAAGACATGGCTTGGTAGTTCGGGCTGGACTGTTCCCATGAGGCACAGGGTCAAAGCTGATTTGCATATAGCCATTGTCTGACCTAGGGTGGTGTGGAGTGCAAATAAATGATGGATTTAGGCCCAGATCTTTGTACTGGGGTGAATGTAAGACATTGTTCTGCATTCTGTCCATCAACTGTATTTTTTGCAATTTTCACCCTGAGTGCGCTGGGTATGCTCAGATGTGAGTCCCAGGCTCTCCACATCACTGGAGTCAAGCTATCCAGGCTGAAGGAGGCTGATAGCCAGAAACCGGTCCTTGGATGATTGATTCCGGTCAAGGAAAGACATGGCTTGGTAGTTCGGGCTGGACAGTTCCCATGAGGCACAGGGTCAAGGCTGATTTGCATATAGCCATTGTCTGACTTAGGGTGGTGTGGAGTGCAAAAAAACGATGGACTTAGGCCCAGATCTTTGTACTGGGGTGAATGTAAGACATTGTTCTGCATTCTGTACATCAACTGTGTTTTTTGCAATTTTCACCCCGAGTGGGCTGGGTATGCTCAGACGTGAGTCCCAGGCTCTCCACATCACTGGAATCAAGCTATCCAGGCTGAAGAAGGCTGATAGCCAGAAACCGGTCCTTGGATGCTTGATTCCGGTCTAGGAAAGACATGACTTGGTAGTTCGGGCTGGACTGTTCCCATGAGGCACAGGGTCAAGGCTGATTTGCATATAGCCATTGTCTGCCCTAGGGTGCTGTGGAGTGCAAAAAAACGATGGATTTAGGCCCAGATCTTTGCACTGGGGTGAATGTAAGAAATTGTTCTGCATACTGTGTTTTTTGCAATTTTCACCCCGAGTGGGCTGGGTATGCTCAGACGTGAGTCCCAGGCTCTCCACATCACTGGAGTCAAGCTGTCCAGGCTGAAGAAGGCTGATAGCCAGAAACCGGTCATTGGATGTCTGATTCCGGTCTAGGAAAGACATGGCTTGGTAGTTCGGGCTGGGCTGTTCCCATGAGGGACAGGGTCAAGGCTGTTTTGCATATAGCCATTGTCTGACCTAGGGTGGTGTGGAGTGCATAAAAAACGATGGATTTAGGCCCAGATCTTTGTACTGGGGTGAATGCAAGACATTGTTCTGCATTCTGTCCATCAACTGTGTTTTTTGCAATTTTCACCCCGAGTGGCCTGGGTATGCTCAGACGTGAGTCCCAGGCTCTCCACATTACTGAAGTCAAGCTATCCAGGCTGAAGAAGGCTGATAGCCAGAAACCGGTCCATGGATGCTTGATTCCAGTCTAGGAAAGACGTGGCTTGGTAGTTCGGGCTGGACTGTTCCCATGAGGCACAGGGTCAAGGCTGATTTGCATATAGCCATTGTCTGACCTAGGGTGGTGTGGAGTGCAAAAAAACGATGAATTTAGGCCCAGATCTTTGTACTGGGGTGAATGTAAGACATTGTTCTGCATTCTGTCCATGAACTGAGTTGTTTGCAACTCTTGCGCCAAATCTCTCTGCATCCTGCGACCTCTCCCCGCTGGCACTCCGCCTGTGGCGGCCGCCGGTGCTGGGCATAGCTGAAAATCGGCCCTGTACCAAAGTCTGCCAAAAACTGGCCCCCCCAAAGAGCTCGGCGGCACCTCCAACCCCCCCCCCCTCGAGTGGGGATGGGACGCTGCCGAGCACTTTGCCTGGGCCGGTTGAGGTTCCCAATCCGGCCCTGCCAGTGAAGTGCCATCTCGAACATACACACTCCTCTGCTGCCCTAGTCCCTCTTCCACATGTGCCAGGCCTTTCCCGGAAGCTTTTACCCCACCCTCCCCCAGTGCTGCCTCAGGACCTTTCCTTCTGTGTAATGCAACGTGCTTAACAATTCTGATGTACCCTCTGTTGTATATTATTGAATGTGGGTCTCCCCTACGACTGTGGTCCCTCTGCTTAAATATACTGTCTGGATGAAGTGCAATCTTGTAACCCTTGATTTGCAGTTTTGTTCAATGAAGAATTTTTTAAATTAAAAAAAAATGTGAATAGCCAAAAGCAGCAAAAATTACTCTAAAGCATGAGTAAATTACATGGGTACATATCTCACAAATGTAAGTTAAGTAATCCACCTTGTGGCCCAAAGGTGGGCTAATAACGGCCCAAAGGTGGGCTAATAACATATATTGCTAATACCCTGAACCACTTAAAAGTGTTTACTGTCCATTCTAATCCTAACTACCAAATTCTCTCACTTTCCTTTGCGAATAAGGAGACCATCCTTTTGACTAACCTTTATAACAATCTAGAGGAAGATCAATTTATGACTCTTCTTATAAATGTAGAGGAGAGATTAAGACAACTCTATCAATGGAAAGGCAGACATGGGGCAATCCATCTATTATGGGGAGGGGACTTCAATCTTCATCCATGCCCACTGGTGAATTTACACTGTTGTGGGATTGTGGATGAATTTGAGGCCCCATTAGTGCATTTTACGCATACTAAAGCGGGGAATGCCTTAAATAACGTGCTTTCCGACCTGGATCTGCAAATCGCTAATCGTCCAAGTGCGGATTCATTCTTCCTTAATCCGACCTATGTGGGCAGAGGTCACCAAACGACAGTTGATTTTATTTTCCTGTCTCCTGGTTTATTAGACGTAGCTAAAGACTTCCAGGTCATTGATAACTCATTGAGTGACCACGCAGCGTTGAGGATGCACCTTTATTTACCCAACTATAAACCCCAAAATACAGTAATAGCAAATACTCTAGCCCAGAATAACCTAGAGAAAGGTAAACAGAATGGCTATACAATTAAATGGGAAAAAATTAACCCCAGTGAAATAACAAAAAAAGTGGTCGAGCTGGCTTATCCAAACATAATAAAATGTCTGGATCTTTCGGCAAGTCACGAGAAAGTCTTAAATAATTTCAAACAAATTTTAGAGAAAATCAAGGAACTACTTTCGTCCAGATCTATACCCAAACATTTAGCCAAGAAAGGGTGGTTTAATCATAATTGTACGACAGCCCTTACTAAACTAAAACTTGCCCTACACAATAAACCCAGAGATATGGGTCAGATTCAACTTCTTAGACGCCAATATATCGGGGAACGTAAGTTAAGAACTAAAGAATTGAAACAGAAACTCTGGGACGATCTGCACAAGAGTGCTGTTTCAAAAAATAGTGAGGTCTTCTGGCGAACAGTCATAGCTCCTTATCCTACTAACAATAACATCCCCAGGATAGAAGTAGCAATAGATGAAGATACATGGGTGACTCACTTCTCTAAGATTTTTAAAAATAACTCAACTATAGATGGCCCCAATAACTTACTTCCAAAAGTACAATACCCAATTCCGCTCCCTTTTGATATACCCGACCTGCTAGTGGCTTTGCAAACAAGCAAACGGGGAAAGCCCCAGGGCCTGACGGGGTCCCAGTGGACTTCTTCAAACATAACCTGGACCTTTGGGCACCCATAATTACAAGAGCATGCACAGCCGCCGCAAATGAGGGAGTTCTGAATTCCTGGACCAAGTCTATAATGGTCCCCATTTTTAAAAAAGGGGAGCGCCAAGATAGGAAATGCTATCGCCCCATCTCATTGCTGGACTCGCTCAGGAAAGTTGTGGGGAGTTTTCTTAACTTCTTAAAATGTACCATGAAGCACAGGCAAAACCTATAATTAGTATTTTTTAACTCTACTCTTTTTTTGGGGGGAAAACCTTTATTGATACTTCAACCAGTTACAAGTATGGGCCTACAACTACCAGGGCTGGCTGCTAATCAAAATCATTTCAATCAAGCAATTAGAGCCAGATTCGGCCTTCCGGGAGGCGAATACAGCACAACTTCAATTAAAACTGGCTGCATAGCATACTATACGAATAGCAGGATAATAAAGGTTCCATTTTATAATATAAAGATAGAAGGATCAGGTGCCATACAATATCACAAAGGTGCATTAAGGGCGGGCAAAACAGTAGGAGGTCCACAGTTAGGTCGATATCATTCAAAACAGTGGCGCAGAGGCATACAATTCAGGATGAAATGAAATGAAATGAAATGAAATTAGATTTCTTAAGCGCATGGCTGCCCAAGAGCGTCCCAGCGCTGATACACACAGCTAGCTTCCAAGATCCTCGGAAACGGAACTCATATGTCTTGTGGGAAAAGGTAGGTCTTTAAAGATTTCCGAAACTTCTGGAGACAGGGTTCCAGACGGAGAGCAGCAGGAAGATCATTCCAGATCTTGGCTACGTTCACAGAGAACCTCCTGCCTCCTGAACGAGTTCTCTTTACTCTGGGGATGGTTAATAAATTGCTCCCGTCAGAGCGGAGGGAGCGCGAGGACTTGTAGGGGGATATAAGGTCCCTGAGGATAGGGGGGCCAATTCCCTGGAGAGATTTAAAGGCGATGGAAAGGGCCTTAAATTTAACTCTCTCCCGGATGGGGAGCCAATGGAGAGCTTTAAGAACAGGCTTAGCCGAAGTTCTTTTTGAAGTGCCTGTCAAAACTCTGGCCGCCGCATTTTGTACTCGCTGAAGGGTGTTAAAGGCTGATTCAGGGGCACCAAGCAGCAAGCATACAATTAATTTTCGCACCAATGGAGCGCCCGCCCGATGGTACTGAAGTACCGTGAAAGTATAGGCACAGATAAAAAGTCGACTATTGACAAAAGAATAGACCCACTACGCTGACCCGAAAAAGAGGAAACAAAAGAAAAGGCGAAGAAAGATAAGAAGAAAAAAAGGCCATAGAAACAAATAGTAAAAACAAAATTCCCCCCCTCCAACGCCCCACCCTGCACCCCTGCAGATGACTACGGCCTACCCCCTAGCAGCGTGTCTGTCGCCCCAAAAAGGAACCCGAAATATAGAAGAACAAAGGGAAAAAAGAAAAGGGAAAGAAAGAAGGGACTAAAACCCTGCCCAAAAAGGAGAAATGGAGGAGGGCTATGTCATACGCATTCCCGGACTCTCCCCCCCGTCTTAACGAAGAATCCCCCGCAATGTGAACACAATCAAGCAGAGCACAATAAAACAGTACATCAGAGGAAACCAGAAATCCCGCCCCGGACTCCGTTAACCAAATAAAGCAGTCCCGTTACCGATAAATCAATGCTGTGAAACCTCAAACAACAGTCTCAGCCTTGGCCCAGTCGATCAAATTTGCTGATCCCCTCCGATAAAGAGCGCCCCACCGTAAAATCGTCAAAGGTCAAACAGAAGTTGTCGAAACATAGTCTATTAGTCGAAGAGAGGATGGCAAGTCCCAAAGTAGACGCTCGAGTCCAACGATGCCCCTTCCCGACTCTAAGACCAGGCACTATCCCATCCGCCATCTTGAGGGACCAGCTGGGAAGGGGGTGCATCACAGTCCAACACAGATCACAATTACGAGCAAACGTCTCCAAATCGGGAAAAGCAGTGAAATGTTCCGCTAATTGCAGTTCCAAAGATTCCGACTTTATAGGTGCATCGCCAATCTCCACATGTTCGAACCGCTCCACTTCTGCAGGGGTATGGAAAGCTCCAGGCACCGGGTCAAATGGCATCGCTGGGGTAGCAATAGGGAAAGGAACAGGCCACCGGGTCTCGGGCAGCAAATCAGAGTCCGGTCCCGATCCTCTAATTCCGTCCGCCGCCAACATCAGATTCCAGGCCTGGGTCTTTATAGTCGCCTGAAGTGCCTCAAGGGCCGCCATCACTGACCGCAATGACGGGCCGCACTGGACCCGCTCCGCCAGTTTTCGCATAGCATCAAGCATATTGACCCCCACGGAGAGGCCCCGTCCCCCGGGTAAGATTAGGCGGAGCAGGAATGAGCCGTGAGGGATCGATCGTCAGTGGGTGTTAGTGCACACCAAGTCTCCGATCCAACGGCCCCGGCGCTATGAACGCCAGGCCCCCGGGTCTCGGAACCCCACACACACCACCTCGGTCATCACTCGTCTCTGCACCTCCGGTACAGTTCCTGGCGACAGATCGGCAGCAAGTCAATCATGAAGATGTCGGAAGTTCCGTGGACCAGACCCTGCCTCTCTCTCCGGTCCGTTGTTGTTCAACTAGGACCCGGCTAGACCAACACTTGAGACCCCGGCTTCCAGACTGGGCTAGGCCTCAAATTAAACCTTGACTTAACTCCACTCCACCATGTCGGAAAATCCTCGGGATTGCACCATCAGTTCGCAGAGTAGTTCATGCACCCGGATATGGGGCGAGAAATCAGGATATACGCCAGGATCTTCGCTCGAGAGACGGGGGTCAGCGGAGCCGGGAAGCTATGCGGCCATCTTGCTTGCTGTCGTAGCTCATCCTTTAACTCTACTCTTGACAAAATGAAATGGTTCCAAATTATTTTCTTCATTTAACATGTTTCTTGTACGAACTCCCCAGAATTTATTCTCTTTTAACTGTATTCTTGTGTAAAAATGTAATTTGTATCTATTAAAGTTTCTTTTATGGTTTTTCTTTGCGAACAAGCCGAATAAAGAAGTTTAAAAAAAATAAATAAATAATCCGCCTTGTTTCTCTCCGGTTCCTCATCGAACAGTTCAAACTATTCTTTAGCAGTTAGACCATCCCCTCACTGTAGAAGAAGGAGATGCAAAGGGCTCCAGTTTTACTGGTTCCTTAGCTGATCATTGGAGGTGTCTGTGGGTAGCTCATTAATTGCACGATTACATGCTCAAATAAGGAGCCGCTAATTTATATTAATTTGATGATGCAGTGAAATGCAAATCTCCTCGAGTATTTTGCCACTCGATCTTTCACTGCGAGATGCCAATGAATAGCTAGTCCTAAAATAAGACGTGAATGCCACTAATAAGTCTCGCACACACGCACGTGCAAGCGCGAAGTGTCCCTTCTTGTTTTCATCACTTTAACACTTGCTGCGTTCCAACTTATCCAACATCTTACTAGCAGTGCGACAGGAAGTACTATCTATCAGGTGTTGAGGGGAGTGAACGCGCCAGATTAAGTGCCATCTTAAATGCACTCATCTTGCCAACAGAATTACAGGTTACATTTTCCTCAAGGAAAAAACAAGCATGCTCCTTTCCACCAGTGCTAATGTGTTGCTAATGGTAAGATTGATCTGCGTTTTTACACAAAAATTAATGGTGCTTGGCATCAGGTACAACCGCAGCAATTTGTGTCATAATAATTACTGCTGTCATTAAGATGCAGCACATCTACCTAATTGTGATTTATTTCTATTCAAGAGGAAAATACTGCAGTAAATACAAAATATCCAGACACATTTTCTGTGACATTTGTATTTATGACGCTCTGTTCATTGCCAATATTTTAAAGAAGTCTCTAGGGCTGGGGAAAAAAACGTATACGGCCACACTTCCCACTACAGTAACAGGTGTGAAGGAACAGTAATTGCACATTATGGACAATGATTTGCCATTCCTACAAATTCATTTTTTCTTTGTATTTGTCTCAATGATAAAACACTTTCCTCTACAGAGAAACACTCCATTATGCCAGGGTCAGAATGGGATGAAATATCGGCCCGTGCACCCCAAAAAAAAGTGGCCCACAATTGCAGTTTGCAAACATTCATGCCGAAAAAGGGGATTTCTTCTTATCCGTGTCCAGTCAGATTTTTTTTTTTAAATTACTCAGGGGCATATTAGCAAGGGGAAGTATCGCCGCTTTTTCTGCAAATTGTGCAGAGAAAGCGGTGATACTTCTAGAGCCCTATCCACAAGGGCATTTTAACGCCTGGCTCAAGCCCACTTTGCATGTCGGCGAAAAACATCACTAATGACATGCAAAGTGGACGTTCCCAGGTCCAACCACATGTAAAATGTGGTTGGAGGTGGGAACACCCTATTACCAAGGCAGGCGATGGGAGAGACAGTCACTTACAACAACACAGACCTGTTCCATTTGGTGCTACAGTTATGCCTGGTAAACCCTCCTATATATTTTTAGGATTGGGAAATAGCCAGCATTTCAAGCTATTCGTTTCTACAGACCAGGTTCACCACATTCTAATTATTTGTTCAAAGGAGAGAGTGCATTCTTCCCCTGTATTGCTCTTTACACCACCGCCCCGCTGCCAGTCTTAGAGCGAGAAGCAATCGGGAGGAAAGAATAGAACACCTGAATGGTGAAAAGAAAAGAAAATAAATGGTGAGAAAAAGAGTGGGGTTGCCTCACGGGAGTAACACCATGGAGGCTCTGCAGGAAGGTAGTCGCCTGCCGCCTAGGTTCTCATCATTAGCGTTCACCACTCAAGAACCAAGAGTGAAGTGTAAAAGAAAGTAAACAGGTGAGGGTGCTAGGGCAACAGTACCTGCAGGTACACCAGATTAGTGCACCGCAAGGCTGTACCCAACAAAGTGAAAAAGGATGACAGAGATAGTGCCACCCTTCGTTAGTGAAAGTAAAAAGAAGAGTTCTAACTCGCTGGCCCTCTTAACTTTATTCTTGGCTGCGGGTAGACTCAGAGTTAAAAAGCCGACATGTTTCGTTGCCACTTAGAAAAACTTACAGCAACTTCTTCAGGGCTTGGGTCTGTCACTTTGCCCTGCACCCTTTCACTGGTGTTCCTAAAACATAAATAAAAACAAAGAAGCACTCTCTCCATCAGTGTTGGTTGGATGGCTGGCAAATTAGTTCCACAGCAAGAATCAGTGATCAGATTTGAGTTCTTTAGTATGTGTTCATTGTCATATATTAAAACAATTACCGTGTCACCTACTGTGCCCCCAGCCTAGCATGTATCTACGTAGGCCAATTTGAGGCGCACTACATCAACCATGACACGAATCTCTTCCAGGGGAACATTGTCCTCTGGAAGAGATATATTGATGATGTCTTGTGTATTTGGCAAGGTACGGAGGAGACATTGATGAAATTCCTCACCTGGATAAATACATTAGACCCAAGTCTGGGATTTACCTGGACCACAAGCAGAACATCGGCTACCTATCTTGATCTGGACATCCATGCCAAAGGCAATAAACTGGTGACAGGGGTTCATCAAAAACCTATTGATAAGAACTCGTTATTGCATTATAAATCGGTCCACCCACGTGCCTTGCGTGGCAATTTACCTGTCGGACAATTTTTACGGTACCGCAGAAATTGTTCATCTACAAATGACTTCAGGGAACAAGCACAACAATTGACCATTAAATTGAGGGAACGGGATTACCCCAAAAAAACCATACGCCAAGCGCAGAAACGAGCACTAAACACCCCGAGACCTGCACTACTGTACCGGACTGTGAAAGAGAGTGATGAATGTATCCCAGTAATAACCACCTTTGGACCATTATCAACTCAAACACGCCAAATCATTAGACGACATTGGCACTTGTTGAGTACCAGAACCCAGATTTGCGTTCAAGCGTTCGACCAGCTTTCGAGATCGACTGGTACATACACGCCCGAAATCCATACCGAGAGAATCCAATCTCCCGGATGGACATTATCCATGTGGGAGTTGTTCGGTATGTGAGCTAACAACTGCCACAAAGACTGTGATTCTAAGGAATAAACAGACATGGTATCTGAATAGATACAGTAACTGTAATTCCACTAATGTGGTATACAGGTTGACCTGTCCGTGTGAATTGCATTACATCGGTCTTACATCACGGAAGGTGAAAGTCAGGATACAGGAACACCTAAGTACTTTATGAGCTGGTAAACTGACTACCAAGCTGGTACAGCACTACAAAACAATGCAAGACAGCCCTAGACAGCTTCGGTGGGTGGTCTTGTAAAAAGTGCAAGGCGACCAGTATAGCATGGAACGCAAATTATGCACCAGAGAAGCCCGTTGGATATACCAAGAGGGTGCGGACGAAATGGGTCTGAATGATTCTATTGAATGGGGCAAGGTTGATGTCTAAATTTAAAGTATCAGTAAGATTGGACATCGCGATATCCCGAGCATAGTGAGATCAAAATGCAGTGGACAAGGTCTGTATTGTCTTATATCGAGCCAATGTAATTGGCCAACTAGAGAGCCGTAATACATGTATGTTAGGGGTAGCTTATAATTATCAGGCTAATACTACCAATTCCCACCATCAAGATCATAAGGAATCGTAGGTTACCAAAGATCCGATGTTGATGGCACCAAGCGAGAACGGGACTCGAAAACATATGTAATCCGGCGAGGTGCACTATACATTACACACCTATGAGGTATATGCCAGCCACAATATGATATGATTTACGACACATATCCACAGGGATACAGTGGTGGCAGTACCCCGGAAAAGGGGCCCGAAAACACATGTTAGGGGCTGAAAATACATTGGAAGTTACCAAATGCATAGAATATACAAATAACGAACAGGCATATACCGGCCATAAAAGGACAGGAATTACGACACGTACCTACTGGGACAAGTACACACTTGATGTTTGATATAATGCAAAATACACAAATTACAAGCATTGTAAGGGAACCTTAACACATTTCAAGATGGCGGCCATAAGCCCACACTGAATATGATGAGGTCTTCCCCACAGTGACGTGACGCACACCACTTCCGATTAACAAACCGGGCACAGAGCCCGGGGCTGCCGAGACAACGCCCGGTTCCAGCTTGATACGCGGTAAGGAGAGGGCAATAACGAGAGGGTTAGAGCCATTGAGTCACACTAGCGGGCGGAGAACTAGCTAGATGGAGAGGACGAACTGCCGAACTTACCTGTGAAACTTAAAGTACACGCGCATATGGAACACTCTCACCAGCGGGCACATAAGGGGCTGGATATGTAGCTTTCATTGATGCACACATACGTAATGACTTGACAGATCTAAACGGAAGCGCAAAATGAGGTGTAAGGGACGCAGTACCATAAAATCCCCGTAACCACCTTTGCGATCCCGGCAGAGCACTAACACACAAAGGGAAACGATTTCCTCGATGTGGCAAGCGCTAAATAAGTAGAGTTGCCGGAAGAGGATATACATGATATGATGGATGCATATGTAGAGTAAGAATGATCTGGATAGAAAGGGATTGCAGTTTTAGAATTAGAACTACGTTATATACATCAAACTGACAGTTTAATAAGCCTTGCACAATTTTCATGTAATGAATTGCCTTACAGAGACTGACGGGAGCAGCTCGCCATAAAAAATCCCATATAAACAAGGGATACAGACACTGTCAACACGGAGGTATAGGTATGCCCTCCACAGTAGGTGACACAGTAATTGTTTTAATATATGATAATGAACACATACTAAAGAACTCAAATCTGATCACTGATTGTTGCTGTGGAACTAATTTGCCAGCCATCCAACCAACACTGATAGAGAGAGTGCTTCTTTGTTTTTATTTATGTTTTAGGAACACCAGTGAAAGGGTGCAGGGCAAAGTGACAGACCCAAGCCCTGAAGAAGTTGCTGTAAGTTTTTCTAAGTGGCAACGAAACATGTCGGCTTTTTAACTCTGAGTCTACCCGCAGCCAAGAATAAAGTTAAGAGGGCCAGCGAGTTAGAACTCTTCTTTTTACTTTCACTAACGAAGGGTGGCACTATCTCTGTCATCCTTTTTCACTTTGTTGGGTACAGCCTTGCGGTGCACTAATCTGGTGTACCTGCAGGTACTGTTGCCCTAGCACCCTCACCTGTTTACTTTCTTTTACACTTCACTCTTGGCTCTTGAGTGGTGAACGCTAATGATGAGAACCAAGGCGGCAGGCGAGTACCTTCCTGCAGAGCCTCCATGGTGTTACTCCCGTGAGGCAACCCCACTCTTTTTCTCACCATTTATTTTCTTTTCTTTTCACCATTCAGGTGTTCTATTCTTTCCTCCCGATTGCTTCTCGCTCTAAGACTGGCAGCGGGGCGGTGGTGTAAAGAGCAATACAGGGGAAGAATGCACTCTCTCCTTTGAACAAATAATTAGAATGTGGTGAACCTGGTCTGTAGAAACGAATAGCTTGAAATGCTGGCTATTTCCCAATCCTAAAAATATATAGGAGGGTTTACCAGGCATAACTGTAGCACCAAATGGAACAGGTCTGTGTTGTTGTAAGTATTTAGAGAGGGGGACCACCTGTTTCAAGTATCCCCTTAGCTCCTTTGTGTAACAAGTTGGGAGAGGCAGACCTGCGATAAACTCGTTTATCGCAGGTCTCCCAACGCCTGCTCTGACCAGGTGTTAGGGCATTGATAACATGGGGGTGTGGATCATAACGCTGATTCCACCCGCCCATATTATCAATGCACACATTAGCGCATGAAAACAATGTTTGTTTGCATGCGCTAATGTGCCATATCACTGATTATCGGCGGATTTCATTTCGCCTACATGATGCGCATTGATAATTGCGAGCTATCACGGCGAAAAAATCCGGCGATATGGGAATGCGCGTTGTGCGTGTTCTAACGCACTTCTAGGTAATATGCCCCAGAGTTATTTAAAACTTTTGCTTTACTTCTTTTTTTTCTCTCTAATGCCATTGCAAAGTATTTGTATGAAACTCCAAACCTCAATCTGAAAAAACTTGCAGCAGGCACCTGGAGCTTGTCTGTCTGGTCGTTGTGACCTGCTGTGCTGCTGTGGGGGACAAAAGCTTCCTCTCTGCTCCGACGACTTTTCAATTGCACTGGTCAAAAGACAAACCTCTCTCAAAGGCTCGCTGACACCTTTTGGGGCCCAGGATGGAAGAAGGTGCACCACATGATGGCATCCACCTTACGCCCTCTTGTCATTCTGCAAATAACAATTAATGGGACTAATATGTGGCTTGATCAGACTACCTCTCATCTGAAGCTGGAGATCTATTGGAAAACCAGCCTAGGTATTTGGAGTTTTTTGACCCAAAGTCTAAAAAAATTGGCCCACAAGCTGGCCTCTGCCACAGGCCCCTCGGCAGGGGCCGATTGCCCACCCTGCCAATCCGACCCTGCCTTATACTCGCACTAATTTTGGGTGTGAGTTGAATCTTATTCTCACCTTGGAAAGTGTGCTTACTCCTTCTTTGAATAGTAGGATGCAGACCTTTTCCATGGGTGTAGTATGCCAGGGAAAAGTTTGTGAGTGCTCACAACTTTGCAATTTTTTTGTGTATACTCATTTTCTTTGGTGATGAAATAATCTTATAAACGCTAATGAACTTTTATGAATTTCAAAATGTCATTCTTTCAATCATAAAAGAAATGCTTTGTAAATATTTCCCTTATCATTTTCCTAGGGCATGTAGTGGGACTGGGGAATAAATCTATCAATGTCAGTGTAGTTCCTGATATCGAAATAGTACTGAGACAGCACAATTAGGAGTGTCCAGCACTATCAAAATCCTGTTGAACCAAGGCAAGACTACAGCCCTCATTCTCCTATATCTATCTGATGCGTTCTCTACTGTGTCCCATTCAGCCGCGGTCGGTAGTGGGAATACCTGCCGGGTGGTGACGTGGGGAGGGGCAGGGTGGGGCATAGTTATCTATGGATTACGGAGCTTTACAGGTAAGTAAACATATAAATAAATAAAACAAATTTCACTCCATTGCATTTGGGGATGCAGTGCACGCAACTAAATTTGTTTTATTTAATTATATGTTTACTTGTCTGTAAAGCTCCGTAATGCATAGACTACTACCCCCCACACTTCCCCTATCCCTTCCCACATCACCGCCCGGCAGGTACTCCCACTACCGACCGCGGCTAGTTCCATTTCATTCTTCAGGAAAGGTTGGCAGACATCGGGATGGGTGGTCCTGCTCTTAACTGGATCATGTTTTTTCTAGAGGCAGTGAGCAAGCTGTTTGAATGGGCCCTTACTCATTCTGCAGCAAACCAGTACCCAATGGGGGGTCCACAGAGTTCTTCATTAAGTCAAATCCTGTTCAACATCTATATGGCTGCATTAGCTTACGAGTCTTTGCCTGTAAGGTTCTCTTTTATGCAGACAACACTCAGTGATTTCTCTCCACTGAGCCATTATCCATCTAGCATATATGACGGACACATTTCAAATCTGTTTATACTGGGTCTTTGAGTGGATGAGAGCAAGTTACTTGAAGTGGGAAGTATAACATTACAATGCATGCATATACCACGCCCACCTTTACCACACATTTTTCACAACACATGCTTTACCGCCTCTGAGAAACAGGATTCCTGGTTGGCTGAGGCAGGTACCCAGGCCAAGTAGGAACCATCACTCTAGTCAGGGTAAGCTAGATAAAACACTGAAAGATAACCTGTGCTTACCCTGTGGTAGCAAGACACAGAGCAGTCAGGCTTATCTAAAGAGGCAATGTGTAAAGTATTTGTTTAGCACTTAAATTACAGTAATACAATGAATACACCACAAAAACACTCCACAAAGGTTTAGAAAAATAGACAATTTTTATCTGAGCAGCATAAGACCAAAACAATACAAATCCAATTAGTAGAAGTTAATATATGAACTCTTAAAGATTAAATGCAAAAATAGCCATTAGAAGTCACAAGCGGTCAAAAAGTAACTTGAGCTCATGAGGGACTGTGCAAATCCAAAGTTCAGGCCAACTGCGATCAACGGCAGGATGGCTACAGGATCCAGACAGGTCCTACTAAAGAAATACCTTGGCTTGAGTATTTTTTGACATTGAGAGTCTACTCCATCACTGTTGAGCCGTGCAAAGAGGTCCCGCATCGGCGTCAAGCTCCATTAAAGTGAATGAAATATGTGGTCATTGAGCCATGCAGAGCATTATCGTCGAGCTCTGCAGACTGCGGAACCTGGTGTAGTCGAGCAGCCTCTGCATTAAAGTGCGATGCAGCTGAATTACTCATGCAGTCAATGTAATGCATCAGTTTTTGGTAAAAACAGCTGCAGAGCTCACTTTGTTGAAGGGATTCAGCAGAGTCACAGAACTATGCTTGGGGTCATGAACCTTAGTAGGCAGGGACTTAGTCATCCTACCACCTGAGTACCTATGAGCCCAGGGACAGACTAGCCATTGTGCCTCACTTGCCCTCCTACTCACTCACTGAGGAAAAAGTGATTAGACACCCCAGAACACAACACTCCCGACCCTCTCAGGAATCATGGTTGCAAGACACACCCTTTCGCTCACACTCTCATACCAGTCGGCTATAAGATTTTACAGAGACACTTGAAAAGTTAGAATTTGTATTAACTATTGTGCTCTAGTGTGCAGTATGCATGCCACAACAAGTAGAAAATGCCTAACACAAATATGGTTAGCATAGCAAGTAGTCTGTAAATCATAAAAGGTGCTGTCTTGTATACAACAGTGTAGAGCTTAACCTCCCTCCCCTTCTATAGAAGCAACATGATTATATATTAGAAAATCCATGGGTGTTTGCAGCAGACCCCTTACCTCAGTCTATAAATGGAAAATCTACATCACATACTCTGTCACACTTCCTTCTCTGGAAAACTCCCTCTCCAACTGTTTTTTACCCACCTGTGTATACCTATGTGACCAAAGGACATTTTCCCAAACATCAGCTGCATCTGCATGTTTTTTCTAGGTGCTAGGGCCTGACCGAAACAGAATAATAAGAGGCATTGTTGTTCAACCATGCCTGCAGTGTTCAGACCAAATCCCAGGAAAGAAAAGAACGCAAAAAAAACAGCATGTTCTGTGTGAAAGTTATAGTGTGGCACAAAGCAAAATACGTTAGTATAGTAACGTGCTCAAATCCGAATACAGTCTGCCGAAGGATAATGCTAAAATAGGGAAAATGACAATGGCCACATGGACAATTCATATTTTAACAACAGGAGAGGTAGGGCTAGGAGTCACTCCTCTTCCCCTCGTAAACACTATTAAACAACAAAAGAGTGACTTACGGCGCAAAACAATAGGTAAGGCAAAATCACTGAATTTTGCAGCCAAAAAAGAGGTGGGGGATGGTGGGTGTGTGATTGGTGGAAAAAACCTTTGTTTTTAAAAAGGACCCTTACTCACCAACCTAGTTGGTGACATGCTTCATCATCGGGTTCCCACCAGGGAGACCGAATGTCTCCCCGGTGTGCTACAATGCCTGAATTACAGGGGAATGGGTTTTTTGTGGACTTGTGTGATAGTGCCCAAAAATGTGAATAGTGATTTTAAAAGATGGCGAGCTGTTCACAAAACTAATTTGATCAAAGTGCCAGCCAGCAACCGTTAAAAACAGGTGAATCAGACACTTATTGGTTATAAGATTAAACCAAATGTATCCTAAATAAAAGTGTGAAAAGGTCGACATGTTTCTGCTCTTAAATGCTGGTTCAGCAAAGCTTTCATCAGGACAAAAAAAAAAGCCCGGCGGTATACGCACTCTAAGGCGCACCCTAACCTGGGGGATGTGTGTATGGGATCAGTAAAACTCACGGTTTTACCCGTACAAGCTCTCCCGGGATTTCCAAGGGCCCCAAATCTGGAAAAGAAAATTACACAAACATCAAAATATCAATACATTCATGTTATTCTCTCATCAACAGCGTTCCAAGGGGTATAGCCATCCAAAAACCATTAGTAGTGTGTTATACATGCAATACATTATTAACACCCAGCCGTGACTGTTCAAATAAAATATGGCACTGGTGATTCAAACTCTCGTCACGTGATTACGCCAAGGATTTTTGTGCATTTTATTTGCGTTTCATTAATTTCCCTCATCTGTTGCACCAGTTACATTAAACCGTGCCCCTCGTATGAGGTACGATATCAATAGTGCTATCCCCGTACAAATTAAAATGATGCCACACTCCTCTCGAAAAAAAAATGTTTGGCCACCATAGCATGGAAGAGAAATTGGCATCAAAGTAAACCACTCACATATAAACTAAGTATGTTTTACTTCTTGGGATCCGCGGCAGGGGTATTCTTCTACTCTATTTTATGTTAAGATCGCCTCGGCATGAAGAATACCCCTGCTGCGTTGTAAATGTAGTGTGTTGTAATGGTTGTTTCTCCTGTCAGCACATGCAAAACATACAAGAGCATATACTACTGTTTACTTGCATGGCACCGATCTTAGGGTTACTTACTGTCGGGTAACATATGTAATATAAGGGGAGTTTAAGGCTTGACAAGTAACTTTAACTGCCAAGTCAAGGTGGCAGTAACCTTCACAGACAGACACTGCAGTGGCAGGCCTAGGTCAAGTTAGAAAGGCTTCTTCTGTGGGTGGCACAGCCACTGCTGCAGCCCAATATTAGCATTTGAAGTACAATCCCTGGGTATCCCTGGGTATATGGTGTACCACTTTACAAGGGACTTACCAGTACAACAAATATGTCAATCAGGTATACATCAATGTCATCATGTTTAGGAAAGAAGCACATTTTTGCTCTGGTTAGCAGTTGTAAAGTGCTCAGAGCCCTAAGGCCAACAAAAAGAATAAGTAAAACATGGAGGCAAAAGGCAAAATGTTCAGGGGAAGATCTCCCAAGGATGCCAGGTCCAACATGTGTCCCTCCAAGCTGAAAGTGGGGAGATCTACCCAACCTCTAGGGAGTATTCATCACTAAGGAATAAATAACCTGATAGACCATCAGCATTGGCATGTTCTACCCCAGGTCTGTGTTCCACCCTGAAGTCCATTCCCAGCAGGGATATGGACCACCTCAACAGTTTTGTATTCTCAACCCTCATTTGCAATCCACCTCTGTGCCTGGGAGTAACCTTCTGAACATGAAGACTACAGGTTGTTCTAGGCCCTCCTCGTTAAGCTGGGATAGTACTGCCCCTTTGCCATCTGTCTGAATGATGAACTCCTGTCAGAAATCAGGGGCCTTGAGCACAGGAGCTGTGGACAAGGCTTGCTTTAGGGAGTCAAATGCAGTTTGGCATGTCTCTCTCCAAATAACATTCCTGCTCAACTTCCTTGAAATCAGCTCAGTCAAGGGGGCAACAATGGTGCCATATCCCTTGACAAACCTCCTGTAATATCCAGTGCGGCCCAAGAATTATTTGATGAAATCTGGATTTTGGGTGGCAGTCAGGCCCTGATGGTTTCTATTTTGGTCTGAAGGTGTTGTACCTTCCTCCTCCCTACTAGGTGTCCCAAGTGCACCACATTCCCCTGACCTATCTGTCACTTGCTTGCTTTGATAGTCATGCCTGCCTGATACAGAGCTTGAAGCACTCCCTGGAGGTGAAAAAGTAATCCTTCCAGCTGCTACTGAAGACAGCTATGCCATCCAGATAGCCTCCATACCAGCAATGACATGGCTCATCAGCCTCTGGGAGATAGCAGGGGTGGTATTTAATTCATAGGGCTTCACTCTGAACTGCTAGTGGCCCTCTAGAGTGGAAAATGCTGACATCTCCTTTGCTTCCTCCTTTAGGGTGATCTACCAGTACCCTGGTATCAGATCAAAGGCACAGAGATAATGTGCAGCCCATAACCAAACAACCAACTCATCAGCTCAGGGTGTGGGGCAAGCATCACTCCTGGTCACAGAATTTAGCACTCTGTAATCCACACAGAACCCCAGTTCGGTCTGGTGCCCAGTGGGGCAGATTTTGGTACCAGAACCAGAGGACTGGGCCAGGGGCTGCTGGAGGGGTCTATCAATCCAACTCCATTATTTTTGACATTTCAGCCTTATTGCTGGACCTCACCTTATCTGACAACCTGTATGCTTTATTCTTATCAGGGAGGTTGTCATGGGTACTGTTAGAACTGACACCCTTGGCGTGGTTTTCCCCTATCTTTTTGCCTCTGCCTCCTGTATTTTTGATTCTGTGCTGGATTTCGTTTTTGCTGGTTTAGATGCTTTGGACACTCTGCCACTGCTGATCAGTGCCACAGTGTAAGTGCTCCCTATGGAAATTATCACATTGATTGGATGCACTTGATTGGCATATTTGTATCACCACAAAGTCCCTAGTAAAGTGCACTGGATATGCCAGGGCTGGTGATGACAGATGCTACTAGTGGGCCTGCAGCACTGATTGTGCCACCCACATGAGTAGCCCTAAAATGGTGTCTCATGCCTGCCACCGCAGTGCCTGTGTGCAGTCAGTGAACTGCCATGTCCTCCTGGCCAGTGTCCCCACTGGCTGTGCCTAACCCTTCCCTTTATGTACACATTGGTCATTCCTATGGAAAGCTCAAGATAACCCCCTGGGCAGGGTGCAATGTATAGGAAAGGTAGAGCAATGACTAGTGCAGGTAACATGCTCTGGTAGTGAATGGCTGGCAGCCATTTTGTGTGCTCACTCCTGCAAGGTTATCTTGCTCCATAGACTAACATGGGGGAGGCTGGTCCCAATGGATACCAGCCTATCTTCCCACAGGAACAAGATGGGACATAAGTGACTGATATCCCTGAACTCAGAATTCAATAACACATCTTTTAGGAAAGGTTGTTTTTAAATTCTGTGTTTGAGAACAGTACTTTTAGGAAGTGGCTGTTCTCTTGTCTAACCTTTCTGTGTGCCTGGGCCTGCTTGTGGATTGACTGTCTGGTTTGAGGGTGACAGGGGCTGGGGAGCCCCCAGGAAGTTGTCTGAGTCAGCCCGTGGTTGAATGACTGCATCTGCAACTAGAGTGGTGGGAGGAGATAGCACCTGGGAGTGAATAGGGCTGTGCCTGCCTGCCACAATGCTGGCTCCCCCTCCTGCTGGGTGGCTGTCGCCTCTGCCCCTCACACTGAAAGGAAGGAAGAAGCCAGGAAGCCCAAGTGCTCCAGCAACACCCAGAACTGGTTTAGACCGGGCTCAGGGCACACTTGCACAAAGACTTCAAAGACTTTTAGGGGTATAAGGGAAAGACCCCTGACAACAGATTATCAGATTCTACAATCAAGAGGAACCTCTGCCAGAAGAAGGACTGCTGAAGAAACTGAGGAAGACTGCCCTTGCTGTGTGCTCTGGGGCTGACCTGTTTTGCTGTTCATCTGAAGGAGAGAAGAAGGGGACTTTGCTGTGTGCTGTGACCCCTGCCTGCCTGACCTACAAGACTTTGTTGTGTGCTGTGTCTTTAACAGAATCTCCAAGAGCCTGAGAAGAGCTGGCCTCCCGCCCTGGAACCCAGGGTCAAAAGGTTCCATAGAAACTAAGAGACGCTGTGAAGATCATGCTGTGGTTCGCCGGGTGCGTGAGTTTTCAACTGCTGGCCGAGGCGGAGATCAGTGTGCTCATCGGCAAACATTCTACGAGGACCTGAGGATCCTGGTGCCTCCCCTCGTGGGCTTTACCCCAAAGAAGATCTTGTGGCTGTGAGGGCGGTCTATTGCGACCTGCGCCCCTGAAATCAATGTGCCGCAGAGTATCCCTCTTGCCTGGGTCCTGAAAGCGCCCGACGACCTCGCTGTCCCTTGCTGGGGCCGCGGAGATGGAGATCGAAGCCGCTGTGTCCCCATTGGCTGGAAGAAAAGAGCCTCCTCAGTAAACGCCGCGCTGGGATTGACCCAGTGCCGCCGCGTCATCATCGGAGCCGCGCTGTGAGTGGCTGAGGTCTCCGTGTCACCAGGGGCTCGTCCCGGGAGCCGCACTGCCATTGGCTGACTCCCCAGTGTCTGCGAGGGCTCGTCTGTGGAGCGCGACCTCATTGATCCCCACCAGGAAAGCCTCGTCGGAAGAAGCCAGAGCCACAACGAAAGAGAGACCCATCCTCGCCGAGGGAGCCGCACAAACCTTCCCCAAGCCTACCGTCTTCACGTCTGCCCTGTGGTTCACCCAGAGAGAGAGGAGTGAGCAATCCCCGGCCTACCGTCTCCACACCTGAAAGGTGTTACACTCCCCGCCGCTCGTAGGAGATCGAGAGCGGGAGGAGAGCTGGGGGGACCGGCTGAGGGAGCTGAAGGGGAGGTTATTTCCATAAAGAGGCTCCGGGGCAACCACACTTAGAGCGCTTCATGAACACAGTGCTAGATACGGCAAGAGAGCTGCTTCTGAAAGCGTAGAGCCTACACATTTACTCCTGTGAGATTTGTGGACTAAGATTGAACTGTGACTTCCTAGAATAGCGTGCAACTATTTAAGAGAGTGAAGAAATCATATAATTATCTACAAGTGGTTCTAATTTGCTGAAACTAGATAAAGTTATATTTTTATATACTTACCTGTGTGGTCTAAGTTTTTGGTGTACTTTGGGGTCATTGTGTGGGTTAAGTGCAAATATTACACATTGCCTTGGGAATAAGCCTGCCTGCTCGTGCCAAGCTACCTAGGGGGTGAGCAGAGGTTATCTACAGTGTACGTCCCTTTACCCTGACTAGAAGTAAGGGTCCCTACTTGGTCAAAGGTACTTACCTCTGCCAATTAGAGACCCCCAGTTCTAACATTGTTGGACAGCTGTGAGGATTTTGAACCAGTATTTGCACTTGACCTACAGTGATTTTATGTACACCACTAGTCTAGTTTAGCGCAGACCACGTCGCAAAGCCTAGGAAGCATCATGTCTCAGAAGGAAGTAATTGAAGAGGCAGAATTGGAGTTTGAGATTCAGGATTTGCTCACATACAAGAAGGAACTCTTGAAACAATTCTGCAAAAAGCTTGGATGTCCCATGAGGGGCAGCGCAAACAAGGTAGAGCTACAGAAAGCTCTGAGGACCTGGTGGGAGGCCCAACTAGTTGCGCCAGAGGATGCTACTGGAGAGGGGGATGCACAGGAGAATGGTTTTGAATCCCAGGATTTACCTGTGAATAGGCCAGCTTCTAGGGCTGGCAGCAACCATTCCAGTAGGGGTTTTTCTCCAGAGGAGCTGGAGGAGAATCAAAGGAAGATGGCTCATGAGTTAGAGCTCTTTAAACTCAAGGCTCAAGCAGAGGAAAGGAAGTTACGCCTTGACACTGAGAAAAGAGCGGAGGAGAGCAGGAACGCTCTCGCTTTGGAGGTAAAGAAACCCCAGTGGGCTCATGAGTTGAGTCTAAGGGAACTGGATCTCAGATCTAAGCAAGTGGAGCCCAGCTCCAATGGTGGCAGCGCACAGCCAGTGCAGGCGGGTAAGGTGCACATACCCAAAGATTTGGTGCGGAATTATCAGAGGGGTGAGGATATCTATGCATGGTTTAGATCCTATGAGCTTGCCTTGAAGATGAATGAAGTGCCTGAGAAGAGTTGGGGGCCAGGTTGGTGGAGGCATTTTGAGGCCTGTGGGAGGGATGTATTGGCACCCTTAGAAGAAGCAGGTACCTTAACCTACCCCGCTATGAAGGAGGCTTTATGCCTCAGGTATGGGCATACTCCAGAACAGTACCGCCAGAAGTTTAGGAACTTCAAGAAACTTGATTCTAGTACTTGGGTGGAATGTGTGAGTTTGTACACGCGTGCACTGGAAGGTTGGATAAAAGGCAGCAAAGTAACTGATTATGTAGGGTTGTGTTTAATTGATTAGTTGGGAGCACTTGAGTAGTCTATGTGTTCCAGAGCTGCGCCAGCATCTTTTAGACAGCAAGTTTACTGATCCCAGTGAGCTTGCTAAGGAGGCGGACCGCTGGACAAGCACCAGGGTCCACAAGGGGGTGATAAGTACCCCAGCCAAGGGTGGACAGGGTCCCCAGCAGAAGAGTGTAAGGGACAAGGGTAACCAAAAAGAGTTCTCTAAAGGGCCCCAAAATAGTTCCCAGGAGAAAGAGTCCCAACCCTAAGGGCAGACAGGATAACAGAGCTCAGCCTACTTGCTATGCATGTAGAGAAGTGGGGCACATTGCCTCTAAATGTCCCAACAAACCTCCAGCACCCACTGGTGCTCCAGCCCCAGGGTTATCCAGTGTAGCTTTGGGAGGGGATTTGATTTCCAGTGGGGAGGAGGGGTTAGCAGTGATGAACCTTGTCTCTTTAGGAGACCAAGAGATGGTCCAGGAAACCTTGCTGCCCCTTAACACTAAAAAATATGGGCAGAAGGTGACCATCAATGGAAAAGAGATAGAGGCTCTGAGAGACAAAGGGGCCAGCTTGACATCTGTAAGGTGTCAGTGGGTGTCTGAGGAGCAGATTATTCCCAATGTACTCCGTCCTGTGGTGGCAGGTGACAGTTCAGTGCGCCTCTGCAAGTTGGCACGTGTTCCTTTTGAATGGGGTGGAGTCTCTGGTCTTTTGGAAGTTGTTGTCAGTGATGCCTTGCCTGTAGACTGTCTATTAGGTAACGACCTGGAGAGCTCTCCATGGAAGGATGTAGAGCACAGAACTCATTTGGAGATGTTGGGCTTGCCAGCGTGGATCTGTGTGAACACACATGCTATGGCAGCCAGTAGGGGTGAATCAGCAGAACTGGAGCCTGGAACAATGGCCCAGGGACCTGCCAAGAGAGGGAGAGGCAGAGGGCGTGGGAAACCAGCCCCCGCAGTTCCCATGGTACAGGAAGAAGCAGAACATGAGGGGGATGCCCTGAAACCTACAGGGGAGCAGGTGGCCGAACTGAGGGAATTACCTGAGCTCACCCATTGGCAGCAAGAGGGTAGTCCCTCCAGGGAGGAGATCTGACAAGCGCAGAAGGAATGCCCTTCCCTCATTGGTGTGCGGCAGCAGGCTGCAGATCAGGCAGCAGGCCTAGGGTCCAAGGAGCATTTTGGTTACTGGGAAGATGACTTACTCTATAGTGAGCCTAAGTTTGCTGAGCCCGGTGCAGCCCATGTGCTGGTGGTACCCGAGCGCTTCAGGAACTTCCTAATGGGTCTGGCTCATGACGTGCCTCTCGCGGGACATCTGGGGCAAGACAAGACCTATCACTGACTTGTCACCCACTTTTACTGGACCCAGATGAAGAAGCACGTTGGTGCCTTTTGTAAATCTTGCCAAACCTGTCAGGCAGGTGGCAAAAGCAGAGGGAAGTGCCTGGCACCCATCCAACGCTTTCCTGTGGTAAGCACCCCTTTTGAGCGGGTGGGCATCGAAATCGTGGGGCCCCTGGACCCCAAGACAGCCTTAGGCAACAGGTTTATCCTGGTCTTGGTGGACCATGTCACCTGGTACCCGGAAGCAGTCCCTCTCAGGACAGTCACATCCCCCGTGGTGGGCCGTGCCTTAATGGGGGTCTTTTCCCGAGTGGTGTTCCCCAGAGAGGTGGTCTCCGACTGGGGTACAAACGTCATCTCTAGGTACATGAAGTCTCTGTGGGAGGAGTGTGGGGTGACATACAAGTTCACCACTCCTTACCACCCTCAAGGAAATAGGTTGGGTGAAAGGTTCAACCACACCCTAAAAGGCATGATTATGGGCCTAGAAGAACCCATGAAACAGAAGTGTGACGTCTTGTTACCATGCCTGTTGTTTGCCTACAGGGAGGTGCCTCAGAAATCCTTAGGGTTCAGTCCCTTTGAATTACTGTATGGCCACCCTGTCAAAGGACCTCTCACTCTGGTGAAGGAGGGGTGGGAGAAATCCCATGGGAAAACCCCCCAGGATGTGTTCAGCTATGTGCTGGCCATCCGCAACCAGACAAAGCGCTTCAGGAAGCTCGCTCAAGAGAACCTGGAGGCTAGCTAGGAGGAAATGAAAAGATGGTAGGACCAGAATACCCCTCTGGTTGAGTTCCACCCTGGTCAGAAAGTGTGGGTGATGGCGCCGGTGGAGCCTTGCGCGCTCCGTGACAAGTGGACCGGGCCATATGAGGTGGTAGAGCGCAAGAGCGAAGTTACCTACCTGGTTAACATGAAGACTCCCAGGCAGCCCCTGAGAGTGTTGCACGTGAACCACCTCAAACCCCACTTTGAGAGGTCTGAAGTGACTATGCTCATGGCTACAGATGCTGGAGGGGAAGAGGATAGTGATCCTCTCCCTGAAATCCTGGCAACCAAGGAGCAAGACGGGTCAGTGGATGGTGTGGTCCTCTCGCCCACCCTGACCCCAGAGCAGCAGAGGGACTGTCACCAGGTCTCGGGTCAGTTCGCCTCCCTGTTCTCCCTGACCCCAGGTGTCACTAACTGGTGCGTCCTCGATGTGGACACTGGAGATAGTCTGCCTGTGAAGCAAACATTTTACAGGGTGGCTGACAAGGTCAGAGCCAGCATCAAGCAAGAGGTTTCCAAGATGTTGGCACTAGGGGTAATTGAGCCCTCCAGCAGCCCCTGGGCTAGCCCACGGGTCTTAGTGCCTAAGAAAGCTGCTACACCCGGGGGCCCCCCAGAACTCCGGTTCTGCGTGGACTACCGTGGGCTCAATGAGGTCACCAAAAATGACGCACCTCCCATCCCCAGAGCTGATGTGCTCGTGGATCGGTTGGGAGCTGCCCAGTACCTCAGCACCTTTGATTTGACTTCAGGGTACTGGCAGATTGCCTTAACTGAGGGGGCCAAGGAGAGGTCAGCATTTGCAATGCCAGAAGGGCACTTCCAGTTCCGAGTCATGCCCTTCGGGTTGAAAAAAGCCCCTGCCACATTCCAGAGACTGGTCAACCAGGTACTGGCTGGGTTGGAGCAATTCAGCGCCGCATACCTGGATGGCATTGCTGTGTTCAGCTCCACTTGGGATGAACACCTGCAACACCTCTGTGAAGTGTTGAAGGTCCTGTAAAAGGCAGGCCTCACTATCAAGGCCAGTAAGTGCCAGATAGGGCAGGGATCAGTAGTGTACTTGGGACACCAGGTGGGGAGCGGCCAGGTTGCGCCCCTACAGGTAAAGATTGATACCATTCTGGCTTGGGAACCTCCCAGGACCCAGACAGAGGTGAGAGCCTTCCTAGGCCTCACCGGGTTCGTCAAAGGATATGGCACCATTGTTGCCCATTTGACAGAACTAACCTCTAGAAATCAGCCCAGGAAAGTGAATTGGACCGAGGCTTGTCAAACTGCTTTTGATGCCCTGAAAACTGCCATGTGCACAGCACCGGTGCTTAGGGCACCTAACTTTTCCAGTGAGTTCATAGTGCAGACAGAACTTCAGAGCAAGGCGTGGGAGCAGTACTCTTACAGATCAACGACGAGGGCGGAGACCAACCTGTAGCTTCCATTAGTATGAGGCTACTCCCCAGGGAACGGAGATGGAGTGCGATTGAAAAGGAAGCTTTTGCTGTGGTCTGGGCTCTGAAGAAGCTGAGGCCCTACCTGTTTGAAACTCACTTCCGTGTTCAGACCGACCACAGGCCCCTCAGATGGTTAATGCAGATGAGGGGTGAAAATCCCAATCTGTTGAGGTGGTCCATCTCCCTACAGGGAATGGACTTTAGGGTGGAACACCACCCTGGTACAGAGCACGCCTACGCTGATGGTCTGTCCAGATTCTTCCGCCTTAGTGAAGAGGACTCCCTAGAGGTTGGGTAGTTCTCTCCTCTTTCAGCTGGAGGGGACACATGTTAGACCTGACACCCTTGGCGTGGTTTTCCCCTATCTTTTTGCCTCTGCCTCCTGTATTTTTGATGCAGTGCTGGATTTCGTTTTTGCTGGTTTAGATGCTTTGGACAGCTTGAAGCACTCCCTGGAGGTGAAAAAGTAATCCTTCCAGCTGCTACTGAAGACGGCTATGCCATCCAGATAGCCTCCATACCAGCAATGACATGGCTCACCAGCCTCTGGGAGATAGCAGGGATGGTATTTAATTCATAGGGCTTCACTCTGAACTGCTAGTGGCCCTCTAGAGTGGAACATGCTGACATCTCCTTTGCTTCCTCCTTTAGGGTGATCTACCAGTACCCTGGTATCAGATCAAAGGTACAGAGATAATGTGCAGCCCATAACCAAAACAACCAACTTATCAGCCCAGGGCGTGGGGTAAGCATCACTCCTGGTCACAGAATTTAGCACTCTGTAATCCACACAGAACCCCAGTTCGGTCTGGTGCCCAGTGGGGCAGATTTTGGTACCAGAACCAGAGGACTGGGCCAGGGGCTGCTGGAGGGGTCTTTCACTCCAACTCCATTATTTTTGACATTTCAGCCTTATTGCTGGACCTCACCTTATCTGACAACCTGTATGCTTTATTCTTAACAGGGAGTTTGTCATGGGTACTGTTAGACCTGACACCCTTGGCGTGGTTTTCCCCTATCTTTTTGCCTCTGCCTCCTGTATTTTTGATGCTGTGCTGGATTTCGTTTTTGCTGGTTTAGATGCTTTGGACACTCTGCCACTGCTGATCAGTGCCAGAGTGTAAGTGCTCCCTATGGAAATTATCACATTGATTGGATGTACCTGATTGGCATATTTGTTTCACCACAAAGTCCCAAGTAAAGTGCACTGGATGTGCCAGGGCTGGTGATGACAGATGCTACTAGTAGGCCTGCAGCACTGATTGTGCCACCCACATGAGTAGCCCTAAAATGGTGTCTCAGGCCTGCCACCGCAGTGCCTGTGTGCAATCAGTGAACTGCCATGTCCTCCTGGCCAGTGTCCCCACTGGCTGGGCCTAACCCTTCCCTTTATGTACGCATTGGTCACCCCTATGGAAGGCTCAAGGTACCACCCTGGGCAGGGTGCAGTGTATAGGAAAGGTAGAGCATGTATTAGTGCAGGTAACATGCTCTGGTAGTGAACATCAGCCGTTCTGTGTGCTCACTGCTGCAAGTTTATCTTGCTCCACAGACTAACATGGGGGAGGCTGGTCCCAATGGATACCAGCCTATCTTCCCACAGGAACAAGAAGGGACATAAGTGATTGATATCCTTGAACTCATAATTTAATAACACATCTTTTAGTAAAGGTTGTTTTTAAATTCTGTGTTTGAGAACAGTACTTTTAGAAAGTGGCAGTTCTCTTGTCTAACCTTTCTGTGTGCCTGGGCCTGCTTGTGAATTGACTCTCTGGTTTGAGGGTGACAGGGGCTTGGTAGCCCCCAGGAGGTTGTCTGAGTCAGCCCGTGGTTGAATGACTGCATCTGCAACTAGAGTGGTGGGAGGAGATAGCACCTGGGAGTGAATAGGGCTGTGCCTGCCTGCCACAATGGCTCCACCTCCTGCTTGGTGGATGTCGCCTCTGCCCCTCACGCTGAAAGGAAGGAAGAAGCCAGGAAGCCCAAGTGCTCCAGCAACACCCAGAACTGGTTTAGACCGGGCTCAGGCCCACTTGAAAAAAAGACTTCAAAGACTTTTAGGGGTATAAGAGAAGGACCCCTGACAACAGATTTTCAGATTCTACAATCAAGAGGAACCACTGCCAGAAGAAGGACTGCTGAAGAAACTGAGGAAGACTGCCCTTGCTGTGTGCTCTGGGGCTGACCTGTTTTGCTGTTCATCTGAAGGAGAGAAGAAGGAGACTTTGCTGTGTGCTGTGACCCCTGCCTGCCTGACCTACAAGACTTTGCTGTGTGCTGTGTCTTTAACAGAATCTCCAAGGGCCTGAGAAGAGCTGGCCTCCTGTCCTGGAACCCAGGGTCAAAAGGTTCCATAGAAACTAAGAGACGCTGAGAAGATCGTGCTGTGGTTCGCCTGGTGCGTGAGTTTTCAACTGTTGACCGGGGGCAGAGATCGGTGTGCTCATCGGCACACATTCTACGAGGACCGGAGGATCATGGTGCCTCCCCTCGTGAGTTTTGCCCCAAAGAAGATCTTGAGGCTGTGAGGGCGGCCTATTGCGACCTGCGCCCCTGAAATCACTGTGCCGCCTGAAAGCGCCCGACGAACTCACTGTGCCTTGCTGGGGCCGGGGAGACAGAGATCGAAGGCTCTGCGTCCCCATTGGCTGGAAGAAACGAGTCTCCTCAGTAAACGCCGCGCTGGGATTGGCCCAGCGCCGCCGCGTCATCATTGGAGCTGCGCTGTGAGTGGCTGAGGTCTCAGTGCCATTGGCTGACTCCCGAGTGTCTGGGAGGGCTTGTCTGTGGAGTTGCGACCTCATTGGTCCACACCAGGAAAGCCTTGTCGGAAGACGCCGGAGCCGCAAAGAAAGAGAGACCCGTCCTCGCCAAGGGAGCCGCACAAACCTTACCCAAGCCTACCGTCTTCACGTCTGCCCCGTGGTTCACCCAGAGAGAGCGGAGTGAGCAATCCCCGGCCCACCGTCTCCACACCTGACAGGTATTACGCTCCCCGCCGCTCGTAGGAGATCGAGAGCGGGCAGAGAGCTGGAGGGACTGGCCGGGGAAGCTCAAGGGGAGGTTATTTGCATAAAGAGGCTCCGGGGCAACCGCACTGAGAGCGATTCGTGAACACAGCGCTAGAAACGAAAAGAAGCTGCTTCTGAAAGCGTACAGCCTACACATTTACTCCTGTTAGATTTGTGGACTAAGATTGAACTGTGACTTCCTAGAATAGCGTGCAACCATTTAAGAGATAATTATCCTGCAAGTGGTTCTAATTCGCTGAAACTAGATAAAGTTATATTTTTATATACTTACCTGTGTGGTCTCAGTTTGTGGTGTAGTAACGGGTCATTGTGTGTGTTAAGTGCAAATATTACACATTGCCTTGGGGATAAGCCTGCCTGCTCGTGCCAAGCTACCTAGGGGGTGAGCAGGGGTTATCTACAGTGTGTGTCCCTTTACCCTGACTAGAAGTAAGGGTCCCTACTTGGTCAAAGGTACTTACCTCTGCCAATTAGAGACCCCCAGTTCTAACAGGTACACAGGTGGATAGTCACAGGCATGAGGGAGAACAAAGAAGAGTATTGCCCCAACACATTGTGGTAGTCTCTCTGTGGTTCAGGAGTTTGAGTGGGGGAAAGGATTACTCCTTCCACAGACCCATTCTTGCCCTTGAAGTTCAAGAGGTCAGGGAGAGCTTCCCACTCCGTTTCCTCTTCTCCATCAGTCACCAGCAGCATGGTAAGCTCAGACCTCTCAAAAATTGGTTTGAGGTGTGTTAGATCTGAGGGTCTCTAGTTGGCAATGGTATTCACCTTTGTCCAAATATTGACCCTTGCTTCTAAATCAGGATAAGGGGATTAAACTCCTAAATAACCCCTGCTCACCCCCTTGGCAGCTTGGCATGAGCAGAAAGCCTTATCTCAGAGGCAGTGTGTTAAGCATTTGTGAATATACACAGTAATACAGTGAAAACACTACAGATGGACACAACACAGGTTTTATAAAAAAATAAGTATTCTTTATATAGACTTAACACAAGACCACAAACGACAAAAATCCACAATACTGTACTTAAGATTGACTTAAAGATGGCTAAAGTTATATAGTTCAAGTTGGTGATAAATGCAACAAAGTTCTCAACAAAGTACCTGTATGCGTAACGTAAAATGAACAAAAGGCTTGCAAAAGGGGAGATGCGTTGGTTCCGTGATTCGGAGGAGATGATTCGTCGCGCCTCAATGCTTGGGCAGAGATGGGGATGCGTTGTGATCCTTACCGGTGCGGGGTTGATGAGTGGATTCTCGGCTTGCAGTCCGGTTGCGATGGGCAAGATGGCGCCTTGATGCGATGCGACAATACTGGTGCAATGCAAGAAGATGGCGCCCTTGATGTGATGATGCAACAGTGATGCGTAGACGCCCTGGCAACCTGGCGATAACTCTGTACTTTGGAGCTGCGACAGGCCCTGGGATACACTTCTCCAGTGATGCGATGGCGACTCTCTCAATGGCGTCAAGCTTCTCTGGTGATGCCACAGCAGGCAGCTTCGACAAAGACACACTTCCTGGGAGATGCGGCGGTGGCACGCTTCTCCAGTGATGCGACAAGCTCAGCTCTGGCGGCGGCGCGCTTCTTCTCGTTACGACGCGCTTCCACCTCCAAGCGACATGCACACTTCTGCAGTTAGAATTCCCAGCAAGGAAATTAAGGGGGGAGCTAGCTATGCAGTCTTTTGTCCCTGAGACTTCAGCAGGAGGCAAGCACAAATTCAAGCCCTTGGAGAATATTCTGTAAGATGATGAAAGTCCTTAACAAGTTCCTTCTCCTTTTCCTTGGCAATAAAGAAACCACTGCAGGCCAACCTAGCAAACAGCACACTGGCAGAGGGACAGTTCCAACTCCTGCAGCTTCCTTGGCAAAAGGTTTCTTGTTCCCAGAAGTGATCTAAAGTTCTTGGGTCTGAGTCCCAATATTTATACCCAGAAATCCTTTGTTCTCTGAAGGCAGAGAGGTCTCTGCCGAGTCCAAACAATTTCATGAGCACTTTGTTTACAGGACTCCTTCTTTCCTTTCACAGTTCAGGGCAAAAACATCAGACGCCCTACAGGAGGTGGAGCCAGCATCGTGGAGGGAAAGCACAGCCCTGGGACATTTTGTTGACATGATTCCTTCACTTCATTCACAGTGCAGGGCAGAGACATCAGCCGCACCCCAGGGGGTGGAACCAGCATTGTGGAGGGAAGGCCCAGCCCCATTCAGGTCCCAGGTGCAACTTCTCCCTTCCATCTAGATGCAGATCTCTCTATTCACCACAGGGCTGACTCATTCAGTCTCCTGGAATCTCCCCCAGCCCTGTCACTCAAACTCCAGACAAGGAATACACAACCTAGCAGAGGCAGCCTTTGGATAGTTAGGCAAGAAAATACCTACTTTCTAAAAGTGGTATTTTCAAACACAGAATGTTAAAATCAACTTTACTAAAATATGTATTTTATCATTCTGAGTTCAGACTTACTAAATTCGAATTTCTACCATGTTCCCTGAGTCAGTTAGGATTATAAAATGTAATAATCTAACTGCCCATTCTGGTCTATTGAGAACAGGTAGCTTTGCAATACTGAAAAACGAAAATGGTTGTAATTCACTATTAGGACATGCTACACACACCAGGGTATGTCCTACCTTACACTTACAATGCACTCTGCCCTTGGGCCTACCATAGGTGTGTCTGATATGAATCAAAGGGGATGTTTAGGGACTGGCAAGTGGGTGCACTTGCCAATTCGACATGGCAGTCACAGACTGCACACAGGCCTTGCAATGGCAAGCCTGAGACACATTTTAGAAGCTGCTTCTGTGAGTGGCACAACCAGTGCTGCAAGCCCACCAGCAGCATTTGATTTACAAGCCCTGGGCACACATGGTGCACTGTACTAGGGTCTGACAAGTAAATTAAATAGCCCAATAACGGAATCACTAATTAGAACATCAATTTAAGATAGGAAGCACTTGCACTGTGGCACTGAATGGCAGTGGCACAATGCCCAAAGCATATAACCAGCAAAAACATAACAAAAACAGAGGAGGCAACCAGTAAAAATGGAAGGGAGACTCACACCTATGATGCCAGGTCTAACAAGGTGATTTACATGCAGCTCGAAGTGGGTTGCATAGGGGTCTTGAGGTCCACCAGGTATGTGACCTTATCCTTTCTTTCAATCACCTCCTATGGCCCATTACATCAATCATGGAGGGCCCTGGTCTCTACTGGCTCCATCCCCCACACTTTCTGACTAGGTTAGAATTCAACAGTGGTACATTTTTTGTCATACCACACCTTCATGACTTCCTGGATGGCTTCAAAGTTATTAGAAGTTTTTGTATACACCTTAGCCATCTGGCTTCTAATTGGCCAGCATTCAGCTATTTAAATCCTGGGTACCTTCCTGGGAGCTTGCTCCTACCCTTCTTTCACTTGACTCAGAGGTCCTTTGACTGGGGGCCCATACAAGGGCTACAACCCACTTCTCTCTGTGGCACCTATCTGTAAATGAACAACTGGCATGGTAAGAGGATATCCCACTTTTTCCTCAGTGCCTCAGGTAGTTCTCTGATCATGCCTTATAGGATCTTGTTGATACTCTCAACAAGCCCATTGGCTTGTAGATGGTAAGCGGTGGAACACTTGTATGATACCCACACTCCTTCCACATTGACTGCATATAGGCAGATCTGAAGGTTGTGTCCCTCTCAGACACAGCTTCCTGGGGGAAACCCACATGAGTAAAAATCCCCATCAGGGCCTTGGCCACTGTGGGTTAAGTAGTAGTCCTCAGAAGGATTGCTTCTAGGTACCTAGTGGCAGGATCCACCAGAACCAGGATGAATCTGTTGCCTGATGCAGTATGGAGATTCATTGGCCCTACAATGTTTATGCCTACCCTCTCAAAGGGAATGCTAACAACAGGCAAGGGATTGTGGGGGCTTTAAGCTTGTGCCCAGTCTTTCCGCTGGCCTATTTGGTCACACAAGTCCCACAGAATTCCCCTGAGGAATTCTTGACCCTAGGCTAATAGAAGCGGCAGACAAGCCTTGCAAGGTCTTGTCTTGGCCTAGGTGTCCTGCCAGGGGACTCTGTGAGCCAGCTCCAGTAGGAAGGCCATGTAGCACTGGGAGACCACTAGTGCCCATGAGGTCCCATTCCCAGGAGCCTTAGGGTCAAGGTACCATAGGTTGTTCTCCCAGTAAATTTGATGACTACCAGATGCATCACCTCCTTCTTGGGCTTCAGCCTGTGGCCTCATCTTCACAAGGTGCCATACAGAACTTCTCATTGGTGGGTGTTTCTCCCACATGCTATCCAGCAAGCTCATGTAGGTTACCTAGGGAAGCAATGTCCTCCTCATTGGACCCCGGGTGGCTACCGCAGGTGCCCCATCCATCTCACTGGAGGCACATTCAGGGGCTGGTTTATCACATCCACTGCCTTTCACCTTCTTAGCAGCTTCCTGGGTCATTGTTCCAGGCTCCAGCCCTTCTTGACTTTACTTCCAGGCAGCCTTGGACCTTGGTGTGTCCCAGATCCACTCAGGTAACCTACCATCTCCACATAAGCCTTGAGCTCCACCTCCATTTGCTTTGATTTAGCGAATTGGCTTTTGAGGCATGTTTTTAGCTATGATTAGTATCTGTGTTGTAATTCAAAAACACTTAGGAGCCTGTTTTTAAAATGTTTCTAACTACCACCATATTCCTGAAATAGACGCACCAGGATGCACACTGATTGGTTGGGTAAGGTCCAATCAGCTGTGAGGTGCACAGAGCATGTTAGAGCTCCGAACCAGTAAATGTACCTCGCAGATCAGCTGTGCTCATATTTGTTTTGATTAGGGAATTTCCTAAATAGCGTACATTCATGTAATGGATGCGCTGGAATGCACACTGATTGGTTGGGAACGGTCCAGTCACCTTCGAGGTGGGTGGAGCCTATTGGAGCTAAGAGCCCAAAAATATGCTTTGCAGAGTGGCCGTGCAGTGTATGCGCATTGCACAGGCACTGCTGGTGTGCCGAAGGAATGCCTAATGCAAGCCAATGTGCATCTACACAATGACTAGTACCAGCCCCCCTGCCCATGACATTCCAGGTCATTTTCTTTCCTCAAAATACCTGCTATTTTGTAAACTTTCAGTCCCTCTTTGTGACTGCATGTGGGATTCATCTATTATCGAGGATCCCCTATCTTGCATTAGGTGCAAAGGCAAGTTTGGTCCCTGAATAAAGACATGCTTTGCCTGAAATCAGCCTACATTACAAGCCATTATCAATGGGGGTTATAAACACCCACTCTCATGCACAGGAGGTATATGACTTAAATGAGAAACTACAACTAGATTTTCTGTTCATTACTGAATAATGGCTCAAATAATGGTGCAACCCAGACATTGTTTTCTCCCTTCCCACAGGCTACACCATCATAGGAAAGATAGGGAAGGTATGTGTGGGTGGTCTTGCTATCATCTGTGATATTTTTCAATGTTCCACCTTCCATTTAGATTCTCTGAAAGGTGCTTAAAACCGCAGCTTTTGCTTTAAAATCAGCCCATCTCAATCCTTTGCAGGTGGTCTAGTATATCATCCTCCAGCCCCAGGATTGACCTTTTTAGGTTTCATAGGAGAGGCAGTGACACCTTTTTTTACTGCACTTTGATAATTTCACTGGACTTGATGATTTCACTTATCACCTTGAGACCAGCAATAACTTTAATGTATCAATTTTTATCAATACTTTAACCCCTTGCAAGCTGGTGATGGCTCCCGTCCGTCATGGCACACAGTGCTCGTGTGCTGATGACGGCCGGGAGCTGTCACGACCACGCCCGCGATCGGAATGTGCCGCACAGGAGCGGAATTCCGACTGCAGGCAAGGGGTTAAACATCATTGGTCTCAATTAGTTAGTCACATTTCCTATGCATACTGCAGGTCACACCTTAGATGTGATCTGTTCTAATCACTGCAGTCTGCCAGTTGGAACACCCATTCACCAGTCTTGGTCAGGCCACTTCTTGATGCCTTTTAAAATTGCCATTGATCCAGATAATTTTCCCTTGTCCACCATAACCACCTATTTGTACATACTTCGCAAATGGGGCAAGCTGTTGACTGACCGTAATTTAATTCCACATCTTGCGTCCCCCACTCCTACTCCTTCGGGAAATTTAATTGAAGACCTCTTTTCTTTAAGTAACAGGATTAGGAACACAGCCACTGACTTAGTTACTGTTACATCTGTTAAGAATTACAGATCACATCCTTCAGCCCAATGGATCTCCCCGACGGTAGCAGAACAATGGCTGATCTGTAAACAAGCTGAATGCAAATGACAGTGAGCCTATAATACCAAGAACTGGCTCATTTTAAAACCATTCAAAAAGTTTATCACCACACATATTGAAGAAGCACATTGTGATTTCAAAGCTATTTTCAACATCTTCAAATCTTTCCTATAACCTAAAGCTTCAGTCAGAAACATTCCCTGTCCGAAATCCTACACAACCAGATTTCTTCTTTTTTTAAGAGAAAATACAGTCCTTCCAATGGTGCTTGTCAACTACCACACCTTTTTGACCATGGTCCTACCAGATGCCCTTTCAAAGGAAGGGATTGAAGACTTGGAGCCTCATTTATGAGGCTGTGCGTCACTTTTACGCCGCTGGAGCGTCACTTTTTGTGACGCACCAGTGGCATAAAAAATGCACCTTGTTACGCCATATTACAAAGTGACACATCTAGGTAGATGCGCTTACAGATATGTCAGAAATACTGACGTATCTGTAACTCCTTGCAACATGATGCGTCATACATTAAATATGACGCATCAGGAATGTTGCAAGGAGTGCGCACTGAGAAGTGACACATCGCTGCTTTCACGCAGCGATGCGTCATTTCTCATAAATGAGGCCCTTGGTATCTTTTCAGGAGATCAGGAGATTACTCTATCACAGTTACGACACACCTATACGACACACGATACCTGTAAATCGGGCTCTCCATTTGATCCTTGTCTCCCAATTATTCTTCACAAAGTTGTTGACATTGTTAATCCTTTTATCAGCAATACTAGCAGCCCGCCCCAGCGTTGCCTGGGGCAGAAAGGGGCTGGGGGCAGTACACCCGCTCCCGCCCGACCCCCTCCTGCACCGACTCCCTCCCGCCCGACTCACTAGCGCCCCCCTCCCGCCCAGACTCACTCGCGCCCCCTCCTGCCCAGACTCACTCGCGCCCCCCTCCCGCCCAGACTCACTTGCGCCCCCCGAATTGTTGTTGTAATCCTAAACCCTTTGCGCCCCAGTACCTCCTCCGAAACTGCTGCCTCCACACCTTTCCTCAGGCCCACAAGATCCCGCAACCTTCGGCAGCTCAGAGCCGCGCAGCAGATGTCAGCGGCAGTAAGTCCTGGGGAGCAGAGGATGCGTTCCAGCAACTCTCCGGGCAGTGCGCTCAAGCGCGGACCCTCCACTCCACCGCACTCGTCGCTCAGACTCTCCAGCCCGGCACGCGGCTCCCCCGTTGTCGCCATATTTAGTGTGACAGCTCCGAGGCCCGTCCACAGCTCGCTGCAGAGCCGTAGACATAGAAGAGAGACATGGCCCTGAAGACAAAACCTGAGTATAGAGACTGAAATCGAAGCATTACTGCACCGCCCTCCTCCTTGTCGTCATCACGCACGTCGCGTCGTGGCCAGCGCTAGGTCCCGGCCGGCGCTACTTTCAGGGGACTACTTTGTTTACAAACGTAATTTTTTTAATTTACTTTTTATTTTATTTATATAGCCTATGTCCATCTACACACCCTGACGTTTTCATAGATGTATCGGGTGTGTAGATTGGCGCTGTGGTTCCCGAGTTTACCTGGCCAAAAGGTGCAAGTTCTCTCTTTATAATAGCAGTATAGATTATCAACACCTCTCTTTCAATAGCTGATGTTCCCTCTGAGTGGAAATTAGCAGGTGTGAAACCTTTGCAAAAAAAATCTTTAGTAGACCCTACCATATTATCTAATGTACATCCTATCTCACTGCTTCCGGCCTTAACCAAAATATTGGCGAAACTGGTGAATAGCCATTTAACAGCTTTTTGGAAAAATTTCAGTATTCTTCACACCCAGCAATCTAACTTTTGTCCCAAACATTCCCCAGGATCAGTGTTGTTGGTAGTATCAGACACTATAAAACTTAATCTGTATCCATGAAAGAATGCAGTGTTGATTTTATTTGATCTCTCCTCCATATTTAACACCATCTCACAAGGCATATTCCTTTGACGCTTCAAGGACTATGGCATTTCCCATAAAGCTCTGGCCTGGATTGAATCTTTTATAACTGGAAGCACACGTGTAGTCACTTTGGAACCTTACACTTCAGCAGAACAATATTTGGCATCAGGAGTGCCACAGGGATCATTTCATACCTCTGTACTTTTCAATATTTAAATGGCACCTTTAATCTCTTTGATAACCCCATTTGTAATTGCTACTACATCGAATGCTGTGACATCAGTTCATCCTTTCACTTGATAAAGGATCCTTAGGTTCAGAACTTAATTTTAAAAACTGCATTAGTGAAGTTATCTTGTAGATTTAAGCAAACCATCTAAAATGCAACATAGATAAAATAGAGATTCTCGTGTTTGAAAAATCCAATCTTTTTGTGCCATCCAAATGGTGGCCAAATTCTGCGCCACTGCCTCCTGCCACAGTGGAGGTTGCATGAAACCTTGGACAAAATTTGGACACTGATCTTTCATTCTGTTCATGAGGAATGGCAGTATCAGGCATGGGCTTTAACCTTATCATGTCTCTGAGAAAGTTTTTTGACTTTCTCCTGCTAGCTGCTACCGGTTGCCCTAATCATCTCCCAACTTGATTATTGTGATAGTCTATATGCTGGAGCCTCAAAATATATTTTTCACAAACTGAAGCTAATGCAACATGCAGCAGCTAGACATTTGTTAAAACTCCGTAGATGGAGCTCTACCTCTGCTGCCTTGAAAATTCCTCACTGGCTACCAGTACCCAAAAGGATCCCTTTTAAGAACTTCTTACTGGTGTTCAGATCATTTAAAGCTACTGGACCCAACAACATTATCACCAGATTTACCCCCTCCATTCTGAGTTAAAAACTGGGGGCGGTAAATCCTTTTCAGTGCTAGGAGCCAAGGCATGGAATCTACTGCATAGCCACATGCGTGTCATTGATGTGGAATCCCTCTTGAAAAAGCTTCTGAAGACCTCGCTCTACCAGGCCCTGGATGCTCTTTGCTACTCCCTTATTTAATTACGTTTAATTACGTTTTTTCCCTTCACCTTCTTTGAGTCTTTGCAGCTGCAACTCGAGTGCCAGGATGCTCCAGTGGGTGTGACAGAGTGCTTTACAAGCTCCATATTCATTCATTCTTTATAGGAAGTGTGCTCCAGGTCATTAAATGCCAAAAAATCCACAGGCATGGCAGGGCTAACTGCAACTTTCAGAAGTCCTATAACCCCTCATCTCTCTGTTGTCAGCTACCGTAACATATTGGAATGCATTAGGAATTACCTGCTCTGGGAAAACCAGATGAGTCCTTACCATAGTAATACAGGCTTCTGTATCCCTCTCAGCCTAAAAACCTTGCCCGTTCATGTACTTTGTAGTATTTGAGGGTGAATGGATCTTAGTAACCATCTGACTGTCACCCAGAGACACTAGGGTAACCCCTGTAAACTCCCCCCCCAAATAACTGGGACAAACTTCTTCCCCAGCATTTTACTAGCCATCTCTGGAATCTTTCCTGCAGTGAGAGGTGGTGCTCTTTTTGGACACTTAGGGTCCTCTATGTAGGGTCCATACTCATAGCACTCATAGATCTTGATGGTCTTGGGCTGCTGACCTTTGTCAGGGTAAGTTTTCTTCTGGTATCCAGATTGGGAATGTGAACCAGACCCTTTCCCTTGTGATTTGTGTTTTAGGGGACTTTAGAGAACTCATTCTTTTTATTTCCTTCCTCATTCTTCTTATTTGGCCTCTGACCACCCTTTTGGGAGTCCCCCCAAGATATCTTTATGGACACTCTGGTGCTGACCTAGAGGTTCGCCTCCTCAGCAAGCTTCCTGGTGTCAGACAGCCTGCTATTAACCAGGTGTTGGTGGGCTCTAGAAAACAAGTTTCAAGAATGTTCTTCAAAAACAAGTTGTACAAACCTTCATATTCACTAACTTTGCTTCCCCTCACCCAGCCCCTCAATGCCTAACAGCATAATCTAGAAAATCCACCCATGTTTGTGTAGAAGGTTTGTGACTAGGCCTGAACTGTTGCCTGCAGATTTCAGGTGTCAACCCAAACTTACTGGGCAGTGTAGCTGGTCTGGACCCCTCCTCTAGTTTAAGGAGTAAGTCTCTACTGTGAGCATGTACCACCAGAGACCCCCCCAGACCTCTTCTGGGACCCTGTACACTTTCAAACCCTTTTCATAGGCTGCCAACCATTTATCAATGTCCTCCTCCACAATATGGGGCACATTATGATTGCGAACGGACCTGAGTCTGTCCGCCACCACAGAGTAGGAGGTAACCTCCGCATGGGCTGCGGAGTTCCCTCCTGTGCAATTAGGATGTGACCGCCACCCTGGCGGTCACATCCTCTATTTGTAACATTGTGGCGGGTGCAGCTTGAAGCTGCACCCACAGCAATGTTAAAAATGCACGCATTGCATTTGTATGTTGAAAGTGGCAGGCACCGCGCGGTGCCTGCCACTTTCTACATTCAAATGCAGGGAGGTACCATAGGTACCCCCCATGTGCACCCCCCACCTCCCCTTCACCTAGGGGGCCCGCAACGGGCCCCCGCAGTGAAGTTACACATGCTTTTCCACGGCGGAAAAGCCGCCACGGAAAAGCTGGTTTCAGAGCCCATCCTAATCTGGCTGACGGTGTCTGAGAGACACCGTCACCATATTAGAGCTTTTCCGCCGCGGCGGAAAAGCTGCGGACAGAAACCAGGACCCACCAGCCATCCTAATGTGGCGGTGGGTCTTTGGTGGGTCCGCAGAGGATTTTCCGCATCCTCCGGCCCGGCGGTGGCTTCGCCGGCCCGGAGGATGCGGAAAATCATCCATCCTAATAAGGCCCTATATTTGGGCACAGTATCTTTTGGAATATGGAATCTGGACTAATGTGCGGATACTGCAGGTATTCTGCCACAATGTTTGATGTTGTCGGCCCCCTACTCTGAGGGCTCTGATAGCCAGCTCTCTGAGGCTAAGCTCATGGGCAATCTTTCTTTCCTCTTATGGACAGCCTCCTCTCCTCTAGAGCCAGCACTTTCTCTAGTTTGTCCAGGGCTTTCTCTCTTTCAATCTTGCGAGCTCTAGTCTGAGTTCCCTCTCATGTATCCTGTTCACCAGAACCACTGAGGAAAGGCTCTTTGAAGACACCCTGTTGCCTGCTCTAGAGTAGACTACCATTCCTGGGAGAAAACTACTTCCCCACACGTCTGGATTCGTCCTCACTGTCACATGATTTAGATTAATTCCACCACGGATGCATACAACTACATAACATATCGATGCCTCGCACATTGTTGGATTCCATTACGCGCACCCATGAAGGCCATGTCAGGGACTGGGATGATTTTTCAATCTCTCTGCCATAGGAGCCTATGGGCCTATTGTTGTGTCTTTTTTACACCGACCCTCACTGTGGATTTAGGGTGTATGCCTTTGTCCTGATGAAGGCCCTGGTTTAAGGACCCAATGTACCTTTGTTTGTCTATGGAGTCAAAACATTGACTGTGACTTTGTGCCTGTACTGGTTTTTGGTTGGCCGACCCACCTCCGCCTGACCCAAGACCACCTCGCCTTCAGGAAACATCTCAAGACCTGGCCGTTCGAGCAATAGCGGACCCCCCCCTCCCCAAGCGCCTTGAGACCCTCCGGGTGAGTAGTGCGCTATATAAATGCTTTGATTGATTGATTGATTGGATAACAGCAATTGTTTTTCTGTGTCTATTTTGTGACTTTATATTCAAAGTTTCTGGCCAATTAGGTGACTGGACAGGACTATTTTTAATAGCACTTTGTTAATATTGTATAAACACTCAAAATGTCAAAAGACTTTATTCGGTTATATTTCATAGATAACCATAAAAGTACATCAAAGCACATCAAATATTACATCGTCATAAATAATATATTTTTAAAAACAATGTACACAATATTAACATGGGTCAGAGATTAGAATAGTAGAATTCATATGATCATTGTCTTACGTAGGTAAAAAATGTTCTTAAGAAATGCCACGACAGAAGCAACTGAGAAAATATCCTCCAAGAGTTGTATTGCTAAAAATGCTGGGCGACACTGTCTCACATGTTCTTATATTTTAAAATAGGCATAATCCATCTCTTCCTAGATTTACATAGTATCTACAGAAAAATAGAATATGAATATCCGATTGAGTTGAGGCATTATCACACGGACATTTACAGATTACCTTTGACCAATCATTTGTAACGGGAAAGCTCAACAGTCTAAACAGTATCCCAAACCTAAATCTAGTCAGCAAGAACCTTTCTTGGTCTTTAATTTGAAGATTTAGATAAGGCTGGGTAACCCTTGGTTTAATTATCATTTGGTGGGCAATTACTGTCGTTTTTAACACCTCTATTTGTTCTCTTTGATTCTCAAGAAAACTTAGACTTAACAGTTTCAGTGCTTTCCTAGTGATATCAGTCATTGTCGTAGGGTCAATATAAAATTCCGGATGCTTGATGTTATCACAGAAATCTTTTATATAACACAACCTTTTAATCCTTTTACCCCCATCTAGTTTCAGTGCATCGCCCAGGATGAGGCGATTTAGGTGACATTTTTCAGTAGTCCATCCCCGGAACAATAAAAGGATCGGTTGCACCTTAATTAGATCTTCCAGATAAGAGATGCCTAGTTCTGTATGGCAATTATAACTGGACATACTCTTTCGGAGGGCGAGAAGGTATCGCAGAAAACCATTTTCGGTGACTTGTAGGCTGCTGACATTTGAGTCACCCCAGATTCCTGCCCTGTATAATGCCACCGAAACACAGCTAGCTTTATGTATATATATAAAAGCTCTTTAACTGGCTTTTTACCCATCTTCTTGGTAAAAGACCTAAGGGCCATTATGGATTTAGAAAATAATAAATTCCTGGCTTTAATCGCATTGCTCCATTTACCAGTGCAATCAAAAAGGATCCCTAGGTATGGGAATGTTGGGGTATGTTGTAGAGCGGTTGATTCTATGAACATGGTTTTTTTCTTATAGTTCGCTTTACCACCACAGTTCATAGCAAAAGTCTTAGTACAACTTATTTGTAGTTCTAGTTTGGCCATAAAAGTACTAAAAGAAGTGATCATAGTCTGCATGGCTATGGGAGTTCTTGCCGTAAGGACAGTGTCATCTGCATAAATAGGAGCAGGAATACGACGGGTTGAGGCAATTGGCATGTCAGTGCAGTCCTGTAACAGAGTGTCCTCCAGGGTATTTATATAGATAGAGAATAAAAATGGGGCAAGGATTCTGAACTCCCTGGTACACTCCCCATTTTTACCGTATCTGACCATTGCACTAGCCCCGTTATACAGTTCTCTCAAAAATGTGATGATATTTGCTTCTACTCCCAATCGGGTTAGGATTATCAATTATTTACCATGATTTACAAAATCAAATGCATATGTTAAATCTAAAAATGTTAAGAAAAGTCTTCCTCCCTTAGCCGTGGTGTATATCTCTATCAGTATTGATAAGTTGAGCGGTTGTTCGATGGTTCCGACTCCTTCGTGAAAACCATATTGGAGGTCACTGATAATATTGTGTTCCTCTGCCCATAAGTGCAGTCTATCTAAAATGACTCTACCAATAATTTTAATGGTGGAGTCAAGCAAAGATATGGGCCGGTAACACACACAGCTAGCTCTGTCTCCTTTTTTAAAGATAGGAATAATGATCGACTTATACCAAGTACCGATCAATCCTATTGAGCAAGCAGCATTAAAAGTTCTGGTAAGCTAAGGTGCCCAGAGCAATATATTTTTCTTAAAAATGTCCACTGGAACACCATCGGGGCCGGGTGCCTTACCTCCTAGGCTGGAGTTAATACCCTTAATTACCTCCTCCAGGGAAAAGTTAAGTTGCAGCCCTTCATTACCCTTCCCCTTGGACGTGTGTTCTCTCACTATGTCAGTGGTGATTGCTACTGGGTTATAAAGTTTTTCAAAATGCTTGACCCATTCATCCTCTGTAACAGCTATCTCAATACGAGCCTTTGTACTGTCTTTGAAAAGGGGGCATTCACTGCTTTCCAAAAGGCCGTCATATCCTTTGATTCTGAAGCCTCCATGATAGCTGTCCATGCATCCCTCCCCATCAGCTGTCTTCGTACTTTTAGTGCAGTTTTGTACTCCTTAGGTAGAGCCCTTATCTGAGTCTGGTTTCTATCTTGCTTATGCAAGGCCAGTTTTAATCGCTTATGGGCCTTACTACATGCTGATGTAAACCAGCCTCTTGTTTTCCTTTGGTTCTTCTTTTCCTTGGCATTTAACCACAGACCCTTCTTTATACAGGCAGTTATTTCTCTGAAATTACTTATAATGTCTGCATCATCAGACGCCAGGTCCAAGCAAACACGAAAGCTTGTGTTACATGCATTAATTAGGTTACTAAGAAACTCCTCAGGGACCACCTGAGTCCATTTTAACGCATATCCGTTCTGCCTGGTTATTTCTAAGTTTTCAGAGGAAATTTCAGCTCTTTTGTGCACTATTAATTTTGGGTCTAATAATTCAGTCCTGATGGGGAAATGATCACTTAAGGGGGATTTTAAGACATTATGACTAACGATGCAGTCCCTATAACACGAGGAGATAAGGATAAAGTAAATTGTAGAAAAAAGACCTCTCCCATTAAAAGTTGGAGAAAAGGGGGTCTTGGTGTTGCATAATTAATTTGAAAACCCTAGATCGTTATTGAGCATGATCTTGTTAATGTGTGCTCAAAATGTGCCGGGGTGGTATTCCTATCTATCGTTAGCCCACAATTTCCTGTTTCTGATCTTTCACATAGGGCTCAATTAAAATCACCACCCCATATAATAATAAACTGTTTGTGAGAACTGTTATTTATGCTGTTAAGTTTTGTGTTCAGGGTTTTGAGCACCACTGGTATATCTACTACAGGGATATTGTTATAAAAGTTTACTATTAATATACAGACAGTGTTGTTGAAATGTAACCCAACAATATGATAAAAACAATTATGGAAATACAACTCAATTTTTTTACAAATAAGGCAATTAGAGATGTACATACATAATCCCCCCTTTGCTCGGCCATGTGCAGAACCTACGGCAGGGATAAATATAGTTTTAAAACCACACATATGGTATTCTTTCTCTGCCCATGTTTCTTGTAAACATATAACATCACAATTATTAATAAAATATCCCCAGTTTGGATTATCTAGTTTCGCCTTCAGGCCAGCTATATTCCAAAATGTTATAGACCATTTTTCTTGGGATCTTTCATTTAACCCTAGATTATGGCACACCGCACTTTCTTTAGAAGTTTCAGCGAGGCCCCCCCTCCACAATTGCCTTTCTTGTAGTAATTTCGCTGGGCTTTTTAGGAGAACCAGGATCATTAAAAGACCTACCAAAATCAGCTCTCCCATAATCAGAACTTTTTATACCATTTCTCCCAGTAGGGGTTACTTCCCTTATCATTTAGCCTCCCATGTTTTCTGGGTGAACCATCCCCGGTACAAGGTCATCTGCTTCAATAAAAGTGTGGCGATTTATCAAATTTTCTGCCCTTATCATTTCACCATCCAAATTTACTGAATGGGCCATCCCTGGTGCAAGGTTATCTGCTCCAACTGAAGTATGGCGATTTAACATCCCGACAATGTTTACTTCCCTTATCATTTCACCACCCGAATTTACAGAATGAGCCATCCCTAGTACAGGGTTATCTACTTCGACTAAAGTGTTGTAATTTATCTTCCCTGTAAAGGTTTCTTCTCTTATCGTTTTACCACCCAAATTTACTGAGTGAGCCATCCCTGGTACAAAGTTATTTGCTTCCAGTGAAGTGTGGCGATTTATCATGTACTCACATGCAAATCCCTCATAGGGAATAGATGGAATAAGTAATTTGTTTGCATCTAAACCGGAGAGGGGATCAAAAAGGTTGTGTAATGGGATGTTCCAGTACTCATTTGGGTTTATAGGGTGATGGTTATTATCGAACGGGATGAAGTACCTATTTGGGCATTTGGGTGGGGGAAAGGGATGACATTTTTGTGGTATCTAGGGACGATGAAGTTCGAAAATTGATTTGATCGATGGGGGGCATCAAAGCTACGCAGAGTTGGAGGGTTATTTAGGGACATCATCAGAGCTTCTGGATAAAAGTAGCTCAAATTGCGCGTTGATACTCCTCCCTCACTTCTCCCTGGAAACCAGTCGCTGATATATGTAACCACCCTATGGTCCCTAAAATGTACTATTACCACATCCCCTTCAATGTCTTTAGGGCGTAATCCCACCCAATTTCACTGTCTCACTGACACTATGTCTCCATTTAGATGTAATGGGAGCGGTCTGTTGTTGCGCAGCCAGAGGATAACTTTATTTTTGCGACTGGTATTAGGTTCTGCATTTCCTGCTGGCATAACCGGGACTCCTGTCAAGATGATGACATAGTTGGATGATTCCGGGGGCAAGTCTACCAAATTTCTAAAATTGGGTTTTACTCTGGTCGTGTAGTTTGTCTTCGTTGGGTGGTCATTTCTGATAGGGGCGGCTTTCGGGGAACCTGGTTGAGTCTTTTCTTTGCTTATAACTTTTGTGGCTGCTGGTTTAGTGGAATTTATATCAGCAATCGTGTTTTTAGATATAGAGGAATCTGTTTGTTGCCTGGAGGAATTATTAGTGCAATGTTTAGTTTTGGGGCAAGCTTCGCTTCCATTGGTTTGGTTAGGGTTTCCATTCGAGTTGGGGTCTGCCAAAAAATACGATCCATTTTTCCCCCAGTCTTACAACTCTTCCAGTGAGCGGGAGTATGGGAGATTTTAAAAGACATTCAATAGCCTCCAATAGCCCTTTGTTTGGCAATGATTTGGGATTTACAGTTGGTAGCCCCTTTAAAACTTCCTTCCCTACTACCTTAGGTGACTTGTGTATGGTGTCCTTTTCATGATATGCTGTATGTGAGGTTTTATTCCCTTTTCTAACCCCACCCTTTCTCCTTCTTTTTTTTGGTGGGGAGCGAAATACTCCTGTATTCTTCCTAGTGGGTGATTTATCATATGCTGCACTAACTGCTATAAGCGGTTGGGTATCCAAAGTCACAACTGCCTCAGCTAGAGGTTTAAACACAGGAGAAGGTGTATTTCTGTTAGGATGAGGGACCACATCTATAGGTGTAGGTGTATTTAGGTCTATTAGGGAACTTGATGTAGCAGTTGGCTCAAAAGTGTTAGAATCTGTAGAGTCTACCATATCGTCTGGTACTGATGAAATGTCTTGAAATATTAGTGGGATGTTTTTCGTACTGAACAGCTCAGCATCTGCATCAGCAGATATAATGTTGTGTGATGATATACTCGTTGTTTCCTTCTGTGGCGTAGATAGTGGCTGCTTTTTTAGAAGTTTAATGGAGAAACGGCGCTCAGCCCATTTCTCTGCTAACGTGATCTCCCTATCTATCTCCCTAGTAGCTCAAGCGAAGTATTTATCCAGCGGCCCAAGTATGGACACCCCTACACAGGACGGTAAAGAGTTAGAGACAGATGTAGGCATCCTTGGTCTATGGAACAGATAATGATAAACAATAGACTGATGTAAGTCTCCCCTAAGACTCCTTCCTAAAGTAACAAGTGTGCATACCCGTGTGTATTCAAAGATCACCTACTCCTTCGTATTTTTCACGATCCCGCAAAAGTCTTGCAAGATCATAACATTTGTTAAAACAGAATAACTCTCCTACTCATCACAGTTAAGTCTGGGAGGTGAACTTTGCTCTGCTCGTGGAGTTTGCGGAGTTTTCTGCACTCCGCGTTACTCGAAATTCTGAAAAACTCTGCTTCCTGTTGGGAATCAGAGTTTTTTTCCTCGCTTGCGTTTGCCAACATCAAGTGTAGTGCGGCAGAATTTATTTTGCACTTCGCGGAGTTCCGCTGAACTATGCCCAAGCTTAATAACAATCCTTATGGCTTAGACACTTTCTCTCAATTACAAGGGCCACAATATCCATTTCAACTAGTAGAATGTATTCAGAACTCACCTACTTCCCTTTATTATTTGCGATACAGTGAGAGTCCAGCATGATTGTGAAAATGTTTTTTTAAACAACATACATTTATTTTCATCACAGCAATTATGCCTTGGAGATCTCCACTTCAAATCTAAGGGGACAGGATGCCTTTCTGCTGCCCCATTATTTACTTCATTTCCACAACACTTGCATTTTTTTACAGTAATTAGTAAGGGCAGGCATTTAATTTCCAAAACTCTAACAGCCAGTCAATCAGAGCGCACGCTCTGATGAGACTCACAGGAGCCTCCACGCTTTAATGAGAGCGTGAAAACAACAGACCTCTCACCCAATCAGAAGGCTCAATTTTTTACTTTTCACTCTTGTGGGAGGCTTGTGACACTCTCACAAGCCCAACTATCCAAATATCTATATTTTTCCCCTTATAATCCTAATAACTAATCAGTGGGTCACAAAAAGCACAATCTACAGACCAAGATCTTGGTTCCTGACAAATTTGGTGTAATCCCGTACAGCAGTTTTTGCTGTAGCCTTGTCTAAAGAAGTCCATGAAAAATGCATTGGGAATTTGGATTTTGGGACCAACTTTTTTTCTCGCTCCCACTTGATGGATCACCCCAAAACTTTCCAGGAGGGAGATGAGGTGGATGAACTTTATGGGGAAATGTATTGTGAAGATTCATCAAACGGGCAAATGTTATTAGCAAACTGAAAATGTTTGTGGAAAGTGAGTAAAGGAGTTAGGGTAGAGATACCTTGATCCCATGGGTGTGTTAGAGGGGTGCCAGAGAGACCCATAAAGCCCAATAAATGTTATTTCATTTTTTCTCAATGCATGGGAATCAATGGATCCCCATGGGTCTTAGCATTACCTGAATCCTTGTGGAACCACAAATCCTGATGCAACTCATCTGAGGCCACATCCCCTTTGTCCGCCACTCTACAAATGTGCCTCCTGCTGCATTACTAGGGAAGGAATGAAGTTCCTTTGGATGCTGAGGACTCATCCTGTTACCTTCCCACATAGTGGGATTGCTGGGAAATCATTGGAGGCCATGCCCCCTTTCTCCACCACTCTGCAAACACACCTCTTAGTGTACTACTGCTTGAGAGATAAAGTCCTCTTGGATGCTAAGGGTCTTTGGGGGCCAAGAACAACTCTGTTGCCTTCAGTAATTCTCGCACAGTGTGATTGCTGAGAGATGGTCTGACACAGTGCCCCTTTCTCTGGCACTCTGCAAATGCAACTAGCAGTTTAAAAAAAACATAGAAATTCACATAAAAAAACAAAGGTTATAGGGACAATATAGTTAGGAAATAGATTTTGAAAAACCTTAGAAATTCACTGAAAAAGCAAAGATTTCATGGAGGTTCTGGTTAGGAAAAAGAATTTAAAAAATCCTTAGAAAGTCACTGAAAAAAAAAACATTACAAGGACAATATAGTTAAGCTCAGATTTCCCTCATTCAAAATCAGCAATATCCAGCAGTTACTGTTACCTGAGCTAACTATAACTTATGCTGCACAGTGCACTGCTTATGACCTCACATATTACATCACTCATAACATGTCAAATTACATCACTGATGATATCAGTGATGACATCTCACATGACAAAGGTCATAAGCAGTGAATTATTGGGGCATAAGTGATAGTTAGCTCAGATAACCATAACATCTGAGCCTAACTATTACATCACTTTAACCTTTATTTTTTCAGTGAAAACACTTCAGACCATTAACAAGTGTTGCAGCCCAATGGTATATTAATGGCACTTGTTCACACAACCGGTGCTTCTGCAATTTATTCATTTTGCTGGCTGCTACCCAGCGGGATGCTCCGTTCCAGTGGTCTGCCCTGGAGGGTCATAGGCTCCCGCTTACTGAGAAATTCTGTGTGTATTGATGACGGGAGATTGACCCGCTCCTAACCAAAGGATTTACTTGAAAATCACTTGATAAACAGGAGAGGAGCGAGTGAGGCGAGAGGGATATCACGATCACCTCTTGCGATTGTGAAAAGAGACTTTTAACAAGGAATTGCGGCAACACTAAGAGCAACATTTTAAGAACATTTGCACCTAATATATTATATGCTGTTTGCCTGGATTAATATTTACGCTTTTGGTGCATTGTGGAACATTGAGACTACAACAAAGCTGCAGCTGTTTGTCTATGATTAAGGCTATGATGCCAAAACGTGGCAGACCATTAACAAGTTCTGCCACCCAATGGTATAATAAATGGCTCTTGTTCACACAACCGGTGCTTCAGCAATTTTCTCATTTGGTAGCTGTAACACAGCCAGATGCTCCATTCTCATGGTCTGACAAGGCTGCCCTGGAGGGTCATAAGCTCCCGCTTATGGAGAGATTCTGTGAATATATATTATATATATATATATATATATATATATATATATATATATATATATATATATATATATATAGACAATTTTACATGCAGAAAGTATCCACCCTCACCATACCATCAAAAGTATCCCTTATGGGGAATTTCTCAGGATACATAGAACCTGCAGTACACCAGAACTTAGAGATCTACATCAACGTGAAACCAAAATTCGACTCATGGCAAGGGGTTATAATCCTAGTAGCTTAGATGAGGCAATGAGGAAAGCAAATACCTTAAACCGCCTCGAGCTTATAGATCCCAATAGATCCAACATAGAAACACCTGGTAGAAAGCAGGAGAGTGGTGCAATGAGGCTGATAACAGGCTACAGTCGACAATCACGCCAAATCACCAAGATAGTGAAACAGCAATGGCCAATAGTAATGACTGATAATGTGCTCAAAGAAGTTTTATCAGATGCCCCCAGGGTCACCTTCAGACGGGCTTACGCTATGTGTAATGATTTGGTCAAAAACAGCCCAGAGACTACATCTGTCATGTTCTGGACGCCGCGCGCCCGTGGTGGCCGAAAAAAGAGCAAAACTACATTTCCCGGCATGCCGCGCTAACGTCGCGTTCCGACGCGAGCTGCGCGCGCATACCAGGAAATAAATACTGTGAGCAAACGGCGGTGAAACGCCGATAATTCCGTATGCGGTGGCGTTCCCGGAGTCCCTGGCTGGAGGCGGTAAGAGGTGTCTGGAGTTCCAGAGGGCATCTTCACCGTGAGTAACCTGGTGGTGTTTGGGTGTGTGGCGTTGGTAGCTTCGATCCCAACTACACATCCACACCGGGTTTTTCGGTTCAAAGGCGGCACTCTGTGCCTCACTACTTGGAAACTCAAAAGTCTCAGTGTTTTGAGAGGGTGGTCACAAACTTTTGGTGGCTGCATGTTGGTTCTCAGGGAAACGGACCTGATGAGCGAGCCAAATCAGAATTGAACCTTAAAGGTGCATTTTTGCTGTAAATATAGTATATACGGGCACTCTTGCAAGGAGGCGATAGGACTCACGTGGAGCTTGTTTCTTTGAGCCTCGCTTTCCTTCTGCCCTCAATGCCTGTGTCATAGCAGAACTTCTTATGGGCGCAACTGTTAATAACTGTTACAGAGTGAGGATTAACTCTGTAACGCCAATGTGAAGTGTTTCTTTTACTGTGTGACAAGGAGGTGTTTCTGAGGAGCACAGCATTCATTATTGTTTTCTTATATCATTCTGGACAGGAGACACGAGGGTATTGGCAAGGTTAACCAAAGGAACTGTGTGGCTGCCCATTCATTGAAACATATGCATTATATTGGGGTATGTGTAGTGACTTAACTTTTGAGCAACAGCCAACAGTCTGTGCTTGGAGTAGAGGGAGTGAATCGTGTTTCTTTTGTATTCGCAGTTTGACCTCGTTCCTCACACCTCAACAAGCTCCTGTCTCCATTGGATTTGGTCTTTGCGTATTTTGCTTTACAGGTATTAACTGGTGCTTAGTGGGGGGGAGGAGTAGGGTGGAGAGATTAGATTATCTTGTTGCAGTATAGGGAGATAGGGGGCTTTAATATCTTGTTCTTTGTCGTTGCAGATCTCCCTCCCCGCTGTTCCCTTCCCTTCCCGCGGCCTGCTGCACTCTCTTAGCAGCTCTGTGTTTTATTACAGAGCTCTGAGGTCGTTTGGTAGGGCCGGGATTGGACTCTCATTACAGCCCCGAGGAAGTTTGGAGCCAAGCCTGATAGAATTATCGGCCCAAGGATTTTGCCTCCTCTTGGCTGTGCTGAGAGTTCGCCATGACCACCTTAGAGGATGTCATGGCCGCTTTGGCCTTAGTACAGGTGGAGCTAACAGCTGCTAATAGGGAGGTAGCAGCTTCCAGGGCTGAGAACGCACAACTGCGTGCCAGGCTGGATAGAATGCCCATCCCCACTACCACTACTGGGGCATCCAGTAGCACCACCCCTGCCACATCTGTGGTAGTGGAAATGCCTGCCCAAATCCCTCTAGCACCCCCGGAAAGGTACTATGGTGATGTCAAAAAGATTCAAGTATTTATGACACAGGTCCAGATGCACTTTATGTGCAAACCCAAGATGTTTTCCACACACCAAGCAAGAGTAGCTTTCCTGATCTCATACTTAGGGGGAGAAGTTGCACAGTGGGCGGTTCCAATTGTTAAAAGGGATGACCCACTTCTATATCATTGGGAAAATTTCAGAGAGGAGTTTGAAAAAACATTTGACAGGAGGGCGGAGACTCTCACGGCCGACAGAGAATTGCTACAATTGAAACAGGGAGACAATGACCTTGTAACCTATCTTAACAATTTCAGAAGATTAGTGGCCGAAACAGATTGGCCTGAAGCCAAAAGAACCGCTTTGTTCTATCAAGGTCTCCACGAAGATATGAAGGATCTCTTAGCCCAGATAGAACCTCAGCCCCGTACGTGCTCTGCTCTAATAGACATTACGTTGCGATTAGATCATCGCATGAAGGAAAGAAAAGGAGAGCATAAGAAGAAGGACAAAGCCGTGATGCCTTATGAACAACCTGGTAACAGTGATAAACCAACTTCGTCTCACGAGGCCATGGAGATAGGGGCGGTGCGAGCCTCATTAACCACCAGCGAAAGAGAGCACAGACGCAAGCAAGGATTGTGTCTCTATTGTGGGAAGAAAGGCCATTATGTAAGGGAATGCCCAGTGAAGCCTAAAAGTAACCGAGGACGTGGAGGCCCGAGTGTAGTAGGAGTCTCCGCAAAGGAGTCGGGAAACGACAAAGCTTGATGGAAAGCGAAGGGAAACCCTCAAGCATACACATTATCCCTTCACTCACCCCGGATTCCTTGGATATGAGAAACCACCTGTTTATAAACATGTACATTACCATTAACAAGAAACAACAAGAGGTACAGGTAATGGTTGATTCAGGAGCCACAGGTTGTTTCATGGATTGTTCCATGGCTCGTCGATTAGGAATAACCCTCATTCCCAAAGAAAGACCGGAAACAGTCTACGCTGTTGATGGACACGAACTTCAAGCAGGACCAATTACCTATCATACAAGCGAGTATGAAATGGTATGTTCCGATTCCCACCAGGAACGGTTAAGCTTCAACATCATTGAAGCTCCGCAATATGGAATCATCCTAGGTCTTCCCTGGCTACAAAAACATGATCCGGATATACGTTGGGCTACCAAATCCATTCAGTTCCTTTCCCCTTATTGCCGAGAACACTGTTTTTCCACGGAGAAGGAATCTACACAAAACGTAGAGCCTAAGCATTCAATCGCCACAGCAGCAGAAAAAGACGTAATTCTGCCCTCTTGTTATGCTGAGTTTGGACTAGTGTTCAGTGATAAAGAGGCCGAGGTGCTGCCACCTCATCGCACGTATGATTGTCGCATTGACCTCCTCCCTGGTTCCGAGATTCCAAACGGAAGGATTTACGCGCTTACTATACCTGAAACCGAGACGCTACGAGAATATCTTGACAAATATTTGGCCTTAGGATTTATTCGACCCTCTAGATCACCGGCAGCATCCCCTTTGTTCTTCATACCAAAGGCTAATGGTGAAAAGAGATGTTGCATTGACTATAGAGCATTAAACGCCATCACAGTGAAAAATCAATATCCGCTACCTTTGATCCCGGTGTTGCTAGAACAAGTCAGAGCAGCCCATATCTATACGAAGTTGGACTTGCGTGGGGCTTATCACCTTGTTCGCATAAGACGGGGTGATGAGTGGAAAACGGCCTTTAAGACGCGGTATGGATTATATGAGTATTTAGTAATGCCCTTCGGGCTTTGCAATGCCCCGGCCGCATTTCAATTTTTTCTGAATGAGGTCCTTCGTGAATTCCTGGATCGTTACGCTGTCGTTTATATTGACGACATTCTCATTTATTCCAACTCAACAGAGGAACACATCTCCCATGTAAAATCAGTGCTGCAAGCCCTCCAGAAACACCATCTCTTCTGTAAAATCACCAAATGTGAATTTCACGTCACAACGGTGGAGTTCCTAGGTGTGATGCTTACTCCGTCAGGGCAAGTGATGGCAGACAGAAAAGTCCAAGCAATTATAGACTGGCCCCGTCCCAACAATGTTAAAGACATACAGAGCCTGTTGGGGTTTGCCAACTTCTACAGGCGATTCATCGCTGGTTTCTCAGGAATGGTGTCACCCCTCACGCAACTCACGAAGAAAAACATCCCGTTTGTATGGACAGACAAAACTCAGCAAGCATTTGATGAGCTCAAGGCCGCGTTCTCCTCAGCACCCGTGTTAACACATGCCAATCCGGATTTACCATTCATAGTCGAGGCAGACGCTTCAGAAATAGCCCTGGGAGCAGTGTTATCTCAAAAGGAAGACTCAACAGGCACTCTGCACCCGATTGCCTACATGTCCAGGAAGCTCAATCCCTCGGAAGTAAACTACACCATCGCCGAAAAGGAACTGCTAGCTATACGGGATGCCTTTATGGAATGGCGACACTGGTTGATGGGAGCCCGGCATCAGATCACGGTATACACCGATCACCGTAATCTTCAGTTTTTAAGAGCTGCGAGACACCTTTCCCCCAGACAACTAAGGTGGATGATGTACTTCGAAGAGTTCCAATTCGTGGTTACCTTTAGGCCTGGTACCTACAATAGAAAGGCGGATGCACTTACCAGGAGAGAGAACCACCTGATACCAGAGGAGAAACCGGTGCAGTCTATCATTGACCCTGCCAAAGTCATAGGGGTAACTCATACAGAAGACTTCATATCTCGAGTCAGAAGGGGAGTACAAACCTGTGTGTGGCGCACATGGCTCAGACATCACCCGGAATGGAAAATGAAACATGGCCTTCCGATGAGAGGAAAACAAGTACTGGTGCCTTCCGAAATCTTACGCCGTGTTGTGTTCTCTTGGTGCCATGATGTTCCGTGTGCCGGGCACATGGGTTTTGTCAAAACCATGGAAAAAATCCAGAGGCAGTTCTGGTGGCCTTCCCTTAGACTGGATGTGCTTCGTTGGGTGGCGGAGTGCGTCACATGCAGTCAAATGAAAACGAACAGACAAAGACCTCAGGGAATGTTACTACCTTTGCCTACTCCGGAGAATCCGTGGGAGAGGTTCTCAGTCGACTTCATTGTGGGGCTTCCAAAAGATCAAGGCAAAACAGCCATAATTGTGGTAGTGGACTTCTTGACCAAAATGGGTCACTTCATTCCTTGTGCCCAAGTACCCACTGCAGGACAATTAGCTCAAATACTCTTGGTGAACATTGTAAGACTGCATGGGCTTCCCAGAGACATAGTGTCCGATCGAGGTGCACAATTCACTGCGAGATTTTGGAAAACCTGGTGTAAAGCGTTGCACATCACTTCGTCTGTGTCCACCAGTTTCCATCCGCAGACGGATGGACAGACGGAGAGACTGAACCAGTCCCTGAAACAGTACCTGCGTTGCTACGTACAAGATAGTAGTGAGTCATGGGTTGATTAGTTGTGGGTGGCCGAAATAGCCTACAATAGCACTCAACATGCATCCACTCGATACACGCCTTTCTTTTGCTCTTATGGTCATCACCCCAGGTTCACCCCTATGCTATTGCCATCTGATCAGGTGAGGTTACCAGAAGTAAAAGATAGGTTGTTGCGGGTGCGCAAAATACTTTTGAGCACACGCAAAAATCTTGAAACGGCCAAAGCTAGGTATAAACACCAAGCGGACAAGCACCGGAGACCTAATCCTGTATATAAAAAGGGTGATTTAGCATGGTTGTCCACCAGGCATATTAAATTTAAGAAGCACAGCGTGTTTAATCCTAAGTTTATAGGTCCTTACCGGGTGGTGAGTCATGTGAACCCGGTTGCTGTGCGACTGCGTTTGCCGGCACATCTTCGCATACACCCTGTGTTTCACGTTTCCCTTTTGAAACCTTCTAGGAGTCCAATTCGTAAGTCCCCGGTGCCTATATGGGTGATGCAGGATCAGGAATATGAGGTGAGATGTATTCGGGACTCTAGATTGGTGAGAGGTCGTTTGCAATATCTGATCCCCTGGAAGGGGTTTGGGCCAGAGGAGGACTCTTGGGAGCCAGTGAACGCTGTTAAAGCACCCCGGCTGGTGGCCCGGTTTCACCGTTTGTTTCCTGGCAAACCTGGTGGTGGTGGGACCCCTTTGTAAAGGGGGGGTGTACTGTCATGTTCTGGACGCCGCGCGCCCGTGGCGGCCGAAAAAATAGCAAAACTACATTTCCCGGCATGCCGCGCTAACGTCGCGTTCCGACGCGAGCTGCGCGCGCATACCAGGAAATAAATACTGTGAGCAAACGGCGGTGAAACGCCGATAATTCCGTATGTGGTGGCGTTCCCGGAGTCCCTGGCTGGAGGCGGTAAGAGGTGTCTGGAGTTCCAGAGGGCATCTTCACCGTGAGTAATCTGGTGGTGTTTGGGTGTGTGGCGTTGGTAGCTTCGATCCCAACTACACATCCACACTGGGTTTTTCGGTTCAAAGGCGGTACTCTGTGCCTCACTACTTAGAAACTCAAAAGTCTCAGTGTTTTGAGAGGGTGGTCACAAACTTTTGGTGGCTGCATGTTGGTTCTCAGGGAAACGGACCTGATGAGCGAGCCAAATCAGAATTGAACCTTAAAGGTGCATTTTTGCTGTAAATATAGTATATACGGGCACTCTTGCAAGGAGGCGATAGGACTCACGTGGAGCTTGTTTCTTTGAGCCTCGCTTTCCTTCTGCCCTCAATGCCTGTGTCATAGCAGAACTTCTTATGGGCGCAACTGTTAATAACTGTTACAGAGTGAGGATTAACTCTGTAACGCCAATGTGAAGTGTTTCTTTTACTGTGTGACAAGGAGGTGTTTCTGAGGAGCACAGCATTCATTATTGTTTTCTTATATCATTCTGGACAGGAGACAGGAGGGTATTGGCAAGGTTAACCAAAGGAACTGTGTGGCTGCCCATTCATTGAAACATATGCATTATATTGGGGTATGTGTAGTGACTTAACTTTTGAGCAACAGCCAACAGTCTGTGCTTGGAGTAGAGGGAGTGAATCGTGTTTCTTTTGTATTCGCAGTTTGACCTCGTTCCTCACACCTCAACAAGCTCCTGTCTCCATTGGATTTGGTCTTTGCGTATTTTGCTTTACAGGTATTAACTGGTGCTTAGTGGGGGGGAGGAGTAGGGTGGAGAGATTAGATTATCTTGTTGCCGTATAGGGAGATAGGGGGCTTTAATATCTTGTTCTTTGTCGTTGCAGATCTCCCTCCCCGCTGTTCCCTTCCCTTCCCGCGGCCTGCTGCACTCTCTTAGCAGCTCTGTGTTTTATTACAGAGCTCTGAGGTCGTTTGGTAGGGCCGGGATTGGACTCTCATCACAGCCCCGAGGAAGTTTGGAGCCAAGCCTGATAGCATCTAAAACCGACTGGCTATCACCATGGAAAGGATTTTTACGTTGTAGTTCCTGCCGGGTTTGCAAATTCGGGGTTAACACTTCCACCTATGTTACCCTATTTGATGCAACCCGGATTGCCATCAAAAGACATTTCACTTGCCGCACAGAACTGGCGGTATACGTACTACGGTGTAGTTGCAACCTTGTGTATGTGAGCAGCACCAAGTTGGCAGTCTATGTACGCATCTTGCAACATTTACGTGCGATAGTTAATGCTGACCAAAGCTACCCTGTAGCACGGCATTTCCAAACTATGTACGGTAAAGATGTATCACACCTTAAATATTTCGTGATTGATGCAGTAGTTCCCAATAAGAAAGGAGGTGATAATGAAAAGACTATGAGACAACTAGAATCCAGGTACATTGTCCAACTAAACAGTAAGACCCCAGGAGGCCTCTACATGGGGGAAGATCTACGCAACTTCTTGTGAATAGTCCCAACTCAGTATAGTATGATAATCTTGTGGCACTATTTTAAGACCAGGATAGACTGAGGGCTCTCAGTAACTAACGTACAATTCCATAATGTATTCAACTTTGTATTCCTGACTTCCCTTTTGGCATATATGACATACATTTCTCACTTTGATATAAGGATTCAGAGCACTTTAGCACACGTATTTTAACTTTTATGCACTTTAAACACCAGTTTTAGCACTGTCATTAATATTTTAGGATCAGTATCCCTGTATCGCCCCATGTGAGACACATAACCATGCCCAGATCACCCATTAGGAACACCGTAATGGTGAGAGTGTAGACCATATGCTGTACATATGATAGAACCATCAGGCAGAGGGGTGTCCTACAATGCTGTTTATAGATTTAATGTACCTAAGGGTCAGTTTTAAACATTATGTATTTGTACAGTCAATGTATTCCAAGGATGCACTTTGCATCTTTATACATTTGGGTATGTTTCTTAATGGTATCCAAACGTTTTGGCTTATATAATCGGTTGTTGTACAATGATTGTGATATACATGCTACTCTAGCTATGAATTTGCGATTTGCACGCTAGCATTGTGTCTAATATGTAAAGTGTCAGCCATTTCCTGTCGTGCACATCGTGTTTAGCTTATTTGAGGCTTGGTCCAAACATCCTTTCAAATTTAATGTATTTGTACAGACAATAGAGTGAAAGGATATATGGCGTAATATTCACGCATTTGTGCATGTCTTGGGAACACGATTTTTCCAGCTTAACATATGCCATCGATTGCTGTTCACATGTTGACATATCAGCATTTTTGATTTACAATCTGCACACAAGCATTTTAAAAAGTATACATCAATGTTTACAATAATCAGCCATAACTTTAACGTGATTGTTTGTTTACTATTTGTTTACTATTTATGCCGTGACTCTGCACTATAAAAAGGCACCTGCCTTAGTAAGTTCTATCGGACAGCTGTTTTGTTTAGTCCTATTTCTGTGGCTATACTTGATCACTGGTTGGCGCGTAACACACAGGTGATCCTTCTTTTAAATTACAGTGCTGTTTTACCGTTAGGTATCAGTGAGCAAGGGCACGGACGTGCCCGAAACGGGTTTGATGACATGCACCATTTTATGCACTAAATAAAGCATTCACGAACAACAAGTCCGACTCTGGCCTATTTTTGCTGTCTGCGTACCTGTCTGTGCTCGAGGCACTTTGGAGACACATTGGATCTTATATATATATATATATATATATATATATATATATATATATATATATATATATATATATATATATATATATATATATATATATATATATATATATATATATATATATATATATATATATATATATATATATATATATATATATATATCTCCACGGACTGCAGCCCCTCCCACACCGATGTCACACTACATATACTTCCTGTGGTCTGCTAGGTCATCACGCCTACAGGTTCCAGCATGTAGCAGCAAGACTCTGGTTAGTATTGCAGAAGACGTGGGGAAGACGAACTGTGCTGTAATGTCTGTGAATTGGCCCCAAAGTTCAAAAACACACCTGGGCAGCGGCGCTTCCTCCAGTCCCCAATCCGCTTAAACCACTAAGCATCGGAATCCTTTCTGGCGGGGGCATGGCAATCCTACCTGCCCGACGTGATGCACAGTGGCATCATCACCGTCATACTTCTTCCTTTGTTCTGTGGTGGACCCTGTAGATTCCGGTTCCTCGGAGAAGAAACAACTGCGAGCAGTAATCGAGCGTGCACAGGGCCTCTTGGGAAAGCGGGAGCCTTTGATGCGCACCACTGGTGAGCATGCTGATTGTATATCAAACAGACTCCTTCACAGAAAGAGAAAAGGCCACACTTGAGGAAATTTCGGAAGCACTTTTAATGAACTGCCCACACAGAGTAAAGTTCTGTCACCCATGATGGCGGATGCATTTCGGCGATGTCTGCCTCTTCAGCGCCGGGTGCAAGTGTTTGAGAGAAGGGGTGTGAGCGAAGGTTTAAATCTCCAGCCTTCTCCTCATCCATGGACTGCAGCCCCTCCCACCCCGATGTTGTCACACTGCATTTACTTCCTGTGGTCTGCTAGGTCATCAGCGCCTACAGGTTCCAGCATGCAGCAGCAAGACTCTGGTAAGTATCGCAGAAGACGTGGGGAAGACGAACTGTGCTGCAATGTCTGTGAATTGGCCCCAAAGTTCAAAAACACACCTGGGCAGCGGCGCTTCCTCCAGTCCCCAATCCGCCTAAACCACTAAGCATCGGAATCCTTTCTGGCGGGGGCATGGCAATCCTACCTGCCCGACATGATGCACAGTGGCATCATCACCGTCATACTTCTTCCTTTGTTCTGTGGTGGACCCTGTAGATTCCGGTTCCCCGGAGGAGAAACAACTGTGAGCAGTAATCCAGAGTGTACAGGGCCTCTTGGGAAAGATATATATTACCTACTGGCGGTCGCCAGTTGGTAGTTATAGTTAGGACCTATTATCCATTTGAAATCCACACCATTCTATTCTCAATAACTTTGGCGCCGATTGATGAATCTTTGCGAAATTTTCCAAACTTATGGCTAACTCCAGTCCGCTCCTATCCTCAAAGTTTAAGGATGATTCATCAAGTGCGGGCTGAGAAAAAAGGGGGTCCTAAAACTTGTTTTCTCCATGCAATTTCTGATAGGACCTTTAGCCGCAGCTACAGCCCGTACTGCTGAATGGAATTGCCCCAAATTTGGCAAAGAGGTAGTCCTCAGTGTAGACTCGTGCCTTTTGCTTAAATGGTGTCAATCTGTTCAGTAGTTACTGAGAAAATTACAGTTAAAACCATTTATATATCTATGGGTGCGGTGGATCAGCAAACTCTGCGTGCACCATGAGCGGAGCCTGAGTGCACCCTCCCGATCACGCGCTGAATGCTAATTGGCTGTCAAGTGGTTGTCAATATTCTAAACTAGGAACTGTTGGTAGCCATTTTATGCCTCGGTTGACGTGTGTGAAATATGTGTGCAAAATTTATAAAAGGGGCAGGATAGAAATACCCTGACCATCTAGACCTGCCTAAGGGATCCCAGAAGGACTCCCAGGCCCCCCCAATTATTATTTTTTTTTTAAATCGCTAAGTGCGTGCAGGGTGCGAGGTTTCTGCCGTTAAAATTGAACAGAGCTTCTTTTATAAATAGCCCCCGGGGGAGCCAAATCACTGGGACAAAATTAAAGGGCGCCCTGGGGCCCGCCACCCCCCGGGGCTACAAAATAAATTGTTGGGGGGGGCTCAAAAGCCCCTCCCAGTATAAATTGTGGGGGGGGCTCAACAGCTCCCCCAAGCCCCTGGGACCACCGCCCCCCTGGGCTTTATGGGTTGTGGGAGGGGTGCTGTGTGGCCCCCATCCTGGAGCTCTCGAGGGCCCTTGGGACCGCCACCCCCTAGGGTCAGCTCCAGCAGTGTCCTGTGGTGCCCACCCCTGGGACACTGCTGTTTGCTACAAGAGGGCCGGAGTCTCCCGCCCTCCCAAAGCAAACGTGGTTTGGATTTTGAAAGGGAGAGCAGGGAAACCTGCTCTCTCTTTCAAAATCCAAACCATATTGCTTTTCCAAATGGGGAGTTGCATGTTAGCAGCTCTCCATGTGGGAAAGCAATGCCGGCTCCCGAAGGACGAGAGGAGCTGGCTAGGACTGTGGGGGCATTGAGGCTCACCCCATGGTCCCCAACATTATATATATGCCCCGGGGGATGGGGTCCCCAGGGATCATAAAAATGAGTGATAGGGGCCATATTTTTTTTACTGTAAAATTAGGAGTCACGCACCCAATGCTGCGCTCAGTATGGCCCCTGGTGTGCACATGTCGGATGCACAGCTTCTAACCCGTAGGGTTGGCTGCATGACTTTGGCTTGTTGGATGCGCGACTCCAAGCCAAAAAACACGTAATATTTTTCAGATATACATCAAGCTTATGTGTTTAGTTCTTAGGTGGCTCTACAAGAGCCCTTGTGTTTATTGAGAGATTTTAGTACCTACAAGTGAGTACCGATGCAGAGTCTAAAGTTTAGGAGGAAGACTCTGTTCCCCTCATCTGTAAAATGTACACCATCTCCCCTATAGTTGCCATGCATATTGAAACGCAGATTATTGTGGTAAATGGACCCCATTCTATAGTCTCAGAGAAAAGCAGAAAAAGATTTATTCACATGTTTCCTAGCTTTCTCAATCTGTGGAGAAAACTGATTGGACCAGTTCCATTTCTGCCTTTGGCATATGTTAGAATAAAAGGTAGTTTAGGGAAAAAGTGACATCAATTCTCTAAAGGTGCCCTTCATAAGCATTTCCAGACCTACCCCAGTCAAAGTGCCTAGGTCATTGCCACCACAGTGCACACTTATGAGGTCAGTGTGTTGGAGATGCAAAAAGGATTTAACCAATGGCATCAATTGGTGCCACTTTAACCCTCTCTGTCCAATCAAATTGTTAAACCTAGTTCTTTGTGATTTCCTTTGTTTTCAGAATACCTGAATACCTTTGGCTTCAGAAAATATAGCTGTGTCCCACAATCCACACTCTAAGCATCTTGAAGGGAGATCTGGATGCACTCAGATGGTCTCTGTAAATAAAATGGCAGTTTGAAAACTAAGAGTTTTCTAAAATGGTGGATAAGAAAAGAAATGATTGGTTGTTTGACAGCATTCTACACTAAAAACTAGGGTGCATGTTTCTGTTTTTTAAAAGCATGATTCTTATTGGTTAACAAAAACTGATTGAAAGAAACGTTACATAAGATAAGCTGATATGTTGAAAAGTCAAGCACACTTGCTGTTTTGATTAGCAACATTGTGCGATGAACTTTTGACCTGTGTGCTTAGTTAAGTGTTCCATGAACTGTTTCTATGGTAACAGGCAGAAGGCAGATTGGGAGTAGAGTTGAAAATGATCTAATTTGGAAAGGGTTGAAATGTGTAACCAATAGAAATGTATGTTTGCTTTTGAATTAATGTGGGAAGCAGTGTGATTTGATGTTTAGGTGTATATGTGTTCAAAATGAGAGGGAAACTGTGCCATTCTTTGGTTCTGGTGAGAGGTGTAAAAAACAGAGTCTGGTGTGTGACTGACATACTTCTTATTCTACAAAACAATTTAAAGGTGAGTTATTAATTTGTGAGGAGATGTATGTGGTGCATTTTGATTTTAATCAGACTAATGTGTTTCTCCTGCTAAAGTGCAGGGAATACTTTTTTTCTCTAGAATTTTATTGTGAGTGTGTGTGCATTTAGAACCGATTCTGAGATAAGCATTTGTGTATTTTTTGTGTTTGCAGACAGATAACTATGCTGTTCTCATGGTTTGGTAGAATGAGAAACCAGTCATGTTTTATGTATTTGCAAAATGACTCAAGTTTCTACATTAAAATGCAGTACTCGTTTTAGACTATGAAATGTGTTTTGGTAAAATGCAAGGGATAGTGTTGTTTGTCTAGAATCACTCAGTGAGTCTTGTGTGCATTTAGGAATCATTCTGATAGAAGCACTCTATACTAATGTGTAGTAGAAAATGTTGTGCAATGTGCAGAGTCACCTAAAGTCTTGTTGACTACTAAATGTGTTTTGGTAAAATGCAAGGGATAGAGTTGCTTGTGTAGAATCACACAGTGAGTCTGTGTGCATTTAGGAATCACTCTGAGAGAAGCATTTTGGTACATCATGTGTTTCCTGACATGTAATTGATTACAAATGTATTGTGTTCTCACATTTTGGTAGAATTAGAAAATAGTCATTGGTTATGTGTTTACAAAATGAGTTTAGCTTTAATAGTAAAATGCAGTTATGAAATAGATGGAATGGATGCTTGAAGTGTTTGCAGAAAAATAAGTACACAATTCCTTACACTACACAAACACCACTGCACTAACCTAAATCCTTAATCTACCTCCAGCACGACCACCTACACTACCCATTCACCACTGCACTACTCTAAAACCTAAAACACTACCCCAACATGACCATCTACACTACTCAAACACCATTGCACTACCCTAAACCTTAAATCTATCCCAATATGACCTCCTACAGTACCCGAACACCACAGTACTTTCCTAGAACACTACCTCAGCACGACCCCCTACACTACACAAACACCATTTCACTATCCTAAACCTTATATCTACCACAGCATGACCTCTAACACTAATCAAACAGCACTGTACTACCTTAGAACACTATCCCAGTACGACCTCCTACACTACCCAAATACCATTGCACTACCCTAAACCTTAAACCCTGCCAGCACGACCCCTTACACTACCCAAACACCACTGCACTCTCCTATTTCTCCATTTATAAGAAATATTGTTATTTGTCTGGAATCACGCTGTGTGTCAGTGTCCATTTGGGAAAATATGTAGAGAATGTTTTGGTTGGTTGATGTGTTTGCAAACATATAAGTACACATACTCTTGCAGTGACACTACTCCCAGCATATTTCCCTACACTACACAAACACCACTGCACTATCCTAAACTCTTAATCTACCTCCAGCATGACCACCTACACTACCCTTTCACCACTGCACTACCCTAAACCCTAAAACACTACCCCAGCACGACCCCCTATACTACTCAAACACCATTGCACTACCCTAAACCTTAAATCTACCTCGGCATGACACCCTACACTACCCTAACACCACTGCACTACCCTTCTACTGAGGCACAAAATGTCTGCCAACAATTCCTGGTTTCGAATCCCAACAACCACTTGACAACCAATTAGCATTCAGTGCGTGATCGGGACGGTGCGCTTAGAGTGCGCGCAAGATGCGCGGATCCACCGAGGTCATAGATATATATGTATTTTAATTGTACTACTGAACGGATTTACACCATTTAAGAAAAAGACACGAGTCTGAACCAAGGACTACCACTTTGCCAAATTTGGTGCAATTCTGTTCAGCTGTTCGGCCTGTAGCTGTGATGAACGGTTCCTATGGAAAATTGCATAGGGAAAACACGTTTTGGGACCCCCTTTTTCTCAGCCACTGCTTCAAATGCAATATTTTAGACCCCATGATTTCTCCTTCCCATGTAGCTAATTTGTAAACAAGCACAGGAGCCCGCGCTTCGTTTTAATTTTTTTTTACTGAGGATCCATGCACCCAGCGCACATTTCTCCATTTTGTCAAAAAAAAAATTGGGGGGACCCCCTAAGCAGGTCTAGAGGGTAAAAATATTTCTTAAATGCCCCCTTTATATGTTTTAAACACTTGTTCCACTAATTTCTAGATCATCGCTTCTACTGAGGCACAAAATGGCTGCCAACACTTCCTGGTTTCGAATGTTGAACACCACGTCACAGCCAATCAGCATTCTGCACGTGATCGGGAAGGTGCGCGAATAATCCGTACTTATATATGTACTTTTAATTGTAATTTTCTCAGGAACTACTGAACAGATTTACACCATATAAGCAAAAGGCACGAGACTGAACCAAGGACTACAACTTTGCCAAATTAGGTGTAAATCCATTCAGCCGTTCTGGCTGTAGCCCTGATGAACGTTACCTATCGAAAATTGCATGGGGAAAACATGTTTTGCGTCCCCCCTTTTTTCTCAGGTCCCGCTTCAGGAATCACCCAGGACTTTAAGGATAGGAGCGGACCAGAGCGCCCCACCAGTTTTGAAAATTTCGCAAAGATTAATCAACCGGCGCCAAAGGTATTCCAAATAGAATGTTGCGGATTTCCTATGGAAAATAGGTCCTAACTATAACTACTTTTTGGCGACTGCCAGTAGGCAATATATAGATAGGAACTGCTGAGTTTCGCTGCTGGTAATGTGACTGCACGGAAGGCAAGGCTCACTGCAGTCTAATCCCAGATCCTGCAAAATCCTGGTGTTTGCGGTGAGACGTCGATGGGGGCCAGGGAGAGAAACCTCTGACTATATGGACACTGGGCTATTCAAAAACTGCACCACACACGCCTTTTACCGATCACCAGCACTCACTACAAGCTTTCATGAGGCAACAAGAATCGCTTATTTATACACAAGGTACTTAGGGGTCTAGGAGCTGAAACCAGAAAAGTGTTTGCTGCTATAAAACCTATGTCTAGTTAGTACAATAGGAATATAAACAGTAACAGACCGAATCGCCAATAAATGAAACACCTGTAATCGTGAGTCACCCCAGTTGTTTTGGATTCCCATCAAAGTCTTACAAGATCAATATTATCATTTGGTAATCCCTGGCGGGTATTGTGTCTCCTGACCATTGAGATCACAAGCATACCCTCTCGGATGGTTCGGGGTAGCGACCACAATCACACAGGTATCACAAATGCTGTTGATTCAATGGGAAAGGTGCAGTGCAAAAAGGAATAAGTGGTGATTTAAAATAGGATAGGGAACTAACAAAAGAAATTTTAATAAGCGTTGGCCCCTTCCTGATTAAAAACCAGAACAGACTGGTAAACTTATCGCATTGATAACAAATATCTGCGCGGAGACCAACATAATTCAGCCTAAGAGGGAGTGACCTCGGGCTTTCTTCAGGGTCTCTGTTCTAGATGGTGCTACTGCCTGTATAAGTGTAGTAAAGTGTGAAAAATTATACAAAAAAACACACAAGTGGAAAGAACCAGAAAAGGATATAGTTTTCCTTCTTCTGTGCGTACTCCTCTTCGGAAGCAGGTACTCGGTTATTGTAGTCGGGGGACAAACATACAAGTGAAACACTTTCAGCAACCCTGGTCTGGGTATTACCAAGCATCGAGTCAAGAACTTTGTCAACCTGTGATACTCACCCAGTGCTTCCGGGGAGTGGACCTCACCTCTTCCTGGACCTGGCTCAGGATATGTGAGACCCCGCTCTACGGGAACAGAAACCGACCTCATGGTTATGGTTATGGAGGGATCAGATAGATCTACTCTCATGCATACTACATGAAGTCAAACGTGTTCTGAACGTAGAGTATACTGTCATACACCTGGACGCGCTCTCGTGTCAGTGCCCCTCATTGCACCCACCCGCCGCGAGTCCAAAGGGACTCGAGAGATGTTCTATTGACAAGGCTATGGGTTTATGTGAAACGTAGCCCGCCGAGGGTGCTAGCGGAGCTATCGTCTTACCTGTCCGTCGTTGTCTCGAGCTGTGACTGAGTCAGGGGGAGGCTCAGAACAGCGTTCGTCATTCTTACTTGAATGGTTAGAGAAAAAGTTCCCAACCAATCAGCCAGAGATACAACGACGTAACCTCATACTGAGGCTCGAACTACTCGATGACGTCATACTCAACATTCGGGTAGTTCAAGTGATGTACAAAGGACCCCGTGGTTGTTCAGTGGCCGGTCAAAACTGCCTGGTGGGGAAATTAGGAGAGACTGAACCATGGGATGTCGTCATTCAGTCCGTGTTGATCAGTACCCAATTTGTACACCCATCTTTGCTCTTTTCGAAATAGGAAGTTGGACACATCACTTACATGGGTGGGGATGTGTGGTTTTTCAAGAACATGCCAATGGAAATCGTTTTCACTATGATTATGCTCGATAAAGTGTTTGGTAAGTTTCGAGATATCTTTTTTGCAGCGGAATGTACTCTTATGTTCCTGCATTCTCACTCTAACCTTTCTGGTGGTCATGCCAACATATCGCTCGTTACAGATGCATGTGAGGAGATAGATAAGGTTGTTGCTGTTGCAATTGGAGAATTGCCTCAACTCCCAAGGTCGATCTGTCCCGATATCCACGCTAGTGATCTTAGAGGTGAGTGGACAGACAGAACAGTTACCACAAGGGTGGTGGCCTGTAACAGGTGGCAGGTCCCAAAGGGTGCCCACTTCTCTCTTGGCAGTGGTTTTGGGACGGGTATGTACCAGTCGATCCCTTAAGTTTTTGGAGCGTTTGAACGCAAATAGGGGGAATTCAAGTTTGTCCTTCCCGCTATTCAGAATGCGCCAGTGTTTCTTGATAATTTTCTGAACCTTGTTTGACTTGGTGTTATAAGTACTCACGAGAGTGAGTCGTTCTATCGGTGGTTTGGCAGGTTTAGGTTCCAGTAGCGCAGCCCGGTGGTTGTTGGCTGCTCTTTTGCATGAGCGATTCACCAATCTTTTGGGGTAATGCCTTGCCAGAAGCTGATTGGACAGTTCACCGGCATGTCGTTCAAAACTTTCAGCGGTGGAGCAGTTCCTGCGGACTCGTAGGAATTGCCCAAATGGGAGGTTATCCCTTAGGGCCTTGGGATGTTGACTCTCATACAATAAGAGGGAGTTGCGTGCCATTGGTTTACGGTAGAGTTCGCTCTGTAGGCCATTCGCTGTACAGTAGATTGAAAGATCCAGGAAGGCTACTCTTTCCTTACTTATTTCAATAGTGAAACGGAGGTAGTCATTTTGATGATTGAGCCATTCGTGGAATTGTAGAATGGATTCTTTGGACCCTCTCCACACTAACAAGACATCGTCTATATATCTCTTCCACCAGATAATAGACGTAAAATGTGGGTTGCTCGCATGTAGTACCGTGGTCTGTTCAAATTTGTGAACATACAGGTTCGCCAGGGACGGGGCAAAAATACTTCCCATGCTGGTTCCAGAGATTTGATGATATATTCGGTCTTCAAACATGAAGAAATTTTCTTTCATTGCTATAGTAGCAAGCGACATGATAAAGGGTACAGGAGTGATGGAGTCAAGCTCAGATTCCTCCAGGATGGTGCGGACGGTGTCTAGAGTGGCATCCTGGGGGATCGATGTGTATAATGACTCGATGTCCAGTGAGACAAGGTAGTCAAGAATCGCTTACCTGAGGGCCGGGATGGTGCCTTCTGGGAGCCGTAGTCTGCCGATGGAGACTACGAGAGGGCATTCCAACTATCAATTGCCTTGCTGGGTTTCCACCAATGGGAGCCAAATGGATCATTTAAAAGACCTGCGGTGACAGTTTACAGTGATTAGGCATCTGAAGAAGACATTTTGTTGAAACGCGTCATGCCTGCTGTGTGGTATTAAAGGTCTTCTTCCTGGTCCCCAGTTGTGTCCCTTCGGTTTCTTTTGAAATGGTGAGAAGCCTTTCTGTGGATATATATATATATATATATATATATATATATATATATATATATATATATATATATATATATATATATATATATATATATATATATATATATATACAAATGAAATAAAATCCAAACTCCTGAAATTAAAAAATCCACGGACAACAGGTACCGACCATTCGAGTGCAGGTCAAGGTGAGAAGTGCTTTATTCTTCCTTTACTGGCAGCATGAAGCGTTTCGATCAGGGGATCCCGGTGTTGATCACAACATATATATATATATATATATATATATATCTATATATATATCACATTTTTTAACTTTTTAGAAACAGTCAATGGATGATGTCCTGAGAGATGTCATGAGTGATGTCAGTTGAGGTGTCATCAGTGATGTCACTGACCATGTCACAAGTGATGTAATATCATCAGCAGTGCATTGCATGGGAATGAGTTACAGTTACAAATTATAGTTAAACAAGGAAGGAATTGTGCTTTTCCTTTTTTAACTATAATTTGTACCATGTTTTTATCAATTGAATGTAATGATTTATTTTTATGAAATGTCTATGAATGTAAACAATTGTTTTCAATACAATCATAATAAATGAAATAATTTTAACTTTAGAAACATTCTAGTACAGTATCTTTTTGACCTCTTACTCCTTTACCTTTGATCTTATTTTTTTTTTAATTTGTTGGTAATCCATTGAAATATTGTGATATCTTCCAGTATAAATTGTAAATTTGTTGCCATATGGGGTGCCTCATAAAAACCAGACCTCGAATTAGGCTACATGTTAGTAGGACTGTCTCCACAGTCTGATCTGTCCTCTACAACCAAGAAAAGGGAAAATGTTCTTTTTTCAATCGAACAAGATGTTGCCACATTAGGAGGATACATGCGGAATACGAGTGTATTCTGGGATATGTTGGTTTGGCCCTGCACTATTGGGACATTGAAGGGGATCTGGTTCGAACAAGATGTTGCCACAATAGGAGGATACATGTGGGAAATGAGAGTATTCTGGGATATGTTGGTTGGCTCTGCACTATTGGGACATTGAAGGGGATCTGTTTCAAGCGAGACATTGCCATGATGGGGGGATACATGCGGGAGACAAGAGTATTCTGGGATATGTTGGTTTGGCTCTGCACTATTGGGACAGTGAAGGGGATTTGGTTCGACCAAGAAGTTGCCACAATATGAGGGTACATGCAGGGGTAACAAGTATTCTGGGATATGTCTGGTTTGGCTCTACACTATTGGGACATGGAAGGGGATTTGGTTAATTGAAATGAAATGTGGGGACACCTTTGGTCCAGGGAAGGACTGGTACCTTGCGGACGAGGGAGAGGGGTGCTGTCGAACTGACTTGTCAGGAAATGGTGCGCTGGTAATGAGACTGTTTGAGGTGAAGCAGGAGGTACTGTTTATAAAGGGGATGCCTCTTACAGACAAGGGTTGGCACGGATATTCTTTATTTACAAGGGTCGCAGTTTTCGGTGGTGGATCGTCATTCACTGCGATGGAGGGGCACTTTTCACGGACAGGAATTGGCCTCATAAGGTTATACAGCAATATTGGTGGTAGTGTTTCTCAAAGAGAGAAAACGTCCGCACCTTCTGTTAATGACTATTCTCACTGTGCACGTTATACGCGAAGTATCTACAGAGGTGCACTGATAACCTGATAAGACACCCACCACCAGGGGTGTTTAAACAAAGCAACTTAATGCAAGTATCAAGAATCAAGAGGAAACCAAGTTACACAAGCACCCTCCAAGAAGTCAAATGTCAAGGAAATTTCCGTAACGTAATGGTTATTTCAAGGTTTATACACCAACATCAATCATAAGTACATTTGAAGTTAAGGAGCTTCAAAGTATGGATCCAAAAACAGTTGTTGTGCTTCAAATTCTTTATTATCAAACACATTAAAAGTTTTCCAGCTTTGCACCTTGAAATAACCATTACGTTACGGAAATTTCCTTGACATTTGACTTCTTGGAGGGTGCTTGTGTAACTTGGTTTCCTCTTGATTCTTGGCCTCTTAAGGTTACTTGTTCCACGGGATGCGGGTACAGGTGGTTGATGGTCATCCGCGCACAGTTGAGTAGAAATAGGGGTGGGAGAAACAGTGGCTAGTACCGCTGACAAGGGGTCACAGGAAACGAGAAGTTGACACACTATGAGGATACCTGTGGGAGAATAGAGGATTTTGAGATATGATTATATACACCAAGCACAGGGGTTTGAGGCTATACGATATTGCACCTATCCACTAGTGTCACGTTAATATCCGTAAGTTTTAGGTGCTAAGGACAGGAGATCCAGACCCCTAGGTCTCCCTGAGACTAAAAAGTCTCAAACATACACAATTTGACACAATGTCCAGCACTCTACAGAAGTGTGAAAAGGATCTATTTCTATATGGTATGATAACCAAGAAAAAAACAATGTTCTTTATGGATGGACACCATATAATCACAGCATTATATTCATGCAATCCAGGTAAGTCAAGAATCTTCAATGGTTGGGTAGTAAGTTCTTTATTCGGTTAAAAAATGCATGGATTCTATCTTCGTAAAAACAATGTTGTAGCCGGTGCCTACGCGTTTCGTCCAAAAGGAATTCTTCAGGGCTTGTAATCGGTAAGTATTGTCTTTTCTTTGGGGGTCCCGTATCTTTGAAAAGTAACTCGTGCTGTCTTTAGTAAAGATCTGTACTGAGCCGGATTATCGTAGGTCCAACTCGTTGTTATGAAATGTGGATCCCGAACTTCATGGCATCGTAACCGCATCCGAATAGACGATTTTGAGATATGTCTGGTTTGACTCTACACCATGAGACATGGAAGGGGATTTGTTGCACCAAACTGGAACGTGGGGGCAATTCTTGTCCCATCAATAAATTGTGCATTGCAGACGGGGGAGCGGGGTGATATCAAACGGAATTACCTGGTAATAGCCTCCTGCTGATGAGACTGTTTCAAAGGACAACAGGCGGTTTTGTCACAAAGGAGGCACCTTTTATGGACGGAGGCGGGCCAAGATGTGTTTAGGTACCCGAGTCGCAGGTGTAAGTGGTGGATGGTCGTTCAACATGATGGGGGGCACATTGCACGGACAAAAAGGGAGAACAAGGGGGATCCTACTCACGACGGAACCAGGGCAATATGTTTATCCAAAGAACAATGGTTCCTGTGGCATAATTACTTGTACAAATTATATTAAGTACAACAGCTAAATAGCACTATTAATTTAACAGAAAGGGGTTGGCAACGAAAAAAGCACACTTATACCAATTTTTAGAAATTACTCTTGTATTTCAAGTAGGACAGGTAGTCTTGTAATTATAACAGCGACATATATACAGAAAAAGTGCAATGTGTCCCCAGAACATAAGACAATAAGTGATCTGTACAATTTTCAGCTGTGGATATTTCCTGTTGGATGAGGGTCTTGTCAGGACTAAACAGGACTAGTCCACATATAACTATCACCTAATGCGACTATACACATATTTACATACTTCTCACTTTTCCTTTAGATGTCCCTCACTGTTTAGTCCTGACGAGACCCTCATCCAACAGGTCGAAACGCCATCGACGCCATAGGGAATGAACCTCTCAAGCACAGTGTTCTATGATTGTAGATAGTCACTGATTATAATTGATTTACTATTGAGTTTGGTCATTTTCCCTTTGTAAATATCCATAGCTAAAAATTGTACAGATCACTTATTGTCTTATGTTCTGTGTTTTTCGCTCACAATACCACTGGGGACACATTGCACTTTTTCTGTATATATGTCGCTGTTATAATTACAAGACTACCTGTCCTACTTGAAATACAAGAGTAATTTCTAAAAATTGGTATACGTGTGTTTTTTTCTTTGCCAACCCCTTTCTGTTATATTAATAGTGCTATTTAGCTGTTGTACTTAATATAATTTGTACTGGTTAAACTAAGGCGGGTACAGGTGTTGGATGGCTGTTCACCGCGAAGGGGGAGCAAATGTTATGGACTAGGTTTGGCCTGGACATGTTAAGTGGTGGATGGTTGTTTACCAGGAACCGCAGGGTGGGGAAGCGTTAAGTGCACAGGAACTGGAGAAGCTAGTGGCCCTGTGTAGTGTAGGCACCTTTCGTGACCACCGGCGGTCCCACCAATAGTAATTTTCTATGGGACTCAAGTTTTAGGTGGATTGGGCGTCCACCGGGTGCCACAGAGTATGCAAAAGGTGCCTGGGATATGGGGGGGGGGCGTGGGGCAGGGTACCGCCTATGGCGGTTCCCTGGTTGGCGGTACTTTGGAGGTGTGGTGAGTCACATACGGGTGGAACCACCCCTCGGGGGGGAGAACGGTACACGGTGACTGATGGCAGGGCGTGGGAGGCAATGAAGGAAATTCAACAGACGATGCTTGGAGGGCAAGTGAAGGTGAGAATGAGGAGAGGAAGGAGGTCACCGAGTAAATGAGGAGGAGCGGAACAGGTGAGATGGTTTTGAGAAGGATGAATGGAGAATGAGTCGGTATGGGATGGAAAAAGTATATTTATGGCATTTATGTATGGTTTAATAAAGTCTTAAATGATTGCAAGCTTGTCCTAATAAAATGGCCTTTTATGCTTCAAGTAACAGCTTGGAGTGTAGTTATTGTGCAAGGCTACTTTATGATCTCAGTAGCCAGACCTAAACAGTAAAGCAAGGCATGAAATAAAACACTTCCGCCAACAGAGACCAGAGAAGAGGAGCGAGCTGTCAACTATTTTCTAGCGATAACACCTGGTGCTGAGCGGATGCCTCCATGGATGATACTCTGTGCTCCTCTCTCTCTCACAACCCCCATGCTCTAGCTTTCTGCCTGCCCTTCTCTTTATCTCTATGAACCCTCCATCCCCTCTCTCTATATTATCCATGTCTTTTCACTTTCATCAACAACCTCTTCACCTCTCTACACCCCTTTATTTCTTGTGTAGCTTTTCTATTTTCTCACCCCCTCGTTTCCCACCCTCTTCTCAGTAGTCGGTTCTTTTCTCTCAGCTCCCACTTGTACTTCTTATATTTCACTCGTTCGTCGATTTATCTATCTATCTATCTATCTATCTATCTATCTATCTATCTATCTATCTATCTATCTATCTATCTATCTATCTATATATCTGTACAGTGACAAATATAAAAAAAGACAGACAGACATATAGACAGTCAAGCAGACAGACAGCTCGATGGACCCCCCTGTAAAATAAGCGCTGCTTGATAAAGCACTATTATTCTCGTAGATAACTGCATTGTTTTTTTACATTTTCGGGCACTATAGTATTTCCTCCAATTTTGATTTCAGTTGTGTAAATGTTTTCAATGTACCTTGTAAAGCGCACAGTTGATACCAGTGTGGCTTCAGAGCGCTCCAAGGAGAATCTTTTTCTGCGAGGAACTCGGTTTAGTAGTTTGAATTCACCGTATTACAATGAACAGAGGGGCGTGGCGATCCTCTAATCTCGACTGTGAAAATATACGAAAGTAATCTATTCTTACTTCACAGACAGCTGTATATGACAAATAAGGTGTTTTATGCCCCAATAACGCCTCTTAATGCTAACAATATTTAGCTGCTAGGGATTTTCAGCAGTCTCTGTTATTCCAGGAGCACGTGCTAACTACACACTGAGGTCAAAATGTTTGCTAAAACAACCCACTACACTGATTGAAATATGCAGATTAAACACTAATTGTCATTTTGGATAATTGAAGTGGCAAATCAGGTTAGGAAATGGGATTGAACCTCCTTCTTTTTTGTGCACATGTTTTTCAAGTGTATGGTCTGAAATTTCAACCAGGTCTTCTCAGGAGATGGAGCCATCAAGTAGCGGGGGCCTTGCAGCAAAAGACCAACGCAGGCCTTATTTTGTTTACACAAAACATTACCAAAAGAAACATTGAAAGTTAACATACTTCCAAGAGAAACAAGCTGCTTAGAAATCAAATGTACAATGCAAAATCAGGACAACAATTCCATCCATGAACAGCTATTCCAACTTATTTTGTAGTCTCATGATTGGCCAATCAGCAGATCTTCCTCGCATCACCAGACCCAGGCCCTTGTTTATCCAGAGGGGATGAAACCAGATTTTGAGTCGCTCATCTCACCTACTGTCGAGCAAAGTCACCTATTATGCTGAGGTTTCATTGTTGGGACACCCCTGAGGCATAACCTGGTCTTTTGGGGCAGAGTACCCTACAAGCAGCAAGAACAGCAGTCTGCATGCCTCCAACCACTGCCACCAAAAAATCTCCAAAAGCCCCCTCTAGAGGAAAACCAACTATTTTAGGGAGAGTTGCTAAAAGTGTTTACTTGTATCCGTGCTAACCACAAGTCTCCACATGCCTAAAAATATGACAAGTTTCATTAGTGAAGCAAAATCCCCAACGGATACAAGTAAGACCTTTCAGAGGCAAACCCCCCTAGAGCAGTAAGAGCAGAGTTGGGTGAGTGGAAAAACAGGCAGACCGCCATCAGGAGTAGAGGCGGTCGAGCCAAGAAATCACCAGGACAAGCCGAGCCAGAGCCAAGCCAAAGGTCTGTCCGGGCTTTACCAGACAGTTCAAGAACCAAGCCCTAATGCTATTTGGCATGTAAATCTTGCAGCAAAAAAGCATGCAGAAATATGATTAAATCTCTTCAGAATTCAAACAACTACATTTCTTTAACATGAGGCAGACTTTCATCCTAGTGTATCAGGTGATAGCACTTCAAATATTAAAAGCAGTAGTGGCTCATATAGGGCGTGCTGTGGGGCGGTGGGGCAGTGTGAGGGAGGGGCAGGGTGAGGGGGTCAAGTAAAATTGGACATACGACGGAATAGAGGAACGTAATAATTACTTTCCTCTGTTATGTTGTATGTCCAACTTTACTACCTCCCATCCTGCTCCTCCCCACGCCCTATGTGAGCTGCCACTGATTCAAAGTGATAGTTTTTAAACATGAACATGGAAACACTCTTGTCCCCCTCCCTGATAACAGTGCCACTTATACTCATGCACAAAGAGTTGAGGTGGGGCAGGCAAAGAATGCCATCACACCGTTCAAATGCCACCAGAGCGCTGTTAGATTAGGAGAAAGAAAATCAAGCAACTTGTTAGCCCTCAGAAAAAGCAAACTGCAGCATTTCGGGCTTTATTAAAAACAAGTTACCATCAACTGTTTAAAGTAGCCGAATAAAAATAACATTAAATACCCTTTGTCTTCAATCAATCAGTCAATCAGTAGATTTGTAGAGCGCTTCTTGTCACCCATAAGGGTATCCAGGCACTGGCAAAGCCTTCACAGGATGTAAAGTGCACGTATGACTGTATAGTTGACAACAGTAATAAATCCTTTTCTTCTACCCCGCTCATCCTTCCGGTTCTCTTTTGCCATTGCCCTCTCTGGCTGCTCACCTCTACCATAGCACCTGAATAAGTGATTCAGGTGAGTGGGAGGAGACAACCTGGCTTGTGAAAATGAACGCTCCCCTGCACTCCCCTCACTAAAAGTGCCCTAGACACAATTTTAGCAAAGATCAGCCCTGTATGTACTCCCCCTCCACATATAGAGCCTAAGGTGGCCGTGTAGGCTCGATTCCCATGGGGGCACAGAGAGGGCGTGATTGGAATCTCTGAAGTCTGACTTGGCAGGACTTGAAGGGGCAGTACACATTGAAGACGTCTTTAACTTTTTTTGCAGTTTCACATAATGCAAACTTGTGCGAAGGTATTGAGGTAATATGCATGAGCGCATTGATTTTTTAGGCACTGGGAGATTAAGCGGTTTGATCAGAACCACAGTCCCTCAAGCTTCCCAGTTCCAAAGTTTGGAAGCTGAAAGCAACTGAAGATGTACACTATTTTTCCCTTTGCCAGAAATGTATTCTCACATCTGTTGGTGTCAATAAAATTTGACGTATACTTCAGGCAAAAGGAAAACTAGTGTACACACATTGCCATTGTGCTGTTGGTGAAATGCAGCAACACATTGCGGAGAAGGATTCATTGGAGAACCCAGAGCAGTGCTTAATTTGAGAAGGTGCTTTCAGGTGGTCAGCACCTGCATTTCTTTCGGGATACAATTTCTGACCCTACAGGTGGTGGTCTCAATATTAAGTGTTCAAATTCAAAATAAAAAGAATAACATACATTGCATGGTGACTGGTTGGTGTATTTTGATAGACAGGCCAGTATACGCCTGTCCAGGCAGGCATGATTGTGTTTCACCACGTTAGTGATGATGTCATCTTGCCGGTCACAAATCCAAGAAGTCAACGACTAACTATGTCTTGCGTTCTATTCCCGAGTCTGCTGAGCCCTGCCACTGCCTGAGCCTAAGCCTCCCATTGGATAATTGCAGCTGGGGGCTGGTTCAAGACGGAGTTGAGGCAAGGAGCGCATTTGGAACTTGGGAGTGAGGGCTCTTGAGGAAGAATAAACTAAAGTAAGTGTGGACTTTCCACTTGCTGTGTAGTAAAATTAGCATATCCTGCAGCCCTGCATTGCTGCGATCCTCAACGTGCTCGATGCGGCTGTGGCCCAACACAGCATTTGTGCACCATGGCGTCACCTGTAGAATCTGTGCGCTGCACGCCATCATGGTAATTGCTGAGCGTGCATGAGTCCAGTAGGCACCACAGCCATACTTACTGGCATTGTCAGCATTACGGCTGGGGACAATGCCTGTGTTGTAGCAGGCAGGGTCACAGCAAGCAAAGTAGTGGATGCCAATGTCGTTGCCATCCCTGGAGCTACTAATTACAGGCAGCACTAGTAGTGACATCACCTGCTGTGCTCGAGCAGCTACCTGCTCTGCAAATAAACCAGTTATACTGCACTGATTAATATATGCAAAAAAAAACATTTTCATTTGGTGTACATTTTGTTTTTGCACTCGGTGTAGGTAAGAAAGTAAAACAAGTCATCCTCCTCTTCTTTAGGAAAGACAATAGGAAAACTCAGAGTTCAAAATAGCAGGGACATGTACAGGCTGACGACAGGGGTCACAGGCAGCAGCAGTGTTATAGATGAGAGAGAGCAGGAGTAAAGAGGAGAAAGAAACAACAGGAGAGGAGAGAGATAAGATGGAGCTAAGTAGAAGAAAAGGAGAGAAAATCAGATACAAAGAGAAAGCAGCCATGATGCGAAAAAAAGAGAGCATTAAGAAGAACGAAGATAGAATGAAAGGATGTAGAGGACAGGACAGAGGAAAAAAAGCAGACAAATGATGAAACGGAGACACAGCTAATCACTGCTAGAAGAGTGACCGTAAAGAGCCAAGATCGAGGGGAGAGAGAGCAGAGCATGGATAAAAGTGAAGAGAAACAAGCATTGGAAATGCAATAGGTCTTGCAGTAGAAAAGTTTGAGCTTTTGGTGTGGAAAATGTAATTTTTTTTACATTTTTTTTTGTTTTCTTAAAATATAAAAGTATTAATTTTGTTATTAGAAATGCCAATAGTTATAAAATTAGCAAATGTTACATCTATAGCATTAGTAAAGGTACATGTTTAGTTTTCCCCTGTCTTACATGTATTGATCTGACAATTCACAATGTTTTAACAAGAACAGAAGTGAAAACATTTAACATCTTTTATGACATTTGTAATAAAGCTTGAAACCTTTGACAGAAAATATTTGAACCTGTTGTTGTTGAATGGTTGCACAGATTGATGCTGTGGTGGCACTGAGTGATGTTGTTTTGGCGACAAGTGATGCTGTGGCGTTCAGTGATGCTGTTGTATCGCATAGTGATGTTGTGGTGCCCCTGAGTGATGCTGTGGTGGTGCTGAGTGATGCTATGGTGATGCAATAGATAGGGTGAGTGCGATAGATAGATAGAGGAAGGGTGATAGATAGAGGGAGGGCGATAAAGGGAGAGCGATAGAGGTAGAGCAATAGAGGGAGGGCGATAGAGGGAGGGCGATAGAGTGATGGAGGGCGATAGAGTGAGGGAGGACGATAGAGTGATGGAGGGCGATAGAGTGAGGGAGGGCGATAGAGTGAGGGAGGGCCCATGATAATCACGAGTTAAACAAGCTCTAAAGAAATGGCTCTATGAATGCGTGATCAATGTTTCTTTTGCTGCTGTTTGTTTGGCGTACACCAGACAGCTTGAGCTTTTAGCTATTTTTGCAAAGTTCAACATATAATTCAATGTTTTTGCATCAAACAGGCTTGAATGAGCCCAAAAATATGAATACTTTCAAAATTGTCCACAATGGGATGGGGGGGGGCTAGGGGGGAGAGGTTGTCCACAATGGGATGGGGGGGGGGGGGCCAGAGGCAGAGATGTGTGCGGGTCCGCTACATCCCAATTATAGCTGTTTTATTACTAAACCAGGGAACGGGGGCTCATTTCCACTGCTTGCTTTAGAGTTAATTGAAGCCTTGCTACGCAATGGGCATGATAGAATCCATGAACACTTCATGCTGTTAAGGTGTTTTACGAAGGAGGCGTCTGGTTGTCTTGGTGCTTCAGACATCAAGAGGGGTTGTCGTTTACATATCAATTAAAATGCCAAAGCAGAACAAGAGTTGATTTTCAAACCCCATAGAAGTAAGCTTGTAACTCAATAGGGAAACAAGACCACAGTGAAAACTCTTTTTTTTCAAAAGGCAGGGCCGGCATCTGGATATACCTAGTCAAATTACAAATATTTGATATGTTTCTATTCCATTTACCAAGTGACACATAAAACACCAGGGGCATTGCGCTGAGAAGTAATGAAACAGAGGAGACATTCCCATGCATCACCATTTGTATGGGAAACCGCCCACACGCGGGACTGGCTGCCAAAAATGGCAGCTGCGAGAACCAATCGAGCCCTTTTAACATGCTAATGCGAGCCGTTTAATGTAGTCTGCGAACTCTCCAGGGATGTGTTGTGGACCCCTCAAAGCCGCTCGGCTTCACAATGATGGGACCCTGTGAAAACATCTGGCCTCGCATGAAGATCTCACAAAGCCTCCCATCCGGACAGCTTCCACTGAATCAGGAAGCATTTTGTCACTTTTGTGTTCCCGGCCTGTTCGGGGGTGTTTGTGCCCATAGTCCTGTACTGAAAAAAAAGGGACGCTGGGTCAGCATATAGCTGGTCTTAATGAAGGTACTAAAATGCAAAACACAAACGGGAATTAAGAAGGCAACAGAAGGTGGCTTTATCTCTCGAAACAAACCCATTTAAAACTTGGATGTCACAGTTGTTTTAGTATTTCAGTGGCCACACAACTCACTCGATGTTTCCTTTCTTCCCGATTTGTCTGAATAAATGGTGATAGGCACTTGGTTTCTGTACCAAAGTGTGGTGATTTGCAGCACTCTTTTGGAGCAACTTAAAATAATAACAGATCGTTTTTGAGTACTGGTGACGACATTGCAATGCTCATATTTTTGCTGAAATAATTATACTAAACACTAACGGGTGACACATGGGCTCTTGATACTCTGCAGTGAGGGTATTTGCTTGTATAACTGTACCAGCATTTTATTTTTGCACCACTTCAAGTATTCTCTATTGTGTTTCAGTGGAAACCTCTGCGTGGGATAGTTTGAGACTGGAATAAACTAATTTATTACTGGCTCTTGTTTCTGAAAGCCGAAGGATGAAAATGCGTCCACAATGTTTTTAAATAAATTGTTCATTTGAATTACAATATAAACTAGAACGACCAGTTTACAGATTACAATGCAGATCAGAGCATCCAGTCCAAGCTCTTAATTTCTGAGGGCTTAAAAGGAAATAAAAACATTTGAGAATGCTTCTATGCAAAAGGATTTTTTTTAAATGTTGAACATTGACGAAAAGGCATGAATAATTGCTTCAGCGGCAGCGATATTACGGGATGCACTGGGGTGGGCCATAGGCTGTCCATAAAACAGACAGCCATTGGCTTCCAACATGGCGAAATCGGATCCAGCGAGTTGCGTTTTGTCACGCTAAACGGTTCACCTGGCCTGACACCTTAATTCACATATGAACATTCCTGACATGGCAGCCCGCTGTTTCGGTGACAGGCGCATTCAGGAGACGTGAAATAAACAGCCATAGGGGAAGATTCCGGCGGACACAAAAGAAGAAACAAAAATAATTTACTAATTCCCGTAGGATGATAAGCAAGAAAAGTTAAATAAAGGGAGACATGGCCTGGCGGCCGTGAAACTGCAGGGAGAGAGAGGGGATGTGCTGGCGGCTGGGGAGGGGGAGGAGAAATGCGAGCCTGGCTGTGTGCGGGGAGAGAGAGGGGAGGTGCTGGCGGCACCAAGCTGGGGAACAGATGGCGATTTACTGGCGATTTGATGCTGTGCATGCACATTTTAACTCATTGCGCTTGCGCATTGAGCTAAAAGCGCACTTGCACTGCATCAAATCGCCAGTAAATCGCCAGTCTAGTTAAACTTCTGTTTAAGCCCCTATAGTGTCGCTCCGCTCAATGTGCATGCGCATTGACAGGCGAGACCTAAAAAGGGCAGGGGTAGAATGAATAGAGGGCAAATCAGAAATGCAGGAATAAGGTAACACACCAGGTGTGACAAAGATGATTGAAAACAATTAGAGAGGTGAGAGGATAGACTCGTAGAGTAAAGACGTAGGGGACAGACAACAGATCAAGGGTAGAAGATAGAGGCTGCGGTAGTGAGGGTGTTGAAAGTGGGGCTCACTGGAGGAAGAAGTGAGCTATGGCCTCCCCTGCTAAATTTTTAGCACCTGCACTTCTTTTTTTTTTAACAAATTAAGCACATTCCCAGAGGATGGAGGGTCACTGTGAGAGGGCCCAGACTTGGCTTTTTTTGGGTTCAAGTGTCCAAGAGCCCCCAAGCTGAGCCAGAGTCAGGCAGCCATCTCAAGCCAGGCTTATTCTAGCAAGGGGTGACCCACCTCTAATCAGGAGCAAAGGGGGCAGAAGGCGCAGCAGAAAAGGCCACTCCAACTGCCTTTTTCCCACACACCGTCGTCATCCTTTGCGTCACTTCCAGTGGAGGTCCACTTGCATGGGCTCTTGTTCAGCCCACTCGAAATGACCTAGGCAGCCATTACTGTGTTGCTCCCCCGCCACCGAATTTGATTCTGCCAGTTGACCAACTGGATTTTGTGGAAAAGCTTGTTCCAGCTCTCCTGGAACCCTGCTTTGCCTTTTAACTTGAAATACCGCCATAAAAATGCATTCTCTCTGAAGTTGAAGATGAAAGCTCTTGGCAAAGCTGATAGCATTAGCTAAAATGATTTGAAAAGAGGGATTGTTGGAAAATTATGTCAGGCAACTTCTTGGAGTGAGTCTGCGTCCTGTGCCGCTCTAAGGTGCTATTTGTTTTATATCCAAATGTTCCATCTGCAGTCCTGCATGGGAGGATGCTCTCCAACATAAACATCTTAATGCTGGAACCCCTGCACAGAATTTGGCTTCTTCATGTAGATAACACTGGCAGCCATCACAGGGATAAGAATACTGAATATTACCCTACCAACCAAAGCATGGTTGCATTATGTAAAACTGCAAAAAAAAGTTAAAGACGTCTTCAATGTGTACTGCCCCTTCTAGACCTGTCAAGTGCTTAGAACACATGAAACAATTAGCTGAAATGATTTGAAAAGAGGGGAGACTGACAGGGGTGTGAGAAATCACATATTTTTCACAAAAATTCAGGAAATTCCATTAAAATATAGTGAAAATATGAGAAACTGCGTTTTTGAGATAAATGTGGTTTGTTGATAACCTCATATAATATTTTTCATGCCAGTGTGCAAGTTTGAGCAACATAATTGTTGGCAAGATATTTTCTCCATAAAGACGTCCCTGAATGCAAAAATTACACAAAAGTGCACAATGTGAAATATTAAGAAATTTTGCAAATTTTATGTCACAAATAGTATTGGGAATAATGCAAATTTCACAACATAATTAACATGTTTCTCAGACTTACTGACAATACATTGTTAATCAACATTTTAGAGCATCACTGCATCTTATTAATCGATAAATGTCCTTTGTTTTATATATGTAAAAAAGTATAAACCTCTTTTAATATTTTGATACAAACTTCCATTTGAAATCTACAATTTCATAAAAAATATATAAGCAAGCTTCAGTATTACAATTAAAGTTAAAGTCAATAGCCACTAACGCCTATACAATTTAAAAATATTTTGTAGCACTCAGCAACAGTACAACCACTACAATATAATTCAAAGCTTTTTTCACTGACAACAATTCTTAAAAAATCATCCTTAAATGTCGCCTATGTGTCCATTTCATAGGTGGATCAACAAATAATACATGCTGAACATCTTATACATTTGAGTTGCATACATCACAAATGTAAGTTTAACTACTTAAACCCTGCCAAATCCCCTTTACACTTTTCAAATGTAACCTCCCATCACGCAGACTGAAATGAAACGTCCTCAATCTGTCCTCTGTAAGTAGTTCCAGATGTGGCTGTAATTTATTTTACACAGATACTCTGCAGATATACTAATAAAATGTGAACAATGCTGCACTATGGCCTTTGTTGGATTCATAACTAAATTAAAAAAAGTTCTTGTGAAGCTATTTTTATAGCCTCTAGTTTTAAACCAACATTTGCAACTCACACATGATAAATATAATCTCTCCAAGAATCAGTAATGCAGACAATGTACAAATTATATGGCCCTGTGGAATACACTAGTTATTCCTAACTCCAGTTGAGTACTCTGTACTAGAATGTTGTTATAAGATCACGCTGTATTGTAGTGTATATAGTTCTTGTATGGCGCAACTGCCACCCTACGGGTATTCTGGCGCTTTTTGAGAGAACCTAATCAGATGGAGCCGGCCGATGGCAGGGCTGAATAGTGGGTACTGAAATCTCAGATTTTGGCAAATAACCAGGTCTTTAGGCTCCTTCTAAAACCTATCAGGGAGTCGGCTTGCCTGATGTTCTGGGGTAGCTCAATCCACAGCAGGGACGCTACTGTGCAAAAAGCCCGACCTCCCATCCTGGCTCTATTGAATCTGGTAGTTGTTGCTAGACTCAGACTAGAGGAACGAAGAGGCCTAGTGGGCTTGTACCATGTAAATTTTTCCTGCATTGGTAGGGGGCCCGTACTGTGCAGTGCTCTATGGACAATACACAGTGATTTAAATGTGACTCTGTCCCTCACGGGCAGCCAATGGCGGTCTCTCAGAGCCATTGTGGTAGAGGAGCTACGTGATCTATTAAGTGCCAGCTTGGTCGCAAAGGTCTGGACTCTCTGCAGTCCCTGCAAGATATATGAGGGGGCACCTAAATATAGGGAATTGCAGTAATCCAGTCTGCATAAGATTATACTCCTTACCACCAGGGGCCTGGTCTCGACGGAGGGAAGAGGGAGAATCCGTTTAAGTGTTTTTAGCAGGCCAAAGCAGACGCTGATAGTTTTGTTAGTTTGCGATACTACTTGAAGATCTTCATCAAACAGTACTCCCAGGTTACGCACTGTCTTAACTGGGACACATAAATCAGCCCTCGGGGAGAGCCTAAGCTGACACTGTGGCTGTTGATTCAATTTCGCAGTCAAGCAGTAGACTATCTCCGTTTTCCCCTCGTTAAATTGTAGGGAATTTGCATTGAGCCAACCAGAAACCCGACACATGCATTCCTGGAATGTGTCCATAGACACTGCATGTTTCCCGTCCAGGGAAAACACCAATTGGGTGTCGTCAGCGTAATTGATCAGGTCGATCCCATAAGATTTTATAACGGGGATCAAAGGCTGTAAATATATGTTAAAAAGGATAGGGCTGATCGCCGAGCCCTGTGGCACTCCATGGTGAACCAGGGATTTAGGAGAAGCATACGGAGTCATGGTCACTACCTGTTGTCTACCTGACGGGTATGATTGTAGCCGTGTCAGAGCTTTGCCCTTCGCCCCCATTGTTTCCAGTCTGCCTAGCAGGACTGCGTGGCTTACCGTGTCGACTGCGGCCTACATATCCAACAACACTAGTATTGATGAATTACCATTGTCGGCTCGCATTCGCAGTGTGCACAGCATGGTAGCCAACGCAGTCTCTGTCCTATGGCCTGGGCGGAACCCAAACTGATCCTTATCCAGTAGGCGGTTATCTACAAGATAGCTCGACAAAGATCTACTAACAGCCTTTTTCAGGATTTTTATAGGGTAGAGCAGGAGGGATATAGGCCTAAAATAAGCTGGGATACTTGGGTCCAGAGAGGCTTTCTTAAGTAGGGGAGTTACAGTTGCCTGCTTCCATATCTCCGGCACTACTCCTTCCTCCAGTGACTGGAATCAGATCAGTCACATCCAGGGAAATAGCTTTGGCCCATACTCCTTCCAGATCTTATGAGGAAGGGGGTCTAAGGGGGAAGAAGAAGATACACTAAGAGCAAGGCTGTTAAAAAGCTCTTCTGTGAGAGGTTGAAAACTCTCAATAGATAATACTGCCCATGGTTCCTCCTCGACAGTCAAAAGGAGAGTGTCCGGACTGCTGGCTTTATCCTGAACAAGTCCCCCCACGATTTTGGCAATCTTTTCTTCAAAGAAGATAGAGATTTCGTCACAGAGCTTTTGTGTTGAAACCACCCTGTTGCTCGTGCAGTCCGGGTTGGAGAGGTCCCTTATAATATTAAAGAGAGTTTTTGTGCTGTTCGGTGATTGAAGTATAGAAGTGGCATAAAAAAGAGCTTTTGATTTGACAATGGCCCCTTTATATTTATTCTGCGCTATCTTTAGCAGTCTCTTATCTGACTCTAGATAGAGCCTTCACCACTTCCTTTCTGCCTGTCTACACTGATTACGTAGTAATTTCAGCTCCTCACTGAACCAGGGGGCTGACGGTTTCCCTCTATTCCTTATCTTTTTCAGGGGGACAAGTTTATCAAGGGTATCAGTGATATAATTACAGTAGGCAAGGTAATTCTGACCCACGAATTACCCGGAGCAAAAGGTGTCTGATTGGTGAAGGTAGGATCCGTTTTATCTTTTGGTAGTTTAGACCAGTCTCTTCCCATTCGGTAGGTTGCAGGACAGGCATTTTTATTTACATGAGTGAATATAGTGATCTTAAAGTGGATTAGGGAGTGGTCAGTCCACCATTGGGGTAGTATGCCAGTCACCTCTGTCTCAGTCTGATTAGCAAACACAAGATCCAACACATGTCCACCTGAGTGGGTAGGTTTTAAAACCAGCTGATCAAGGCAGCAGTTCTCACATATATGTTGTAGGTCCTTCAGATGACTCCCTAGGGTCCCATTGTCCCATAGGTTAAAATCACCTAGGAGCAGCAGTCTGGAGTGGCTCAAGGCCAGGGCGGCGATAATGTCAAACAACGCCTGATATTGCCTATCTAGGCCTGGAGGTGTATAGCAAACCATACCTACTGGTTAGCATCCTTCCTTTAGTTTCCTGCAGGGTGAAGCCCAGCAGTTCTATCCCTGCGACCTCATCGATCTGAAGGGGAACAAAGTTCCACGTCTCCTTAAATATGACTCTGACCCCCCCCCTATTCCGTGGGACCTGGGTTTATGAAACATCTTGTACCCTTCAGGGCAAGCAAAGCCCAACTCAACAGAGGAGTCAGCACTGGTCCAGGTCTCTGTGATAAAAAGAGCATCCAGATCCATATCTTCCAACAATCTCGACACCTCCTGATGGGTTTTGACCAGGGATCTACTATTAATCAGGCCACAGGCCAGGATAGAAGAGGTCTGTGGAGGATCTTTTTGAGGCCCTCCCCTTATCCCCTTTCCTATACTCAGTAGGGCCTCCTTGGAGTAGTTTAATTTGGCAGGGATCAAACCGGCAGCATTCCTAGCACTGGGCGCGGCCGGCGCACGGAAGGGCGCAGACAGGCTTATCTCTGGCGTATCTCCGGCACGTCGCTGCGCCCAAGCACTGCGCGCCTGCATTGCCCTGCTTAAATAGGAAGGCAGTTGCAGGCAAGTGAAACACTAGAGCGCTAACAAAGATGGCGCAGGGGTGAGATGTAGTCCCCAACTCCTGCTAAAGCAGCGGAGTGCGTTTGTGAATTCGTTTTTTAATTGTGCGAGTAAGAGGGCGATATCATTAAGTTTCCAGCAGCTAAAAAGGTAAATTTAAAAGTAGTAATCACAAATTCGATGTCCCACTAACTCCCTCGAAGTTATATTCACTTCCTTGTCCCTTGTGGCAGCAGTAATACTTTCTTAGCACCCCTTGACAGTTACAGGTAAAATTAGGATAAAATTTAAATAGAGCTCAGCAAACACTACCAACACGCAGTGCTTTCAGCCAGGACTGAATTCTCTAAGATGGCCACGCGCCAGCACTGCCCCACCTAAATGGGAGGGCAGTTGCAGGCAAGCAAAACACTAGAGCGCTAACAAAGATGGCGCAGGGGTGAGATTTATTCCCCAACTCCCTCTAAAGCAGCGGAGTGCGTTTGTGAATTATTTTTTTTATTGTGCAAGTAAGAGGGTGATATCATGAAGCTGTGATTTGACTGGTGACCCAGTAGTGGTGGCAACTTCACTAATATTTAGTAGGTTCAGAAACGTCAGGTCCAATTTTATTGCTGATTGAGAAAAAAAGAGGAATAGAGGTTTTATCTGGGTTTACGAGGAGGACATTGTCATAGCTATCTATCTCTCTATCTCTCTACACACACACATATATATATATATTTATTCATTGAAAAAAACATATGTTTCAGGCACGTTATACTTAGAAATTAGCATTTAAAAAACCTTTGAAATTTACTGAAAAAACCATAGGTTTCAGGCAGGTTATAGTTAGAAATTGGCATTTAACCTCATGCGCGCTAGTGGAATTCCGCTCGCACGCTGAGATTTTTCAAAAGCATGTTACGTGACGAGCTGGGCTCGTCATCAGCGTGCGAGGAGGCTACGCCATGACGAGCCCAGCTCGTCATCAGCGTGGAAGGGGTTAAAAAACCTTAGAAATTCACTGAAGAAAACATATGTTTCAGCTACGTTATAGTTAGTTGGACTTTTCACTCGTGCAGAACCCGTGAAATTCCCCGTTATAGTTAGTTCAGCTAACTATAACTCGCGCCCCCGCATTGTACTGCTGATGACGTCACATATTACATCACTTATGACATGGTCAGTGACATCAATGATGACATCTCAAATGGCATCTCTGATGACATCACTGATGACATCATCCAGTGACTGTGTGTTTCTCTAAAGTTTAAATATGTTTAATATATATAGGGAAAGGCGTATTGAAGAAGAGTGGGTGTATAAGTGTATGAATGGATGATTTAGTAGGTGCATGAGTGACTCTATAAGTGAGTGATTAAACATATCTTACTGAATGCATGGGTTAGTAACTAAACTGTGTGAATGTCTGTCTCTGTCTGTCTGTTGGTGTGGTAGCGGTTGCATCAGTTTAGGAATAACTACATGAGTGTATATATGAGTTATTGATTTGTTGTCTGAGTATGTGTATGGGTGCCTGAGTGTTTGTGTGGGTGGGATGTGTGTGACTCTGTGCATAAATGTGTGAGTGGGTGATTCACTTGGTGCATGGTTTCAAGACTGCATCTGTGATTGACTCTATGGGTCGGTGAGTGTGTGTATGGATGTGTTAGTGAGTGAATGTATATCTCAGTGGTACATGTTTGAGTAACTACATATGTGAAAGGCAGTAAATATGTGTGTTAGAGTATTTAAAAGGCTACACGTGAGAGTGTGTGATTGTGACAGTGGCTTTATGGATGAGTGTGTGCTTGTATCAGTGATTGTATAAGAGTGTTAGAATGTGACATATTGCAAAATAAATCACCTATAGAGCTGTACTTACCCCAGCTCGTCTAATGTATTATCGATTAAATAATCAGTCAGTTGGCAGTGAAGAAAGTTCAATTGTTTAATAAACAGAATGCTCCATATAGAAGAGCCTTCCCCGACCTCATCCCTCGAGGTGCGCAGAGAAGACTGCTAGATTACAGTCAAGACAGATCATATATACTTTTCGAATACACATGCAATCACCTTAGATGGAAAAGTACAAGAGGCTTCAAAGGCCTCAAGGAAGGACCATATTAGGCACACAGAATTGGCTCAGAATAACTCTATTCATTATAGTAAGGTCAAAGATGTTGACTCCCTTCACCCCAGCACACGGGAGTACAGGCACGGCGCCTTCAGGAATGTGCTTTATCCCATTCAAACCCAGATGTAACCTTGGGCCTTCAGACCGAGGGAGAAACACTCCACCTTCAGCTGCTACTCTATAACTCAGAGAGAAAAGGGTGCTGTCGGTAGCAAAAGAAACATGGGACTTTGGCTCAACATAAAACAGGGCCAACAAAATGGCGTCTGCACGGATCCTAGGCGTAATGTACTAAAATACTTGTGTTTGCATAGAAAGCATATAGAACGATACACGTATATGACATATATCGGAAAATATATAGATATATCGTGCTAACAACTATATAATTAGGTCTAATGCCGATAACTGAGAAAGAAGTCAAGTTTTATCCTTCAAATCCACCCTTTTAGCATGATGTAGCTAACTAAATGTAACGCAGTCCCTAAAAATGCCTTCATCAATATTCATTAAGTCATTTATGTCTTGCTGAACCATCTGTTTATTTACTGCAGAATTAGAAGGAACTATTGCAGACGAAAGTATAGTGGCGCAATAGGAACAGCAAGCTGGCCCATAGTGTATGCAAAGACAACAAATAAATATAACCCCAGTTAGCCCTACAAGAATCATTAATAGCTTCCAACCCCAGGAGGACAGTAATCCCCAGAACCACCCAGAGAGAGACCAGGTGCCATTCTCTGCGTGAATTTCTGAAGCTAAACAATGCAATTTCTGGATGGCGAAATGGACAGTGGGGGCCGAATCAGGAATATACACACAGCAGGAGCTACCGATCAAGCGACAAGCTCCTCCTTGATTGGCCAAGTTAACATCTAAAACCATTCGATTTTGAAGCAAGACAAGTATCGTCGCCTGAAGCTCCACTGTTACATTGGTCAAGATATCCGTAGTAATATTAATGACCCACTCAACTACTCGACAACTGTCACTCTTCCCTACTCGTTATGATCGGACCCCATTTAGGAAATATTCCCTTTGCAGTATCAGAGAACAGTTGCAGAGGAGTGTCATTTTGATCTACATCCGAAGTATCTATCATCTCCTATTTCTGGTAATCGACAGGCTAGGATCATCCAAACGATGATCTTTATGGTAATTGGAGGGAGCTATATATACGGGAGGATACAGAAAGGACATGTAACATCATCCTGACCATCCACATGGGAGCCATGTATACGCATTTTCTCCACACACAAAAATCACATTATGGGGAGTCAAAAGTGGGGGGCTACTAAATGTTTTCAGACGATAAGTGTAGTTACATTCACTTTCTGCAACCGGGACATGTCCTGCTCCCTGTACACAAAACGCAGAGGTGCTATTCAAAATAGGTATAGGCAACGTTCTATCATCAGTAAAATTTCTTTCAATAAATTGCTGAAAATACTGGGTATGGTTAAACTCAACAAAATGAAGAATTTCTTTCTGGAGCCAAGTGACATTCTCGTAGGTAGTATAAAAATTCATACATGCATTAGGGTCTAGTGATCCTTCTCCCTTCCCACCCTCTGGGTCAAAACCTTGATGTACTTCTATATATGGTAAAATCATAGTATAATCCTTTTCAGAATATCGTTTGGGGTCTATGGTATGATGCATATACATAGCCGACAATAACTTGAACCAGGCCTCACAACTTCCGAAATAGGACAAAGGTAATGATATAAACAATTCATGTTTATGCTTTACTGATGGTAAAAGACCACATATCCAACAATTTGTAGTGTTGATTGCTCTGTGAGTTGGGTGATGCATTTCAACAAATACATTCTTGTTATAGGTTTGACTATGTCGTTCTTTGTGAGGGGCCAAAGTGAAAAACATATGTTCTGGAGGTGAGGGAGTAGTTCCCAATACAGTATGCATTGGGTGACGAAATTCTAAATACACAAAAACGCTCATCATTATAATAAACAAAATCATAATAGTAATCACAAAAGCCATTTTGGCACGAAGGGTCCAACTAGAGAAAACTGGTATATAAGCGGGGTAATGACGGGTTACAAAAGGTCGTTCTTCTTCAGGGACAAAACCTGCAAAGGGATACATGCTTGCTAAAAGTCCAAAACTAAACTTGGGCAATGCGGTCTAACCTGCCAGAGGGTGCTTCTTTTCCGTGTCCGTCTAGTGCCTCACAGGCAGGCTCCTATCATTCATCTCAAAGCAATCCAAACAGATCCTCTTGTTGGGGTTATGCCCATACACAACCCTTGAAGAAAAAATACAACCTGGGCCTCTTAACTGCTTCTGAGTCTTTCTTTCTGAACAGAGCAATACCAGTGTTCCCCACTCTCAACTAGTTCAGTCCAGTGTCCAGAGCGGGTTCTAACAGACCCTGTTACTAAAGGCTTTCCCTATCTCCTACCAGCTTCATCTGGGGTACTGTTTCGTTTTCTGGGCCGCAAGTTGTAGTGAACATGGCCAGGTGTTTCCTGATCAGCAAACAAAACAGGAGAAGATGCATCTGCCACCTCCTGAATATCAAGAGCTTGTTGACCACTTGCAGAAACAATAGATCTCGGGGCAATTGTCGAGGCAGTTGGCAATACCCCGTCTACTTCTGGAACTCCTCTTTCTAGCCCTTCTTCAGCTTCCTGGGCGTCGGAAAAAGGAACAAAGCAGGTGGCTCGCTCACTCTCCTAGGTCAAAATTCCTTTTGGAGGCTGCTGATCACCAGGAAGCGGCATCGGTATCCTTTTTACGTTGGAGACATGTATCCAATGCCTCTTACCATCCACCTTTACCGCTGTCCGCGTGGCCAGAACAACTTGGTGCGGCTTAGACCATCTGGGAGCCAAGCTGGAGTCTCGCTGATAATTCTTGACCAGTACCCACTGGCCTTGTTCCAAGGGATGTCCTGGACCCTCTGGCAGGGGCTGCAGTACCGATGATACCTGCTGATGAATGGAACAAAGATCTTTGGTCAATGCATACAAATAATCTGTGAACATAGGATACTCAATGTCTCTAAATGACCTAGGTCTTGGCACCCCCCAGACATTTGCGGGTCGTCCAAAGACAACCTCATAAGGTGACAGTCCTGATCGGGAATGAGGGATAACTCTTCCTAACATCAGAGCTAAGGGCAAAGTGTCGGGCCACTTTAGTTTAGTTGTTTCCACTAACCCTGCAGATTGTGGATGTCGAGCTGCATGGAATTTCTGTTTAATCTGCAGCCCATTACAGACATGTTTTACGAGTTCTGCATTAAAATGCCCCCGTTATCTGTCCAGATCACCCGAAGCAATCCATAATGGGGGAAAAACTCCTTGATTAGAGCTTTTGCTATGGCCAGGGCAGTGTTCTCCTTGGTCGGATAGGCTTCCACCCATTTACTAAAAAGCACATACCACAACCAGAACATACTTCAAATTATTAACACGCTCCATATGTATGTAATCCATCTGGAGAACTTCAAAAGGGAGGGTAGGTGGTGCAAAATTCTCGCTAAGAACAGGTTCCCTGCCTCCCGGATTATGCTGTAAACAGATCATGCAATATTTGACCAAATGTGCAGCTGTCTTTGCTATATTCGGGTTATTCCACGCGGGATCTAGTAATGCACAGATCCTCTTTGCACCAATGTGCGCTGGGCCATGGGCCATAGTCACTACAGCATTCACTAATGCATTGGGTAATAACCATCTTTGCTTGTCAGTCAAATCAACTCAACAGTTATTCTCATTCAACCTTCCCATTTCCTTTTCCCAATAGGCCAACTCGGCTGGGGTAGCTTCTTTCTGTATTTCCCAGACACTTTCCACAGTGTTATCAAACATTTCTGAATCCGCCACCTACCTAGCAGATGTAGTCACAAACATAGGGGTCATTTTAGACTGTGCTGTTTCTTTAGCTATCTGATTAGCAAAGGTGTTGACCTCACCGACTTCATCTACCACTGCTTTATGAGTGCAACACTTCACCACTGCCACCATCTTAGGTAATGTTAAGGCGGTCAGCAATCGCAAGATCAAAGGGCCATGTTGTATTCGTTGCCCATGGGAAGTTAGGAAACCTCTTTCTGCCCACAGCCGCCCAAAACTATGGGCCACGCCAAAGGCGTATAGGCTGTCTGTGTACATGTTTACCCTCAATCCTTGACTTAATTCACAGGCCCGTAATAGTGCCACTAACTCAGCAGCCTGGGCTGATTGATAGGGCCCTCGGGAAGTCTCAACTACTGTGCGAAGGGTTGTAATGGCGTATGCAGGTGTCGTGGTGCCATCTGCTAACTTGAAACAAGAGCCATCCACATACAATTCCCCTTTGGGTTCAGATAGAGGAATGTCTGTGAGGTCCACCCGCCCCTTCGTCTCTTCTTCAGTCCAAAATATGCAATCATGCACGTTGTTATTTTGTTCGTCAGAAGGGAGGGGTTGTAACGTGGCAGGATTCAGAGTGGCACAACGTTTAATTGTAATAATGGGGGCAAACAAAGTCAATTCATATCCAGTAAGACGTGCACTCGTAAGGTGCTGGATCTTCGTCTTATTCAATAACACATCCACAGTGTGCGGTACCATCCTTGTGAGGTCACAATTTAAAACCAGCCCTTCCGATTGTCGGATGGGCACCGCTACCGCAGCCGTGGCCCTCAGACAACTAGGAAGTGCTTGTGCGACATTATCCAATACTGCTGAAAAATAAGCACAAGGTCTCTGCTTACCTCCAAATCCTTGTGTTAACACAGACAGCGAACAACCGTCCACCTCATGCACATAGAGTACAAAAGGCTTTCGGTAGTCGGGAGTACCCAAAACGGGTGCAGAACAAAGCGCAGATTTCAAAGAATCGAAAGCTTGCTGACATTCATCAGTCCAAGGCAGGGGTCCATGCACATCTTTAGTAGTTAAATGCAACAGAGGTCTAGCAAGAAGAGAGTAATTAGGAATCCATTGGCGACAGTAAGAGGTTATGCCAAGAAAAGCATGAACATCACGTTGAGTACGAGATACAGACATGCTAGAAATGGTAGTATTACACTCGGGGGTTAATCTCCCCCCTCTTTCGACAGTAGATGACCAAGATATGTCAACTCCTGTCGACAATATTGGAATTTGGAGAGGGATACTTTATTGCCATTAGCTGCCAAATGGCACAGCAGTTTTACGGTGGCTTCCTTGCAACCTTCCTCAGTGTCGGAAGCCACCAACAGGTCATCGACATATTGCAGAAGCACATTTCCTGGGGTTAAAGTCATCTAATACAGCTTTAGGAGCTTGACTGTATATGCTAGGACTCTAGGTATATCCTTGAGGGGTGCGGCAAAATCTGAAGCTACGACCAGATAATGAGAAGCCGAATATTTGTCCGCTGTCTGGATGAATAGGCATGCTGAAGAAAGCATTCTTTAAATCAATACCTAAGAAATACTTTGCAGTTGGGGGAATCATTGTGAATATAGTAGTAATATCTGACACGACAGGGAACTGGGGCACTACAATCTTGTTGACCTCCCGCAGGTCAATCACAAAACGATATTTATCGATATCCTCAGAATCATTTGCAGTGAAAGCCTTTTTTAAATCAATAAAATGGGGCTATTACAAGCATTGGCAGCAGTTTCTTCTATTACACCCTTGTCAATCAAATCTTGTATATTAGAAAGTAAAGCTTGTTCTCTAGCAGGTGAAATTGTATACTGCGGTATCCGGGGCAACTTTGCGTGGGGTTTCAAGGTAATGGAAACAGGTGGAATATTCAAAAGACCAACATCCGCATCCCCTGTTGCCCATAATGTGGAAGGTACAGCGGCCACCTCCGGAGGGAGTGGTTCAGTCTTAGCAAAACACTGTCGATTCTGTCTGTCAGGAGAGTGTATAGTTAAATAGACACCGTCAGGAGAACAATGGATCTTAGCATTCAATTTTTTCAACAGGTCCAGTCCTGATAGATTCTCTCCGCACTGCGAGGTTAGCAGAAACGGAAAGTCCACTGTGATTGGACCTATGGTAAACGGGATAGTTTTCAAAATGAGGCTCACCACCGGGACTCCAGAGAATCCTACTGAAACATTATTTTGCCCGGACAGAGGAGCCCCTGGGACCAGTGAATGGACAATGGAAACTATTCATCGCACCCATATCAATCAAGAAGTTCCCATCAAATGCCCTTTCACATAAGCTCCTTACTGATCGACGGGTACAGACACTTGGTCCCCACTCAGTCCATGGCTGTTCCATGCATAGCAATACCCATCTGTTCCCCCAAACATACAGTCTTCATTGTAATATTGCCTACCTTTTTGATTGTCGAAACAATTTTTCCCAGAATTAATAAGGGCCACTTTTTCCTTCGCATGTCGCTCCGATCTGTTCCACATCGCCCTGTTCCCCTCCCTCTTAAAGCCCCATTCTGAGCCAATACCAGTGGACACTGAGCCCACCAATGTCCTTCCTGTTAACAATAAGCGCATTAGTTTATTCCTAATGTAACAGCCGGACCTCCGCCCCGTCCACTTCCCACCCCCTTTGGGGTGAATACTCTACCGCCTCTCTCTCCCCCTCATCCTCTAACGACTTGCTGCATCAGTACTCTTGTTTTTAGATCTTTAGCTTTCTTCTCTATTTTGTCCTTACTCTCATTTTCCCTATGCTCGTAATACTGAGCCAGGCGTGAAGGTAGTCCAAGTGCTTACTGCAGCCTGCAATCGGGCTGAGACCTCAGGCAATAAGTTAGTCACAAACCGATTGACAAACAATCGAATGCTGCCTTCTGTTGATAGATCCTGACCACTGAAGTCGATAAAAACACCTTCAAATCTAGTAAAAAAATCTGAAACGCTCTCTTCCTTTTTCTGCTTACATGCCGTCAACTTATCTCAATCTACTTTCTGGGGTGGAATCAGAGAATGCATGTAAGTAAATATTTTAGCCGGCAGATCTGTTATTTCAGCTCAGGGTTTATCACCCGGTTTGCGGACCTTGTCCCAATCCTTGAACTGTTCCCAAGTCCCTCCCAATTCAGCAGCATGATCCTGGTCATGCACTTGACGCCACACATCTATCAGTACTAGAAGTCCAAAAAACAATTCTATATCGGCTAGGGTCATGACGGCTGAAGAAGCAGCCTCCGTCAGTTCTTTATATTAAGCCATAGGATTTTTCCAAGGATCGGGAAGCTGTGATTTTAAAGAAAGAACTTCACTTCTTTTCCAAGGGGTGTAAACCCACTGCTCCTGGAATCGTGCTTCCACACGAGCTCTTGTGACCACATTCTGATAATTTTGTAGTTCGGGTATTTCAGGATGGTAAATGGAATGTACTTCATGCATTGGATGCTGGGAATCCCAATTTGGGCATTTCAAAAACATTCGCCCTCGATATTTCACCAAAGTCTCAACATTCCTATACACATCCTCCGGACTTAGTTTAAACTTATAAGCCCAATCTAAAATATCATATATCACCTGAGGGGCTCGTCCATCCGGGAAACATTGTTCCCACAGGGAAATAAGTCGAGTAGACATATGTTCTAATAAATATTGCTGCATCACAGGCTCATAGTCTCTCATAGTACTTCATATATCAATAACCGTATATATAGGATTCTGCATCCACTGGGACGCTTGATTTGCAACCATTTCTTTCTCTCCATACCCCACTGATGCCTGTGTATATAATCTCCGGGCGCCAAGATCCCCTGGAGCTTGGACAGGAGTCAAATCTGTCAAAGCAGGCATTGTACTTGTAGATTGAGAAGTTAGAACTGGAGTTGGAGGGGATAAGATAAGAGAGGACCTGATAGGTGGGGATAATGCATCAGGAATCAGAGTAGCCGTTTCCCCCGCTGAGGTAGATGGAACAAAAGAAGTTCCCGTAGGGGCGGAGGGAAGGGTTACTGCAGAAGCTCGGGCCAACAGAACTGCGTCTGAAATAAAAGGGACAGCAGGGTACACGTGCTGAGGGGCATACGAACGAGGGGGCTTAGTGTAGAGCAAATCTTCTAATTCATCCTACGGCTCTTTCCGAGTAACTTAACTTTTATCTACTTGTAGCCTAAACTGCCTGTATGTGCAATCAATATTCTGTTCGTTCTGACATTTATCATATGCAATAGCTTTCTGCGTAATTGTTTGTCCTGCTTTGGCCGTACATAACTTTTCTTCCCTAATGCGTCTATGCTTTGCTTCCTTCTGCCACATGTTTAGGGTGTCGAACATCGCCTGATGGCTATGTTTTGAAAACAATCGATTCTGCAAATACTGTATCTTTTCTCATCGAAAGACCCTGCTAGGGGGCATTGTAATTCCACATTATCTTTGGTATACCTATGCCACAATGTATTAAACAAAAGGGGTGTATTACCATGCTTACAATACATATCATGATTTGGACTTCCCTCCGGAGGTGCAGGCTGACTTTCATCCAATTGCGTGCCTTTTAGGCAGCCATATCCAAAGCACAATTTACTGAAAAACAGCATTTTTTTTGTACTCGCTCACTATCTAGTTTCATTCAGGAAAAACCATCACTCAAACATTGCCATGTTCATACTTTCGGTCCAATTCATTCAAAGATACAAACAAGACAATACAAGGCAATACAAACGAAAACATACAACAAAAAGAGATTTTCAAATTGACATGTCTTTTCCAAACCAAAAGAACGGGGCCCGTTGACTCCCGTTCATGGAGAAATTCAATCAATTCCGATTTCTAGACCAACAGATACTGGAGTCAGGCAGTCCAAAGAGTACCAAGAGATCGCCGCACAGGAATTAACCACAGACCGACCTACGGACCATCCTGCAGCCCCTTTGGTTCACTCCTTAGACTTATGACTAAGCCCGCTGCCTTAGCATAGCTCCAGATATGTCCAGGGGCTACCCAGGTGTGACTACAGGTGTTTCTGAGAGCAGCCCGGCCGAGCGCGTACCACGCAGGCCACACCAAGGCGCCCGGTCAATATCTCTATTATTCACCAAACAAGTCCAGGAAGCGTCCACCCGTGCAGCCACAATGCTGCCTCGTCAGACCTCCGAAAGTTCTCGTGGTCCACCGACCACCAAATCCAAAAACAGTTAACTGTTCCAACAAATACTGATCCAACTAAAAACAAGACGATTCACTCACCTGGCACGCTCAGGTATGATTTAACCCTGGGCGGGCAACTTCGCTACGCCCACGAAGTGGGCGTAGGTTTGCCTACTTTGCCCTTTGCAAAGTAGGCGAAGCAGGTAACACTACGCCCACTTCATGGGCGTAGCGAAGTTGCCCACCACCCGCCTCCCTCCCACTAATTTCTCACGAGAAATGCGCATGCGCGGGCGGCCGCGCATGCGCATTAGCATCCAAGACACGCGCGCTGGCGGCGCAATGACGAGCGGGAGCCCTGGGGACGCGGCAGGACAAGATAAGTGGTTTTATAATTCTTTTATATATTAATGTAAGCATTTAGGGAGGGCGGGAGGGAGCCGGGTAGCGCGTAGTGGGGCTATGCGAAGAGCATGGGTGGGCGTAGTTTTTTGCCCACTTTGCGTAGCTTCACGAAGCCCCAATACGCCCACTACGCCCACCCTTAGTATGGTTGCTGTTTCTCCACTACCAACTCCCGCTGACCAACATGGTCAGCTTCCTGGGTTACGCCCGTAGGACTCTGGCGAGGGGCCACTAGCAGCAGAGCTCTCTGATCGTGAGAGTGGAGTAACTCCAAATCTCCGGTCAGTCCACCCCCTCGACCAAAGACACCCTTTTTTGTTGTCCTCTGTTACCCGGTTACGGGAGGACAACCCCAACACGGAGTCCCACCAGAGTCGCCAACTGACTTATTGCAAAATAAATCACCTATAGAGCTGTACTTACCCCAGCTCGTCTAATGTATTATCGATTAAATAATCAGTCAGTTTGCAGTGAAGAAAGTTCAATCATTTAATAAACAGAATGCTCCATATAGAGGAGCCTCTCCCGGCCTCATCCCTCGAGGTGCGCAGAGAAGACTGCTAACTTACAGTCAAGAATGATCATATATACTTTTCGCATACACATGCAATCACCTTAGAAGGAAAAGTACAAGAGGCTTCAAGGGCCTCAAGGAAGGACCATATTAGGCACACAGAATTGACTCATAATAACTCAATTCATTATAGTAAGGTCAAATAGGTTGACTCCCTTCACCGCAGCACACAGGAGGACAGGCACAGCGCCTTCCGGAATGTGCTTTATCGCATTCAAAGCCAGATGTAACCTTGGGCCTTCAGACAGAGGGAGAAACAGTCCACCTTCAGCTGCTACTCTATAATTCAGAGAAAAAAGGGTCCTGTCAGTAGCAAAAGGAACATGTAACTTTGGCTCAACACAGAACAGGGCCAACAAAATGGCGTCTGCATGGATCCTAGGCCTAATGTACTAACACACTAAAATACTTGTGTTTGCATAGACAGCATATAGAACGATACACGTATATGACATATATCGGAAAATAGATAGATACATCCTGCTAACAACTATACAATTAGGTATAATGCTGATAACTGAGAAAGAAGTCGAGTTTTATCCTTCAAATGTGCAAGTATTTGTATGAGTAAGGAGGCTGGTGTGTGTATAACTGTATAGGTGAGCAAATGGGAGTGTGACTAATTATTTGCATGAGTGAATAGGTGTGTGAGTACCTCTATCGATGAGTGGCGGTGTGTGAGTGTCTATATAGGTGTATGAGTGCATATGATAGTCCTGTACTGAGTGACCGTAAGTATGAGCTACTGTATGAGTGAGTGGATGTGTGTTTAGACTTAAGAATCAGTGAGCGGGTATGTAGTTATTCATGTTGGAATGTCTATGGTTTTGAGAATATCAGTCTGTAATTTAGAGTGGGTGTATCAAAAGTTACATTAGGGTGTGATAAGATGCATGAAATTATCACATGGATGATGTCATCAGTGATGTCATCATTGATGCCATTTGAGATGCCATCAGTGATGTCATCAGTGATATCTTTAATGATGTCACTGACCATGTCATGAGTTATGTAATATGTGACGTCATCAGCAGTGCATTGCGGGGCTGTGGTGTTGTCTTGTCGTGTCTGGCCTCAAGAACACCACCGTATTCTGGATTCCAGTCATGACAGTTATGACCCAGGCTTTAGATGAAGACTTGACTTCTCGCTGCTCTAAGAATAAAGAACAAAGTCTACCTTAATTGGCTGGCACTTCGTATATTATTTCAGTGGCAACGATCGGGCGAACAAAGGAAGCCTGGAGTCCTGCCATATTGCAGATCAAGTTGCTGTCTGGGAGAGGTTACTGCCGACGTCCTAAGCAGTTCATCTGGTGTGGGGATATTAAACTTGGTGGTGTTTCCTGAAAACCGCGGGCTCCTGTGACACTCAGTGAGTGTTTCCGACAATTTTGAGGCTTTCTACTTTTTTTTTTGACTGCGCACGCTCCTAACGCTGTGAAGCGCTCATAACAGCGGCCCGAGATTCGGCTCGAGACTGTTCACTACGTCACCACACAAATCCTATACGTGTCTTCGTTCATGTCATGGAGCACTCGGACATCATTGTACAGTTGCCCAGCAAAGAGTGGCTCATTATATAAATCAATTTTAACAGCACACAGCGCAAACAGCGATGCGCATGCTTCTTTATTATTTGGATTAAATTAAAGGTTCTGATGAACGTGTTAATGAGGTTAACGATGACAGTAATGATGAAGAATTTCTTTTTGCTGTCTATGATGTTAACTCTTGTGTTAAAGATTCCCATATTGTACAGTTGTGATTGGGGGTAAAGATTAAAGTATAATGGCAGACTCTGGCGCAAGACATACTCTTATTGGTGAAGAATGGTTAAAAGAGTTTCCGAATTTGAAGTTGTCTCCTCCTGATGTAAGGCAAGTAGGGTATGGGAGGAAACCCATTGATGTTCTGGGTTTTTATACCACGACCATAAGTTTTAAAGGTAAAACTATTACATCTAAGGTTTATGTAGCTAAAGATGGCTCTTGTCTTTTGGGTTGGCCTCAACAGAGGGATTTAATGATACCTTTAGATCCTAATCACTTGGAGCAAGTCCTTGGCTATTCAGATTTAGTTCTGAATATTGAATCTTATCCTGGTACTGAATGGGAAAAGAAATTTCCTTGTGTTTTTTCTGCGTCAAAGTTGGGGCTATTAAAGACATTCAAGCACAAGATCATCCTTAGGCAAGATGCTATACCCAAAGTTCATAAAGTTAGAAATGTCCTATTACATTTAAGAGATGTGGTTAAGAGTGAACTCAAGAGATTATGTGATTTGGATGTAATTGAGGAAATAGAATCCTCGGTGTGGTTTTCCCCTGTTGTTGTCACACACTAGCCCAATGGCAAGGTGAGACTTTGTGTCGATTTAAGAGATCTCAATGGCAGTGTGTGGGTGGATAGACATCCATTGCCTAATATTATTGAGATGTTTACAAAGTTGAAGGAGGCATCCACATTTTCTACATTAGATTTGTCTAATGGATACCACCAGATAGCTCTGCATGAGGATAGTAGACATCTCACGTCCTTTATCACTTCTGAGGGCGCATTCAGATACAAAAGAATGCCTTTTGGGCTTATATCTGCACCCTCTGTCTTTCAGAGGGTGATGCATAATCTTTTTAAAGATTTTGATAAGGTTCTGTATTTTTAGGACGACATTTTGATTTTGGGATCCAATCCGTCGGAACATACAGACTTACTGCAGAAGGTGTTGTGTGTTTTGCAAGATAGTGGGCTCACACTCACTAAGGAAAAATGTAAATTTGGTGGGTCATCAGTCGATTACTTGGGTCATTCAATAAGTAAGGAGGGCATTTCTCCAAAACTAAATTTGGTCAGGGCCATTGAGTTAGCTCCTGATCCTGAGAATAAGGATAAGCTCAGATCCTTCTTGGGGCTTGCCGAATATTATGCTAAATGTATTCCCTTGTTCTCTGATAAAACTGTAAACATGAGATTGTTAATGAAAAAAAATGTATCGTTTTTGTGGGATGAAAATGATGCCAGAGAATTTAAATTGTTGAAGAAAAGCATTGTGTCTGCTCCTGCTTTGGCAACTTTTAAAACAGCTTATAGCTCCATTATAGTCACTGATGCTAGTAATGTGGGTATAGGAGCAGTTTTAATGCAATGTCAGAGAGGTCAGTTGGTTACCATAGGTTTTGCATCCAGACCTTTGAGGGGTGCTGAATGTAAATATTCTACGTTAGAGAAAGAAACTCTCGCTTGTTGGTGGGGAATTGAATATTTTCATAAATATGTTTATGGACTTTAGTTGACATGTTTACTACAAAAGGGTGCGGGAAAGCCACTTCGAGAATTGCAAGATGGCAATATAAGTTGCAAGATTTCCATTTTAAAGTGGAGTATATTCCAGGTGTGAGAAATGTGTTAGCTGATTGCTTGTCAAGGTTACCTGCACCTGATGACATTTTGGTAGAAGAAGATAAAGATTTGGAAAATGTTGTCTCCATATATGAAAGATCTAAGGGTTGTATTCAAGAGGATGTATGGAGATCGGCATGTGAAAAAGACATAATTTTGTGTGAGGTTACTACATTCATTAAATCTCAGTGGCCTCACAAAGCTTTATTGTCTGAAAAGATTCTCCCTTTCTTCCAGATTGCCCAAGAGTTATCTGTGAATGATGGTGTGTTGTTTAGGGGCTTGCAGTTGGTCGTAACAGGTGAGTTACAACAAAGTATTTTAGATATGGCTCAAGGGGTGCATCCCGGTATGACATCCATGAAGAGGAGGGTTAGAAGTGAGTTTTGGTGGCCAGGAATGGATAAGGCCATTGAACGAAAGGTCAGAGACTGCATGGAAGTTTGTTTGAGCGATAACTCTCAAAAACATATTTCTTATAATCGGTTACCCATTTCTAGACCCACATGTGTTTGGGAGAGTGTATCATTAGATATTGCTGGGCCTTTGTCTTACAATAAGAATATGGTGTTTGCCATTATTTTAATAGTTCAATTGTCTCAATGGCCCGAGGTGAAGATAGTGCCGAATGTATATTCAGGTGTGGTAATCAAGTCCTTAAATGAAATTTTTGAAAGGGAAAGTTTTCCAGAGTCAATTACAACTGATAACGGGGTACAATTTGTGTCCCTTGAAATGAAAGAGTTTATGGAGCGTCATGGTATAAGACATAGATGTGTGTCTGTTTACTACCCCCAAAGTAACTGTATTGTTGAGAGGTGGATTAAGGTGTTTAAAGAGGTTCTTCAATTAGCTTTACTGAATGGCAAGGATTGCAAGCAAACTATTAGTGAAGTTTTGTGGTGCTATAGGAACACTCCTAGGAGCATGGGTGATCTGTCTCCTTTTGAAAAAACGAGGGGAAGGAAGTGTGTTTCTAATATGAGTCAAACATGGATGAGAATGGTTGGCTCTCATAAAGATTTTGATAAGAATGATCAGAGGGTTAAGTCTACCCAACTGTGTTTCAATGATTGGTGCAAGTTAAAAAAAGGGAGGTTTGTCAAATCTGGTGAATCTCGTTATTCTTGTCCTTTAAAGATTAAACGTGTGGGTAGACAGGTTGTTGAGCTTTCTGATGGAATGTGTGGAGTATGTCCAAAGTAATTAGGATTCCCAGGTGGTTGTGGCCAAAAGGAGAAACTTGTGGCTCAGGTGCATCATCTCCTCTTAAATCTGCCAATAGTGCAGGTAATTGGAGGAAATTTTCAGATTCCTTTGATGACAATCTTGAAGAGAGGAAACTCACAATTTCTTCTGATGATAATTTTGATTCTTCAACTAACCATCGTGTTCAAAGGAAACGTCAGGATCCTGTTTGGTATAAGGACTACCAATTTAGCTAGTGAATTGTTTTTTACAAGATTGAATGTGATTTCTGTTATTCATGTAGAAATCATTTTGTATGATTTTCAGTTGTTTTTGTTTGAATTGTTTACGTAATTCACATGAAAGCTCTTGATATTTTATAACATGTAACCTCTGGATTTTTATATTAAGTGCATTGTTTTTCTTGTTGTGTTGTTTTCTTTTACGAATGGAAATGTGTGGTGTTATCTTGTCGTGTCTGGAATCAAGAACACCACTGTGTTCTGGATTCCAGTCATGATAGTTATGACCCAGGTTTTAGATGAAGACTTGACTTCTCGCTGCTCTAAGAATAAAGAACAAAGTCTACCTTAATTGGCTGGCACTTCGTATATTATTTCACGGGGCTCGAGTTAGAGTTATCTGAACTAACTATAACAGGGGAATTTCACGGGTTTTTATGAGTGAAAATTCCAACTAAATATAACGCCCCCGAAACCTATGGTTTTTTCTGTGAATTTCTAAGGTTTTTTAAAATGCTAATTTCTAACTATAATGTGCCTGAAACCTATGTTTTTTTCAGTGAATATATATATATATATATATATATATATATATATATATATATATATATATATATATATATATATATATAAATATATATATATATATACACATATATACATATATATATACATAGGACACACTCACACAGTAGGGACACACTAGTCACACCACAAAAGAAACTCCAAACAAGGTTATATAAAATAGCCTTTGTATTATCCATAAAAACACTTTAGAACACAATCAGATATATTACACTGTGCCACCAGGCACTTTTCATGACTTCACAGGAATTATGTAAAACAATATCCCAAACAGGCCACTGCTTTAATCCACTAAATCACAGTTAGGTAGGGCAACCAGTAACTACTGGTAAAAGTGTTCTTAGCACCACACATTAGGCATAAACTGTGAAATTTGGCACAGGAGTAACCAGTAGCTAGATGCCACCTCCTGGACCTATAATTGGCAGCCTGGTACTGTTTAGATAAATCAATTTCCCAAAACCTTGGAGCACTGGCTGCCCCCACAGATGTACGTAGCACAGGAGTCACCCATATGGCTCGAACGGTGTCTACATCCCCCCATCAGGGCCTAAGCTGCAACAGCCAGCAGATCAGATGGAACCGCACCCCAGCATTAATTTGCCCGGTGCTTCCAATCTGTTGATCCTGATTGGACCTCCATCGAGGCCACCCTTCCATCCGGACTGCAGAGCACAAAGAAGGCTCACCCAGGGCAGCGGCCTAACTATTAGAGCGAAGGGTTATTCCACACTGCCTCCTCCGGGCGGGACACCAAGTATGGCAGGGTCACTCACCTCACCTACCTCAGGCTACACTGGCTCCTTCAGCACAGCACAGCGGTGGTGGGACATGGAGAGAGCTCTCTGTCGGTTTTGTTTCCTCTGCCAGCCTTCTGGTATGTGGTCCTGCTTGGCACTGCCTACAACCAGGCTTGGCCATGCAGCCCTTTTCTCCTGCCTGGCTTCAGGTGGCTCCCCCATTGCCACAGCAACTGGCAGGCAGGGGAATTGAAGCCACATCTACAGGAGCTTCCCCTAGCATTCTCTTCTCCACAGCCACAGAGGACAATTACACAGTGCTCTTGCAAAAGCGCAATTGCCCTCTCTGTGCCCGCAAATGCAGTTCCTTAGGGGCTCAAACTCACAGGGTGGAAATATGCAGGAGCGCTCTCTGGGCTACTATGGGCACAATACCCTCCAAGGCACTGCAGGGCATCAGAAGGACAGCGCTCATTACATGCGTGGAATATAAAGCATTCCATCTGTCTCCCACTTGAATACACAACAAGGAGCAGGCAGCTCTCTTCTATAGGAATTGCCAAGAGCAGACCTGGGTACAGGCAGGCCAGCAGCACAAAGGCTTGTGTGGTAGAAGTTGCAGTCCTTCCCTCAACAGCAAATTCTAAAGGCAGTTCCTCCTGGCACACTGCAGTCCACACAGTGTTTCAGCTCCACAAGTTCCAAGCAAGCTCACTTTGGGGCACAGCCCAAGTATGTATAGTGTATATGTCTTTGTTCTCCCCTGGCCCATGGCTCTGATACCAGTGCAAACCAGTTCTGGGGGCACTTTGTAAGTGCACAACAACCTCCATTGTCAGTTTCAGACTTAGCCCCAGACACACTACAGGGGAGCGAAGCCCTCATTGTTCAGGGAAGACCAGGCCTATTCAGGTGCAAGGCAAATCTCCTTCCACCACTCTATATGCAGCCCACCCAGTTGTGGAAAATGCCTGTCGCAGATCCTGAGTGCACAATTTTGTGTACCCGAGACAAACATTTTAGTCAACCCACTGGGGGTTTTTTTTGCATTAATGGAAAGACACGTGAAACCCACTGTGGAATTACTAGGCAGACACCACAAGTACCAGCATACTCGGAGGCCTGTGGGCAGGGCTAATTTAAAAATGTAAATGGTGTCTGTATTCTTCATGTGTGACTCTTTGCTGCCAATGATCAAGGGCTTGTTGCCCCAAGTGCGTTTGGCGAGGATATGTGAGGCTCTGTGTTGTGGTCTCACCCGCTGCATCCTTCTAGTTAAAGGAACGATACCGTCCTGTGAGGCTTTTTCCTAAAGGAGCAACTTTTTTGATGGATTTACAAAAGGCCCGCCCGGTCGTGGAAATTGCCTTCCATGGAAAGGCGGATCCTGAGTGCAAAATGTTATGTACCCGAGACTGACGGGGTCTGTGAGGACTTGGCCTGGCATATGCTGTCCACTATTCTAGTGGGCACCTTGCACCAGTCAAAATGACCCTTATTGATTGTCAAGACAACCTTAATAGAAAGCTATCCTTGTGGTAGCTAATGAGAGCTGCCTTCAGGCTAAGTCTTGAAGGAAAGTAAAGCAGCTTGTTTTACCCATCTATAATCTTGTGAATGACCAAATGAAAGGAGAACTACACCAGGCATATATATAAAATATATGAATGTATTCTAAACACATCCCACTAGTCTCTTTATGAGGCTAGTGGCAAAAGTGCATTCAGTAAACTTAATAACACACATTAAATTAGCACAATATACGTTGAGCCCTAGGGATGTACCAAACCATATATTAAAAAGGGGTATAAGAACCACGACTTGCAGAGACACAAGGCCTAGAGCCTTTAGAACTGCTGGGGCCACAAGAAACCACCCAAGGTAGTGACACAGGGGACCCACGGGGACGCGTGCAGTGTGTGAACACAGCCGCAAATCACCATTAACTCCTATGGGGATAGTCGCGGTTGGAATTTTAAAGATAAAGGACACTTAGAAGAGGACTTGGAGCAAACACCTTTAGAACTAGGGGGTTCAAGAACCAACACCCATTGGAAAAATGGAGGACACGAGTTACCTCACCCAGGGAAGCTGGGTGCATAGGTGTCTTTTGGTGTCAGCTTTCGTCGTCGTTTTCAATGGCGATCTGCTGCAAAGTGCTGCTGGGTCCCAAGTGGAAAGTGTCCGGTGTGATCCAAGCCTGGATCAAAGATGAGAAGAACCTGAAAGCAGAAGGGACAGAGCCTGTGTCACTTGCCTTTGACCAGGAGCACAATAGGTGGATGCCCACTGATGTGGGGTGATTTCAGGTGAAGAAGGTGAAGCTTGACTCTTCAGCCACGAGGACCAGGAGGTGTCAACGACGACCAGGATTTGGATTTTAACATCCCATGAAGGATGTCGTGTGCTGCGGTGTCGGTTTACTGATTGGACCCAACAAGCTTTGGCAACAGCAACCCATGCAGAAAGCAGAGATAGGCTTCGGTGCAGACCAGCAAGGTCTGAGAGACTCACCACTTGTTATGTTGTGTGGCGTTTAGAGCTCTGAGTGACTTTTCATGATTCATGCCCTGATATTGGTACAATTCACATTGCCCTTATATATGCAAAGAAATCAATCCCTTATTTAGGCATAGCCCATGCTACCCACCCGTACCAAACGTCACAAGGATTGCTTGGAAAATCGGCTTAAGCAGTTAGGGAACTTCCCCTTGCTGGATTGTCGAATCAAACGGAGCTACAGGACGCTCTTGGACACTGGGACCAGCCCTGCTCAGACTTGTGACGGGCTTTGCCGCCGCTCCTCGCCGCACCCGCTTCGCGGGTGCCGCTTCGCGGGTGCCGCTTCGCAGCATTTAACTCTTGGAGCCGCCTAAGAAGAAGCCTGTGATCCCGGTGGGGAAGCCCAGCTGCTACAGGGGTGTTGCGCTGCAGGGACTCGCTCTACCAAGAGTCCCTGCGTGACCCGCATCACCTGCTCGGCGCCCCCTGTTAGCCCCGCCCCCAGCGGCAAGCATTTCAAAAGTTCTTTTTCCAGGTGATTTGCTGGGATTGTCGAAGCAAACGGAGCTGCAGGACGCTCTTGGACACTGGGACCAGCCCTGCTCAGACTTGTGACGGGCTTTGCCGTCGCTCCTCGCCGCACCCGCTTCGCGGGTGCCGCTTCGCGGCATTTAACTCTGGGAGCCGCCTAAGAAGAAGCCTGTGATCCCAGTGGGGAAGCCCAGCTGCTACAGGGGTGTTGCGCTGCAGGGACTCGCTCTACCTGGAGTCCCTGCGTGACCCGCATCACCTGCTCGGCCCCCCCTGTTAGCCCCGCCCCCAGCCGCCACATATTGTATATATCTGGTTCACTCTCCCGCAGCGTGGTCGAGCGCCGGGAGAAGCCCGGGACAAGGGCGGGACCATCTGTGGCCATCAGGGGCGAGAAGAGGCCAGGCCGGGCCACCCCTCTTGGCTGCAGGATAAAAAGTTCAAAATGGCAACAGGTACGCGGTCTAACAAATCCCGCAAAGGTGGATGGGACCAAGTGACCGGCACCATGGACCAATTCATCACTCGGGCTTTCTCCATCGTGGAAAAGGAGATCGCCTTGACTGAGCACAGACTTTCGAGGGAAACATCCCGTCTTGCACATAAGCGCTCATCCATGGGAAGCTTGGCCCTGGTTCCTTCCCCAAGCCACGCCCCAAGTCCCCTACTGACTGAGGCCCCATCTCCTGATATAGATGAACGTGTAATCAGGATTAGGGCGAGTCTTGATAGGCTGTCCACGATCACACACAGTAGGGCCACATCTCCCACTCCTGACCCTCTGGCATCCAGTGCTGTGCATACTGTCCCTTCCTCCATTGTTTCTGTAGATGCCTCACCCACGCCAGAGGAAACCGCGCTGGATGGCACAAGGCCTGTTCCTTCAGCCATAGGTGAGGCTCATTCTGAGGCTCATTCTGGGAACACGCCGCTTGCCATCCCACGCAAAAGGAAGCGGCCAATTAGCCCGCATAAGGGTATGATATCAAAACCATATAATAAGGTTAGAAGAAAAAATGCATCTAAGGGGGGCCTTATTAAGAATAGTACTTGTCAGGGGAAAGATCACCTAATGAGTGTTGCAAATAAGGGGCTGATTAGTACTCAACAGCCCTCTGTGTTTGGAATTATCCACAAGCCAGCCCAGGAAGCTGCTCCGGGTGATTCCTCCTTACTTCTTAACATTGAGTGCCTAATGAAGTCAATGGTCTTGCCAATAACCGACAAACTTGAGGGGTTATCAAAACGGGTTGATTCACTAGAACAAACCATGTTGGATAATTTCTTCTCTGTCAAATCACTGATAAAACTGCACTCAAAACTTCGAGATGAGGATAAGTCTGGGAAAGAATCTAGTGCTCCTCCCCAGTGGTCCACCCCTTCCACTTTATCCCCAGCTACTAACTCGGGTCACCAAGGGCAACTCTCTGGGCCACCTTCCGCTATCTCGGCAGGTGTGCGGGAACGTATTGTTACAGCTGCAACAATTCAGTCACAGCCTAATGCCAAGAGCTCCCTTACTAGATCCTCCCAGCAGGCCCCAAAAGCTAAAAATCCCCCTAAACCCAGCACTCCAGGAACCCCCAGCAGTACCCTCACTGATAATAGCACACTTGTAGCCAGTCCTAGAGTAGCTAGCACATCATCTTTCACTAAGCAGGCATCTGCTCCACCACCTCTAGCACAAGCACGAGTAAGAAAAGACAAGCAGGCCCCTCATGCCAGCCTCCCACCCGGGTGCCAGCCATTTGTTGTGATCCTAACCGGGGTTCCTGTCCTTAAGCCAGGGACACATGAGTCTTTCTCTGACCTTAAAAACAAAACCACCTTCTGGCTTAGGGAAAGTAGGCCTCTACCAGGCTACATAGATGGGAGGAATATTCATGTCAGAAGAGTAGGGTGGGTTGGCAACAGACAAAAAAATCTTAAAGGAGATTGTGTATTGGTTAACTTTAATGACCCAAGAGCAGCAGGCATTATTTATAGCCAAACTACAAATAGTGACCCGGATGGCATTCAAACTAGGGACTTGGGATACTTCTATCGCCCTTTGCCATCTCCCTGGCCAAACCAGTCGTTCTTTGGTGAGAGCAGAGGTACTTGGTACCCTCGCCATGAAACTCTTGATGCAAGTGCCATGGCTCGGAATTTTTCCCAAGTACAAGGCTCCCATGGTTGGGGTTGTTGACTTAGTGGGCAGGATTCACTGATAGCAACCCCTTTATCCAGCAGTAGACTCACACTGGATGGGTGTTCTGGGGATATGTGTGATCTTCCCCCTCCTAGTCTTCCAATCCCGTTTACCCCTAATACTGTTCCCTTGCTAAATTTTTCCAATTCAGATGGGCTGAGTTGTGTGCAGACCCCCGAGAGAGACTTGGGGCCATCCAACGATATTCCGGGTCTTGTACCTGGTGCCCGTCGTCCTGGATTGCCTGCATCGAACATCTTGGTTGCTCAGGATACTCTCCATCCTACTCTGAAAGTAGTCAGCTGGAATGTTGCGGGGCTTAGTCGCAACCTAGATTTGCCTGACTGGAATTCTTTCATTGAGCCATATGGAATTTGTGCCTTCCAAGAAACTTGGTGCCTGGAACCACGCCACAGAGTAGGTTTCACCTCTTTTTTTATTCCCGCTTGCCCTCCTGTAGCAGGTAAAGGCCGGCCCTCTGGTGGGCTGCTCGTGTGGGTTGATGTCTCCCTTGGTCTTTGGGTGAAGCAGCATATCCTTAAAACCCCGGACTTGCAGAGGCTTTCCGTGAGGAGCCCCGTGAGAGGCTCCTCACTGGAAATTTTTAACATCTACACCAGAGGGGCCACTGGGAGCTCAACTTCTCCGACCTTGTCGGAATTAGAGGCAGAATTGAGAGAGTGTCCAGTTAACTCACTCATCCTTTTGATGGGTGATTTCAACTGCACCTTTGAGCCACTAGCGGCCGATGATATTCTGGACCTAAACGAAGAGGACTCAACGAGAGGCATACCCTCTCTTAACTTGCCTCCGGTGAAAAGATGGTCACAGAGGGTTGTGCAATTGAACGCACTAACGCTGGAATTTGGGCTAAGGGCGACGAACGGAAGAACCACATCAGATATAAACGGGGCCCACACCTACAATAGGGCGGGACATACCTCTAGAATTGACTATATATTTCTTAATTTTAGCCTTTGGGCCCACCTAGTTGACATGATGGTTGTTGCATCTACCGACAGCGACCACAACTCCCTCTCCCTATCCCTGACTCCGTTGTGGAGGTCTAATGGACTGTCTATAGCTGCACCCACAACGCTCACCTTAAGGGAAACTGGGGAAGTGGTACCAGCAAACTGCCTTAGACGCTTAAAATGGGATAAGGTGGTTATCGACCCCGAAAAGGTTAGCAGCATTGGGGGGATTTTGGCCAATGCTATGTTGAAGCTAGAGCATGGAAAACTGTGTCCAGGGGATATTTCATCCCTACTTTGTGAGACCTCAAGGTCCATAGGGGACATGTTCACTGTTACGAGCAACCAGAGAAGGGCGCATGGGCAAGCTCGCGCAAAAAAGAAATTGGGCTGGTATTCTCCTGCATGTTGGATAGCCAAGAGAGCAGTCATTACGGCAGTCAAATGCGGGGACGGGGCCGAGGTCTCATCCAAGAGCAAACTCTATAAGCCTGCCCTAATCTCTGCAAAAAAGGATTGGGAGGACACCTTTTGGCATGAGTTAAAGGCAGCCAGTGGGGATAGGAATTCCAGAGGTTTCTGGAATCTTATTAGGGAGAAACACAGACCCATTGACACTCTCTTTACCTGTAACATTCCTGAGGCAGCCTGGCACAATCATTTTTCCAATTTGTACAATGTAGCAGTAGAGGGGAGGGGGTTCTCGCCCTCTCGCCAATCCCCTTTGGCCCTTTACTTGGTGTGGGCACTATCTTCACCCCAAAAGAAGTTGAGAAGGCAGTGAATAGTCTTTTGCCACGAAACGCTGCTGGACCTGACGGCTTGCCGGGGGACCTGCTCCGCATGAATCCCAAGGAGTGGGGAACTATGATTGCCTCCCTGCTCAATGCATCCGCTGAGGGCGCCGCCCTACCGGATTCCTGGATGGGCGCCAAGGTTGTTCCGATCTATAAAAAAGGTAGCCGGGATGACCCAGCCAACTACCGGCCTATTAGTCTAATTGACTCTTCTCAAAAAGTGGCTGGCAAAGTTGTACTGGGTCGGGTCTTAGACTGGGTTGAAGATAACAACATTTTATCTGACTTCCAAGCCGGGTTTAGGGCAGGAATTGGAACAATCGAGCAGTCATTGCGACTACTCATGATATATTGGAAAGTTGTACTGTTGGGGAAAGGCAGCTTGTATCTAGCATTCATTGATCTTCAAACTGCTTTTGATCTTGTGCCCCGGAATCAATTGTGAAGGGTTCTACTAGAATTGGGAATGCCCGAATATCTGTTGTCCCTGATTATGAGGCTCCACGAATCCAACTATGCGCAAGTGCGCTGAGGGACCCAGGGGCAAAAGACAGGTCGCATCGAGGTTAACAGAGGAGTCCGCCAAGGGTGTGTACTAGCCCCCACCCTTTTCTCACTCTATGTAAACGGGGTAGTCGATCACCTCTTGTCATTCCCGTTTGGCAGGACGGCTAGTACCTACACTCTTATTTGCGGACGATACCCTGTTACTCTCGAAATCCCCTGTTGGTCTCCAGCGCCTGTTAACTAGCTTTGAGCAATTCTGTGCATCTAGGGGTCTCAAGATCAACACAGATAAAACTAAATACCTTATCTTGAACCCCCCCAAAAAACGTGGTCCACCTCCCTTGCTGGGCACTGTCCCCTTAGAGAGAACGAGGGAGTTTGACTACTTGGGTAGTCGACTTGTGGACACAATGAGGTGGGACAGTCATCTGAATAAAATGCTCCTGAGCCACAAAAAGGTAATGGGGGCTTTGTTGAAGGAGCAGAGAGCCTGGTCAATGAAGCCAATAGTGACGGTGCTTGAGATCTACAATGTCAGAGGCGTCAGCGCAGCGCTTTATGGCGCGGAGCTCTGGGGTGCATTGAATATGAGTCAGTTGATCATCTCTGAAAACACTTTCCTCAGAAACCTCATGTGTCTCCATGCTTCCATTCCTATCATTCCCCTCCAATTGGATATGGGTTGTCGCTCCATAGAAGATCAAGCGAGGCTCCGCCCCCTCCTCCTATGGGCTCGCATTTGGAGGGTGAAGGAACTTAGCAGCTATGCGGAGGGCTTGCGAGAAATCCTGGATTTTGGGCGAAAGTGAAATGGCTCAGAGACATTAAAGCTCTATTGTTGAACTTAGGGCTGGGAGGGGCCTGGCACCAGCGGACTGCCCCTCCCAAGATAGCACTTAAAAAACTTTACTGGTCCTGGATCATGGCCAAAAGGAACACCAACACCAACTTGTGTAGATCATCCAGGTCTTTTTTGTTGATTAAAGATGTCCCACTGCGCGAGATCTACCTGGTGTTGGAACTGGCCCTCACTGCAGGGTCATCCCCAAACTTTTTGCTTCTTCCTCCCTTATTTTTCCTGGCCCGTGGCTGTTGGCAATAGGACTCTGCGCACTTTACCACTGCTGATCAGTGCTAAAGTGCATATGCTCTCTGTGTAAATTGTTATTCTGATTGGATATACATGTTTGGCATATTTGTATCACCATGAAGTCCCTAGTAAAGTGCACTGGGTGTGCCAGGGCTGGTGATGGCAAATGCTACTAGTGGGCCTGCAGCACTGATTGAGCCACCCACAGGAGTAACTTTAAAATGGTGTCTCAGGCCTGCCACTGCAGTGCCTAATGGCAGTTTAGAACTGCCATGTCCTCCTGGTCAGTGTCCCCACTGGCCAGACCTAACCCTTCCCTTTTGGTGCACATTAGTCACCCCTATGGAAGGCCCAAGGTACCCCCCTGGGCAGGGTGCAGTGTATGTGAAAGGTAGAGCATGTACTAGTGCAGGTGACATGCTCTGGTAGTGAATTACAGCCATTTTCGTTTTTCACTATTGTAAGGCTATCTTGCTCCATAGTTTAACATGGGGGATGCTGGCTACAGTGGTTAACAGCATTTCTTCCCATAGGAACAAGATAGGACATAAGAATCTAGTATCCCTGAACCCAGAATTTAATAATACATCTTTTAGGAAAGGTGGTTTTTAAATCCTGTGTTTGAGAACAGCACTTTTAGAAAGTTGCTGTTCTCTTGTCTGACCCTTCTGTGTGCCTGGGCCTGTTTGTGTATTGCCGGTCTGGTTTGTGAGTGACAGGGGCAGGGGAATTCCCCCAGAGGCTGGATGAGTCAGCACTAGGCTGAATGAATGCCATTGCAACCTGAGTGGTGGGAGCAGTTAGCACCTGGGCTGAATAGGGCTGTGCCTGCCTGCCACAATGCTGGCTCCACCTCCTGCTGGGCGGCTGAGGACCCTGCCCCTCACTCTGAAAGGAAAGATGCAGCCAGCAAAACAAAGTGCTCAGGATCCACCCAGAACTGGTTCAGACTGGGCTCAGGGCCCACATGCACAGAGAGAACAAAGACTTTAGGGGTATAAGTACAGGACCCCTGACAACAGAAAATTAGATCATCCTGGAATCAAGAAAGAACCTCTGCCAAGGAGAAAGCTGACTCTAAAGAAGGAAGACTGTCCTGGTGTTGCTCTGCTGGACTGACCTGCTGTTGCTTTGCTGCCAAGGAGAGGGGAAGGACTTTGCTGTGAGCTGTGTCCCCTGTCTTGAAGGAATCTCCAAGGGCCTGAGAAGAGCTGGCTCCCTGTTTTTGAAGTCCCAGTTACAAAAGGACTTCACCCCCAGTTTCCCTGAACTCTGCTGAGAGAGTTCTGTCCTTCCTAGAGTGCTTGATCCAGTTGTGGGGCCTCTGGAAGTTGAACCTGAGCTGGGAAGCTTGAAACTAAGCTTGAGAGACTTTTGAAGCTGAAAAGTGTCGCATCGCTCGCTTGCGGAGCGCATCCCAGACAGTGCGAGAGTTTCCCGCCGCTACGAAGGTCGAGATCGGCGCAGCGCCTGACACCGCTGCCGGAGCCGTCGCATCCTTCGTTTGCGGGACGCACCAGACCGGTGCGGGAGAATCGAACATCGCTGCGAGTGTCGTCGCAGAGCCTGTCGTCGCTGGGTGAGATCGCTGCACCGCATGCTTGCGGACCGCATCACGTCGCTGCGAACATCGTCGCAGAACCATCGCAACGAGGAGCTGCGAGAGAGAGGATCACCCCTGGACCGCGCATCGTCGCCCCGGAGATCGTCGCAGCCCCTACGAGAGCATCGCATTGTGCCTTTGCGAGAACAGACTTCCTACGGAACCTACGCACCGGAATACACGCAAGCGGCCTTCCTCCCCATACAGACCGGATTCGTCGCAACACGCCCGCTGCTGCAGCGGGGCTGTCGCATCGCCTCCCCAGGGTCTCAGGAGTAACGCATCGCTTGTTTCCACCGCACCAGCTTCCTGCTTGTGGAACTTTGTTGCATCTAAAAGGTACTGTGAGTAAACGTGACGCAACTGTGAACTTTTCACGCATCTGTGGATTATTTTAACGCAACTTAAAGAACTTTGATTACAACCTGAAGAACTCTTTTGAAACCATATTCTTGAACTGTGTATGTTGGATTTTTGCCGTTTTGGTCTTGTGTAGTTTAGAATAAATATCTTTATTTTCCTAAACTGTTGTGGAATCAGTTTGTGGTGTTTTCACTGTGTTACTGTGAGTGTTGGTACAAATACTTTACGCTTTGCCTCTGGTTAGCCTAGACTGCTCAGGCCAAGCTACCTAGAGGGCGAGCAGGGGTTATCAAAGAGGGTTATCTCCTTGCCCTGACTAGAAGCAAGGGTCCCTATATGGACAGTGGTACCTACCTCTGCCAACTAGAGACCCCCAGTTCTAACACCTGGACATTATTACAACCCCTTGGGATAGAGCCCTCTTTTTTAAATTTAGAACTGGCATGCTTCCGGTAAGGGAGTTCACTTCCCGGTGGAAACCAGCACACCAAACTGTTTCCTTTTGTCCCTTTTGTCCTACCAGGCCTGAATCCATTCCTCACCTGCTCTTCGAATGTCCTGCCTACACGACACCTCGTGGACGTTGGATCAAACCTGTGTGCCTGGTCTTGGGCACTAGGTAGTGTTGTGTTGCCTTAAGAATTCTACAGACGGACACTCGCCCGATATATGTTTGTGCCATAGCCAAGTTTTTAGGCTGGGCTTGGCGCATAAGGTCAAACTGGCTTTGCCAAATTGTTTAATTAAGGTCTGTATACGCAGACCGTCTTAGTTAATTTATTACCCCACCGTACCACAGTCAGGATTGTGTTATTTACGTATACTGTGGGTTTCTTAACTTTTTATATGCGCGGGATGGTCTTTTTAACAATGTTTTTATGCTGTATGCTTTTTAAGATATTTGTATATCGAAATAAAGCCTCCTTTGACTTGACTTGACTTGATTTGTCCAAGAACTCATGAACTTAGCCAAGAACAACTATTCCCTAGGGGTTCTTTCCTGACATTCATATGCCTGACTTTACGTCAAACTATGGCATTCCTAAACACCTTCAAGGTATAAATATACCTTCACTTGCTCTAGCAAGACACGGTGGTGCGGAGCAGTTCGACTATCTACTTGCCCCACGCAGCTCGCTACAGCAAGTGCCGAAGGATGCCGACTCTCCAGCTGACACACTGATCAAGACTTCTCCTGCCGTGAATCCAGCTCCAGTGTTTCTAAGCTCCCCTTCTGGGGTGTTGGGAAATCGAGTTCCAAGACTGAGATACCAGACCTCCTTCATTCTAACTAAGGTATGGAGCTGATTAGCACCTAGAGAAACCGTTGGTGGATTCTTGGCAAAAATAAACCTATGCTACACAATACTTACTTCCTCCCGCGTACTAGACTTAGGTTAGGTACATTGGGGTAGGCGTATTTTAGAAGCACCAGTTGAGTATTTTAGTCAATGTTATTTATGTATGTATTTTTATATGGCTTGGAAACCAAACAATGGTTTTACAGTATTATTTTATAATACGAATCTCGCTGTACGCATTATACTTTGCAGTCTGCATAACGATTGTAGCAGTTCACTTCTCTTGCATGAGAAAGAAGACTGTTCAATAAATCCTTTTATTGAAAACACCTGTCTCTCTATTTCTCTACAACTCTGTTGAAACAAAGCATGCACGATTGACTGAGTGAAATACTTACCTATTGTTTTTACCACTCTGAGAGATATATTTCTTATTCTTGGGAAACAAAGATGTCATGTTTATGCGGTTGTCAGAAACTAATCCCTTCTTGTGAATTCGAGAACGTTTCTAGTGACCGCTGAGCTAGCTGGCACTCACTATTAAGTTTAGTATATTCGATAGAGACCTAGTCGACCTCAGTCCTACTTCAAATCTATAGGATATATTATTCCAATGCACAGAGCCTATTGGGAATATAGGAACAACACTACAGTTAGGGAGTCAGGGCATGTTTGGAGCATCCAGGGAACCCCAAGGAAAACCCTCCAGAACTGAGTCATTTGGAGGGCTTTCCTAACGGGAATAGAATCGAGCCCTAAGATTGGAACTTATGACCTGTAGTTTACACAAGGATCCCTGCTACAGACACATTAACCCAATGAAAAATGTTACTATTGTACAAAATTGTTACCTCTGAACTGAATCCAGTGTTCTGTGTCATGCACATCAACCATCAAAGGTATTTTATTTTGTGTTCTGTCTACAAGAATTTGCATTGCTCATGTGTATTCACCTGCAAATCATTCTGAGTTTTTGTAGCATTTGCTCTTTGGGATTTTTAATTAACCAAAGTCAAGGGAGTCTATTTAGTTGTTTTCGTACTACTTAGCAGTAAGTGAAATTGGTCAGTCCTCAGCATGGCTAGACAAATGCATTGTTTAGTTGTAGCTTATATTGGAAAGTATTTGCTGGATCTAGTCAAGTACATATGAGGAGCACTATTTTTAGATATGCCTGAGCTTTAAGGCTTTGTAAATGTTTTCAATCCACTCTGGTGCAGAGCTTTTCTATCGTCGGTTAATGGTCAGTGTTATGTTTGGCGGCATATTGCTAAATATGTGGATTTGAAACAAAGAGGTAATTTCTTCTCGGTGGTTGACTTATAGATTATTGAGAGGATATGGATGTGCTGTGAAGGTGGCAATATTTAGCCACCTTCATGCAAGGAGTGTTGTAACAAAATGGTGCCTGGGACGGTGTCTAATGTGTAATGTTGGGCTAGGGTAAAGTATGAAAGTTACCTAAGCCAGGTGATGTTGTGATGGCAATTCCTATTTAGTTAAGTGAAGCAGGCAGAGGGAGATGATGGACAGAGTGCTGAAACTTTTCAGACACTCGCCCCCAGTCACATATCCGGGTTGAATCCATCATCGTCCTTTAGCTCACTTCACCGCACCAGTTCAGATCTAATCATATGCACATCAGTCTTGACCTTGTGTCTCATGGGGACAGTCCAGCCCAAACTGCCAAGCCAGGTCTTTCCTGGACCAGAAACAAGCATTGTGGGACTGGTTTCGGGGTAACACCCTTCATTAGCCAGGCTAGCTTGAATCTAGTGGCAATGTGAGCAAGGGGCACACGTCTGGGCATACCCTGCCAACTTAGAGCGAACAAACCATATGGTTGGGTCTAAACCGGGGTGGCATGGTGAGGAAAAGAATGATGGATTTAACCCAGATCTTTTAACCGAGGGTGAATGTTTGATTTGCTCTGCATTACGTCCATCATCTGTGTGTCTTTTGCTAATTAGTTATGTGGTTCAGAGCAGTGTTGTGCACACGGTGGTATCAAACGTGTTTGGTGTTTATACTATGCAAATAGTACGAAGCATGAATATAACTTGATATGGATTTACTGTTGATGTGGCAATGCATAGCTGACTATATGGCAGACAAATCAAACCTGTCTGTGATCAGCAGAGTACATGCACGTATTCCGTAAGTGCATTAACCATCAGAGCAATTTTACACCGTCCTCATGCCTCACCACTTTGGGTCATATTTAAGTTTCTTCCAACTTCCATGGTCTGCGGTCCTTTGCTCCTAGGCCCTCAGGCTCCAGAAAAAAAGTGATTTGTCTGCCTCATGAGCGTCCGCTCATTGCTCTTTCGCTGAGGTCCGTCCACAGAAGGGGAAGAGGTTTGGATTTGAAAGGAGGGGAGGCGCACCGTTCAGAATTTGCATCAAATCTCCAAGGATCTCTAAAAAGAAGCTCTCCTTTGAAAGTGGATTGAACATCTCTGATCTTTTCCAGCATTTAATTTGTAGCGGATTGTATGTTGATTGAAAATGGACAAATGTGTAGTTTGCCAACGTTTTAATGACTGGTTTGCTCATTACATGTGAATAAATGCGCACTGCATTTGGATTGTTTTGTATCTCCCTGGCAGTGTCCTGTAGTGCTGTTTGAGTGTTCTCGCAGTCGCAGGTGTTGAACACAATCTGCATTCTAGGAACACAACCACCGCGGTGCTACCGCCAATGCCTTTCAACAACATAAAAACATCTATGAGCTCAGGTTAACCGCTCTGTACCTTCCGGTCTCGTGAATGATGGCTGTGACGTGACATTTCATTTGAAGTGTTTTGGAGAAAGAACGCTGACATGGTTCTCCAGTGTTAAAACATTCCCTTTCTTCTTTTTATAAAATTAACTGGGACCTCGAAAATTCAGATGAATTAAAGATGAAAAACTATAGTCAGCGTACCATTGTCAGGCTCACTTTGTGTTTTGCAGGTTGTACACTTTTCTAAACTGACAAATCAGTGTGTTTGAACTGTGAAAGTAAGTACCAGGAGATGATTGCCTTGCCTATGAAGTCTGCAACAGCGACCAAGTTACCCGAACTTTGTATCCAAAGTCCTCTAAATAACAGTATATGTTTGATTGTGAGCTGGAGTTACTGAATAGTTTGAAAAGACATACATACACCTACGCCCTGACTTTCCAACTTCAACTGCATGGCATATTTTTATTAATGGCAGGTCTCCTCTGATACACCCAAAAGGTTTCAAAGAAATATGGTGCCCACAGCATATTGGAAAGATGTCCGTCCAACTCCCTCTCTCCCCAGGGGCACTGACACCAGTGTTTTCAGCAATGATTTGCCGTTCTATACTTTTGTTGTGTAGCTCCCAGAGCAAACAGATGATTTCCAAGACGGACCCTATGGAGCTTTGCAGGCTCACAGATTACCACGCGGTGCAAATTGCTTTGCCACCTTACTCCAAGGTGTATTTCCCATGTAACACTCATATATTTTGATGCTGCCCCTGATTTACAAAGTGATGCAAACCTGATGAAGCGCCAAATCCTTATGCCTTTCCATGTCTGCAGCATTCTGCAGAACGCATAGAAAGAGGAAAACGCCTCTTTGGATTGTTTTTGTGCAGGAAGGGGACAATCCTGCCCGTAACAGAGGCACCATGGTGCAGGGGTGCCTACAATGGTACAAGGCTGCCGAAATGGCACCATCCTCCGAGCCTCTGTGGCACGCCACGGAGCTCATGCTAGCATATTAGTGAACCTCTGCAGGAGACAACCCACAGGACTCCTGTAGCATCAACTGATGTGCTGCTGGGTATAGGCTAAACTATGACAGGCTCTGCATGACCTTGATGGAGCACTCCAAGCACAGTCCTATGCTCCACACTGATCCAGACAGAGCGTCTCTAAGTAGTCCGCTAAATTCCTACGTGCTACAGCATGGACTGTATCTTTGCCACAAATTAAGATGCTTTCTTTCTCCGTCCCCATTCTTTGTAGGTTCACTTCATGTTCTACTGAATACCTCAAACTCAATCTGCTTACTTTACCCCACTCTCTTTTTTTCCAAACGTTTCAGTTCTCTTCCTTACAATTGTATCTATTTTATTCAGCCAAGATATCCACTTTAATCAAATTTGATTTCTCACAATGCTTGTATTTGTTCTACTACTCCTGTTTTTTCTCACTTTACCAGTTTTCTAATTCACCACTTTACCTCCTTAATTGTCCATCCTCTTCTTTTTTCCGTTTATCCACTGTTTTGGTTGCTCCTTTTTCTCTCTTTATCTGTATTTCTTTCTCTGGCTGTATCACATACATCTTCTCCATGCATGCTTACTGTTTCTTTCTAATGTAACTTTGCCTCTTTTTGGTCTCAATACTGCTCTATAGGGTTATATTCACAAGAACGTGTGCTAAACATCACCAAAAAATGCTAACACACCATTACACATCACAGCCGATCGTGGGAAAATAACCCTGTGTCAACGTGGAATTCACAACAAGGTGGTAGCATGCAATAGTCAGCCCAAACCGTGGCCAATGTCCGTGATATAACCACCCCGACGGAGATAAAAACACAAACCACAACACAAAAACACATGCAAAGAGCCCGTCCGCGATGAGGAAAGCAGGGATTAGCACAGCCAGTCCCACGACACACACTGCAGGCGGGAATAAGCACAACAAAACCCTGAAGAAAAGAGACAATCCAAACAGAAAACAAAAGCCAAGCAGAATGGAGACAACCCAAGCCAGCATACAACCCCACAAGCCCCATTGGCAACAGAACGTTGTACCTAGGGAGCCAGAGAGTCCATGACACACATATTGACATACAACTCCAGACACAACACAGTTGGAGACAAGTGAAAGAGCAGAACCTTTATCAACAAGTGCGTGTCAGTACGGCCAAGAGAAGTGCCATGACATGCCAACCAATGCATCAGCAAGTCTGAATGAGGAATGTAGGAAAGAGCCCATTGCCACCTCGGGGGAGGCCATTAAGGTGACACTCCTGGTCGTGGGCCAACAGGGGGCACACACACATGCCGTAATCTAGGTCAGCTACCGTTACATTGGAGAGGCAGACATCCATGGACCACTCGAATATGCATGAGCAACAATGCAACACAGGCTGAACACAGGTGACGTCTGCAATGGGGAATCTCAGCTGGTAACTGATCCGCAAGACTGCCAATGGCAGTGCCCCCAGTATATGCAGCAGATGTGCATAGTACAGGGCCGCGTGACTGTGTCCGAGTATGTGTCTGGGATGGTCTGCCATTGCCTCAGTGGCTGTGCTAGAAGTGGCACTGGCTTGCTATGTACAAGTCCTGTGGATTAAATGGCACAGCTCGGTGCAATGAGCAATGTCTGCATGCAATGGGTGCAGGCCCAGGGTAGGGTGGGAGTTCGTATGAAGGCCATTTCACACACGCCAACTATGACCAAGGACTACTGCGTGTGGATGTGTACACGTTGTTCTCACTTCTGGCAGTGCGTAGTGTGGGAGTCGCAAGCAAATGCTATTGTATCTGTTAGGAGTTACTGGCCACAAGCCAGTTCTTGCTCAGAGCTGCAGATGTGCCACCGCCTGATAGTCCACACAAAGGACGTTTCATCCCTACAGTAACCTCTTGTGCACTTACATGTCCCCGCACGTGTGGGCCTGCCTTCCTGGTGCATGCTACATTGCAACATCGACTACTGTGGCCCTGGTGGCGACTCCCTGCCGATTTAGCACACCCCTGCACTGACCTGACATACGCCAGACCAGCATACGCCACTTGTGCAAGCAGGGCGGTGCGTGCGAAGCCACATGCCCAGGGTCACTGCCAATGCTGAGGTGACATGGGAACGTCCGCTGAAGACAGCACACTTTGATGTTGCAGGGCCCGTGCCCATCATGCTGACACAATGACCCCACAACACACTTGCTCAGATGTTGTAAATGGCTACGTGCACATGCGCAGCGCACAGCCACATTTATTAGCAGGCACACATACTGAGTGACACCTGTGTTGGATGTGTGTGTGGTGTGTGCACACCAGCTGGCAAGGGCTGCCTGGTGCAGTCAGACATCAACAACGGTGTACATCGCAAAGGACACAACCATTCAAAATTAAAGGCCCCATGACTTGTGCTGCACTGAGTTAGTGGCCCCGGATGCATAGCGGCATGCACAGGCCTACCGCCATGGGAGGCTGACTTGCGGGGCACTGGGGCAGGGTCACGATTGCAGAGCAGGTTTCTGTAGATGTAAAAAGAGCGTGTTGTGGAGTGTCTTGGTAGATAGTGGGAGGTGTACTCCCAGGGCATGATGCAGGGTGCAAGACCTTGCTGCAATAGTCACTAGGGTGGAGATGAATGGAACAGACACATGTTGGACACCAAGTCAGGTCCAGCCTGATGGAGAAGTCGGAACCCACCATGCCATGGACTCAGACGCCACCAAGGTCCAACCAGTGCCCATGACTCATTGCGTGCAGAGTTAGTGGCACCAGTGCTGTTAGGTGATGCCTCCTTCGATGAGTTGTGTCCAATGGTGTGGACTCCTGCACATCTTACCCAAGATACAGTTCACCGCAGGGTAGGCGTAAGGCAGCGGTCCGCACGGCCTATTCACCGAGTGTCACCAGCTTCAGTTGGATGGCCAACTGGCCTGCGTAGTTCAAGTTCAGTGGCACCACGGGATGCAGACTTGCGTTGGACAGGGCTGATGGCACAAGGTCAGTCGTTGATAGTGTTAAAACACCTCCTTGACTCTGACCCTGCTTTTGTCAGGAATGAGCCGTATCATCTTCTTACTTCTCTCAATGCATTCACTGGTGTGAACTCTGCCATTCATGATTCGCAACTGAGTGCTGGATGTTGGACCGACTGGTCCGCAGGGAAGGCCTGAGCCCTCATCCACGTGTGGCTGGCTGGTAGTGAACAGGGTTAGTGCCACCTCGTGTGGCCGGCTGGTGTTGAACAGGGTTAGTAGCACCTCATGTGGCCAGCTGGCGTTGAACAGGATTAGTGGCACCTCGCGTCGCCAGCTTGCCATATGGAATTATGCCTCACTGATCAAAGGGGGTCTGGTGCTGTGACCGCTGTCACGGACTTGGGGTCCCTCACATTCATGAACCAGGACCCAGTTCCACATGTGAGACCTATGGGCCAAAGCAGAGGTTGGGAGACTGGTGCTTGGAGCTTGCACCGGCACTTGGTGGGCCCTCTTTGACACACACAGGTGTAGGCAGGTGAGTAGATCTTCGTTGGTGCACTGGGGAAAGCATGACAGGTCTGGGGACCAGCAGCCCAGGGTGAAGCAGGCACTCGGGGACGCAGGCCCTGCCGCGCTCGGTGTAGGACTCGAGGCGGGCTGAGTGGCGCCGCCCTGGCTGAAGCGTGGCACATTCCGAATGAGAACTAAGTCCATTGCGACAGGCTTTTTGTTCACACCCCCATGCAGAATTGGCATACCCAGGTCTGACCCACTACACACACGCATGTAGGGGGGATTTAACATGCAACATTTCCGCGTTCTGTCCCTCAGCCTGTGGGGTCATGGTAGCATCCACTGGCCACTACATTCCATGCACCAGCAGTTGTTCACCACATGGCCATTTCCGTGGTTTGCACTCTGTGGTCAGTCTGGCACCTCCATGCCACCATTCCTTAGTTACCTGCCGCTCTCTCACATGCCTGCTCCATGCCTCTCCTCACATCCTGCTATTGTGTGTCTGAGGTGCCATGCAGTGGCTGGGATGTGGGCATGGCACAGCCGGATTCCCAATAGTGTTGTGTTTACATGTCTGGTTGGTTGGCATGTTGTGTGTCATGTTGAATGTAGTTGTGCTGAGGGCCCATTGGCAGTGTCGTGAGTTGTATGACTGTGGGCGGCAGGTGCATTTCAGCTGGGTCCACTGTCTTTGTGTGAGCTGCCTCTGTCGTGTTCCGGGGGAGGGGGGCAGGATGGACCATGGGGGGGGCGGCGGTCCTGGTGTGGTGGCGGTCCTGGGGTGGTTGAGGTGGATGTTGTGACCCTCATGGGTATCCACAGTGAATGATCATTGTCTCAATGGCATCTGTGAGTCTTCAGGTGTGGCACTTGGCTGGGCTCCCTTTCATGCTGCAGGTAGTCGTCCTGCGTACCACCAGCAGACGGCAGGTGTTAATTCCCTGCTGCTACCCAGGCTTATCGCCTGTTTTTGCTTTGCTTCACAGATCTGGCAGTTCGTTGTGAATGTGGTGTTGTGGTTTTTTTCATGCGTTTTTCACGGGAACTCCCAGTCTGCATCTCATTAGCGTTCATTGGTGGTGTCCACCGTGGGGATACATTTTGGGGCAGTTATCGCAGGAATACAGGTGATGTCTGCAGTTTGCACCAGCTTGTGAATGGAGTGTTAAATCTAGCTCCACATTTGTTATGTTACAGTGGGGATAATTCGGAGTTGAGTCTTGGTGAATACCCCCCATGTTTTCTAAATCTCTCTCAACCCTGTTTTTTTCTGAACGAAAGATCTGACTTCAAGGCTTTAAAAGATGTTTCTGAAGCTATCCAGTTTCATTGGGTACAACTTTAGGTCATTGGGAATAGTTGGCCAGAGTGATAAAGCAAACAACACGAACGTGCATGCAGGTGGCGGGCATAAAAACAATGAAAAAAAACAAGATAATAAGAAAGGAAGACATTACAATGACAACACCAACATTAAATGTATGAACGAATGTCGGGATTTCTAGAGAGCATGGCTACTCCAAGTAGTGAACCAGCGTAAATAAAAGCTAAAAATGTAAAAAAGTATTTTGAGGGATAAATAATAATTGATAATCCCAGTCTAGAAAGGCAGTAAGTGTCCAAATTTGCCACTGCCTTCGACTGAGGTAGTAGTTCCAACAAAAGGGCTCAATAAAGGGCCTCGATTGAAAAATAATCAATATTGGATAACTGGAGCCAAAAAAGGTAGCAAGTTGGTGTGTGTTACGTGTAGATGATGTGTTGATTTATTGGAAGATAAAAAAGGTGAAAAATTAGAAAGGCTGCAGACGCGCAAACTATTCACTTTAAGATGTCGTACCCATAAGAAATGGGTACGACATCGAAGGAAGCAATGTAAGTGCATTAAGTTACCATTGTGGGCGGTAGGGCCGAAAAATTACAACACCAGGCCCATTTCAGGGACTCTACTTTGAATTAGAATAATACTTGGCAAAGGCTGCAAGAAAGTTAGGAGGTAGGTGTGTTTCAGGTAGTGGATGCAGAATAAGGTGAAAAGGAAGAAAGGTAGCAGATTTGGAAACAACCCACTGACTTGTAAAGAAAATGGGTGTTTGGTTTTCCAGTCCATTACAGACTGGGAGTCGGATTCCGCAGTGGGAGCCTGAGAAACGTGTATCTCATCCAAGGAGTTAAGCAAGTGCACAAAGTAAACACACTGTGCGGTAGAAAGGACGCAAGTGTGCAAATTACCCACTGCCATTCTCAAGTAATAGTTACCAAGAAGGCTGAATAAAGAGCCTGCACTTTGTATTAGAAGAAGGATAATTGATAACCGCAGCCAAGAAAGGCAGCAAGTAGGTGTGTGTATGTGTAGATGATGTGTTGATTGAGTGTTAGATGGCAGCAAGTGTTCAAATTTCCCACTGCCTTCGGCCGTGGTAGTTGACTGAAGAAAAAGGGCTCAATAAGGGGCCTGCACTTTGAATAGGAATATGAAATTGAACAATAGTTCATAACCCCTGTGAAGAAATGCAGTAAGTGCGCAAATTTCCCACTTCCTTCTGGCAATGCAGTATCTACATGAAAAAGGCTCGATAAAGGGCCTGCACTTTGAATAGAGATATGAAATAGAAGAATAGTTGATAACCATAGCCAAGAAAGGCAGCAAGTAAGTGTGTGTACGTGTAGATGATGTGTTGATTGAGTGGTAGCTGAATAATGTAAGGGCCTATACTTTGAATTACAATAACAAACAGAAGATTTTATAATCATAGACTATACTGGCTCTTTATTAATATTGGTAGACTTTTTTTAAGCTTTTCTTGTACATGAACGGCAGGAAGTGCGCCAATTACCCAGTGACATTCACAAGTAATAGTTAGCAAAAAGAGTCAATAAAGGGTCTGGACTTTGAAATTGAATTACTTGAAGAATAGTTCATAAACCCAGCCAAGAAAGGCTGCAAGTGTTCCAATTTCCCACTGACTTCACCGAGGTAGTAGCTACAACAAAAAGGCTCCATAAAGGGACTTGACTTTGAATCACAATATGAAATTCAAGAATAATTGATAACCCCAGCCAAGAAAGGGAGCAAGTATGCAAATTTGTCACTGCCTTTGGCCGGGGTACTTGATAGAACAAAAAGAGCTGGATAAAGGGCCTGCACTTTGAATAGGAATATGACATTGAACAATAGTTCATAACCCCTGTGAAGAAATGCAGCAAGTGCGCAAATTTCCCACTGCCTTCTGGCAGTGCAGTATCTACATGCAAACGGCTTGATAAAGGGCCTTGACCTTGAATCAGAATATGAAATTGAACAATAATTGATAACCCCAGCCAAGAAAGGCTGAAAGTGTGCATTTTCCCACTGACTTCAGCCAAGGTAGTATCTACAACAAAAAGGCTCCATAAAGGCACTTGACTTTGAATCACAATTTGAAATTCGAGAATAATTGATAACCCCAGCAAAAAAAGGCAGCAAGTGTGCAAATTTCCTACTGCCTTTGGCCGGGGTAGTAGGTAAAAAAAAATGGTTCGATAAAGGGTTTCGAATTTGAATCAGAACATGAAATTCAAGAGTAATTGATAACCCCAGATAAGAAAGGCAGGAAGTGTGCACTTTTTTACTGCCTTCGGCTGGGGTACTTGTTACTACAAAAAGGCTTGATAAAGGGCCTGCAGGGGAGGCAAGATGGCGGCCGCCTTGGACGGCTGAACGGCAGCACGACTGAAGAGATGCCGGCAGACGATTTGACCCGCATCGTTGCTTAAAACCTGCATTCAGCATTCAGCTTCTGTACAAATAAACAAGCGTGTATCCCTGCGGTTTGTAAAGGACTGGCCCCGGAAAGAAAAAACGGAGATTGTGAACTTGCTGTATGCCCCGTATGCCCCTTACCGGTGATCGATCGCTTAGGCGGCTCCTACGGGAGCTGACACAGACCGCGAGGAGGGTTGCGTCAGGAGGCGTAACAGGGGGAGGTTTGATCGCGGAGCTCACGGAGTTTGCCGATTGGAAGCGGAGCTTGCGAGGCGGGCGGCGCTTGCCTCACAGGTCTCGGCAGCAGCTCCTGAGAACGAAGGGGAAAACGAGCCCTCAGGGGGAAGGAGAGCCTAAAGGATTACGGAGCAAGCTGGAAGCTCCTAAAGAAGAGGAGGGAAGCGATCAGGACTATAAAGCTGCAGGTAAGGGGCATTTTGGTGTTAAAGAGAGGAGAAAATTGATAATGGCTCCTAAAATGAGTGCTGCAGCCAAAGCGGCTGCAAAAAGGAAAGCTGCTGCAGAGCAGGCAGAACTGACATTGGAAAAAGGGGGGGATGGAATAAAAAGGAAAAATCAAAGCCCAATATCCCCAGTTAAAAAAGCAGCACAGCAAGGAGTGGCGAAAGCTAGTCACGGTACCACCCCAATTGCGAACATCTTCCAAAAGATAAGGAAAGACAAGGAGATTATTGGCGATGCGCTGGAGGACTCTGAATTAGGGGCCACAGAGAAAGATAACTTGAAGGAGGAAATGACGGGCGTACAGGCCTTAGTTCTACAGAGTCAGTTGATGGGCTCCATAAATAAAGAGGAGGGCGGTAATGTGCTGCTACACGGAGTGGAGAATACTGAAAATCCGGAAAACTCTATTCAATCTGTATCCCAACCCGAGCCTAATATATGTACTATGCCGGTGCTAGAAGAAGCCACTAAAATCCCAAATCAGGAGCTGGAGGGGGGATTGGAGCAGGAGCAGGAGCAGGAGCAGGAGCTCAAGGAGAATGCAGAAACTGCAGAGAATACAGAAAATTCTGAAGATAAAAAAGAGGCTCCTAGCGAGGCCTTCTTCTCACTCTCAGAGGGAGGGGAATGGTCGGACGAAGATGAAGGTAGCTTGGACCAAGAGGACAGTGGCTCTGCCTCAGAAAGTGATCCTGATCGGGAAGAAGCTTTACCCTCAACATCAGCTGGAAAATCTAGTATAGGACCTGGACTATGCGGTCAGAGACATGATCAGCCTCAGCGTAATCCGCTAATAGAGAGCCCTGGTGGAGATCTAGCACAGATGTCACTGCTGGAGGTAATACATCAAGAAATATTGGCGCACAGAGAAGAGGCTCGACAAGAGAGCCGTAAGTCACAAGCAGCAGCCAGGAAAATACAAGGAGCGGTAAGGAAATTGGCAAGAGTATGTACGAACTTGGGAGAACGGGTGACTAATCTTGAGGAAAGAATTGTGACGACAGAATCAGAAACGACTACTACCTTGCACAAAGTGGCTCAGCAAGGTGAGCAGCTGATTGACGTGCAGTGGAAGCTGGAGGCGTTGGAAAATAGAGCGAGACAAAATAATCTACGTATTCTTGGAATACCGGAGGGGTCAGAAAATACGGACACAAGAGCCTTCGTGATAAAACTTTTTGAGCATGCCTTCACTGAATTAAAGGGGTGGGATTGGGCGAAGGAGATACAGAGAGCACATCGTACCCCCGCTAGAGTTCACAAAAATGCTAAAGAGGGAGATAAACCCAGAGCGATTTTAATCTTTCTGGGTAATTTTAATCTGAAACAGGCAATTTCAGAAAAAGCAAGACCGGATTCAAAAAAGAATATTGATGGCTTTTCTTTCTTTGTCCGACCGGATTTTTGTCATGTCACAGTGGAGAGACGTTGGCGGCTCAGACAGATGATAAAACCGTTTCAGGACAAGGGCATGCAAGCTTATCTAATTAATCCGGCACAACTCAAAGTAATTAATGGGGGTAGAACCCTGTATTTTTCCTCGGAGATCAAAGCAAAAGAGTATCTCGATTCTCAAAGCTCTTAGACTGTATTTTGCACAGTGGTTGTACGATGGCTGTATTATGGATGTGACTAGATAGAATTGTACAGGGTGTTGGTGTTGGTGCTGGTGCTGGTGTAGGTGGCACATAGGTTTAAGGAGGTAAACGGGTCTACGGGTTCATGATGGTTAATATTGAATCTCTTCAGTTAGTACTGCAACCATCACATGCACAGACCACTGGGTCTGAGCGCCTCTGTAAAGGGGAGGAAGGGGAGGAGGGGGGGAAGGGGTGGGAGGGGCAAGAGTGTTGAAGGGGAGGTAGGGTGGAGCGGGGGGTTCAAGGGGAGGGCAGGGGGGTGGGGGTGGGGAAAAAGGGGGAAAAAAACATTGAGATGAAAAAGGGCCAAATACCAGTTTGGGATGGATTTGATAGATGTGTGTATACAATCAGGTTGGAATTGAAAAAAGATAATAATGTCAGACATTAGGATATGCACTATTAATGTAGGGGGCTTAAATGACTGGAAGAAGAGACAGAGACTGAATCAATTTGTGAAGTTTAATAATATTGATGTAGCTTGTATCCAAGAAACACACTTACCCTGGGCTAAAAGGAATTTATTGAATATCCCCGGTTATAATCTATTAGGCTGCTCGTCCCAAACATCAACTACAAGGGGAGTTGCTATTGTGGGGAAACGTAATCTGGGGGGAGCGAGACGCACCAAAACAGATGGCTCAGGTAGATGGGCCTTGGTTGAGCTGGAGCTTGGCATTACTTTGGGGGTAATTTATGGTGCAAATGAGGATGACCCAGAAGTGTTCAATTTGATGGAGGAGGAAATGGCTAACTGGGGTACCCCTGTAGTGTTATGTGGCGATTTAAACATTTCGGTAAATTGGAGTCAAAAAGACAATTACAAAGGACGTAAACAGAAGGTATATAGAGCATTAAGCTCTCTCATAATGTCGCATGGTTTGTCTGATGTATGGTCTGAAAAAGTTATTGGAGACCCAGGATACACATACTTTTCATTTCCAGCTCAGAAATGTTCTAAGTTAGATTATTTTTTTATCTCTACGGGTGAATTAGGGAAGGTTAAAATTGCCAAATTGCCAAGAGTGATCTCAGATCATAACCCCTTGATATTGACATACAGAGTATGTAATGTAGCTAAAAAGACAACCAAATGGACTTTTGAAAAGAAACTTCTAAACGATGAAAGATTTGTTACACATATAAAACAGTGGGCAAAGGAGTTTTTTGAAATAAATAGATATAGTTCGTCCAGAAATGGGGTTTGGGAAACTTTTAAAGCAGCTTTAAGGGGGGAAATCATTAGCAGCTCCGCAAGATTAAGAAAGGAGGACAGAAAGAAACTTGAAACGCTCCTCTTAGAGCTAACAGAATCAGAAAATCGGCATTTAGAAGAAATAAGATTAGGTAACGATGGGAGGGAAACAGCTAAAAGTATTGCGCTGATTAAAGGGGATGCTCTAAGAATATTTACGCAAAAAGAGACCAGAGAATACCAGACATCGCGAGCTAAAAGATATGAGACAGGAGAGCAAGCTGGCAGGGTGTTGGCATTGCGCATAAGGCAAGATCTCAATAAGAATAATATAAAGAAGCTTGAAGAGAATGGAATAGGTTACACTGAGCCTAGTGAGATAATGGGGGTCTTTCAAAGATTTTACCAAAATTTATATGATCAAGAGGCCAGTCAGATACCATCTAGACTAGATTTCGGAACTCCTTATCCAGTTTTAGAAGAAAGGGATATAGAGCAGCTGGAGAAAGATATATCCCCTGAAGAGATCAGAGTTGCGCTACAAGAACTTGCGGCAGGTAAAGCGGCAGGCCCAGACGGGATACCTATTGAGTTATATAAAACTCTAGGGGAGGAATTATTGCCTATAATTCTAGATCTTTTTAATGGAATAGTTTGTTCAGGGAAGATTCCAGATTCATGGAAACAGACTAATATCGTGGTCTTCCATAAAAAAGGTAAACCGGAAGATAATCCAGGCTCTTATAGGCCTATTTCTTTAATAAATGCAGACACTAAACTGTATTCAAAGGTGTGGGCGAAGAGGATGGGAGGAGTCATTGGACAACTTGTCTCTCCTTGGCAGCATGGGTTTGTCCCGGGAAGAGGTACGACGGATCACATCTCGCGGGCAATTTCCATGTTCGATGCGTCGGCTGCCACGGGGAAGGAGATGGCCATGATTCTCCTGGACGCTGAAAAAGCCTTCGATCGAGTAGTTTGGAAATTCTTATGGGAGGTTTTGCTCAGTAGAGGGTTTGGAGGAAAATGTTTGAAAGCTATAAAAGCCATGTATGAAGATCCAGTAGCCCGAATTACAACTATGGGGCTACAGTCAGATGAAGTGGTTATTAGGAGAGGGACGCGCCAGGGGTGTCCCTGTTCCCCTATACTTTTTGCGCTGTACATAGACCCACTAATTAGAAAAATTCTGGCTTCAGATCAAATCTCTCCGGTTAAACTCAATGGTCATGCCACTAAAATATTGGCCTACGCAGATGACTTGGCGATAACAACTACCAACCCACAGATGGCCATGACAGAATTGATTCAATTAGCTAAAACTTTTGGGTCTCAATCGGGGTACAAGCTAAATGAAGGAAAAACCATAATAATCAGTACTAAGAATATATATAAGGTTGATCGAAGCTATGTGGATTCTGCAGTTTATCTGGGGGTGAGGATTAATGCGAATGTGGAGAAAATTGTACAAGAGAACTATGTACCCTTGATAACATCAATAGATAAAGAGCTGAGAAGAATAGACGTCCTACATCTATCATTAATCGGGAGAGTGAACGTTTTGAAGATGTCTATGTTTCCTAAAATTTTGTATCTTTTCCGGGCCATACCTCTACTGATAGATGAGAGTGTATTTAGGAAATTGGAAGCAGTTTTCTCACAATTTCTATGGCAATATGGGAAAATTCGAAGATCTTTAGCTAGACTATCAGCTCCATTGGAAGGTGGGGGTTTGACGGCACCAAACTTGAGATTATATCATTGGGTTTGTCTAATACTACAAATGAATGTTCTGTTTAAATATGATGATAATGATGTCTTAAATATATTAGATAGAACTCCAACAATATATGAATTATTAATTGGTAGAAAAGCAGTGGGTTTGTTTACTCGAGAAATAAACTGTAGATATTTTAAAAGGAGTGGGAGTAGGTTGATGATGAGTGCTTGGGGTTTATGGAAAGCATTAAAGAGATATTTGAAGATTCCGAAAATTAATTGTATTACAGATATTTGGCATGCAAAACCTTTTGAGCATCTAGGGCAGAATAGAAATAGTAAGCGATGGAAGGAAGCGGGGATTAAGTGTCTTGGTGATGTTATGGTAGAGGATGAAATTTTGGGCTTTGATGTGCTTCAACAAAAATTTGGTATACCAACTGACCAATGGTTTCTATATAGACAGCTAGAAGAAACAGTTAAGGCTGTTAGACCTAGGATTCAGATTCAGGAGCTTAACCCAATTCTGAAATATGTGAGGAATGGTGGTAAGAAGATAAAAATTGGCTACAGCTATCTTCTCCAGGGTTTGGGGGATGATATTGGGCGAGTGGAATCTGACTGGGCGGAAAGAATTAGTGATCCAGATGTGGATATTGATTATGTTCTTGCAATGAATAAAAAGGTGTTAAGAGCTTCGAATTTAAAAGCACAGCATTATAAAATTATTTTTAATTTATATTATACACCTGCCAAATTGTATAAATGGGGTAAGAGGGATAATGATAGATGCCCCAGGTGTGATCAAGGACCGGCAGATCTACCTCATATGTTTCATAAATGCCAGAATTTGAATCCGGTCATTATGGAGATTGAAAGATTTATAACAGGGTTTTTAGAGGAACAGATTACCTTATCCCCTACGATGGTTTTGATCGGTAGGGATGCTAGTCTAAGGTTGGAATATGAAGCGGAAGCCTTTATCTTTATCTCCATGGCTGTGCTGAGGATTCTAATCTCGGCTGGATGGAAAGATCCGGTAGCCCCCACCTTCCAGCTGTGGTTAACTAAACTGCTGGGAATACATAATAGTGAGGAATGTCTATACGAGTTTAAAGGAAGAAGAATGAGGGAATTGGGTTTGAAGATATGGGCCCCGTTAAAGAAATGGAGAGAAAATAGATGAGTAAGAATGTAAGGATCATAATGATGAGATTTAAGTTATTATTATTAATATTATATGTTAGTTGCATGTCTTATTGTCTGATTAGGTTGAACTTTTTTGATTATTTATATTTTGCTGTTTTGTGTACTTTTTCTGTATATCTGATTTGTATTTTGGCAAGTTATGTATGTATGTGGTTTTCTTTTGTTGCCCTGAATCTTCTCAATAAAAAAAAAAAAAAAAAAAAAAAAATGATAAAGGGCCTGCAGTTTGAATACGAATATGAAATAGAATAGTTGATAACCATAGCCAAGAAAGGCAGCAAGTAGGTGTGTGTACGTGTAGATAATGTGTTGATTGAGTGGAACATGAATAATGTAAAAACTAAGAAAGGCTGTAAGTGTGCAAATTAGCCACTGCTATTCATGGGTAGTAGTTTGCAAGAAAGCTCAATAAAGGGCCTGCACATTGTACTAGAATAACAAAGAGAAGATTTGATAACAATAGACTATACTGGCTCTTTTTTAATATTGGTAGACTTTTGTTAAGCTTTTTTGCATACATGAACGGCAGGAAGTGCGCAAATTACCCACTGCCATTCATGAGTAATAGTTACCAAGAAGGCTCAATAAAGGGCCTGCACTTTGAATTTGTATTACAAGAAGGATAATTGATAACCCCAGCCAAGAAAGGCAGCAAGTGTTCCAATTTCCCACTGACTTCGGCCGAGGTAGTAGCTACAACAAAAAGGCTCCATAAAGGGACTTGACTTTGAATCACAATATGAAATTCAAGAATAATTGATAACCCCAGCCAAGAAAGGGAGCAAGTATGCAAATTTGTCACTGCCTTTGGCCGGGGTACTTGATAGAACAAAAAGAGCTGGATAAAGGGCCTGCACTTTGAATAGGAATATGACATTGAACAATAGTTCATAACCCCTGTGAAGAAATGCAGCAAGTGCGCAAATTTCCCACTGCCTTCTGGCAGTGCAGTATCTACATGCAAACGGCTTGATAAAGGGCCTTGACCTTGAATCAGAATATGAAATTGAACAATATTCGATAACCCCAGCCAAGAAAGGCTGAAAGTGTGCATTTTCCCACTGACTTCAGCCGAGGTAGTATCTACAACAAAAAGGCTCCATAAAGGGACTTGACTTTGAATCACAATATGAAATTCGAGAATAATTGATAACCCCAGCAAAAAAGGCAGCAAGTGTGCAAATTTCCTACTGCCTTTGGCCGGGGTAGTAGGTAAAAAAAAAAATGGTTCGATAAAGGGTTTCGAATTTGAATCAGAACATGAAATTCAAGAGTAATTGATAACCCCAGATAAGAAAGGCAGGAAGTGTGCACTTTTTTACTTCCTTCGGCTGGGGTACTTTTTACTACAAAACGGCTCGATAAAGGGCCTGCAGTTTGAATACGAATATGAAATAGAATAGTTGATAACCATAGCCAAGAAAGGCAGCAAGTAGGTGTGTGTACGTGTAGATAATGTGTTGATTGAGTGGAACATGAATAATGTAAAAACTAAAAAGGCTGTAAGTGTGCAAATTAGCCACTGCTATTCATGGGTAGTAGTTTGCAAGAAAGCTCAATAAAGGGCCTGCACTTTGTACTAGAATAACAAAGAGAAGATTTGATAACCATAGACTATACTGGCTCTTTTTTAATATTGGTAGACTTTTGTTAAGCTTTTTTGCATACATGAACGGCAGGAAGTGCGCAAATTACCCACTGCCATTCATGAGTAATAGTTACCAAGAAGGCTCAATAAAGGGCCTGCACTTTGAATTTGTATTACAAGAAGGATAATTGATAACCCCAGCCAAGAAAGGCAGCAAGTGTTCAAATTTCCCACTGCCTTCGGCTGGGGTAGTTGATAGAATAAAAAGGGCTTGATAAAGGGACTGCAGTTTGAATAAGAATATGAAATTGAACAATAGCTCATAACCCCTGCGAAGAAATGCAGCAAGTGTACACATTTCCCACTGCCTTCTGCCAGTGCAGTATCTTTATGAAAAAGGCTTTATAAAGGGCCTTAACTTTGAAACAGATTATGAAATTGAACAATAATTGATAATCCCAGTCAAGAAAGGCAGTAGGTGTCCAAATTTGCCAGTGCCTTCGACTTGGGTAGCAGCTACAACAAAAAGGTTCAATAAAGGGCCACGAGTTTGAATCAGAATATGAAATTGAAAAATAATTGATAACTGGAGCCAAAAAAGGTAGCAAGTGCAGATGATGTGTTGATTGAGTGCAAGATAGAAAAATGTGAAAAATTAGAAAGGCTGCAGACGCGCAAACTATCCACTGCGTTGTCAGCAAAGTGTTTTTTTTGGATTTCCAACTCATTATACGGACAGGGCATTGAATTTCGCAGTGGGAGCATAAGAAATGGGTACGACATTGAAGGAAGCAATGTAAGTGCATTAAGTTACCATTGTGGGCGGTAGGGCCAAAAATTACAACACCAGTCCCATTTCAGGGACTCTACTTTGAATTAGAATAATACTTGGCAAAGGCTGCAAGAAAGTTAGGAGGTAGGTGTGTTTCAGGTAGTGGATGCAGAATAAGGTGAAAAGGAAGAAAGGTAGCAGATGTGGAAACAACCCACTGCCTTGTAAAGGAAATGGGTGTTTGGTTTTCCGGTCCATTACAGACTGTGAGTCGGATTTCACAGTGGGAGCCTGAGAAACGGGTATCTGATCTAAGGAGTTAAGCAAGTGCACAAAGTACACACACTGTGTGGTAGAAAGGACGCAAGAAAGGACGCACGTGTGCAAATTACCCACTGTCATTCTCGAGTAATAGTTACCAAGAAGGCTGAATAAAGGGCCTGCACTTTGAATTTGTATTAGAAGAAGGATAATTGATAACCGCAGCCAAGAAAGGCAGCAAGTAGGTGAATATATGTGTAGATGATGTGTTGATTGAGTGTTAGATGGCAGCATGTGTTCAAATTTCCCACTGCCTTCGGCCGTGGTAGTTGATTGCAGAAAAAGGGCTCGATAAGGGGCTTGCACTTTGAATAGGAATATGAAATTGAACAATAGTTCATAACCCCGTGAAGAAATGCAGTAAGTGCGCAAATTTTCCACTTCCTTCTGGCAGTGCAGTATCTACATGAATATTGCTCGATAAAGGGCCTGCACTTTGACTACAGATATGAAATAGAAGAATAGTTGATAACCATAGCCAGGAAAGGCAGCAAGTAAGTGTGTGTACGTGTAGATGATGTGTTGATTGAGTTGTAGATGAATAATGTAAGGGCCTGTACTTTGAATTACAATAACAAACAGAAGATTTTATAATCATAGACTATACTAGCTCTTTTTTAATATTGTTAGACTTTTAAGCTTTTGTTTATACATGAACTGCAACAGGTGTGCAAATTACCCACTGCCATTCATGAGTAATAGTTACCAAGAAGGCTCAAAAAAAGGCCTGCACTTTGAATTTGTATTACAAGAAGGACAATTGACAACCCCAGCCAAGAAAGGCAGCAAGTGTGCAAATTTCCCACTGCTGTAGTGGGTACAGCAAAAAGGCTCAATGAAGGGACACCAGTTTGTATCAGAATATCAAATTCAAGAATAATTGATAACCCCAGCCAAGAAAGGCAGTAAATGTCCAAATTTACCACTGCCTTTGGCCAGGGTAGTACGTAGAACAAAAAGGCTAAAAAAGGGCCATGAGTTTGAATCATAATATGAAATTCAAGAATAATTGATAACCCCAGCCAAGAAAGACAGCAGGTGTGCACACTTTCAACTGCCTTCAGACTGGGTCGTTTTTACAACCAAAAAGCTTGATAAATGTCTAATAACTAATTTTGAGGACAGCGATGCTCCTGTTTCTTTTTTTTTATGAGGATGATATACTGTTTGTATAACACAAAAGTTCATCACAATAAATGAATAGAAATTTAAGTTTACGAAACTCAAGATCAATATGCGAGTATGGACTGTTTGCTAAAGATGGTGCTGCAGCTGTTGATGTGTTTGGTACGGTACAAAAGGGGGTGGTGATGGACGGAGCATCTGAACCAATCAAACACTCACACCCAGTCAACAGATCTGGGTTTAATCCATCACCGTTCTTTAGCCCACTCTCCCACCCTATTTCGGACATGGCCATATGCAAATTAGTCTGATCCTGTGCCTCATGGGAACAGTCCAGCCCGAACTGCCAAGCACAGGGTCAGACTGATTTTTATATGGCCAAGTGTGAACTGGGGTGGCTGAGTGAGCTTAAGAATGGTGATGGATTAAACCCAGTTCAGTTGACTGGGGGTGAGGGTTTGATTTGCTCAAACGCTCTGTCCATCATCCCCTTTTGTTTCGCTTTGTTCGCCCTAAGTTGGCAGGGTATGCTCAGACGTGAGTCCCTTGCTCCCTTGGCCACTGGATTCAAGATAGCCTGGCTTATGAGGATTATGAATCTGAAATCGGTCCCAGGATGCTTGTTTTCGGTCCAGGGAAGACATGGCTTGGCAGTTCGGGCTGGACTGTTCCCATGAGGCACAGGGTCATACTGATTTGCATATGGCCATGTCTGAACTGGGGTGGCTGAATGAGCTAAAGAATGGTGATGGAATAAACCCAGATCAGTTTACTGGGGGTGAGGGTTTGATTTGCTTAAACGCTCCATCCATCATCCCCTTTTGTTTCCCTTTGTTCGCCCTAAGTTGGCACGGTATGCTCAGACGTGAGTCCCTTGCTCACTTGGCTACTGGATTCAAGATAGCCTGGCTGATGGGGATTATGAATCAGAAACCGGTCCGAGGATGCTTGTTTCCGGTCCAGGGAAGACATGGCTTGGCAGTTCGGGCTGGACTGTTCCCATGAGGCACAGGGTCAGACTGATTTGTATATGGCCATGTCTAAACTGGGGTGACTGAGTGAGCTAAAGAATGGTGATGGATTAAACCCAGATCAGTTGACTGGGGGTGAGGGTTTGATTTGCTCAAACGCTCCGTCCATCATCCCCTTTTGTTTCGCTTCGTTCGCCCTAAGTTTGCAGGGTATGCTCAGACGTGAGTCCCTTGCTCACTTGGACACTGGATTCAAGATAGCCTGGCTGATGGGGATTATGAATCCGAAACCGTTCCCAGGATGCTTGTTTCCAGTCCAGGGAAGACATGGCTTGGCAGTTCGGGCTGGACTGTTCTCATGCGGCACAGGGTCCGACTGATTTGCATATGGCCATGTCTGAACTGGGGCGGCTGAGTGAGCTAAAGAATGGTGATGGATTAAACCCAGATCAGTTGCTTGGGGTTGAGGGTTTGATTTGCTCAAATGCTCCGTCCATCACCACCCCCTTTTGTACCACTTTTGGCGGCAATAAGTGTGGCAGGGTATGCTCAGACGTGAGTCCCTTGCTCACTTTGCCACTGGATTCAAGCAAGCCGGGCTGAAGACAGCTGGAATGCCAGAAACCGGTCCTCGGAAGCTTGTTTCTGGTCCAGGGAAGACATGGCTTGGCAGTTCGGGCTGGACTGTTCCCATGAGGCACAGGGTCAGACTGATTTGTATATGGCCATGTCTAAACTGGGGTGACTGAGTGAGCTAAAGAATGGTGATGGATTAAACCCAGATCAGTTGACTGGGGTGAGGGTTTGATTTGCTCAAACGCTCCATCCATCATCCCCTTTTGTTTCGCTTCGTTCGCCCTAAGTTTGCAGGGTATGCTCAGACGTGAGTCCCTTGCTCACTTGGACACTGGATTCAAGATAGCCTGGCTGATGGGGATTATGAATCCGAAACCGTTCCCAGGATGCTTGTTTCCAGTCCAGGGAAGACATGGCTTGGCAGTTCGGGCTGGACTGTTCTCATGCGGCACAGGGTCAGACTGATTTGCATATGGCCATGTCTGAACTGGGGCGGCTGAGTGAGCTAAAGAATGGTGATGGATTAAACCCAAATCAGTTGCTTGGGGTTGAGGGTTTTATTTGCTCAAATGCTCCGTCCATCACCACCCCCTTTTGTACCACTTTTGGCGGCAATAAGTGTGGCAGGGTATGCTCAGACGTGAGTCCCTTGCTCACTTTGCCACTGGATTCAAGCAAGCCGGGCTGAAGACAGCTGGAATGCCAGAAACCGGTCCTCGGAAGCTTGTTTCTGGTCCAGGGAAGACATGGCTTGGCAGTTCGGGCTGGACTGTTCCCATGAGGCACAGGGTCAAACTGATTTGCATATGGCCATGTCTAAACTGGGGTGGCTGAGTGAGCTAAAGAATGGTGATGGATTAAACCCAGATCAGTTGATTGGGGGTAAGGGTTTGATTTGCTCAAACGCTCCGTCCATCATCCCCTTTTGTTTCACTTTGTTCGCCCTAAGTTGGCAGGGTATGCTCAGACGTGAGTCCCTTGCTCACTTGGCCACTGGATTCAAGATAGCCTGGCTGATGAGGATTATGAATCCGAAACCGGTGCCAGGATGCTTGTTTCCGGTCCAGGAAAGACATGGCTTGGCAGTTCGGGCTGGACTGTTCCCATGAGGCACAGGGTCAGACTGATTTGCATATGGCCATGTCTGAACTGGGGTGGCTGAGTGAGCTAAAGAATGGTGATGGATTAAACCCATATCAGTTGACTGGGGGTGAGGGTTTGATTTGCTCAAACACTCCGTCCATCATCCCCTTTTGTTTCGCTTTCTTCGCCCAAAGTTGGCAGGGTATGCTCAGACGTGAGTCCCTTGCTCCCTTGGCCACTGGATTCAAGATAGCCTGGCTTATGAGGATTATGAATCTGAAATCGGTCCCAGGATGCTTGTTTCCGGTCCAGGGAAGACATGGCTTGGCAGGTAGGGCTGGACTGTACCCATGAGGCACAGGTTAGACTGATTTGCATATGGCCATGTCTGAACTGGGGTGGCTGAGTGAGCTAAAGAATGGTGATGGATTAAACCCAGATCAGTAGACTGGGGTGAGGGTTTGATTTGCTCAAACGCTCCGTCCATCATCCCCTTTTGTTTTGCTTTGTTCACCCTAAGTTGGCAGGGTATGCTCAGACGTGAGTCCCTTGCTCACTTGGCCACTGGATTCAAGATAGCCTGGCTGATGAGGATTATGAATCCGAAACCGGTCCCAGGATGCTTGTTTCCGGTCCAGGGAAGACATGGCTTGGCAGTTCGGGCTGGACTGTTCCCATGAGGCACAGGGTCAGACTGATTTGCATATGGCCATGTCTGAACTGGGGTGGCTGAGTGAGCTAAAGAATGGTGATGGATTAAACCCAGATCAGTTGACTGGGGTGAGGGTTTGATTTGCTCAAACGCTCCGTCCCTCATCCCCTTTTGTTTCGATGTGCTTGTTGCAGCAGCAAGCAGTTGTCCTGCAATCTCTCTGTTGCAGCTCAAGCAAACTTGTTGGGGTGCAAGTGGTTTATGTGTTTTGTACTATATTTGATGTGCCAAAGGAGTATTTTTTGGATTGATCACACCTTGAAAGAGTTGTTTGGCAAATTTTACACTCCAGGAGCACAGGTCACACAAGACTTTCGGTTATTGGTTATCTGCAACACCTATATACACCCAGAATCGAGTAGGAAATTAGAAAAAATCTTGACCCTGAAGGCACTAGTCAAATCTTTGCAATCCACTTTCCCACAGCCGGGGCTGATAGTTTCTGGGGATTTGAACATGTTTATTTTACAGAGCTAAAAAAGGATAAATACTGTCAACAATGTGCCCTAATGTTCGCGGAACTGGGAATGCTTAATTTGAACGGCCGCTTTTCGCAAGATCAGCCCGCATCTTCGACCAAAAGCGCAAAACAGGCGCAAGCCATATTAGAGTACACCATAGTGGATCTCAAGGTACTCCAAACAATTGTCTCCTACAGATAATCCACAAATTGGAGAGTGACCACAGTCTACAATCAATTGAGCTGAGCTTCCAACATACCAGGGCTCCAGCATGCAAGATTTGCTCCAAATCCCGAGTCCCTACAATCTTAATCGACTAGTTTGGAATGGGAAGAACGTCGACGAAATCATGACATTTGTGAAAAGTGTGCAGGCAGAAGAGGGCGTGCAAAACTTATTGTCACACCAGGATAATTGGGAAAACATGATTGTAAGTCTAACCAACAGTTTTGGCCAGCAACCCCAGAATCACATAAGAAAAACTAATGAAGCACATCAGGGGCTCCTGGGACCAATAGGGCGCAAAAAAAGGATCCTAAATCAGGAAATCAGAAAACTACAAGGAAAAAATCCAACAAAGGGTGTAGACACCAAACGACAAATCCATAATCTAAGGCAAAAATACAAAAAAGACATAAGGTCGGCAAAGACAAAACATCAAACTGAAATTTGGCTACAACTACTAGAAGCCAGCAAAACAAACAACAATCGGAAATTCTGGGCAGAAATCAATAAAATAGCAAATGGAGCTGCCCACGTCTTTAATGCAACCATACTACAGGAAGACTGGATCCACCATTTAGAGCAAACACAAATGACCAATTCCCAAGAAGACCATCCAACATACAAGAAAAATGAGAAACAAGAACCGGACCAAAACTTTGGTGAAAATTGGTTCACGTCACGACAAGTGCAACTGATCCTAAAAAAATTGAGATCACAAGGTGCACCAGGCCCAAATGGCTTGCCAAATGGACTCTTTAAACATGACCAAGCAATTTGGGCTGAATACCTTACCCCTTTGTACAACAACGCTTTTCAAACAGGAAGCATTCTCCCCTCATGGAGAGGGAGCATCCTGCATCCAATTTACAAGGCAGGCGCGCAAACAGACCCAGCGAATTATAGGCTGATAGCGCTTATCGACGTAGAGGCCAAAGTATACGCATCCAACCTCCTGCAAGCACTGGAGGACTGGGTCAGCTCCAACAACATTCTGCCAATTACCCAGACGGGGTTTAGGCCAGGAACTAACACATCATGCAACCTGTTAGCGCTAAACCTCCTTGTCGACAGTGCAAAGGCCAAATCAACAAAACTCAACACCTGCTTTGTCGACTTAAAAGCGGCGTTTGACACAGTCCCAAGGTAGACCTTGTGGAAAAAGATGGATAGCTGGGGCATACCATCGAAGCTGTTACAGGTCATCATTGACTTATACACATCGACCTGGGTCAAGATAAAAATAGGCAATGGTGGCAGAACAACAGAAAAAATCCCCACCGGAAATGGCCTCAAGCAGGGATGTGTCTTGGCCCCTACCCTCTTTAATATCTTCACCGCGGATCTGGACAAGAGCATTGCGGAGATTGAAAGCGACCCCCCCAAGCTAGCTCAGCACAAAATAAGGAGTATGCAGTACGCCGATGATATCGTTCTTTGCAGCCAGACCCCCTTGGGATTACAACGCTCCATCACAAGGCTGTATGAATTTACCCGTACGCATGGGCTGCAACTCAATTACAAAAAAACAAAAATCGTCTGCTTTGCATCACGGCCAGGGCGGCAAAAATTCAAATGGCACATTGAGGGAATTAGGATAGAACAAAGCCCCTCTTACAAGTACCTGGGAGTACTGGTCGACGCAAGATGGACATTAAAAGATCAACTACTGCACAGAAAAGCTCAGGCCAATAAACTACGCTTTGCTTTAAATCTACTAAAATCAAAACTGAATTGCCCTTTCAATTCACATCTGTTGAAGGTGATCGCAGCTACATTTTTGCCATCGATCACGTACGGCTCAGAACTATTCAGAGGCAAAGACGCAAACTTCCTGAATCTCCAACAGTCAGTGCTGTTCAAACACATATTTAAAATTCCGAAGTTCACCTCACAAGCGCAAGTACGCCTTGAATTTGGGCTATTAAATCAGCACCAAGCCAGACAAGCGGCAATACTAAAAAATGTGCTGGAAATTAAGAGCAGCTCAAGAGGACACGCTGATGGGTCTCTGCTGGACTGAAATAAATAAACAAACAAAAGGAAAAGACGCATGGATAATAAAACTTGAAGAAAGTCTGTCATATGCAAGAGGCCTGGAACACCGGTCACACCTTTGCGACCTTCAAAAAAGCAGCCAATGGTGAGGCAAAACTAGAATCTTGGATCACTGACAAAGCTGCACTAGCAAAGAAAAAACACGGCTGGATGGTACTTGCAACATATGAGAGGTGTGTACCGCAACCATACTTAGTTAACCATATTACACCATCTACACAACAGATGCTCCTACGAGTACGGCTGGGAACTTACATCTCAAAAGACCAGACCCCTGCATGGAAGCAAACGTGGCCAACACCACTTTGCAGACTCTGTGGTCATGCAGAATAAACTTTGATTCATCTTCTGTGTATTTGCCCAACCCTCACAATCCTGAGACGCTACTATCTTTTGCATATATTCCGCTCATTTCAAGTTAGAACATGTCGGCCGGCAGTTATGCTAGCACTGAACAGCCAGCAGCTGCAGACAGCCTGTAGGGCCACCAGATTTCTTCAGAAGGCGAGCCTCCTAATAATGCAAACTGAAAAAATGGTGCAAAATGGTATCAAATCAAAGGATTACAAAAGACGCCGATTTCAGCAAATGTTAAATTGTTTTTTTTGTTTTTCTGTCTTTCCTTTTAAAACAGAGAGCAAATGTAGGTTTTCATTCATTTTTCATTTTAATGATTTTTTGTTATATTCTCTTTGCAAATTTTGTAAAGGTTTTAATTAACCATATACAATAAAATATTTACTTACTTACTTACTTACAGGTTACTAATGGTTGGAGTGTTTCAGTTAGCATTGTGTTTGCACTTCGCTTGAATCTTTAAGGGACGCATTAGGGCTTCCATAATACAGAAATACTGTTCTATTCTATTCTATTTCATGAAGAACGGTTGAATTCTACATCCACCTCTAGGAATAGTGGGAGAGTAGTATTTCAAATTGTTTGACAGGTTACACTACATGTTTTTATGTAGCTATAGGAAATTTAGCTTGGTTATGTATGGGCATGCTCTCACACAAAACTCAGCACTCATCATTCAGGATTGTAAAGTCTTACCATAGGAGTGACTGATGAGTTTATATATGTCAGTGACAAAAGAGAAAACAAGTACAATTGTTTTACATTAGAGATATACAGACCTGAAAGACTATGCATGTAAATCCATGAAATCTTTTTATAAGGTATGGGAGAAAGCAGTGAAAGGGTGTTTAGAAGCAATAATGTCCAGCATAAAAAGTGCATAAGTATGTTTTTAAGTAACATATGATCACATGCAAGATATCCAATTAGATATTTGGACACTCCTGCAGTCTAGTCTTGTGTCCAAATTATCTTAAAAAGTAATGTTGAGACACACTTTTTTTCACCTGTTACGATTTGCACAATCCTTTTAGAGTTGGAGCAGACTTCATCTAACATTCCTACTTAATTTTCTTTTTGGAATTGAGTAATTATTTTGTTTACCTGTTGAAATATAAATTTAAATCTTCCTCTTTGAAGGTTAAGAAGCAACACCGCTCCTCTACACATAATTGTTGAATGGTTGTCTAAAAAGTAGTGGTAATTCCACTATCACCAAGGTAGATATCTGACAATAGAATGAATTATATTTTTATACCACTATTCCATAGTCCTAATCCAAAAGGCGTGTTTAGACTCAACACACCTAACACATTTTTTTACATATACGGCAGTAAAAGGCAAGTATGATTTACATTTGCTTTTATGAATTGAATGTGGAGTCATCTGCTGCATTCGAAACATTGGGCCTGTTGAGAAGAAAGTGAAAAGTACATTGTAATTAATATTGCATTGTTTAAGTGGAATAGCTTTTTGAAATAAAAACTTTATATGTAGTTAAATGGTAAACATAGTTCCAGGGTCAGAATGGCCTTTTGAGTCTGAGCAAACCCATTAACTTCCATGTTTTAAGGGTATTTAACAACACTTCTCTAATCTTTTGTCATAGTAAAGAATGTTGGAAATTTCTTCCTGAGTTGGGAAAAAAGGGGTTGGAGGAAAAGGGAATTTGTAAACATTCAGATTTTCACATGAGCAAATCTACACATGCAAAGTTGCTCATGTTAAAATGTAGTTCACAAATATTTTCTAGGAGTACTATTTCTTGTCCTACTTGTGTACATTTTTGGGAATTCACAAAAGCTGTATAGCTGCACTTAATGCTAGGACATATACCATGGATGCACTTTTGAGACTTTCTTGAATAATTGGGCCCCTAATTTGGTCTGGCATTAACCGTGACCTTTTGCATTTATTACATCTCTCTCTCTCACTCTGTCTTTGTATCGGATGGCTTCACTGTGAGTCACAGCATTATGCTGTTTCACAAGGAGCATATCGGCACACAAAGTAGTTTTGTTCAGTGCCAGTAACTACTGTCGAAGTTTGTGATTTTTAAAACCAAAAATATTTTTTGCATTTGCCTAAGTTTGTTATAATAGTGAGGGCCCAGCAGCTTACATGCCAATAACGTTTTACAAACACGATGCCAAAACGAGTCACACAATGACAAAAGTAAAACGGTGACCATCAATTTCAGACCTACTGCGTTTGCTAATGCTTGTTAAATTTTGTTTCCCATAATCTCATTGAAACTAGTTACAGAGATTTTCCATAATGAATATTTTTGGGAAATACCAGCATGGATTAACACGTTATTAAATGATGCTGCAAAAAAATGGTAACTGAAATTTTATAGTAGTTTAGCAAAATGTTTTTTTTTCCTGCTTTCTCTTTTTTATGAACATTTTATTTTGAACGCAAAGTAATATTAAACTTGCTTTTAAGCTTCTGCAAATATTTGCGTCAAATCACAGAGCATTCTGGGAGCAGTATACATAGCCTCATAGTGCTAAACTTTGGAAACGTGTGTATACTTTTTTTACTACAAAAACTGTCAGTAGTGCAGTCTGAGCTTACAACATTTATTTGGAACAGTCACTCTAACTAATAATGACTTTGCATCAATGTTGTACAAGTTTGAAGGTCATTAACATATGGACACAAATATTACCTTGGCAGCAGACACTTCCCATTCCTGCTCCATAACGTTTTACTGTAAATTGGCACCTGAAGTTTTGTGTTGCAGGGCCTGGGACTACTTGTTCTAAGGACAAAATAAATGTGAAATCTTGATGGCACTGGCCCCAATAAATATATGATGCTGAACATTGAGAGGTGCAAGAGTTTCTGATAAGCATAAGTGGGTCAGGTGTGTTTCAGAGCTGCACGCTTTGTATACTGGAGCCACTGACAGTTGTGCACTCAGAAGTTACAACATTTACTTAGAGTGCATGCCCGATTAATAAATGCATTCAATTAATGAACCATAAATACAGGTTTTAACAGCATTTACACATGGGCAAACATATTACGTTAACTGCAGACAGTGCCCTTCTCTGACTCAATTTCAATTTCAAAATGCTTTATTCGGTATGTATGAATACAACCATATAGCAACAACATAAAATAAAATAAAAACAGCATATGTTTATATCAATTTTGGTTTGCCAAATGCCATGATTACTTCAATACGGTATACATTTAACACCACATATCCGAAAGTCTTTAAAGTGCTTTTTAGTGCATTTGTATACTGATGTATGTGCAATTTTAGCAAATTTTAAAATGCAAAATTAATTGAACCATCCTTACATATGTACAACTTACATTGGAGCATACTTCTACTAGTACATGTGCAAAGTAGCAAGATAAAGTGCAAAGTGGCAATATTGTTCTTTCTGAACACAGTATACAATAGCAGCGTATGTCTGGCATTTAAGGTGCCTATTTAGTGCATACCTCTGGAAGTAGATGTGCAAACTAGCATAATAAAGTGCAAAGTGACTGTACCATCCTTCCTAAAGTGCAGTATACATTTAGCAGCACAAAACCGGATGCTCTAGAAATGTTTCTCACTACATTCCAGTAACAAGGCATGTGCAAAATCGCAGTATCAACACTTAAAATGGACCCATCTGGATTAAAATCAGAATTAAAAATCCCAGTAAAGTGGGCAATCCATGCATGGCAACTAACATGCGAACTAATTTCAAGGATATTATCGTTCTTTAAAAAAGGACCATTTACAGTTTCCCAGAATAGTTTGTGGTCTTTTGTTTCTGCAGCCATGTCCAATTTCAGCCATGCTTCATTTTGCAACTCATTTTTTCTAGATGCTAAGGCAATTTTATAGTTAAGTCGCTCTTCTCGGATTTTATCTTTATCTCTTGGCTTAACATCAAGTGCTGTTTTTAGCTTTTTTAGTGACTGGGCGCAGTGTTTATCAAACCATACAGTTTTATTTCTCTTAGGATTTCTATTTCTTACTACCAGGGAATTCTCAATAGTATTAGTAATTTGCAAAAAATTAGAAAGTAAAGTGGACGCAATCACATTAGGTGCTAAGCAATAGCCTACCTCTCTATTACATTTGCGGATAATATCCACCATTAATTTATTGGGGTCTATTTTGATCCACTTGATCCTCATGCCATTTGGTCTCTCAGCCACAATCCCTTGGACGGGTCTACCATACACATTTGTTTTCGGGCCCCAGCCCATTAATTCCATTAATATACTGTTGTGATCACTCACTGGCTGTTGTATTTCCCAGACATTGGAATAGACAGAACCATTGGACACCAAGATATAGTCAATGTTTGAGTGGGCATCTCTCCCTCTAAATGTTGGGCACTTCTCGTTATTTTTATTCTAAGTACAATCTAGTAGTTCCAGGTCTAATTTAGCTACCAGATTGTTCAGTGCACTACCATAGTTAGTGTAGGGGAAATGATTAAAGAGAATGCTATCACCACCAGGATACTCCTCTCGGTGTCCACAGATCCCCTTCTGAGCGTGTGTGCATGCTTGGGTATTGAAATCTCCTGCCCAGAGTATTACAGGGCATTTGCTTGACAATGCAAGTGTTTCTTCTATTGCCCGCTCGACATCCAATACGATCATACCCCGGTAGGGCCTCACAATATTTTTATAAAAATTCACAATAAGTAAGTCCCTACATTCGTTATGTGTCAGTCTTAAAACTGATGCATGCTGACCCACCTCCACATATCCACCAGTACTGAATTCCGTTAATTTAGTGGATACCAGAGTCAATAAAGCACCCTCTGCTCTACCTGCCTTGGATGCTACTGCTGTCACACTGTAGGTAGTATATCCTTCGACTTGTATTTGATCTCTATGCCACGTTTCTTGCAGACATATTATGTCGTAACCCTGTATGATGAAGTTACCCAGAACGGAGTCGTTAATTTAGCAGCAATTCCCGCTATATTCCAAGCGATGACCTTTAAACAGTCGGCACGGTTGCCTTGTGTAACATCAGGATAGTCAATCAGTGACGGTGTTTCTAGGCTCACGTTCGGGTTTATCTCTAAAGGGGTGATTACAGTTGGCATAGTTACATCAATATTTGTACATTGTTCGGTGCTAGTTGTGTTTAACACGGTTACATCTTCTAACGCTATTTGACCCCCTAACCCATGTTCAATTGTAGCTATTTCCCCAGATACAATAGATTCACAGAGTGTGATCATAGATGGTACATTCAGTCAGTCGTTCTCCTCTAGTGAGTTAAACACCTGAAATCTGTTACAGATTGGAATTGTGAAATTATCATATACATTACACAATGGTGCTGGTACAGTGGGTACAATGGGGTAGTTGAGGTGTACAGCTCTAGGGTGCTTAAAAGTCTGCGTTGTGGTTTGTCTTCCTAACTGGTTCCTATAGAAGTAGTCCAGTGGGAATAACATGGTGTTATATTCATGATTAGATGGCATTGGTGCATTTAAGATTGAGTCTCTTGCCCATTCAGTAGCCCTATAGTTTATGACTATACAGTCCCCATTTATCCCCTTTTTACTTGGTCCTACCCAACCTACTCTTTGTGTGGAAATAATCTGATTTGCACCTTGTGTTGGGAATCCACAGTTTTTCACGAGCCAGTGCAAGGTTTTGTTTTTAAGTGTTTCCTGATTTTCGAATTGGGTAGGCTTCAGTTTAGGGACGTTAGCAAGGAAAGCGACATATGGTCTACATTCCGGTGGAAGGTTAATCGTAGCAGGGATGGTATTATTAATGTGGCGCCTAGGTGCTGGTAAGGTTGTGTTGTTGTAACTGGGGCCACCTGTCTCCCTTTGCCTTGCAGTGATTTTCTGGCCCGTTGTAACATTTGGGGCGATGGTAGGTAACATTTGCACTCCACTTGTGGTTGCTACCGGAGTCGCTGCCATAGTGGGTATATTAGGGACTCTGGTTGCACTGCTTGGCATGTTTTTGCTCGGTCTCCCTGTTGGTACATTAGTAGTAGGGGACTTGACTTGCGTGCCCAGATGTTCTAGAATATCTAAGTTGGCTATGCCTTGTTTTTCCAAGTTCTCCACTTTTTTACTAAGGGATTCTAAAACTTCGGTCACTGGTGTAATGTAGGATTTTATCATGTTCTCTATACTTCGTGCCAGTCCCTCTATGTTAATTGTAGTTAGTTTCTCCTTTGAGCTATGTTGCAATGCCTCTCCCTCCCTTCCATGATCTGTTGAAGTTTGGGTTACTTTCTTTCTTTTGCATCTGTATCTCTTGCCCAGTTTATTAACTAACAGCATCTTCCTACTGTGAGTGGGTTTACCTTTGGGCCGAGAAGGCCCGCAGTCAGTCACACTGCTTAACAGACTAGTGTTAGTTGAGTCAGCGATAGGGATAATGTCATTGATATCACAACCATCCATTTCCCCTGTATCATTAGGCACGTCATTCGATATTGGGGGTTGGGGTATGAATGAAATTAAACTTATAAACGTGCAACTTTGCCCAAAGGCATCAAGGCGCCTACCAAAGAAATCAGAAAAAGGAAAGAAAAGGCAGAACCAAAAGCTAAGGGTATGCTTTACCAAAGAGCCATGTTTTCAAAGCTTTTCTGAAAGATTGCATTGAGGGTAAAATCCTGATCTCTAGGGGAACATTGTTCCACCATCTTGGGGCCAGGTTGGAGAAGGCTCTGCCTCCCCATTTAGCTCTTCGCACTCGAGGCGCAGTAAGGGTCACTTGTTAACAAATTGGGTGTTAATGATAATCTACTCTCCCTAGCAGAAAACACAGTACGTTCTAAAGGTTGCGGTGCAACAACCTGGTTTAAATCATTCCCTGGCAGACCTGCAAAAGATTGTAATAACATCGAGTCATGTGATAGTGTTGTTACATTAGTTGTATTTGCAGGGGAGTTCACAACTTGTGGTGACTGAGTAATTAAACACATAATTGGTGGCAAAGATAGTCTTCTTTCAGTGTTTTCAATCGCATTCACAACAACCCCAATTGTTTGCTGCAACATTCTATCAATTGCGGTTAGGGTAGGTAGAGGGGTTTGCACCAGTCTTTGTTTCCTCGTTGCAGATTGTGTATGCATTGGCGTCTTTTTGGCCGCAGCCTTACGTTTAGCCTCCATCAGAGCTATCGATTACCTTAGTTGGTGTGTTCACAAAGCCGAGGGGGTCGCCCAGTCCAGTCTCTTTTGGTCTCTGAGGGCCTCAGAGGGCCCGCCCTTTGCTCGGGCTTCGCCCGGTGCGTCCCGCGGGACGAGGGACTGGCGTTGCCTTTATGCGCCTCCTGGCGCTGTTGTGGGCGTCACTGGTGGTGGGAGTGGCCCGGCGGAGCCAAGCCCGGCCGGCAAACAGGCGGAGCAAGGCCCGGCCCTTTGTGGCTGGTGCGGCGCTGCGGCGGAGCAATGCCCGGCCGTGAGGTGTGCAGCAACAAGGACCCCCTCTGCACTTAGCCCTGGCGCTGCCTTTGTGCGCCTCCTGGCGCTGTTGTGGGCGTCACTGGTGGTGGGAGTGGCCCGGCGGCGCCAAGTTCGGCCGGGAAACAGGCGGAGCAAGGCCCGGCCCTTTGCGGCTGGTGCGGCGCTGCGGCGGAGCAATGCCAGGCCGTGAGGAGTGCAGGAACAAGGACCCCCACTGGACTTAGCCCTGGCGCTACCTTTATGCGCCTCCTGGCGCTGTTGTGGGCGTCACTAGTGGTGGGAGTGGCCTGGCGGAGCTAAGCCCGGCCGGGAAACAGGCGGAGCAAGGCCCGGCCCTTTGCGGCTGGTGCGGCACTGCGGCGGAGCAATGCCCGGCCGTGAGGTGTGCAGGAACAAGGACCCCCCTTCTCTGACTCATTATGTGGTACTAATAACTGGCAGCCATAGGGTGTATGCTGCTGGGATTTGGGCCTACTTGTGCCAAGGACAAAATACACATGAAAACTTGTTGCCCTTGACCTCAAACAATATGTGCTGTGTGTCGGGCTATAGGAATTCCACATCCCTGACGGTGCATAGTCTGCTTTCTAACATAGTGGACGCAACTCAGAAAAGATCCTTACCATAACGTTTTCTGTATAAGTTGCTGAAGCTTTTTGGTTGCAAACACCACAATACTTTTCAACAGACTGTAAATGTAAAAAATATGTATATTAGCACATCATAATAGCAATGCTACCCATTGAAAAGATAGTTTGCAAATTATTGTACATGTATCAAGTGTCTTAAAATGAAAGCAATGGGGCTGTCACAACTATTCAAAAGAATAGTAATTGTTCGTATTAGGATTTGGGTTGAAAACAATCATTGGTTACAGAGCAACCGTGTTAGAACCATAGTAGTGGTGAGACAAATGTAAATGCAAATAGCAATATCATTCCGACTGGCACAATAGATTCGTTTGGTAGACATTCATAAATGTTATCCTTGAAAACCCTCTTTGGTATTTCTGAGTATTTTAAAGAAATTGGATCAAGCAAAAAAACGGTCGCAAAGGGGCAGATTCTCAGAATCTGTCCCTTTGTGACCGGTATTTTTGCATTTGGGATGCATCATCCAAATGCAAAAATCGCAATTAAGGAATCTCTAAATTGTGATTCCTTAAATTGCAATTGCATTTAAGGAATCCCAAATTGAGAGTCCCTAAATGCAGTGCATCCAACAAAAAAAAATTGCGATCTCGCTAATAGGAGTAGCAAATTACCATGAAGTTGAACTTCATGGTAATTTGCAAAAACATTGAAAAATGCACTAGTTCCATTTTACACACACACATGCCCCTAGGGCATGTACGTGTGCAAGATGTACCCATATGCAGATTTCTGGGGTGCAACAGGGTGTTCTTTGGACACCCCTACTCCATTGAAATTGCATTCTCAATTTGCGATTCGCTAATAGCGAATCGCAAATTGAGAATGTCTTCCCATTCATTCCTAAGTGCCTCTAGGCCCATAGGAATGAATGGATTTGTGTTGCAGGCGCTGGAACTACTTGTTCCAAGGACAAAATAAATTTGAAAGCTTGATGGCACTGGCCCCAATAAATATATGATGCTGAACATTGAGAGGTGCAAGAGTTTCTGATAAGCATACGTGGGTCAGGGCTGCACGCTTTTGTATACTGCAGTGTTAGACCTGGCATCATTGGCATGAGTCTCTCCTTCATTTTTTGTCTGTTTGCCTCCTCTGTTTACGATGTTTTGCTGGAATATTGCTTTGGGCACTGTGCCACTGCTGATCAGTGCCACAGTGCAAGTACTCCCTATGTTAAATTGGTACATTAATTGGATTCCATGTTTGGCTTATTTGGTTTACTGTCAGTCCCTAGTATAGTGCACCAGGAGTGCCAGGGCTTGTAAATACAAATGCTGATGGTGGCCTTGCAGCACTGGTTGTGCCACCCACAGAAGCGACCTGGTAAAATGTGTCTAAGGTCTGCCATTGCAGAACCTGCGTGCAGTCTGGTAGTGCCATGCTGACTGTGCAAGTACACCTACTTGCCAGTCCCTAAAACATTCCCTTAACTTCATGTTAGTCACCCCTATGGTAGGCCCCAGGGCAGGGTGCATAGTAAGCATAAGGTAGGACAAGCCCTGATGTGTGTGGCATGTCCTAATAGTGAATTACAGCCATTTTCGTTGCTAACTATTGTAAGGGTACCTGCTCTCCTTAGGCCAGACTGGGCTTCTGGAATTATTACACTATTAAGCATGGGAGAATTTTGCAAATTCGCAGTTTGCGAATTTGCGATCCGCAAAATCCGCGAATTTGCGGATTCGCGGATTTTGCGGATTGTGTGGGTAAAGGCCGGGTGGGAAAACGGTGCACATCACTAGTGTGAGGGGCAGGGCCAAACGGGCGAGGCTTATATGCGATTTCACATGCCTCTTGTGTGCATAAAAGGACAGGCACGGATCAGAGAAGCTCGTGGTCACAGGAACTGCACAGGGATTGAGCTCATGAAAGTCAATAATGCAAAGGCCTCCATCAAGCATCATAGCTATTTTTCGACGATAGATATGGGGGGAACGCACACCTGCCCAGCCTCGACAAAACTCACATTTTTGGGGGGGCTGATTAACTTTGCCATCACACCAAAGAGCGCCGGGGTCCCTCGAGTGAGCTGTCCATCAAGTGGGTAAAGGGCGCGAAGACGGTGCACACCCCTAGTGTGTGGGGAGGGGCCAAACGGGCGAGCCTTATATGCGAGTTCACATGCCTCTTGTGTTCATAAAAGGACAGGCACAGATCAGAGAAGCTCGTGGTCACAGGAACTGCACAGGGATTGAGCTCGTGAAAGTCAATAATGCAAAGGCCTCCATCAAGCATCATAGCTAATTTTCGACGATAGATATGGGGAGAACGCACACCTGCCCAACCTCGACAAAACTCACATTTTTGGGCTGTAACTATTTTAGGATGGCGCCGGCATGCTGCGAGCTCCATCTTAAAATAGTTACTAAATTAGCTTCATCAGGAAGCACTAATAGATAAAATAAACCAGGTGCTCGAGCACCTGCTTTATTTTATCTATTAGTGCTTCCTGTTTAAGCTAACTTAGTAACTATTTTAGGATGGCGCTGGCAGCTTGCCGGCGCCATCCTAAAATAGTTACAAGTTCAACAGGCTTGAACTTTTGCCCCCCAAATCCGCCGCTCGCGGATTTCGCGGATTTTCAGTAAATTCGCGGGTGTTCGCGAATCGCGGATTTACCGAAAAATCCGCGAAATCCGCGAGCGGAACAGATTTTGCGCTCACCCTTATACACTATATTACACTATATAATCCTAACAGACTCAGAGAGCAAGGTGGTGCTTCTGGGTAAATCGCCTAATCTCCCCGTACCAAACAAAAATGAATGTGTCCTCATGTAATGCAACTGGTGCTATGTAAAGCACTCTGATACCCATTTCGGGTCAAATTTGTGCTATATAAAACTCTGAAAAAAATAAGACTAAAGTGACAAAAATCCATTTAGTAAAACTGGAGTTATATATATTTAAAGGATAAACTGTAAAATAGTACCTAAAAGCACAAAGCGCCAACAGCGACCATCTGGTCGTGCTGGACCGGGTCAAAGTCAAAAGTTCGGGCCAACCGCGATAGAGCATGGGTCGGATACAGTGCCAGATTAGCCCTGCTGAAGTTTTACCTTCTCATGTTTTATGCTAAGAATCCCATTTGTGTTGGAGAGGAACATGGGGAGCAAGGAGAACACTGAGAACAGTGGTCCTTGTGGCAAGAAGAGCAGGCCGGGCATCGTAGATGAGGCGGCTTGTGCTTCACAATGGCAGTCCTTGTGGGCGATCGATGTATGCTGGACAAAGAGATGGGCTGGTGGCAGCTTGCACTCATTTTCAGTGCGAGCTGTATTGTCTTGTGTGAACGGCCCATTTGCGGTCATAAAGAGCCTAAAAGCTTGATTGAAAGAGCCCATTGGAAACACCAAGGGTCTTGGGCCTGAAAGGCACAACTTTAGGGGTAAGGAACTCCCTGCAGCTGGGTCAATGAGCTTTTTGGGGAGCCTTTTACGTCACTGAGGCTCAGATCAGGAGTTCAGCAGACCATACCTTTGACTCACAGCAGGGCAGCAGTTCCTTTAGAGCTGCAGTCCAGCAGGGAGGCAGTCCTTGTAGCAGCACAGTAGTCCTTCTTCCTGGTAGAGGATCCACAAGTCCAGGATTGTACTGAAGAGTTCATGTCCGAGGTCCAGTATTTATACCAAGTTGTACTTTCAAAGTGTGAAGAAGTTTCTAGAGGTTTCCTTTGAAGTCCCCAGGTTTCCTGTCTTCCCTGTCCTGGCTTCAGACTAACTATGGGGGAGGGTATGCAGCCCTTTGTGTGGAGGCAGGACACAGCCTATTCAGGTGTAAGTTGGGCTGTGCCCAGCTTCTCCCTCCCATACTGCAAGTAGTGGCCCATCCAGGCATATATAAGCTTCCTATTGTGTGTGGATGTCTAGAAGAAATACAGAAAGCTCAACTATCAGCTACAACAAATCATGTGACCACAGGCACGCTACTAAATGGGACAAGCAAACTTTCTAAAATTTAGCATATTCAGAATTGTAATTTAAAATCTGACTTTGTTATATGTTACAATTGTTAGAATATATGTTAGAATTTTAAATTAGGATTCTAGAGACACCAAACATGAACTGGTTAAGTCTTCCCATTTAGAAATCACATATATAAAATATAATTAGTCAGCTCCAAAGCTATCCTATGGGAGAGATAGGCCTTGCAGTAGTGAAAACAAATTAAATGGTTTTCACTACGAGGACATGTAGAACCTAAAAATACATGTCTTACCTTTTGGATATATTACCCTCTAGGCTGTCCAGGGCCTACAATGGGGCTGATTTACATGTATTAAAAAGGAAGGCTTGGACCTTTCATCAGACTTACTTTGCCAGGTCGACATAACAGTTTAAAACTGCACACCCAGGCTCTACAATGGCAGGTCTGAGACATGTTTAAGAAGCTACTTAAGTGGGTGGCACAATCAGTGCTGCAGACCCACTAGTATCAATCAATTTACAGGCCCTGGGCACATGTATCACCACTTTACTAAGGACTTATAAGTAAATTAAATATGGGAATTGGGTATAAGTCAATGTTACCATATTTAGAGAAGAGAGCACACGAGCTTTAGCACTGGTTGTTAGCAGTGGTAAAGTGCACAGAGTCATAAGGACAGCAAAAATGAGGTAAGGAAAAATGGAGGAAGAGGAAGGCAAAAGTTGGGGGGAAGACCACCCTAAGGGTGACAGTTTTAAGAGTGGCTATCCATCAAAACCTTCTAAGTAACTACCGTGGCATGCATCTTTTAAGTCTTCCTAGTTCTCAGACTTTTTCTCCCAGTGAATGTCCTTCGCTGCTTAGCTTGTTTGTGCTGTCATCTACTCTGCTCAATCTTATCAGGATCTCGAGTGGACCTTATCAGGGCACTTTTGAATATAATTTCCTAGAGATAAAATTAATATTTGCACCACCTTTGGTGAAAAACTACAGCAACTTTGAAATTACTGTACTGCATTTACCAGAATGCAATGAGTTAATCTGTTCTGGGATGAGAGGCAGTGTGCTCCCTCACCCTTTCATGTTTAAAAGGCTCCAGTGAGCCAACAAGCCAACTCCCCCACCTGGGATGCACCTGTCTGTATGTGAAGTAGTACTGTGACCTGTGAAGACTTGGGCAGCATTTCAGCAACCCCAGATGACTCTGCTCAATACTGATGAAGGGATAAACCCTGAAACATGTGTCTAGAGATAACAGCACTACCTCCATCGAATTTGGTGAAAAACTACAGCAAATTTGAATTAAGCGTACTGCATTTACCAGACTGCAATGGAGTGAACTGTACTCGGATGAGAGGCAGAGGGCTCCCTTCCACCTCATAATTTTCTTACGTCCAATCCATGTGAATCAAACCATCCTTTTGAAATATTCATGTCTTTTCCTTTATTACCAAGGTAAATCAAAGATCCACATATATCATTTAACTCCTAATAGGCGCAAAGGAGGTCATTTTGTCTTCAGCGGGTGGCACCAAAGTCTGAGAGCTTGCCGTTCACCAAAAGCCCTGACTGCCCCCTTGAAGTATTTCAGGGTTCCCAAGGCCTACACGCTCCAGAGATTACCCACATACACAAAAGAACTGTTGGCACGGAAGCTGTAAAAGGCAAAGAACAAGTTTATTAAAACCCCATGGGGTGGTGGTACACTCAAACAGCACCCTTCGGTATTGCAAGAGGTATCACACCGAACACCGGTGTGACCCCGTTTATATACAATTTTGGGGCAATAAAAGATAGGCGGCACAAGTTAAGACACAGTTTTAGAGACATACATGGTCATGTTTTGGAATACTGCCAGCTCATTGGAGGGTTTCAAACCCGCTGGTCCGTTAGCGGCACATTCCTGAAGATATACGGGTCAGTGAGAACTGCGCATGTGTGGCTTGACCAGTACTAAAAATAGCCTGTTGCTGGGCAGATGTGAGTGGTCAGTGGAACGGACAAAGGACTAAAGGGCACGTCGGCCACGAGGCCGCTCATGATCTAAGATGGCCGCCACAGTATTCAAAATGGCGTTTATCGTATACAGCCAAGTTAAGGAGGACAACGTGTAGGTTCAGCTAATCGCTAACACGGACGGGCCAATTACAACAGACGACCCTTTTAGCGTTTAGCTGAATCTACCTCATAATGAACATAGTCTGGATGTTCGTCCTCGATGTCAATTAACATAATTTGTGTCACCTCCTTATGTAGCATCATTTTATCGTGGGCAAGAGCTCGTCTCGATGGCAAACAGGCCGATAGGCACATTGAACATAATGCAGGACCACATTGGATACACAAGCAGATAAAAAACATTGCTCCCACAAGTATACAGAGAATTGTCAACAGTTTCCAGCCCCAAGTTGCAATCATGGACCAGAACCATCCAGAAAGTGTCCAAGTTCCATTGTCCGGGTGTATTTCGGCAGCTATTTTGTGCAGCTTGGAAATCGCATCATACACAGATGGGGAATTATCAGGCACGTAAACACAACAGCTGCTTCCGATAATTCTACATGCCCCCCCACGATCAGCCAAAACAACATCCAGTACCATCCGGTTTTGGAGGGTGACAATTCTGGAAATCTGCAGTTCTTCGGTAATATTCCCCAGGGCAACAGCAGTGTCATTCGCAACAGCCTCGACAACACGTGTCAGGCGTCTGATCTTCCGACTGTTCAGTGCGGCCCCCACAAAGGAGAATAGTCCCAGATTGAAATCCACATATTGTTGCAACGCAGTGTCCGTTTGATCAATGTCCTCTAGTGCAACAGTTCGCTTAACTCTGTTCAAAACAAAATCGTGGTACAGAGTATAGTCGTTGTGATACATCGGAGGGGCAATGAATACAGGAGGTAGCACAAACGATACATAACATGTGCCCAACCACCCCACTGGAAGCTGATGGTACCCCTTCGTTCCACAGATGAAGTAGGTGTTTCGAGATGCAACAAATGAAATGCCATTCGGGCTATCAAACGTGAGAGTAATGTTACATTCACTCTTCCCCACAGCAATCGTGCCCTTATTCCGGATACATAAATCGGCTTTCGTGGCAATGACATTTATAACATGAGCACTGGATACATTCACATTTCGCTGATTGCTGTATATTCGTGGGGCAGATACATTGTCGGGCCTATACTCCTCCCATTCAAAACGTGTACCCTCAGCCCGTGGAAACCCATCCTTGTCATGGGGACATTCTTTATTTAGGCGAAAAAGCACCCCCCCTTTGGTTGGCCATCTCAAGGTAAAGAGGAGGGTGTACCAGGCGTTGCAAGACCCATTATGCGAAAACGGGAGTGGAATAAGTGGGGTGCCCCCTCTCTTCTGGTGCCCAGGCAACATTCCACACACCCAGCAATTAGAGGTATTGGTCATATTATGTGTGTGGTGAAGAATCTGAATGAAGCTGTTATTTAAATACGTTTGACGGTGGCGTTCTTCATGAAAAGGCAAGGTAAAGTGAAAATGTTCAGACGGTGCCGGGGTAGTTGGCAGCAAATGTTCACGTACAGGCACCACAAGTTCGACTACCCAGGCAATAACAGCTATCACCACAATCGTGAAAACAAAAAGAAAGGCACCCAGTATTTTCTTATCACGCGATGCCATTGATGCCATAGTTCAAGAAAGTTCTGTGCAAAGTCTCAAATGACACAAATTGTTCACAGTTTCTCACAAGTGGTCTCTGATACACGTACGTGTATACCTAAAAAAAAGAAAAATGCGGTGCTGAACTCCGAGGTAGCCGTTGTTTTCTTCTCCGGGCCAAGACGGGTGTCGCTACTCTGGCAGAACTGATCCCCCCCCCTTGGAATTCCCGGTTTCCGTTTCACAAACCTGGAGCGGTTACCAACCAGTCTAAAAAAGGAACAAAAATCTTCTTTATCGCGGTCGTAGATTGTAGCGCTCTCTTCCAGCAGCAGATTGGTCCGGGAAGGCTCCCTCTACTTCGGCCGACGTCACAGCTGGGCTCTTTTCTTTCTCCAAGATTTCTTTATAATCAGTCAGCACAGCAGGAGTCACCAGATCCGGAGAGACTCGACGACAATGTGTCGAATGCACCCACCGCTTCCTGTTGGTCACTCGTACGGCGGTGCGGGTTGCCAGAAGGACCTGCTCGGGGCCCTTCCACCTGGGCTCTAGACTGCTTGCTCTTTCAAACGAACGGATCATCACATGATCCCCAGGACGAAGATCGTGGCCCTCTCCAGTAGAGTTATCAGGGAGCGCTTCTCGAACCTGTTGATGAATGGAGAGCAAATCATTTGTTAATCGTGCCAAATAATCATTCATCATAACACAAGGCACATCATGTATTAATCGCGGCTTGGGCACTCCCCAGATATTCATGGGGCGACCAAACACCACCTCATAAGGTGTAAGGCCTGTCCGTGAATGGGGTACTGATCTAAGAGACAGTAGTGCTAGCGGCAACGCATCTGGCCACTTCAATGATGTAGACGCCACAATTTTGGCCAGCTTAAGCTTCAACGTGGCATTGTACCGCTCGACCAAACCTGCCGACTGAGGGTGGAATACAGCGTGGAACTTTTGCTGAATCCCTAACCCCTTCAGTACATATTCCACAATCTTTCCGACAAAATGGGGCCCATTATCGCTCCACAAAAATTTGCAAACTCCAAAGCGAGGAAAGAATTCCTTAAGCAACACCTTAGCTGTTGTCAAAGCCGTATTGTCTTTCGTGGGGTAGGCCTCAACCCATTTGCTAAAGGCACACACCACCACTAGGACGTACTTCAGGTTATTGCAGCGCTCGAGTTGAATGTAATCCATTTGAAGGACTTCAAACGGTGCAGAAGGTGGAACGAACCCTCCTTTCGGAGTATAGGCCCCCTTTCCAGGATTATGTTGCAAACATACCAGGCAGGTCTGCACTACTCTCTTTGCAGTGTTCGCAATCTCGGGATGTTCCCAAACTCGTGTTAAAAGCTGAGTGATTGCAAGAGCTCCGACATGCGCCAGTCCATGTGTCATCTGGACCATCGCCTGTAAGTAAGCCGCAGGCAATTTCCACTTCTCCATGTCTATGCTTCTCCAACATCCCTCATCATCTAGCACCCCATCTGCTGCCCAAGCCGCAAGCTCAGATTCTGTAGCTGAATTTTGTATATCCCGTATCTCTGCTCTAGCATCACTCCATCGTTCAGCCTGTGATTGTACCACATACATGGGGGAGCTAGTTCGGGACATAGCCGTTTGCCTTGCTATGCTGTCTGCAAAGGCATTTCCTTGGCCCACCTTATCCGTAATTTTCTTATGGGCACTGCACTTCACTATTGCTACTTTTTTAGGGCCAAGCAGCGCATTTAGGAGATCACGCACTAACTCTCCGTGCATAATGTGCTCCCCATGTGACGTCAGAAACCCGCGTTCCCTCCAAAGAAGCCCGAAGTCATGGGCCACTCCAAAGGCGTACCGGCTGTCTGTGTATATGTTCACACATAGGCCAGCACTCAATTCGCAGGCTCTTGTTAAAGCTATCAGCTCTGCTGCCTGAGCCGATTTTTGTGGTATTCTAGCTGTTTCTACCACCGTCTTAAGAGTCGTGATCGCATATGCTGCGGAAGTCGTGCCATCTGGCAGCCTCAAACACGATCCATCAACCCACAGTTCCCCATCCACATCTGGAAGTGGCACATCCTGTAAGTCAACACGACCCTTTGTCTGTTCCTCAGTCAGGAAAACACAATCATGATGTTTTTCTTCCTGACCCTCCTCGGCCGGATAGGGCAATAAAGTCGCGGGGTTCAAAGTAGCGCATCTCTTCAATGTTATGTGTGGCGCTAAAAGTGTCAGCTCATATCCTGTAAGTCGTGCACTCGTGAGGTATTGGGTCTTTGTTTGGTTTAACAGGGCGTCTACTGCGTGAGGAACCAACACCAACAATTTGTCTGATAACACTATGCCCTCACTCTGTCGTATGGCTACTGCTGTTGCCGCTACTGCTCGAAAACACCCAGGCAGCCCTCGTGCTACAGGATCCAAAATGGCAGAGAAGTATGCACATGGTCTCTGCTTATCCCCGTGTAACTGCACTAACACTGACAACGCGCACCCATCATTCTCGTGCACGTACAATGTAAAAAGTTTCGTGTAGTCTGGTGTTCCTAACACGGGTGCAGAACAAAGGGCCTGTCTCAACTGTTCAAAGGCTTTCTGACATTCGTCTGTCCACTCAAGAGGCATCGGTGTAGTTTTGGACAATAATGCTAGCAGAGGTTTTATGATATGTGAGAAACCCATGATCCATTGTCTACAAAAAGATGTCAACCCTATAAAGGCACGCACATCTCTCTGCGTGCGGGGGACTGGTGTATCTAAAATCGCCTGAATTCGATCAGATGTTAATGCCCTCCCCTCCTTAGACAACAGATGACCGAGGTAGGTCACCTGGGGTCTACAGTATTGAAGCTTTTTCTTGGAGACCTTGTGATTGTTTTGTGCCAAAAAGGACAGCAACGCAAGCGTGCTTTGTTCACATTGTGTATAGGAGTCAGCAGCAAGCAAAAGGTCATCCACGTACTGGATGAGCGCAACGCCAGACTGCAATTCGAAGGAATCTAGTTGTCGTTTTAAAGCCTGGCTGTAGATGCTAGGGCTCTCAGTATAGCCTTGGGGAACACGACAAAATCTATACGATTTATTATTGAGCGTAAAACCAAACAGATATCTGCTATCTGGGTGAACAGGGATAGAAAAGAACGCATTCTTTAGATCGATAACGCTAAAAGTGGTGGCTGTCGGTGGAACCAAAGTAAGCAAAGTTGTGATATCAGACACCACTGGGTATTGGGGAATGACAATTTTATTTATTTCACGCAAATCAATAATAAATCGATAGATCTTGCCATCTGAGTCTCTCTTAAGAATTGGTAGAATAGGGCTGTTACAGACATTATAAGGGACCTCCTCCACTACCCCTGCAGAAATCAAATCCTGAACAATATGTGTTAGTGCAATTTCGCCTTCCTTCGAAATCTTATACTGTGGCACTCGTGGTAGAGGGGCCCCCTCCTTAACAGTGATATGTATTGGTGGAATACGCATCTCTCCCACATCCGTATCTGATGTCGCCCACAACGTGTGCGGCAGAGAGGCCAAAGCGGGAATATCTAAAATGACACAAAATCTGTCAGGTTCAGGGCAATCATCAGGATCAGGGTAGTTGTCATTCAGAATAACCCGCACTCCTTCTGGAGCGCAGCGTATTGTTGCTCGAAAATATTTAAGCAAATCAATGCCCAAGATATTATCTGGGGTATGGGGCGATAACAAAAATTGGCCAAAACTAAAGTACTTGTCAATGCATAGTGCAAGGGGCTTGGACAAAGGGCTGGGGGAGGGTGTGCCATCAAACCCTACACACGTAATCATTTCGCCAGACAGGGGAGCCCTCGGAACCAAGTTTTTCGACAGAGCGCTACGAGTAGCTCCTGTGTCGACTAGAAACTGATCAGTAGAACCCAAAATACCCGCTGTTACATATGGACCTTGCTGATCTACTGGCACTTCGACTGATTCCTTACCCCATCCTACGCAATCCTATGCATGCACATAATCCTGATGTTCCACATTCTCTCCTTCCAAAATCTGATATTGATTCCGTCTATCAAACGTATTTCGTTCGTCCTGGCCACGGCCCCTCTCCTCAACCTGTCTACGATCACCTCCGCCACCTCTCGCTCCAGTATAACCTCCTCTTGACCTTCCACTGCCTCGACCACGCTGACTACGCTGTTCACGAAGTACCGGACAATCATCGGCCCAATGCCCAAACTCCTTACAATAAGCACACTGATCCTCCGCAATGTCCGTACGACCATACGACGCATTTCCTCCACCTCGTCTACCTCTATCATTCCCTCTACTCTGTGTTCCCCGAACCTGTGCCAACATCACCTTCGTTTTCAATTCCTTCGTCTTTTTCTCTACATTTTCTTTAGCCTCCACTTCCTGCCGCTCATAATACTGAGCCATAGTTAACAAGGACGCAGGGGTCGCCGTGGCCCAGGAACTCTCACTCGACTTCAATCGCTTTGCAATCTCTGGTAGGAGATTAGCCACGTACTTATCTACAAACAAATGCCGACCCGTATCGTCAGTTAAAGATTGACCACTGTAATCATGAAATGCCTCCTCAAAGCGTGTAAAGAAATCTGAAACCGTTTCATCATGTTTCTGCTTGCACGACGTTAACATGGTCCAATCAATCTTTTTGGCGGGAACAAGCGTTTTCAATTTACGCAAAATAGCTGCCGGGAGTTCTAGAATTAGCTGACAAGGCTTGCATGCTGGTGCCCTGTCTAAATCTGCAGCATTTATTTCTTTCCATGTCCCTCCCAATATTGTCTCATCATTATTTTTACGAATCTGCCGCCACATGTCAGGTGGTAATATCAACCCAAAAAACAAATCTATATCTACAAGAGTCATCACACAAGACGATATAGCCCCCTCTACCCCCTCATAGAATGCCGCTGGGTTCTTTCGGAGATCAGGTAAAGAGTTTTTAAGTGCCATGACATCTGCTCTATTCCATGGTGTATACACCCAATTATACACAAAATATCCCTTCGCATCCTTTGACAATTTATCATCATCCGTACCTTCCCCTTTTGGTGGAACATACAAAGGCGCGGCTTCACGCATAGGCATAACATGCAACGCAGAGCTCTTATCTGAACCACGAAGAGAACACTCCTTAACCGCCCCGTCGTTTCCCGGCTCGGACTCCTTTTTCCTCCGTTTCAGTTCCTGTCGTAAAGAAATTGTCTCATCCCGCAGCGCGATCAACTGCTTGAACAGGTCGTCCACATCTGTAAGATCAAAATCACCTTTAGCTAAATTCTCACGATATACCGACAAAGCTTTAGGTTCTAACGTTTCAGAAACTTCACGATATGCATTTACAACTTCATCCGCTAAAGTGGACAAGAAATACATTAATTCAAGATCCGACCACCCCTGTTTCTCCGCTACCAACTGTTCCTGAGTAACACAATGCTTATTCACTTTACGAGCCCAACTGCGTAAATGAGCGGACCTCTCCGCAGTAAACCTGAGAGCCGATACCCCTTTCTGGCTCACTTGAATCTGCCCATCATCCTCGGAATCCGCAGCCGGAGCCGTCGGTGAAACGTACGGAGGCGGTGACCGATCTAACAAAGAAAAATCATCAATTTCATTATTAAGGACAGGATAAAGCGGTCGGCGAATAGGAAACTGACCAGTCGTTTGCAATTTACGTTCCCGTTCCTCCCTCTCTTTCTTCTCCTGAGCCTCCTTCTCCACAAGCTGCAAAGCCTTATCCCGAGCAGCCTTACGCTGCTCTTTGTCCGCCAAGGCAACCTCACGCTTCATTCGTTCACGCGCCGCTTTCTCCCACATTCGTACACAATCAAACATATTTTGTCTAGACCTACGTTGAAACATACATTGCTCGACAAATTGGATTTTACTCAAATCGTATGACCCGTGTAGGGGCCATTGCAATTCGGGATCGGCCTTAGTGTACTTATGCCATAATTTACTGTACATAATAGGTGGAAGGCCGTGCTTGATATACATGTCCCTATTTGGTGTTCCCTCTGGGGGAGCTGGCTGTGATTCCGCTAACCTAATTGATGCATCATCTCCTAAGCAACACATTCCCCGGAGTTTGCTGAAAACAGGCATGTTCAAAAAGTATCACGAAAGCGTGACACCAAACCAAAGGGCACTTACAGTTCTTCACACAATTGTGCCGCTCAAAGGAAAAACAAGGTTAGAGAAACATCTCTACATGCCTGCCTATGTGAAGTGCACTACACATATAAGTTCAAAGGTCACAAATTCAAAATGTTAGCTAACTCAGATCAAAGTTCACAAAATTCGGCGAGCGTCCGAAGACTACCTCACTGATCACAAATCTCAAGACTTCAGTAAGCGTCCGAAGACTACCTTACCGAACACAAATCTCAGGACTTCAGTAAGCGTCCGAAGACTACCTTACCGAACACAAAGCTTACCAATTCTCAAAAGTCCAGATTCCAACTGCCAAGGTCTTGTAAGCCAAATCAGCCAAACGGCACTTTCTCAGTGAAGCGGACACTCGAAAACTCAGTCGGAGACCGGCGCCACCTGGAAGGTCAGATCGGAAGGAAAGGAAAAAACACCTTGGCAGCCAAGACTCGGGTCACTCGTGGCAGTGCGCGTCCATGGCGAGTTTCCAAGCCTTCGTCACGACCTCTCCTTCGGGCATCCGAGTCGCCGATGAGTCCCTTCGTGGTCGCCAATTGAAGTATTTCAGGGTTCCCAAGGCCTACACGCTCCAGAGATTACCCACATACACAAAAGAACTGTTGGCACGGAAGCTGTAAAAGGCAAAGAACAAGTTTATTAAAACCCCATGGGGTGGTGGTACACTCAAACAGCACCCTTCGGTATTGCAAGAGGTATCACACCGAACACCGGTGTGACCCCGTTTATATACAATTTTGGGGCAATAAAAGATAGGCGGCACAAGTTAAGACACAGTTTTAGAGACATACATGGTCATGTTTTGGAATACTGCCAGCTCATTGGAGGGTTTCAAACCCGCTGGTCCGTTAGCGGCACATTCCTGAAGATATACGGGTCAGTGAGAACTGCGCATGTGTGGCTTGACCAGTACTAAAAATAGCCTGTTGCTGGGCAGATGTGAGTGGTCAGTGGAACGGACAAAGGACTAAAGGGCACGTCGGCCACGAGGCCGCTCATGATCTAAGATGGCCGCCACAGTATTCAAAATGGCGTTTATCGTATACAGCCAAGTTAAGGAGGACAACGTGTAGGTTCAGCTAATCGCTAACACGGACGGGCCAATTACAACACCCTCAACTGACAGGTGACCGCCCACCATATTCAGAAATATCTGCCTTAGAGGCAGGGACCCCATACCATGCAATGCATCTAGCAAAAGGAATCTCATTCCATACAATGTATCCATTATCATGGCTGATGTTGTATTGTAGAAAGAGCAGGTTCGTGAGAAAGTACCCTTTTTTGTCCACAAAGCAGGAGTTTGTTTAAAAAATATAAAAAATAAATGGTCCTGATTCACAGGAAGCTTTCTTCCTGCACATCAGTTCAATTACTTGACTTGCCTACCCAGGACTACCAGACTCACTTGATGGTACTGAGAAGAAAATTAATGGGATAGATAGAGTGAGGTAACTACCACTATGATCTGGTGTCCTAGTGACAGAATGGCCATCGTATCAAGGGTTTTCAATGCCAGAGTCAGCTGAGGCTCCACTATTTAAATCTCTGTAATTCATCCACATCCAAATGGTGCTTGAGCACTGATATGTGTATTTGTAAAGCGAACTATCACCCACCAGGAGTTGAGCAAGTTTGAGTGCTTAGCCCTGCCTATGGTAGGTTGGTGATTTGAAAAGCCGAGTCTCAATTTCTTGCAGAATTCAAGAACAGAAGAAGAGGCTTTGATGTGGAGTTGGAGATTGTTCATGCTTTAGGAGCAATGTCAAAGGACCCCAGTCCTTTGATTTAGTTATCTGTGTTCGTAGGATGTGTGTAGGTAGGAATCCTGAAGTGCAGAGGCATCTGGGTGGTTGGGGGAAGGAGATGTGACTGTTCATTTAGGTGGAGCCTGAGTTGTGTTGTGACTTCAATGTGTGTGGGAGGAGTTGAGATTGAACATGTTTGTGTTTCGAGAGCAAGTGGTGTAGTTCCCTGTGGTGTGATGTATGTTCTGTGTCAGAGGTTGAAGATGAGGAAGTGTGATGTATCCTACAAACCTAAAATGGCCCCATAATTGGGTGACAGTTATGGGGAATTGGTGTAGGGCGCATTACAAGTTTTCTTGCTGCACTGCCCTACGCCAATGTGAAAAGGCAGAAGTGTACTCTATTCTAGACACCCGATGTGCCTAGAGGAGAGGAAAATAGATCACAATCAGGCAAAACTAGCAATCCCAGCTCAAATCCAATTCTCTTACAACTACCACCTGAGCAACCCCGTATATAGTGGAGCCGAAGAATGTACCCCTTCTTTTGCCAGGTGTCACAGAGGATTTTGGACAATTCAACAACAAAGTTTTACATTGGTTGAACCTTAACACCGTTTTAGGCTTCCGAGTGGAAAGATACATTAACATGGTCCGTAGAGTGGATTGGGTTGGGAGAGCCAAGAAGAATTTTGAGTGGCATTGGATAGTCCTTAATTTCGATAGACTTAACATGGCTGAGAGAATTATAGCAGTTGCCAAACAGACAACTCGCAGTGCCCTCATCTGCGCAATTGCGGCTCATCCTCTGGTATATTTTTACCGACAATTGAATTATTTGCCACAACCTGGTCACCCGCAACACATGAGGTTCTTTGGACCTTGCTCAGGCTAGCTGGCAAGAGGTCACCCCTGATATAATTCCCTCAAACAGCTATGCTCCATTCGCATCGATGGATAGTTTCGAGTGCCTTTGGGGTTAATGACTTCTTTAGTGCAGAATTCCTCTGTAAATGAATTTCCTGGAACAGTGGTGGTCTGGCGAGCAAATTAACAGGCCCTAATTGGTAGTTGCGTGTTAGAAGGTTTGACGTGTTCTGTCTCCAGGAAACCTGGGCCATTGAAAAACAATTTCTCTTGGAGGGATATAAAACCTTCTTTATGTCTGCCACACCTTCAAGAGGATGGAGATAGATGGGGGATTTGATTGTCTTTGTTTCCCTAGCAATTCAATGTAGTCTTTTTGTTTTGCCCACAGAAATTCCCACCCTGCAGGCCTTGTTATTTTCCAGAGGGCCAAGTAAGTTGCTTCTTTTGAACTTATATAATGCAACATCCTCACTCTCGGGCACTTGTAACATCTCCCTGTTAGGTTCCTTTTTGAAAAACTTGAAAGCTACCAATATACATTGTGTGAACAACATACTTGTAGGAGATTGTAATGTCTACTTGTCCATGAGGTCAGATAGTTTACAGGCCATAGGTTGTACCCACTTGATGGGCATGCATTTGGAACATACCCACCCGGTAGGGAACCTCAATGCCATTGTGAGTCAGTTTGATTTAATTTCGGCTATAAGTAAGTTGCCCCCTACCTTTACTGGGAGGGACTGGGAGTGGTTTATTGATTTTATTTGCTTTCCACACACTTTTTTCGTTACATCTTGGACTTTTATCATCCTCTCAAATGCTTTTAGTGATCATGATGCATTGTGTGCTACAACCTGCTGGCCTATGTTGGGACAAATATTGGGGGTTGGATTTGGTGGTAACCTTAAGGCTGTTGATGGAGTCAGGAGACTCAAGTGGCAACAGATAATTCCAGATTATTTTCATGATTCTCTGTTTGGTTAGTGCCATAAGGAGTTTGTCACCTGCCTAGATCAACAAAAGGATCCACACGACATAATAGAGGCCTTTACTGTAATTTCGAGAACATGATCATATTTTATTGAAGGCTCCAGCCCGGCAACATCATGATCTGGCCCCAGAATAGTTTGACTCTGACAGTTCCAGAGCATTGAAAAACTTGAAATAAGCATTAATTACTAAACCAAACAACATCTAATTAGTCAAGAATTGACGGAGCCGGTATAACATTGAATTGGTAAGACGTAAGGCTATTTTATAAGATGAGGCCTGGTCAGACCTTATGGAGGCTAGCACCCTGAAATGCAGCTTTAGGTTTTGGAGCATCATTAATAGCTCTTTTCTGGTGCCAGAAACTGCTGACCCTTTGGTGGCTCATATCACAGAAGATGACTAGGTAAATCATTTTGAGGAAATCTATCATGCCTCTTCTGCTCTGAGTGGGGGTACTAGCCTGATTGAAGGGAAACTTGTCATTTGTTTTTCAGCTCAGGGAGCAAGGAAGAGTATATATGGGGGCTGTCCACAATTAAGGCCCCGGGTCCTGACGGGATTAGACTCAACCTTTACATCTCTAATATGAATGTGTGGGTACTGGCCCTTACCTCCCTTATTAATGCAGCAGTCGTGGCTGGCCCTTGGGATCTTGCGTGACATCCGTCATTGTACCAGTTTTTAAAAAGGGAGACAGAGAGAGCACGCATGGTCACAGGCCAATCTCCTTGCTTGATTTGGTGGTTAAGGTGGTTGGAAGTATTTTATTAGACAGACTTTCCGAATGGGCAAATGGCAATATTAATTTATTGGAAGTACAGTGTGGGTTTTACCCAGGATGGTCAATGGTTGATCAGTGCTTAAACCTTTACCTGGTTCTTAACAAGTGCACCATTGCCAGCTCGAGGTGTTTGATTGCGTAAACAGCACCAAGCTTAAGCGGATCATGTTGTCCATAGGGGTGGATAGGGATATTGTTTCCTTTTTTAGGGATCTCCATAGAGATGCTAAGGTGGCGTCGCGCTATACAAAAGATCTCAAAGTTATCTAGCAATATTTAATACAAGGAAGAGTCTGGCAGGGTTGCATTCTGGCTACCTTTCTGTTTAATTTATGTATTAACAACTTGGGGCAGGTCCTCCGAGAGCTAAAAGTGGATTGCCCCCAGGTGGGGCATTGCAGTCTGATCGTATTACTGCATGTAGACAGCACTATCCTTTGTGCTCGGTCGGCTATGGGACTGCAATTCCGGTTGAAATTTTGTGTCCACTTCATAGAAGACCTGGACCTCTTGGTTAATAATACAAAAATCTTATGTGATGATGGTGGGACCTCGGTCAACAAAATCTCAAACCTTTTTGGTTGGGTCTACTCCATTCCCAAAGACCAGTGTATTTTCCTACCCAAGGGAGCTGTTCGATGCTGCCCTGAATTGACGTCCTCTAATTTGTAGAAAGACTTTGTTAGGGCTAACGCTGCAGTTTTTACCTTCGCTTCTTGACAGGGCACCTGATTAACTTGGGCTCTCTTACTGATCTACAAGGCAAAGTGTATCTCTAAAGTAGTCTATGGAGGTGGGATTTGGGACTACCCCACCCATTACGAGTTGCAAATTGTAGGAAATACCTTTTGAAGACAGCTATTATGTGTACCACAGGGTACTTCTACCTTTGTCGTGCATGAAGAACGGGGTGTGGCCTACCTTTCTAATATCTTGACTTTTTACAATCTTCCCCTCTGGTTGAAAATTTGGCCTAGGACAGGGATTGAACAAAGTAAAGAGATTCTTAAGGATTGCCTGGCCCTCGATTATTCTCGGCATTCTCCCTGGCTTAAATATATCAGGAATTGCATCATGAATGTGAGTAGGGGAGATTTGTTTAATAAGTTAAATAATCTCTGTAAGAAGGATTATAGTTGGGGGAAGGATTCCTTTTATAGAAAGCAAATGCTTGATAGAGAAGAAGGGGCCCAGTTGAGGCCCATTGTTCGTTGTTACATTCTGCTGAAAACTGTTTTCAACAAAACCATACATTTTAAAGCTTAAGAGTAGATATGAGTGCTTTTTACTGAGCAGGTTTGGGCTGGATCTTTTGTATCTCTTTTTATCTCATCCACGAGGGGCAAACAAGGGCCTTAGGCATAGATTCATCAACCAAAATTGCGATCGCAATAGCTGCGAAACAGCTATTGCGATCGCAATTTCAGCTCCCGCAATTCATTACACAAAAAACCATCAAATTGCGAATTTGCAAACATAAATTTGCAGAATCAATGTGGAACCCCCCTTTGGAATCTGTAACAGCGATTACCCACATTTTCAATCGCAAATCCAATGCATCACAAATCGCAAATTGCGAAAAACACCAAAATCGCAAAATGCGAGTCGCAATTTAAGGAGAAGTCAAACCAGGTGGTAACCATGAAGTATAATCGGGAAAAAATTTAATAAATCTCAAGCAAGAAACAGGTGCGGAGTAAATCAAACACACATTTAATGAGACACAGTAGGAGCATGAGGACATTCATAATGACAGGTCTCTACATCATGGCTATGCGGCTGAGGCTCCAGGCTGCAGCCCGAAACCAATGCAGGATCCAGGAGCGCATCTTCCGGCTGTGGATCACATTCCAGGGCCAGACTGAAGAGGAGATCCACTCCAAATACAGGCTGAATGGGGCAATGATAACTAAGCTGGTTACTGTGTAGGGTTTGGTATGACAGGCTGATGGCGCTCAAACAGGTAGCTAAGAAGTGTAACTAAGTAAAGGAAGTAGTTTAAGGGTATGGTGCTGCCAGGAAAGGGGAAACCCCAAAACCCCTAAAACAGTCAGGAGCAAGGTCCTGATCTATATAATGAGACACAAAACCTGGGCACACATATAATTATTGACAGTACATAAAGTAATAAATGAATGTAGTCGACACCGGATGTATATCTTGCAGATTTTTATGTGTGTGGAATCGTGAGGATCTTAAAATAGACAAACGCCAGCCGACACATGTTTCGTCAAAGGACAATGCCTATGACTCTTCAGGGCTTTTAGAGCATCATATTGGTATCGGAGATCCGGTGATAATTCCAAACCGGAAGCGGGTAAAATATATGTAGTGAACTGGGTATGGAAAGTGGTCTCGATTTTACCCTTACCGACGAGACGTTGACAGGAGGAGTGCTGCTTCATTCTGAGTGATTCAGCCCTCAGAGAGGGCCTCTTCAACAATGTCCCTTATCTGTTTGATAACTTCATCAGTGGGGTCTTTGGACAGAGGTGAGTATGCCTGTCTATTGTTCAGCTGTCTAAAACACTCTGTCTGATAATCAGTAGTATTGAGAATAACTATAGAGCCGCCCTTATCCGCGGGCCCTATAGTTATTGACTGATCCTCAGAGAGTGATTTCAGTGTTGCCTGTTCCAATTTGGTGAGATTGTTGAACAACCTCACTTTTGTACTCCAAAGTGTGGCAACATCGTCCGCAACAACTTTCTCGAAAGCCAAAACCTGTGGCGGAACCGTGTGTGCAGGTGGTTGGAATTTGGATTTGACTTTGAGACCTGTGTTAGTGTCTTTATTCTGAGATTCTTTGTTGCTCTTATCCTTAAAGAGGTAGTGAAGTCTAAGCTTTCTGAAGAATTGGCTTAGTTCACATTGAAAAGTGAATGGATCTCCGTGGTTGGTCATACCAAATCCTAAACCCTTGTTCAATACTTGTTCTTCAAGGGGATTCAATGTTTTTGTTGATAGATTAACTACGAGGGATGATTCCCCGATGGGCCTGCTTTCTGATTCTTGGTTGTTTGGCTCCGCGTGCCTGCATGGGGACCTGTCTGATCTTCCCATTGGACCCCTGTGTTTTGTGCCGGTCGCCTTTTGCCTCTGGGTCGGCGTGGGCCAAACCCTAAAAAATGTTGCGAATTGTAAGCATTAGGAAACCCTTGAAAATTGGGGGGAGTTGGTGGCGGGTATGCCTGATGTTGGTTGGGTGAAAAGCCCCAAGTAGGTGGCCACCACTGCTGGTATTGATTCATGTGTTAGTTGGCATATGGATAGGGTCGGTTGCCCCTACCCCTCCCTTGTGGTGGAAAACTAGGTGTGCCAATATTGGTATTGTCTGAATCGCTACCATCAGAGCCCAAACTAGACTAGTTCGACCCAAAGCGTCTACCATTATTCCTAAACTCCGGTGGTGTGTAAGTGTCACTCGAATAAGGATACACCCGTTCGTGCCTCCATTTAGACAAATCTTTTTTAAATTTGTCTAATTTAGTCTGTAAGATGGTGTCCTTAAACTCACAGGAGTTTCTGTTAGATTCATCCTGCTGCTTCTTGAACAGAAACGGTGTTACAGTTCTAATAGCTGCTTCCAGAACCTGTACCTCAACTAAGATGATATCAGCTATTCTTTTGGCTGTGCTAATAATCAGAATTAGCCAGTCCCTGGTGCATCTCCATGCTATAAGGGACTAATCTTGTGGAGAGGCACTTTAGATTCGGTCAAAGAATTTAATCTGTGGTTGAACAGCAGAAACCAGTATCTTAAATTCACGATGGAAGCGCATAAAGAAAGGATTGCTTTCTTGGATTTGTCTATCTACGCTACACCTGCAGACTTGCAGAGTGAGCTTCAGAGGAAACCCATTGCGCGGAACTCTCTGCTCCTTTACGAGAGCTATCACCCTAAGTCCCTACGCCAAAATGTACCCTATGGGCAGTTCCTACGAGTTCGGAGGAACTGCTCAAGTAAGGAGGACTTTGATGTACATGCAAGAAACCTTTGCACGCAACTGAAGGAGAGACACTACCCAAACTAGTTGATCAAGAGGTTAAGGAAAAGAGCAATGAATAACAACAGAGAAGCCCTCCTTGAACCTCCCACTCCCAAACCACCGTTAGAAAGACTTACATTTGTGAGTACTTTTAACACCAGGAGTAATAGTATCCAGAAAATCGTGAGAAGACACTGGCACCTTCTCAATCATAGCAAGGACAAGATAGTGCAGCCCCTATTTCCATTCAAACGGGCCAGTAACATTCAAGACCGGCTTGTACATACACGCCCCAAAGAAACCATTAAGAACATTTGTGAAACCCTATAGAATCTCCCTCCTGTGGTGGGGCACCACCCTTGTGGCACCTGCTCCGTTTGTTCACAGACAAAACACACTAGTGAGATAGACATAGGTACAAACAGACCTTGGGTGTAGTGCAATTTCAGCAATTGCAATAGCAGTAATTTAATTTACATGCTGACATGTAGTTGCTCCATTCGATATGTGGGCATGACAACTCGTAAAGTCCGCACGAGAATGTTAGAGCATAAGAGCTCCTTTCGCTGCAAGAAGTCCCATACGAAACTCACAAGACATTTCTTGGAGAAAGAACATCATGAAACTGACTTCCAATGGACTGTCCTTGAGAAGCCTTATCTACCTGGACATATAAGTGATGTGTCTAGTTACCTTTTCTTAAAGGAGCAAAAATGGATTTACAAGCTCCAGTCAGATATTTGTGGATTGAACAATGATATTCCCTGGACCCTGTTATAGGGATCCATCTTTGGGTTTAGCGTACTCCAGCACTAATTTAGGTTAAGCCCCCCGCTTCACATGAACTTAGATATAAATTCCAACATCAAATATAGATGTTATACTTCAACGAATATAACTATACATGCGGGTTGGTACATGTTTTAATACTGCAAAGCGTGGCATGCACCATCATGATTAATATACACCTTATAAACATGACCTTCTATATCAAAAGTAATGTTTGTTTACCTCAGGTGTAGTATTCTGTGTACCATCAGCATGGGTAAGAGGGTGTTCTTCCATTTACTGTTAGCCTGTGGCACTTGGTATACACTGTAAGTGAGAACTATTATTGTAGATATACACGATTTTATCCAGCAATACCTACAGCCTATTTGCTGATAGGCATAGAACATCGATTTCATCTAAACCAAAAGATATGTTTTTTCTTGAGATAAATATAGGCTATTCAGATATTGTATTTGACATACTCTGAGCCATATATTTTAGCTGCCGAAATCGCCATAGTAAGAGAACTACTGTAATGGGCAATATGATATCACTGTGTAGTCCTGAGCGGATAGGATCTCGCGAGACTATTAGTACAATACAGAGCGCTTTGTATTTTAGAACGCGATGCCTCGAACGCGTGTGATCTCGCGTTTCAATCAAACACAATGCCGAGCGCTCCACTCTTCATTTTCAATATAAGATTGCTGGCATTACTAGGAGCAAAGTGTAATGCCGGGCGAATGATCGCAATACCAAAGGCAACTTCCAATAAACAAACTACAAATATGGAGGAAATGACCTCACACAGTGGTTCCAAGCGCGAGTTCTCGCGCGATTTCGAGCGCAAAGTAGTGCGCTTTAGTTTTTACTAAAAAACATCAGCATGGGTAAGAGGGTGTTCTTCCATTTACTGTTAGCCTGTGGCACTTGGTATACACTGTAAGTGAGAACTATTATTGTAGATATATACAATTTTATCCAGTAATACCTACAGCCTATTTGCTGATAGGCAGAGAACATCGATTTCATCTAAACCAAAAGATATCTTTTTTCTTGAGATAAATATAGGCTATTCAGATATTGTATTTGACATACTCTGAGCCATATATTTTAGCTGCCGAAATCGCCATAGTAAGAGAACTACTGTAATGGGCAATATGATATCACTGTGTAGTCCTGAGCAAATAAGATCTTGCGAGACTATTAGTACAATATAGAGCGCTTTGTATTTTAGAACGCGATGCCTCGAACGCGTGTGATCTTGCGTTTCAATCAAACACAATGCAGAGCGCTCCACTCTTCATTTTCAATATAAGATCGCTGGCATTACTAGGAGCAAAGAGTAATGTCGGGCGAATGATCGCAATACCAAAGGCAACTTTCAATAAACGAACTACAAATATGGAGGAAATTACCTCAAACAGTAGTTCCAAGCGCGAATTCTCACGTGATTTCGAGCGCAAAGTAGTGCGCTTTAGTTTTTACTAAAAACTGGGTTAAAAACATTGCTCCTGGGTTATTTGCCACCAAAGAAGCAGAGATAAGTCCTGGGGATTAATAAAACCGTGCTGAAAGGTCGAAATTCTGAACACTGAGGCAGAGGGTTACCATACCAACAACCCCCTTGAGAAACTATTAATGAAGAGACCATCTACAAGTCGGTGCCTCCCCCAAGACTCAGATGGAAGCTTGAGGTACCGACGGATAGGTGAGTCTACAGCTGATCATACTGGTTGGTAGTCATAGGAATATAAGTATGGTAAACATAGCCATTAGGAATGCTGTTGATAGAGTCTGTAGCTTACTAGTCCCACTAGGAATATGTAATTAACCTGTAAGAGTACATATTTGTGTTAGAAGGTAGACTTGAGATCCTTTGAGGCCGGGCACACATAGTTTGAGGACTGGAGTCTCTTCACATGTTGGCCTCTAGATATAAGGGGATCTGTTTTACAGGAATGATGTTGGGCATTTCAAAAGGCTTCATGATGTCGCTTTATGGTGCTTTATTTCTGTTTTACTTCTTATATCTATGTAGTGCAGGGCCTCGTATAACCTGAGCAAGGTCCAGGTGAGGTGAGGTCCATTTCCCTACCATTAAGGGTGAGCATGAACATATTATTTTGTTTAAATATTTTTGGTGAAACACAATGTATAGGTGACTGACACAGCAAATTCACAATTAACGATTATACATTTTCCTCCATAGAATTCGTATTCCTCAATTGACATGGAGGGCTAATGTCTTCGGTTGTTACAGGTTGTACCGTATTCAACCATTTTTACTATTACACGTTTTCCACTTTGGTGGCGGTGGTGGTTTTTTTTGTTTCACTACTACTAGTGCAACTATTGAAAGAACAGAGGCCCTGACGAATGCCATGGGATTAAATACTCGATAGACGAGGTAATATGAATTTTTATGGTCAATTGTGTCCCCTAACGTAGACCCCAACGGCTCCATGTACGTGCTTCAAGTACATGTATGTTCCCTCCACAACCAGCTATGAAGACGCAAATACATTTGCGTCCAACGTTAACATGTCCTCTTTCAGATGCACCATGAATGGGTCAAATATTCAGTTCCTAAGTATGCCTTGCCACCGTCTTTACATGGTGCACTTTCACGTTTTTCTGGCTCTGGCGAGTTAGGCCCTGATTCCTGCCATCGAGCCCTTCTGCCTTCTGTCTCTGAAAGCTGCAGCCTGGACCCGCTTCCATGACCCTTGCCTTACTCCCTGTGCGGCGAGCGGTGCCTGGCTCGACCTGCTTGCCTGCCAAGACTGTATTTTGCCTTCAAGTTATCTGCTCCGCTCCTCGAAAATACATTCCTGTCTAGTGATTTAGGAAAACATCTCCCCAGCTGCAGAGCAAAGGGCCCGGCCTTTCTGTCTCCGTGCAAGTAATTCATTGCTCCTGTTACCATGGTAGGCCCATGGCTCCTCGCATCTCACGTAGACACATATGCACGCACTAGCAGTCAGTATAGAATAGCCTCTGCCCGAGAGACCTTTCCTTCTAGATAATACAGTTCCTCAAACACAAGATATTAGATATGATTTGGGTTTAGGTTGTTCTGACACACCAGACTTCTGTCTCCTCATGTAGAGCTAAATGTCAAGTCCCCTTCACCCTCCAGTTCCACGTCAATCACACGTCATGCTGCTGCGCGCGCATCTCGGGCATGTATTTCTGCTGACACTGCAGGATTCCTCTATGGATCCACCTACCTGTGACACTTTCATGTGACGTTGTCTAGCACACACCTCCTTGTACGCCCTCGTGCACGCCTTCTGTTACGTACATGTGTTCTTATCTCTTTCCTCTCAGCTGTTACGCCTTCTGTATCCATCACCATTAAATGCATTTACTATATATATTGTAATCTGTTAATAAAGCATTGTCTATCCCTTCCTGAACCTTCGTGGTGATGGAACATGATACCTGGTTCGAACCAATTCCATTTTATGGAATAAAACCCTTATAAACTCAGATGCCACGGACTCTGCCTCTCATTTCTGATTGAGTTATTCTTATTGAACTTTACCGCATAGAAATTCAGTACAGGTAATTTTTATTTACCACATAGTTGGCGCCCGAACAGGAACCCCTCCCCCACCTTACGCGCCGGCGGTGCGTTGCAGGCCTGGTCCCCTGCCACAGCCGTGACGGACAATTACGCGTACCCACAGGATTTCCTGTATCTCCCTCAGGCCAACGGAGGTGACTGAGGCTGCGATCGACACCCAGACGAGGCGGTGAGGAGTGCGGAGGATCCCGACCAGAGCCCAGCTGAGAGAGCAAGGTCCGAGGTGTTCAGAGGCCCACCAGTTCCGAAGTTCCGAAGTACCTACGTCACGAATCGAGTCGAGTCCAGTCCGGTCCAGTCCAGTGTCGAGTTTCCGAGGCCTTCCGTTCCGTGCTTCCCGGTGAGTACCGCTGCTGGGGACGCATCTAGACGGGTGCATTAATTTGTGTCCGGTCAAGGTACACAGACCTGGTCTGCACTCAAGTATGCAACTATATCAAATATCAAGTATCACGGCTAAAAATGCCGCTGTTTTCGAAACTGAAACAGTTAGGAACTAGAAAAGGGATACTCGAGGAAGCTGTTCCCATCCCACCCAGGGACACTCCAGGGTATTTTCTGTACCACAAGCACGGCTTAGACGCTGTATTATATCTCGACTTGTGGGTGGATTACACCAAGGATTTAGCAGAGAATCAAAGATGGCCCGCTACAGGGACATGGGATGCCAATTGCATCATGAGAGTAGAAGAAGCTTTATGGAAAAAGAAAGCCAGACAGTCACAGAAAGATGCCATTGAACTATGGCGTAAAGAATCACACAGACGGACAGAGAAAGCACTCAGAAAAGCAGAGAAAAGTAGAGAGGATTCTGAAAAAGCCAAAGAAAAAGAACTACTAGAAGAAGGGGAACGAGTTAGAATGGAACAACACGATAGACGGAGTAACGCAATTATGACAGGATTGTACCCAGTCCTGGCCGAGGGCTTGCCTAAGGCGACCCCGTAAACACCGAAAAATCTGCCCCCTCCATTGGTTCCGACTAAATTACGTCACAAGACCGCAGCAGACATTTTTATTTCATCGTACTTGGATGATGTAGCTCCCGCATATGCTAGTATGCCTGCCCGTGTGCCACCTGCTGACGGTAACCCGCTCCCTGATCCTCAGCCCCCAGGTCCGCAACAGCAAACCCCTCCCGGTCTGCTTCCTCCACCCTTACCTGCACCCCCTATTAATCCACATAATCCTTTTGGGCCGGCCGCGGTTCAGGCCCCAACTCAGTTACAGCAGGTACCGACCTTACAGCCAGGTTATGGTCAAGCCTCCGCTTCAGGAGGTGCTACCGGAGGTTATCAAACACCCCCACCGTTACACCGAGTGACAATGAGAGATTTAGCAAAGGCTCGGACACCTAAGGGTGCACCGGCAGAACAGCTTAGAAAAGAACTTACAGATTGTAGATATGACCCAGTGCCCGGTACAACAGGACCCTTGTTGCTAGCGTCCCTACGTTTGCGACGTGTTACAGATTATCTGATGTTACTACCAGGTATGCCAGATCATCTAGACAAATTGTATTATTTTATTAGAACAGGAGAAGGAATGGAGTGTGTTGCCGAAGCCATGTCACGTCAGAAAGTAGAGAACAAAGGCTTACTAATGCGATTTATGGTTAACTGTTTAATAAGAGAACAAGATCAGGCAGGTTTTCCGCAAAATGAAATGGATAGACTGCATAGATGGAGCCAGAATATCGCGGATGGTAAACATGAGAAGGAGAACAGTGTACATACTATGGTTAGAAAGATCCGTAAAGAAATAATAGATATACATGCCCGGCGGGCCCCTGAAGAACATCTTGAATCAGACGGTCCGACTTCCTCGCAGGAGGAGGATGATACAGAGAATATAGCAGAAACTTCGCATCAGTCAGACAAAAAGATGATAGGATATGTAGGGAGAGGGAAAGTCCCTAGACCGCATCCCTTTGATAGGCCCTTCGACAGACCCATTCGTAAACAAGAAACGTGTGAAAACCAGAAACATTACCTCTGTCCAATACCAGAGACATTCCACTCCGCTATGTCAAATCCGAAGACTCCTGAACATCTATTTCAGGCTACCGATAAAGTACTTCAAGAGCGAATGGGGTACCATGTACTCAATTCCATGGATGAACAAGAATTAGCCAGGTCAGCAGTACAATGGGCTGACAATTCTGATAAATATAAGGATGACACAGTAGCGCAAACATTTTTGAATCTTTCCCCAGACGAACAGCGACTAGCTGGTATGTACATGATACAGCATCTACTTATTCTGTATAAAAGCCAACATTCTGATCCAGGTCCCCTACCTGATGTATTAATAGAGTTACTCATGAATAAATGGAGAGGCCTGGGTACTGATTTAATTAAAGTAATTCTAGAACATCGACACAAATATAGTGCCTTTCTGAATCCACAGTTTGTTTCAGCTCCACCCCCAGAAAGAAAAATGTTTTACATAGACAGACAGAATAACTTACGAGAAGTGCACCCAGTCAGGAATGATGATAACACCCTTACACGTGTGTATGTATACACGCCGATAACTAAAATGGAATTGTTAGAAATGAAGAAAATAGTACCCAGTCATGATAAAGACCCTGCAGGTTTTCACCGTGAAATAAAAGACATGTTACTCATGGGTGATTATACCTATCCCGACATTATGAAGATATTGAAAGTACTATTGCCTGCTGGTATTTACGAGAAACTCAAAGAAAAAGAATGGGAGGTGGGAGAAACAAAGATTGATTGGGCTGCATTAGAAACTGAAGAAGCGACCCGAACCCCAGGATTGGGTCTTGGGGACAAAACTAAAGCATTACCAGGATTATTAGTACAAGTATTGCCAAGGTTATTAGCAACTAAAAAGGAGGACTGGGATGCAATCTCAGCCTGTAAACAGAAACCCGATGAAGACACTAGTGATTTTTATTCCCAATTTGAGAAATGTTTTATTATTAATAGTGGCCTGAAAGCAAGTAGCGAGTCATACCCACACCTTTTTGTATCTAAATTGGTCGAGAATTCCCTACCCCAAGTTAAGAATCGTGTACTGAAAGTCGAGAGCACATGGCAAGCAAACACGCCTTCACAAATGTTACAAATGTTACAGTACCACCAGAATAGAATTAGAGAAGAACATGATCACGAACAAAGACGTATGAAAGACACGAAAATGAAAATGTTAGTTGCTCAGTCAGTTCCAGCTGACGGTCAGAAAAAGGGTATGACACAGTCCAATAATTCGGCAGTTCCTGTTAAAGGGACATGTAACTATTGTAAACAGCCAGGTCACTATGTAAACGATTGTGCAGTTTTGAAACACAATATATCTACAGGTAAAACTAAAGAAAGACCACGTCAACCTAGACAAGACCAGGCCCAACAACACGTTCCACAGAATGTACAGCCTATGCATGCTCCACAACAGACAGTACAGACCGTAGCGGTACCACAGCCACAGCCGATTGCCGCAACACAACACGCAACGCAGCAGATGTACCAGTATGCACAAACAGATTATCCTGATTATCAGCGATACACATGAAACAGCCTAGAGAGGGAGGTTGGCTTGCCTCTTATTGAGGTTCCTGTAGATCAAGAGGGTCCTTACGTACATAGTCAAGTATTAGGAAAAGATAGAAAGTTTTTGATTGACACAGGGGCTAGCAGGACGACGATAAGTCACGACGAGGTTCCAGGGGCACCCCTCTCAGGCTCACAGAATGTTTCCCTTGGATTTTCAGGCAAGCCTATTGTAAATGAAGTATCGAAACCAGTACCCCTTTTAGTTGGTCCGTTGTCTCGCACTACAGATTTATTGCTCACGAAATCATGTCCAGAAAACTTATTAGGCATCAAGACACTGAAGGCCCTAGGTGCTGTGATATGTTGTTCTCCGGAAGGAGTAAGATTGTTTTTGCGTGACTTTAAGGGTCACTATGTGTTGAGAGATATTGATCCCAGATTACAGAATGCTCCTGCACATTTATGGGCACAAGGCCCCACTGATGTAGGTTGTATGCACATCACTCCATACCGTGTCACACTCAAGCCAGGAGAAGTACTACCACGAATCCGACAATACAAGTTACCTCCAGATGCTGTAGTGGCTTTGCTGAAAATCATTGACGAGCTCATTGCACAAGGAGTGGTTGTAGAAACCGACTCGAATCTATGTAACTCCCCTATCATTCCGATTCTTAAACGTACTGACCCAAATGCACCCCCAGTTTATCGATTAGTGATCGATCTACGAGAACTGAATAAATGCATTGTACCACAATATCCCGTGGTCCCAGATATTTCGTCTCTATTGACTGCCATTGATTCCGAAGCAACGTTCTTTACTGTAATTGATCTGAAGAACGCTTTCTTTAGTGTCCCAATCGATCCGGAAAGCCAATATCTTTTCGGATTCTGTTTAAGTGGTCGAAGCTTCAAATTTGCACGCGCACCTCAAGGATTCACAGAAAGCCCCAGCATCTATAGCCAAGCACTGAAAAGACAACTTGACAGTATACACATGCCTTACAACACTACCCTACTACAGTATGTCGATGATCTACTGATCACCGCCCGCAGCGAACCTGAATGTGAGCAAGCATCACTGACGGTTTTGCATTTCTTGGCTGACAAGGGACACAAGGTGTCCCCTTCGAAGCTGCAATTCTGTGTTCAGCAAGTGGTTTACCTTGGGCACTTGCTGTCCAAAGGGGGGAGACAGCTAACGCCTGACCGTATCCAGTTAATTGTAAACATGTTACAACCCAAGACACAAAAGGAGGTACAAGCCTTTATAGGCCTCACTTCTTACTGTAGACAATGGATTCCTCAGTATGCATTTCTAGCGAAACCACTCATACAGTTGACAACCCAGGAGGCAGCGACATCGACTGTCCTCCCTTGGACTCAGGAACATATACAAGCTTTTGACGAATTAAAGAAAGCCTTATGTCAAGCACCAGTTTTAGCGACACCATGTTACAGTAAGCCTTTTACACTTTTTGTCACAGAACGTGAAGGTACCGCATTGTCAGTACTTACCCAGGATCAAGCAGATTCACACAAACCGTGTGCTTATTTTTCTAGTACATTAGATCCAGTAGCTCAGGCTCTGCCTGCGTGCTTGAAATCAGTTGCAGCAACAGCTCTAGCAATCAGACAAAGTGATTCCATAGTGTTAGGACACCAATTGACAGTACAAGTTCCACATTCCGTGGAAGTTCTTTTAAACCGAACACAGACTCAGCACTTGACTATAGCACGACTGACAGGTTATAAATTGACATTGTTTCAGCCACACATAGAAATCAGACGTTGCAATACATTGAACCCTGCTACACTTCTGCCATTAAGTGAGACAGACCCTTTGGCACATGATTGTATTGAAGTCATTACCATTACGACGAAACCCAGACAAGACTTGACAGACACTGCATTACCAGATCCAGACCTGACACTTTATGTGGATGGTTCATGTATGAGAACAAGTACAGGAGAGTTAGTGGCCGCATATGCAGTCACGACAGAATCTGAAGTCATCGAAACAAATTGTATTGACATTCTGTCAGCCCAAGCAGCAGAGCTCATCGCTCTGACTCAAGCCTGTATTCGAGCAAAGAACAAGAGAGTTAACATATACACAGATTCACGTTATGCTTTCGGAGTCGTACACGACTTTGGTGTACTCTGGCGAGAGAGAGGTTTTTTGACCTCTCACGGAGCAAAGATTCAGCACGGTCCCCTCATTCAAGCTCTGTTAGACGCAATTCATTTGCCTACAGCGATATCCATCATGAAGTGCAAGGCACATACGAAAGTCACAGATACAATTTCCCAGGGTAACGACCTGGCAGACCGAACAGCCAAGTATACAGCTCAGACTCAGACTCACGCAACTGACCTGACAAAGACAATAGTCCCGACACCGACACATTGCATGACAGTTAGGGATCCCGCCCTAGATGTAACTGACATACAGACACATGCTACACCAGACGAAATCAAGAAATGGATTGAACTAGGAGGGATCCAGACAGAACAGGGATGGATGACGAAGGGGAAAGCCACATGGTTTCTCCCCGACTCTATGGTTCAAGTTATCATTAACACAGTACACAGTCCTGCACATTTAGGGGAAAAAGCCATGTTAGACAGTATTCAAAACCTTTGGTTCAATAAACATTTACGAGCAGCAGCCAAACAAAAAGTGCGTACTTGCATGATTTGTTGTCAGTTCAACCCAGGTAAAAGCATTCCCGTAGAGCAAGGTGGATTTCATCCTCCCGATCACCCTTTTGAAGTCCTCCAGATGGATTATATCCAGATGGAACGTTGTCGAGGTTTCAAATATGTCCTCGTAGTTGTATGTGCAATCTCCCGTTGGACAGAAGCATATCCAGTCCCAGATTACACTGCTCCGACCACTGCCAAGCAGCTGGTTCGTGAATTCTTCCCCAGGTATGGCTTGCCCCGTATCGTATACTCAGATAACGGTCAGCCATTTTCGTCCGAGCTTATGAAGCAGGTATCACTCCTGCTAGGTTATGAATGGAAATTCCACTGTGTCCGACATCCCGAGGCAGCAGGTCTCGTGGAACGTCATAATCAGACCCTGAAAATACGTCTTGCCAAGATCTGTAGAGAGAAAGGTGTTGACTGGATAGTAGCTTTACCAGTTGCACTCTTTTACATGAGAATGATAGCGCATTCAAGAACAGGGCTATCCCCGTATGAGGTGGTCTTTGGTAGACCACCGAATATGTGGGGGACACCTCTGCCTCGTAAAACCACTGATGTTGACTGTACTATGCTGACAGATTACCTTGCCTCCTTGATGTCTGCACTACAATCATGTTGTTCACAGGTCGCTGCAGCCTTTCCCGACAACACCGAGGTGAAGCCACACAAGGTTGTTCCGGGGGACCTGGTGCTCGTGAGGAACTTTGACAGGAGGAGTCCGCTGGAGCCCCGTTGGCAGGCGCCGAAGCTCGTGTTATTAACAACAAGGACCGCGGTCAAGGTGGAGGGCCGCAAGGGCTGGCTTCACTCGAGTCATGTTTAAAAACATTGCCTCCGAAACTAGACTCCCAGCCCTGCCCCCTTCCAGAGACTGATACAAAGCTCCCCCTGGTAGAGAAAACTCCCTCCCAGGAATTCCGTATGAAATTGAGGTCTAGCAAGTCAGACAGTTTAATTGTTTAAGTCCTCCCCTAGGTGAATCGGTTAGACAAGTTTCTGACATGTATCCCCTAGACCCCAATAGAGAGAGAGATAGACAGAAACAGATCAAGAAACATGAGTATTGTAAATCTCTCCATAGTCACTGTATTGTGACATTATTGATTATGTTTTTCCTGAGTCTTTTGATTATTGCTGCAAGTATACTGTTACACATATATTTTCCTATTTTCAAGCGTGCACATTCTTCCTCAAATGTCACTGCCGAGCATACTTTCAGTGAACTGCCCCCGCATGAGTTATCTTACCGACTTGCGCTGCGCAACAATACATTCATTAGCATGTTACATCATTCCCATCAGACCAGCAATGCTACCAATTGTTGGATATGTGGCCGACTCCCTCCCTATCAGAAGTACAAGGGAGTTCTGCCCCTCTTTCCGTACCCTTTCCGTACCCGTTTACACATAATGGTTCCTGTGGTGCATGGTTTAGTTTAATGAACTCTTTAGATTCTGATTCCGTAGTTTACCAGGGTAATTGGGTATGGGGAAATCTGAACACAGTTCTGCATAAAGTATGTTTCCCTGACAAGGAGGGTCTTCCCCAAAGGGCAGGGACTGATCTAGAAAACGAAGTATATGGATTAGGTAACTTTACACTCAACCTCATGATTCTGAACGTTTAGTCCAAAGCCGAACCAGTCTTGCCCGCTATGTCCGTATTACCAGTCAAAGGTGAATTATGTGTCAGAAAGAATGGTTCAGTACACCTGGGTCATAGTAGATGTACTACTGTGATCGAATTCAGTGATAAAGGCAAGTCTACATTTAAAGCTTCCCGTCATTCCTATTTCATTTGTGGTCATACAGCATATATACGCTTACCTCTAGATTGGGATGGTATCTGTTACATTGCATTCCTTCTGCCACCTGTTTCTTAGCGCGTCCTGATTATCATAGGGACTCCCATCTAGTACACATTAGACCCAAGAGAGATCTCCCTATTGTCGACTACACTGAAACGGCATGGGAACAGTATACAGACTTCAATAAAGGTTTCTTTCCTTATTTAGGTGCTGTCTTTAATAGTAAACTGATACGTAAATTAACCAGAACCCTCGAAGCAGTAGTGAATGAAACTACTTCCGCCCTAGGCAACTTAACGGAGGAGCAGTCTGCTATGCGGATTGTTGTTCTTCAAAATCGTCTTGTCCTTGACGTCATCCTGGCCGATAGGGGCGGAGCTTGTAGAGTCATCGGATCGAGTTGCTGTGTTTTCATTCCAGAAAACGCACCATCAGTATATAGAGCCATAACCCGTCTCCACAAGATTGCAAGTCAGATACATCAGAATCCAGGCACCTGGACTTGGTCCGGTTGGTTCTGGAGTGTACTATCAGCCTGGGGATGGAAGGTCCTATCCTTCCTCGGAATAGCCCTTCTCATAGTGTTGAGTTGTTGCCTATGTTTACAATGTGGGCCAGCGATTTGCGGCTTGTGCGCCACATCATGTATTCCCCATTCAAGTCCACGTTCAAAATCCCGCCAGAAAAAAGAAGAGCAAATGATGTTATATGAACAAATTGATAGACTAATGAAGATCGATATATCATGAAGGGTCCGTAGGGGACAAGGAGGGAATGAGGTAATATGAATTTTTATGGTCAATTGTGTCCCCTAACGTAGACCCCAACGGCTCCATGTACGTGCTTCAAGTACATGTATGTTCCCTCCACAACCAGCTATGAAGACGCAAATACATTTGAGTCCAACGTTAGCATGTCCTCTTTCAGATGCACCATGAATGGGTCGAATATTCAGTTCCTAAGTATGCCTTGCCACCGTCTTTACATGGTGCACTTTCACGTTTTTCTGGCTCTGGCGAGTTAGGCCCTGATTCCTGCCATCAAGCCCTTCTGCCTTCTGCCTTCTGTCTCTGAAAGCTGCAGCCTGGACCCGCTTCCATGACCCTTGCCTTACTCCCTGTGCGGCGAGCGGTGCCTGGCTCGACCTGCTTGCCTGCCAAGACTGTATTTTGCCTTCAAGTTATCTGCTCCGCTCCTCGAAAATACATTCCTGTCTAGTGATTTAGGAAAACATCTCCCCAGCTGCAGAGCAAAGGGCCCGGCCTTTCTGTCTCCGTGCAAGTAATTCATTGCTCCTGTTACCATGGTAGGCCCATGGCCCCTCGCATCTCACGTAGACACGTAGACACATATGCACGCACTAGCAGTCAGTATAGAATAGCCTCTGCCCGAGAGACCTTTCCTTCTAGATAATACAGTTCCTCAAACACAAGATATTAGATATGATTTGGGTTTAGGTTGTTCTGACACACCAGACTTCTGTCTCCTCATGTAGAGCTAAATGTCAAGTCCCCTTCACCCTCCAGTTCCACGTCAATCACACGTCATGCTGCTGCGCGCGCATCTCGGCCATGTATTTCTGCTGACACTGCAGGATTCCTCCATGGATCCACCTACCTGTGACACTTTCATGTGACATTGTCTAGCACACACCTCCGTGTACGCCCTCGTGCACGCCTTCTGTTACGTACATGTGTTCTTATCTCTTTCCTCTCAGCTGTTACGCCTTCTGTATCCATCACCATTAAATGCATTTACTATATATATTGTAATCTGTTAATAAAGCATTGTCTATCCCTTCCTGAACCTTCGTGGTGATGGAACATGATACCTGGTTCGAACCAATTCCATTTTATGGAATAAAACCCTTATAAACTCAGATGCCACGGACTCTGCCTCTCATTTCTGATTGAGTTATTCTTATTGAACTTTACCGCATAGAAATTCAGTACAGGTAATTTTTATTTACCACAATTACTAGACAGACATTTGTTGACTGTCTCTCTTGCACTGTTCTGGGTTTTTAATTAGGAGGTGTGGTTCGTCCGCAGAATAAAGTTATTAGTAGGAGGACACCCCATCCTATTTTAAAGTCACTGTATTTTCTGTTGCACTGTTGTTTACTTTACTATCAAAGATCAGCCATCACTGACGGTTTGTTTATGTTGCTGGACCAAATCCTTAATCAGCAACAAATGGTGCGGTGTTTGATGTCCCAATGATCAGGGGACCAGCCTGATATGCACCTGGGTTTGGCCAAATGATAGGACTGATCATTGAGTCAATTTGATGGGAACCCTTTGCTAATTGCTTTGGATTTGTCAACCATGTATGAATGATCTATGCTGTGCCGGCTTTTCCTATACATATAGTGTTAACCTTTTATTGAAATATGCTGTCTTCATGTGATTCATACACCCCAAGATCCTGGTAACTCGGATTGACAGTGCAGCCACATAATTAAGCTGGTAGACCCCCTGTGTTTTTGAGTTATACATATAGAAGTAGCTGGGGATAATAATCAGGTATGTGTCTTTAAATTACATATCCCTTGGACCCTCTCTAAACGTTTTTTTTGTTGATTATTGCTGAGCAAGCTGGCAACATTCATAAAGGGCTCAGTAACTCTCACAGGCGCATAGGTGCATCTCCACTAACTCATCAGTTCAGTGGCTCAAGGGAGTCTTTTCTAAACAGGAAGGGGTGGGAGCACACTGCTGATCTCCCAGCACAGTTCGGCCCTAAGCATTATGGTAAAAGCAGTTTGCAGTGCTCCCTTACTTGTTATTTTCCTAGAGTGTTCCACCAGGGTTGGTGCAGATTAGTGCTGTCATCTCTGGACACATGTGTTTCTGGATTTTATCTGTCATCAGTAGAGATCAAAAAACGATTTTCATCTGGGTTGCTGAACAGGCTGCCACACTTCTTACAGGTCTTAGTACCTCTCACAAGTGCACAGGTGCATCTCCACTAGCTCCTCAGCTCAGTGGCTCAGGGAGCCTTTTTAAACAGGAGGGGATGGGAGCACACTGCTGACCTCCCAGCACAGTTCACCCCTAAGCATTATGGTAAATGCAGTTTGCAGTGCATGCATTGTTGGTATTTTGCTGGAGTGTTCCACCAGGGTTGGTGGAGATTAGTGCTGTCATCTCTAGACACATGTGTTTCTGGATTTTATCCATCATCAGTAGAGATCAAATAACGATTTTCTTCTAGGGTTGCTGAGCAGGCTGCCAAACTTCTTCCAGGTCTCAGTACCGCGCATAGGTGCATCTCTACTAGCTCAACAGCTCACTGGCTTAGGGGAGCCTTTTTAAACAGGAAGGGGTGGGAGAACACTGCTGACCTCCCAGCACAGTTCGCCCCTAAGCATTATGGAAAATGCAGTTTGCAGTGCATGCTTACTTGGTATTTAGCTGGAGTGTTCCACCAGGGTTGGTGCAAATTAGTGCTGTCATCTCTAGACACATGTGGTTCTGGATTTTATCTGTCATCAGCAGAGATCAAAAAACGATTTTCGTCTGGGGTTGCTGAACAGGCTGCCAACATTCTTACAGGTCTCAGTACCTCTCACTGGCGCACAGGTGCATCTCCCCCATCTGCGCCATCTCTGGTGAAACACTCGTAAATATTCTAGCAAAGCAAGTAACATGAGACTACATTTACCATAATGCCAGGGGCGAACCTTGGTGGGAGGTGAAACGGTGTTCTCTCACCCCCGTTCATTATTTTCAATAGGCTCTTTTGTTCTGACTTCAGTGCCGATGCTGCGGATGGCCATAGCATGTAGTAGAACTCACTGAGGGTTAATGGAACCGAGAAATATGTCAAACTTATGGAAGCTCCATTGACAAAAGAGAGTGCATTACCTTCAACAGTATAATTGAATTGCATATAGTGATGCTCATGTAATGAATGTCTTTGTTGTTGCAATACTTAGGATAATGCATTGTAGAGAATCCTAATGAAAAAACTATAGGACTCATTTTGATGGACTGCAGCACAGCAAGTCTTCCTGATGCGCTGCTGTGCGTCAAAAGAAAAGGGTGGGGATGCATCATATCTAGGAGATATGGTGCATTCTTGTCCTTTTTAGGTTGAGCCTGAGCCAGCGCGCAAGCGCTGCTCTGCGATCTGCTGTAGGTACTGTAAGAAGGAGCAGTCCTGCCCATATTTTTCATTGACTTGTGTGTTTGCCCTTCGTAAATGCTGTCCTCTGATTCCTTGATAGGCTCTTTAGTCCGTCCTTAGTATTGCCATGTCGTCATTTGTAACCTTCCATGGCAACTGGCCCATTTACTTGGTTGTTACATGTACCTAAACTATTTTTCTTTATTTATTGAGCTGGGGAACAATTGCAACTGCTTAAATATATATATATATATTTTTTTTAGGGAGACACGCGTCCCTGGGGTGAAAAATTGTGATGTGGGGAGGCTCCAGTGGAAAGAGTGATACTTGACAGTGTCTCTGGCGAGCAGGCAGCAGCAATGCTCTGAGCGTCCAGGGAGGATGAGACAGACCAGTGTAGCAGCTTCCCCCTGTGTGCTGGAGCCTGCGTAAAATTATATATTTATTTTCCTTGGCTCGCTGGGCATGTGGTGCCGGAGCCGGAGCTGACGCTCTTTCCTGGACATGGAGCCGGGGCTGTAGCCTCTGGAGGCCGGCAGTTGCGGCTGCACAGAGGAGGGATCAGGCCTCTTTGCTGCAACACTTCCCCCGGATCTCTCTTGTTTTTATGTCCTTGTTAACTGGAACTTCTTGTGTGAACATTTATTATTTATGCAGAAGAAAATTTACTGCATTAATTCAATGTAAAAAGACATAAAAGACATAAATTCAATCTAGCCTTTAAAGTCTATATTGCACACAACCATAGCGCTTTATAAAGGCTCTTGACTTTGAAAGTTGGCCAATTAACAGGTTTGTCCAGCACTGTGCTATTCCGCATCATAAGAGGCTTAAGTGGGCCCATGTGTGTGTGCGCTACCTTCAGTAAGCCCCGACCTTCTAGGTAATGCTTTTCCCAAAAATAAGAATGGGCCCAGCTTGTTCCGACATGCCCACAAACGTGAGATTGGTCCATTGCAAGCTATGAATGAGTGGAATCATTTATAAAAGTCAATATTTAAAGCAACAGGATGAACTTTAGTTTGTGGTCTGTGTTTTACAAATAGTCAGTGGCTGGGAAACAACCTTTACAACGCAGTCATTACATCGCACTACACTTACAACGCAGTCATTACATCGCAACATCCCTTACAACGCATGTCACTACAATGCAGGGATTACAACACATACCATTACAACGCATGACACTACATCGCAGGTCACTACACCACAGGCATTACAACGCATACCATTACAATGCATGCCATTACAAAGCATATAACCCCTACACTATCCAACACTTACCCTGCTGTTGCACCCCCTGGAGTTAGAATAGTGATTGTAACCCCTACACTATCCAACACTTACCCTACTGTTGCACCCCCTGGAGTTAGAATATTAATTTTTACCTCTACACTATCCAACACTTACCCTACTGTTGCACCCCCTGGAGTTTCAATAGTAATTTTTACCCCTATACTATCCAATACTTACCTTAATTGCAATGTAATGGTATGCGTTGTAATGGTATGCATTGTAAAGGTAGTATGCGATGTAATTGAATACGTTGTAAAGGTAGTTTTTTAATATGCGATGTAGTATCATGCGATGTAATGGAATGCATTGTAGTGGATGTTGCGATGTAAAAACTGCGTTCTAAGTGCCTGCGTGGTAAATGTATGCGTTGTAACATCATACATTCTTAGTGGCCATATCTGCACTTGAATAGAGTCCTACCAGACATGTTGCTGTTACGTAAGTGGTCTGAAGTTGTGTTATGCCTCCAGTATTTTGGTCCACATAGTTTCAATACCACAGAGAGACATAAAAAATGTGAACTGCTTATCTTGTATTGTTTGAATAGCCAGTCATACATGTATAGTTTGTCTTTTTTTTAGGTCTCACTACAGAGAACTTAGCTTTTAGAAAAGTCCTCATTTTACAAATATTTTAAAGAAAAAAGGCATACGAAATAGTACAAAGAGTAGACTTTAATTTCATTGTTTCTTAATGGCTTTCAATTGCTAGGATGGACTGTCCGTCAGGGCCATGGCATGTTGTAGGCTATTAAATTACCCGATTTGAGTACCCATTGGTGATAATGCTCATGTAGTACTTTCTTTAGGCTGCAGAAGCCACATGATGGCTAGCTTGTAATTCAGAGTCAGTGTGTGTTCTGTGGTGAAATTAGTGAAATGACATTTTGCTTGCTGGCTTATGTTTTTTGTTAAGAAAGTGTGTCCTGTTTGTCTTCTGGGCAAGCTAATTCTAGTTCATTTGTCTGACTTCGCTTTCTTTAAAATATTGGCTGCTTATCAAAAGTATCTACCGTACAATATTTTGCTGTTTACGCCTATTAAGTTCACCATTACAACACAAACATCATCGCCTGTCTCATTTTTATAAAACTCTTTTTTGAAGATACAAATTAATTCTGCTCTTTCAGTCTGTTCAATAAAGGGGCCCTATGCTCTCATATTATTTCAGCCCAAGGAGTTGTTTCTTCATGGAATTTTCTTTCCAGGTTCACTGGTACCAACTCCCACTGTTGTTCAACTATTATCAAAAACGTTCCTTCACAAAAATCAGACCTATTAACTTTGCCATTGAATTTTTAAGAAAAGTGAGACTTATTGACTTAGTGATGGTTGGTTTCTAATAGATGGTGTGGTGGCACATTTGATCTTAGAAATCTATGATCTCTGCTCTGTAATGCTTCTGGAAATTCTTTTGTTAATTTTTCTTTCTTTACTTCTCTTTTTGATCATTTTATCTTTATTGTGCTGCTTCCATTTGCCCCTATATTTTCTTTCGCCCCAGTTGTCCCCTTTCCTCAGATTCATCCCTTCTCCATTTCGTGTGTCTCCTTTCTCTAGCATGCTTTCTGTTCCCATTTTCCCTCCTCTTTCACTCCTTTGGTAGGTAAAAGACATTGTCATTTACAATGCCAATACCTCTAACTCTCACAAATGCTAGACCAATTTGTATTGCAAATGCATGTTTGCTGTGCTGGCACACAATGGGCTGCCATATGCCAACGCAGGCACCCTTGCAAGGGTGTTTGAGTTGTAGGGATTATTGTTGTTGTGCAGGAAGGGATACCTTCCAACACAAAACACAATCATGAGAGGTGCTTTCCTCTTTCTATGTGTGCTGCGGAATGCATCACACGCAGAAAAAGGAAAAATAAAGGTTGTTTTCCTTTTTGCGCCTTCCCTGATGAAGCACAGGAATCTGACACATCCCTAAGTTTACGAAACCTTGTATATCTGGGAATGGGTCATGTTCCATGAATGTTGCATGGGAACACCCACAACAACACCCATGGAACGCTCCTTTCACGCAGAGTACTGTGTGAAAGGGAACCATATTTACAAGTAAATGAAAAGCCACACGGAGTGGCATTGCGTGGCTTTGTAAATATTGGCCAGCACACTGCGCCACAAGAGCGTCAAAAAAAGCGTTGCTCCAGTGGGGCCAGCGGCCTCGTAAATGAGGCCCATAGCAAATTTATAAGGCACAGATGTAAGTATTGTAGACTCCCAAATATCATACAACAGCAGTAAATCGTTGTTAAAAGCAATCATTGGGAAACAGCTAGGAGGCTGGAAGAATGACACAGTCATTGTCAAAGCCAGGTCTAGTTTATACCTGGAGGAGTCACTTGTTTAATTGGTGAGTTTGTGGATGTACTATTATGGATGAGCAAGTGGTGAATTCGAGAATGAGTCAATAGTGCATAAGTGAATTCAATAATGACTGATCAAGTGTGCAATCAATGAATGACTGAATGTTTAGATAGGGGAATAAGTGAATGCAATGAAGAGACTGTTTATATTGCAAGCCGTGCCTATTGTGCTGTTTATTTAAACGTGTGACTTTGGCAAGCATTTCCAAGTTGATAGGTCTGGTCCTATTGGCATTTCCGATGCTTGTTTATATAAAAAGGCGAACCATTGGCTTTAGCAATGCTAATTACTTTCTACAGTTGTCTCTCCTTGCCCTACCTCTACCCCCTAAGCAGCACATTGAAGACTGTGGAGTGTCTAAGAGTCGAACGGAGGGGGCTGGACGGGAGAGGAAATGGGGGAGTGCTAATCGTATTCTATATCCGGGCGCATGACACAAAACGAGCAGCTGAAGTCCTTACCAAACACAAAGGCTGTCAAAACAACAGTCCTGTCCATTAGTATCAACTGACAGGCCTGGGCATTCAGCATCATTCATTGCGGCCTTTCATCACCTGTTTATACATTCAATTTGTGCTCCATTTGTGTTTGTTAATATGCACAGGACAGCGGCGTTTCCTAGAGCAGCTTTACTCACAGAAGATTGGTGCAGTACGGACGTCGCCTCTGCAAACTGTGAGCAGTAATGAGAATCCTAATGAGGTGCTCGTCACTGTGACCTCCACAAATCCAATAGAAATCCAATTTATACAGAGTAATGTTCTGAAATGTATATTCTGTGGTTCAGAAACGTTGGACTTGATGCAATATTTCATTGACCGTACAGAACATTTCTTTTATGTTTCGAGCTAACTCTCTGCTTTTTCTTTTTCTCTCTTCTGTTTAATCCATCGTTTGTCACTTATTTCTCTCTGATGCTATGCGGCATTTCTTTACCCAGATCAAGCGAGTTTTCATCTTCACTTGTATCAATTCGGCTATTTTTTCAGTTTTAATGTGGCTTCCCGTACCGCAGCTCTTCCTTCATCTATTGATTTTTACAATAATGATTTTATACCATTTTAAACATTAGCATGCTTTATTTCTCTCCCACTGTCGTGTCTCTTTGGGATCGCCTCGGAATCTTATTTTGGGGCATATTAACAAGGAACAGGGAAAATTAACGCTAAGGGCGCTTAGCATGAATTTTGTAAACGCCCGCTATCGCTGGATAATATCGTCTGGTTATCGCGTTATTTACAATGCTAACCGTCTAGGCAATAACAAATCGAGCGATAGCGGCATTTTGGGAAGTTATCGCTGGTAATGCAACGATAAAGCTACAAGGATAGGGATATCCTTGTTGATAGCCCATGGTGGACTTAGCCATGTAATCCAATTCCCATTGGATTACATCGCTAAGTCTGAAAATTAGCAGACGTAAAAAAGAAGCGTAAACCGAGGTTATCGCTGCTTTTATTGTCTCTAACAGGGTTAGTGTGAAGCTTGATAGGGTGATATTTTTATCTCCGCTTTTTTGGCTTTTAAAGCCAGAAAAGCATAGATAAAGGCCTTGTTAATATGCCCCTTAGTTGGACACTGACTTAAGATGTCAAACTCAGCACTACCTTACTGTTTCTGATCGCACTTCCAGTCCTCAAAGTTGTTAACTCCTCTCTCACGTTTGAGGATTGGGCATGCGCAGAAGATCTCCGTTTCTGTCTTAAAAGCTACAATTGCCTGAAGGAGCATCATATTCCTCTTTACTCATGCGCAGTTCAACATCGCCATATGCACATGTTTCCCAAGTGTATATAATTGAATCTAAGAGAAACCCTATAAATGAATCAGTACTTTAATTTCAGATACTTCACTACTGCATCCAGGAGATTCCTTGAAGATTCTGGTACTGCTCCTCTCTGGTCCTCTCCTCAATGCCTCCTGCTAGTGCCTTTCTTTTGGACTCCTTCTTCTATGTCTTACATTGTTTCATGGCTCCTTTCTCCATCAAGTCAAGACTCCCTCTCCACACGTCTGGCTGATTCCAGCCTTTTACCCGGTCTCCCAGCTCAAGTTTTCACTAGCCATCTGTCCCAGCAAGAATGAATAATTCCAGTCTCATACCTGCTCTAGATTCCATTAGTCACTATCACTCTACAAGCCTGCCCAATTCCTGACTCATACCAGATCTTTGGTTCCAATCTCCAGAAATCTACTCTCTCACTACAATCTTGATGGTCTCCTGTCAAACATTGTGTTGTCTGGCTCCAGTTTACTGGTATTCATTATTCTTGTCCTTTGTGGTGCTGACCAGGCTACTCCACGACTACCAGTATATATTGGTAAGTATTGCGTATCAGATTCCAGGGTGGTAGTCACTAATGTCACTAATGATGTAGAAGGAATCCACCCATGGGAGCTATTAAGAGATAAGATAGGCCCTGGGTTTTCTAAGTTCAAGTACTTACAACTTAAATCTTGTTTTGAAGTTGAAAAGGGGGATATAAGTGGAGATTGGGACACAGAGATTCTTTTTTTATCAGTACAGCCAAAGAAGAAAGAAAACTCTATTTGGTATAAGACGTTTCTAGATGCAGAAGATATAGAACTCCCTCCTCAATCTTCGGTCTGGAACCAATCCCCCTTTGAGCCCAATATTGAAGACCTACTTGAGCCCTCTCAGAAAATACTTTACAAATTCATTAAACCAGCCAGTCTTAAGAAGAATCACTTTTTCGTCACCAATTGACTTTACTACACGCCTGCAAGGATAGCCAAGTTTACCCAGTTGTCTACTCCGAAATTCCCTAGGTGTATGACATCTAATGCCAACGACATCCATATCTTCTACGAGTGCCTAGAATTAGGAACTTTCTGGAAGGGGGTAGGAGATACTCTCTGTGACATTTTTAAATTCAACATTGAGGTTAAATTATTATTAGTGTTTTTTGGGAATGATGGTTTATTTACTTTGAATTCACCACAGATTCATAGTGGGTTGTTGGTGTTACTCGCCCAGAGAGAGATATATATATATGAAGTGGAAAGATCCCCACCCTCCGAAGAGAGAAGATTGGCTTAAAGCTTATTTTGCCTTGGCCCGCTCTATAAACATCTGGCAGCCCCTAATGAGCTGGGGCCAAGACTTGAGAATAATATAATTTGTGTTGGTTTACCCCAAGGTCCTATGATTACACCAAGCCTCTATCAAACAGGGCCAGTCGGGTCGACCTAAGCAAGTGCAGTAAGCCGTAGAGCGCCCAGTCAGAGAATGACAGCTTTTTTTAGATCTGCAGAAGTGAGATGAGGACAAAACAAAAATAATAATGACATGTTCTGTTTAGCTCTCCCACTCCTTTTGGTTTTTGTTCTTCCTTTCCTATAGCCCCCTTCTCTGCCCTTGTCACTTCTGTTTCTCCATTTCAATTTCAGTCTTTCTTCACCTTATCTCCATGTTTTCTTCTATTATGTTGCATTTGATTTTCCTTTTTTATTTTATTTTTTCAAATTTTTTATTTATTGCAAGAAAAAGAACAAAGAAAAATCATTTCTTATAATACAAACATCATTTCATAAGTATTTGGTCATAAATGAACCATTAAATAGAAGCAGAGGGTTAAAATACAAATACTCATCCATATCTAAATCATGACAAAGATGCCAATGTGCAGGACTCTCTAAACGTATACATATAAATCAAATGAACGTTCCCCATATTTTTACCCTCCCTTTCAATGCCTTAGGGCCCCTACATTTAGCCAATGAAGCTCTATTGTATATATTTCATGAATAAGATTCCACCATTCCATGACACCAGGAGGTTCCTTTGAGATCCGCGCTATGACCAACCTGGCACAGGCAAAAACAATAGTTATCAAGTCTTTATAGTTACTAATAGTATCTTGTATATCTAACAATATCAATTGTGCAGAGAGAGTTGGAAGTGTTATTTGCCTATTATTGAGTCCCGTTATTATGCCTTTCCAAAATTATGTAAGTTCAGGACACTGATAAAGCATATGTTCTATACCAGCAGCTTTCATATTGCATTTTGGGCATTTAGTACGCTCATTAGAAGCATTTCCAGGGGTCAAGCTAGCAATTCTTTCAGGCGTATAGCAAATTTGAGTGACCGTCCTATAGAATTGTATCCTTAAATTTGAGGATTGGACCACTCTATTTATTTGTCTGAGCGACCCTGCAATCTGGTTGGAGTTGATATTTATTCCTAGTCTGTTGGTCCATTTATCCGCTATTTTCGCACAGTCTCCCGCCCGGCCACTATTTAAACAAGCATAGCTTTTGCTAATAAGTGATTTAGTATAGGTAGCATAAATACATTTTAGAGTATCCGAGTATTCTATTCTCTCGATTTTCTTTTTATTAACCAAAAAGTCTTGAATCTGCATATATTTAAAGTACATAACATCACTAATTTTATAAAGTATTTTTAACGTACTGAAACTCAAGAGACCATCCGACCCATATAGATCACCCAAAGTATTTATGCCATGTCCTATCCACTGCATACGTGCACCATCAGAGAAAATGCTTGGCATTCCCGGGTTCCCCCAAATTCGTAACTCGGCATTAAAAAATGGAATCTTATCGATGAGCATAATTTGTTCCCGGATTCTTTTGATATTTCTCGCGGTCTTAAACTTAACCCTCTTGTAGTAATTGGGGTCATGTACACGAAACAGAAATTGATTGCTATCCGATCCTAGCATGAATTGGTGATAGAATAGAATTCTTTAGCTTTTTCAGTCTTTCTTCATTTGTCAAATCTTGATTTCTGCCCATTTTCTGTGCCTTCTTTCTCAATATCTAGATTGCTTTCTTTATTTGTCTTGTTTCTTATGTTTTTATACCTCTCTTGCTTCTTTGCCTTCACCAACTGTTTATCTATCATCTGTCATTTTCATGTGACTCATTTAAGTGTATTCAATTTTCTCCATGCTTTTGTATTATGTTTTCCCTTTTCATGTTTCAATTTCTGCCTGTTCTTTCTCCCATTCCTTCTTACATCCTTACTCTTTCTTCAACCCTTTTCATCTCTTCTCTTCTTCCTTTCATTTCATTGGCCAGATTCAAAATGTCTTTCTTGCTTACCCTTTCACAGTGGATCCACTAATAGCTTACACCATATGAGAATTCCCCTCTTTTTTAGTTATCAAATTTTAGAAGTGGAAGCTGCAGCTTTTATTATCTTCACAGACAAGCCATGTGTTTGCATTGCCTTCACTACTTTAGTACTATTCTATTTCTTAGTCCAGTTATGTTGTCCTGGGTGCTCCTGCATCCTTTCAGCTATGTATCATATTTCTGACTAGATCTATGGTCTTATTATTTTTCTGTGAGATTTAACTCATGCTTAAAATAGGAGGGTATCTTCCCAATGGGGTACCACATTACCTTTTCCTCTACAGTTATCTATCACATCCATTTGCATCCTTCGGAATTTAAAAGTGATGATGGGCTTGTAAGATACCTATATAATTCATGAATTTTATCTCTAAATATCTTTACTTACTGTGTTCCATATTTTCCATCTGGAGTTCATGATTGTCTACTTTCTCTTGATTTGATTTCCAAGGATAACAGTTCATCATACAACACCAAGATCTTCCTAATGAGTAACTTTTTCTTCCTGAGGTTTTAGTTCCAAGTCTTCATCATGGGTTGTCTTAACCTATTATGTTCTCTCCAACAGATTACAAAACTGTGTCCTGCTTCAGAGTCTTCATAAACCACCCTGAAACTGTTACAAAACTAAACTTCCTTCTTGGTTCTTCCGATATAGCAACTTACCTCCTTTCCTTGTCTTTCAGGCCACATTCACCTTTATTCTTGGTTCTGTAACTAGATTTGATATTCTTTGTTCTGCCTCTTTTTTCGTCCTTCATTACCTATCCTCCTGTAGACTCAGTTTCACACATGATTCTCCAGGGAAAATTACATTTCCTCCACAGTCTCCAGAGAGACCCGTTTTATTCAGGTATGGGCATAGGTCCACGGTATGCTCTGGAGTTGTTGAATCTACTGGTCATTTGCAGTCTTTTCTCCATCTGAAATTGTTCATGCTGTTGGAGTGGGAATCTGTCGCCCATTCTGGTCCAATTTCTTGCTTTGTCATCTGTTTTGTTACCTCAGAGCTGTACCTGGACTGTTTAATTTCTTCAGTGCCTTCTCTTAATCTTTCAATACTTTTTGGGACTTTTCGTATTCTCCTTGACCTCTCTACTTTTTCAAGCTCCTAAAAAGTGGGACATATGAGAAAAAACAATCAGCGTATGTATTGTGTATGTAACCTCAGACTTGTAATGTGGTTAAGGAAACCAAATGAACAAAAATTAATCATGGCAGTGTGTTGTAGAAACAGTAATACATCTGCATAGGGAGAAGTTTATTGTATATAAAGCTATGTTACCACCAGAAAGGTGGAGAGTTAAAGGAGACTGGAACTTGTAGCTAGATGTGTTGATAAGGGGATGTCAGAATTAGAAAAGATTAATAGTCAGAACATTATGAGCCCTGGAAAAATAAATGGCTAAACACTATCACTAGTTGGGAGCAGAGAAAAAGTGATCATTGGTGCCCACAATAAGAAGTGTATTGGGTGAGCATCATTGAGGGCAGTCAGGCTTCCAAAATATCATACATTACTAGCTAAATCAGTATGAAAGAAATAGAAAAGTGGGGGTAGCAAGTACTGGGTATTGACAGAAGTAAAAATAGGATCCCACAGTATATTGCAGGGTGAACTGAGCTTGATGGAGGAAACATGTTTAGGTCTTAACCCCTTCGGTGCTCATGACGAGCGGGCACAGTGCTACTGTGCTCATGACGAGCTGAGCTCGTCATGACCACACCCGTTTCTGTTATGGTCCAGCACAGGAGATAAATATCTCAAGCAGCGATGGTGTTAACACCTTAGCAGCTATGGAACAACCAGCTCCAGTGCTGAACGTTCCATTGCGCAGGTGAGGTTCGAACGTCCAACGGCCGACGGAAGCACTCCCGAGGTAGTGGTGCCGTCGGCCGTTGGACTAGGCGCAGCACTTATGAGGTTAAGTCTAAATACAATATTTATCCACAACTGAAAATTAATAATATTAATTGGCTTATAAATTAGATAAGTACGTTTTAAAGGGCTCAATGAGAAGTAGCAAATATTCAAAAATTGAGAGAGAGTATAATGTCTGTTGAATAAAAGTGAAAAATGCAATAATCGAAGTCTGGCCATTTCTACAGACATTTTTCCAATTATGTTTTAGGAAAAACATCCATTTTGGCAACATTTTCAAACCTTGCTTCAATAGAGCTTCAGAATCTAAACACCTCTCTGTTTTAACCAGTTTTCTCTATTGCCACCTCCACTGTGAAGTTTGAAGTGCTCAACCCCTTTGAAAGTGAAACTTAATTCATGATTATTTTGGTAATAATGATCATTATTTGTGTCTTTTGGATCCAAGATGATGAAAATGGTACCAAAAATGTCAGTGTTGAAACTAATTTACATGATGCCAGGTTCATCTAACCCACCCCAAAGTATGGGGTGCCCATGAAAACGTGGATAAATAATTGGGGTGGATCGGGTAATAAAGTCACTATTCTTATTATGTTCAGTATAGGTTTCAGTGATTTAAATCTGAGCTCAAATCCTGGTAACTATCAGATACTGAGCATACCCGTCCCACTCGTGGTGACAAATGCAAAAACAACAGTTGATGGATAGAATGCAGAACAATGACATACATTCCCCCAGTACAAAGATCTGGCCCTAAATGGAAATATTTTTGCTCACCATGCCATCCCAGTTTGAACCCAGTCATATTCAAATCAATCTTGACCCTGTGCCCCATAGGAACAGTCCAGCGCGAACTGCCAAGCCAGGTCATCCCCGGACAGGAAACAAGCATCCTAGGACCGGTTTCGGGCTTTCAGCCCTCTTCAGCCAGGATAGCTTGATTCCAGTGGCATGGAGAGCACGGGATTCAAGTCTGAGCATACCCGTCCCACTCTGGGTGACAAATGCAAAAACAACAGTTGATGGACAGAATGCGGAACAATGTCATAAATTCACCCCATTACAGAGATCTGGGCCTAAATGCATTGTTTCTTTCCTCACCATGCCATTCCAGTTTGAACCCAGCCATATGCAAATCAGTCTTTACCCTGTGCCCCATGGGAACAGTCTAGCCTGAACTGCCAAGCCAGGTCCTCCCTGGACTGGAAACAAGCATCCCAGGAGCGGTTTTGGGCTTTCAGCCCTCTTCAGCCACGATAGCTTGATTTCAGTGGCATGGAGAGCATGGGACTCAAGTCTGAGCATACCCGTCCACTCGGGGTGACAAATGCAAAAACAACAGTTAATGGACAGAATGCAGAACAATGTCATACATTCACCCCAGTACTGAGATCTGGGCCTAAATCCATCGTTTTTTTGCTCACCATACCAGTCCAGTTTGAACCCAGCCATATGCAAATCAGTCTTGATCCTGTGCCCCTTGAGAACAGTCCAGCCCGAACTGCCAAGCCAGGTCCTCCCTGGACTGGAAACAAGCATCCTAGGACCGGTTTCAGGCTTTCATCCCTCTTCAGCCAGGATAGCTTGATTTCCAGTGGTATGGAGAGCATGGGACTCACGTCTGAGCATACCCGTCCCACTCGGGGTGACAAATGGCTTTGAAGTTTAGGCTGGACTGTTCCCATGAGGCACAGGGTCAAGGCTGATTTGCATATGGCCATGTCTGAACTGGAGTGGTGTGGTGAGCAACATAACAATGGATTAAACCCAGATCTGTGACTGGTGGTAAATGTTTTGCCATTGTGCAACATTCCATCCATCAATTGTTGTTTTTGCATTTGTCACCCCGAGTGAGACGGGAATACTCAGACGTGAGTCCTGTGCTTTCCATGCCACTGAAATCAAGCTATCCTGGCTGATAGCCAAAAACCAGTCTAGGATGCTTGATTCCGGTCCAGGGAAGACATGGCTTGGCAGTTTGGGCTGGACTGTTCCCATGAGGCACAGGGTCAAGGCTGATTTGCATTTGGCCATGTCTGAACTGGGGTGGTGTGGTAAGCAAAATAACAATGAATTGAACCCATATCGGTGACTGTGGGTGAATGTTTAGCCATTGTACAACATTCCGTCCATCAATTGTTGTTTTTGCATTTGTCACCCCGAGTGGAACGGGTATGCTCAGACGTGAGTCCCGTGCTTTCCATGCCACTGGAATCAAGCTATCCTGACTGATGACGGCTGATAGCCAGAAACCGGTCTAGGATGCTTGATTCCGGTCCAGGGAAGAGATGGCTTGGCAGTTCGGTCTGGACTGTTCCCATGAGGCACAGGGTCAAGACTGATTTGCATATGGCCATGTCTTAACTGGGGTGGTGTCATGAGCAAAATAACGATGGATTAAACCCATATCTGTGACTTGGGGTGAATGTTTTGCCATTGTGCAACATTCCGTCCATCAATTGTTGTTTTTGCATTTGTCACCCAGAGCGGGACGTGTATGCTCATACGTTAGTCCCGTGCTCTCCATGCCACTGGATTCAAGCTATCCTGGCTGATGGCGGATGATAGCCAGAAACCGGTATAGGATGCTCGATTTCGGTCCACAGAGACATGGCTTGGCAGTTCGGGCTGGACTGTTCCCATGAGGCTCAGGGTCCAGTCTGATTTGCATATGGCCATATCTGAACTGAGTTGGTGTGGTGAGCAAAATAGCGATGGATTAAACCCAGATCTGTGACTGTGGGTGAATGTTTTGCCATTTTGCAACATTCCATCTATCAATTGTTGTTTTTGCATTTGTCACCCCGAGCGCAACGGGTATGCTCAGACTTGAGTCCTGTGCTCTCCATGCCACTGGAATCAAGCTATCCTGGCTGATGACGGCTGATAGCCAGAAACCGGTCTCGGATGCTTGATTCCGGTCCAGGGAAGATATGGCTTGGCAGTTCGGGCTGGACTGTTCCCATGAGGCACAGGATCAAGGCTGATTTGCATCTGACCATGTCTCAACTATGGTGGTGTCATGAGAAAAATAACAATGGATTAAACCCAGATCTGTGACTGGGGGTGAAAGTTTTGCCATTGTGCAACATTCCGTCCATTAATTGTTTTTGCATTTGTCACCCTGAGCGGGACGGGTATGCTCAGACGTGAGTCGCGTGCTCTCCATGCCACTGGAATCAAGCTATCCAGGCTGATGACGGCTGATAGCCAGAAACCGTTCTTGGATGCTTGATTTACGGTCCAGGGAAGAAATGGCTTGGCATTTCAGGCTGGACTGTTCCCTTGAGGCACAGGGTCAAGGCTGATTTGCATATGGCCATGTCTCAACTGGGGTGGTGTCGTGAGAAAAATAACGATGGATTGAACCCAGACCTGTGACTGTGGTTGAATGTTTTGCCATTGTGCAACATTCTGTCCATCAGTTGTTTTTTTGCATTTGTCACGGAGAGTGGGACGGGTATGCTCAGACATAAGTCCCGTGCTCTCCAATCCACTGGAATCAAGCTATCCTGGCTGATGACGTCTGATAGCCAGAAACCGGTCTAGGATGCTTGATTCTGGTCCAGGGAAGACATGGCTTGGCAGTTTGGGCTGGACTGTTCCCATGAGGCACAGTGTCAAGGCTGACTTGCATATGGCCATGTCTGAACTGGGGTGGTGTGGTCAGCAAAATGATGATGGTTTAAACCCAGATCTGTGACTGGGGGTGAATGTTTTGCCATTGTGCAACATTCCGTCCACCAATTGTTGTTTTTGCATTAGAAAAAATATAGGGGCATGTTCTCAAGGACATATTGCCGATTTACTTGCACTTTTCCTTCACGAAAGTGGCAATAGATTTATCGCCCTATTCACAAGCCTGTTAACAGCCGACATTACCAGTTTACCTGCTATAGCTGCCACTAAAAACATTTCCATGGCTGACAGCGACAACTAATGCTAATCATATGCAGAGTAGGCGTTCCCGTCCAAAAACTCATGATAACACCACTTCGCGATATTCTCAATGACCAGCCAGAATGGGGATGCGGGGCAAAAACAGGCGATAAGGAACGTTAGCAGCAGGGTCTTAAGACTTGCTTTTTCCTGGTCTTAAGTAGGACGAAAACCTGCAGTAGAGAGGAAGCCCTGCCCAGAGCCACATCTGAAGACCACAGATGCCATGGAGCTATTAAGCATGCAGCTTGGAGACCCGAGAGGGCCACAACACCCACCTCCACCATCCCCCGGACTAAAACCAAGGCAGCGCAGAACATGACACTCATTTGCCCTCTCCTACTTGTCCACAATAAGAATAATCAGAGTCACTAAATAAGTTCAAAATGTTTATTTTTAATTTAGTGATTCATGAAACAGTATGCAGACCACAAGCACCAGCAAAATGCATGAAGCTAGCATCATCAGCATTGTAACAATACCATAGAATACAAAAGGAGTCGCCATTTTATAAAGATTGTGAAAAAGGCAACAACAGAGACAGATTGGAAAGTTTGTAGACAAAGCCAAAGGCACATTGAGCTTTTTGAAAAAAGAGTCAATACTGCAGACAGAGATTTTGTGACGACCTAAGCAGTTAATCCATGAAGGTATGTGTGCAAAGAAATGCAACTCCCTCTAACAGTTCATCCTTGTGATTGGTAGAAAAAATCGATGACATCCAATTAAGTAAGTCTAAGGAACAATCATAAGCAGGAGCATCCAAAACCAAAAAAAGGAAATTTGTAAGATATTCAATGAAACTACATTGTAGGAAAGTCTGCGCAGCCACACAGACATCCCATTGAGCCAAGATTCCAAGTAAAGCTGCACACGTCATTTGACCATCCTGGTCATGCACCTCTAAGGGACCCATTAACTGGCTGAAATCAGGGATTGGACACCACATGTACGATAAGCAAAGTTCCATCGCCCAGGAGAAATTACATCTCTTGCAATGTAGCACAGGTTGCACAAAAGTATAGTATGCAAAGAGAAAGGTCAAGTCGTAACTTACACCATTTGTTGCTAAGGACAAGCATCCAAAAGCCAGATACAGGCGATTGTGGAACAGTTGGAACTGGGCCGGCCTGTGCAGAGCCATAAAGTGAGCAGCCATTATGAAGCACAAAGAAAAGAAGCAGGACACCAGCTTCTAGCGGCAATAGTAAGGGGAGCCCGCCGATAATGCTGGAATGAATAGAATGAATAAAAGCTGGTATTATCCTGAATATAGTCTGAAAAGTATAGACCATGCCAGATCCCACACATTTAAAAAAATGTGCAAGGCCTGTTGTTTCAGATGCTTGGTATAATTGGGGAATTAGTCCCTCAAAATGAAGTGGTAGGTCAGTGTTAAGAAGTGACTATATCTCAGTCAAGGTCAGAGCCACCTGCAACCCTGAATGTTTCTCTGGTGGAAGTGAGGGCCACCTCCTGTTGGAATAAAAGGGCTTTGTGCCTGCTCAACTTGTTGAACTCTGCTTTCAAAGTCAGAACGGAAGGCCAAAGTGTAGAATCTTAACTCGCTTGCGAGGGCGGGATAAGGACATTGCTACAGCAAGTTGCGCATGGTATTCTGTAGTTGCTCCGGCATCCTCCACGGGGCTTCTCAGTACTTTGGGTTTTATTTTTTTGGCAGTTTTTATGATGTATTTTCCTTCCTGACATGGGAATAGCCAGCCTGGCACTGCTTATCACTGATATTTTCATTGCTGTTGGGCCCATAGCAACTTTTTTCGCATTCATGTTTAATTTTTTATCGGCGTCCCATTAATTTTACTGCTGACGTTTGATGCATTGTCGGGGAACTATTGCTTGTTGCCGGTGTGTTGAGAATACACCGCTGACACGGCATTAGTTACCCACGATAGACGGCATTATGTTAACTTTCGTTCACCTAGGTTGGGGATGATTATCGCACGTTCTTGAGAATATCCCCCAAAGTATCTTTATCTAAACTAAACAAGTCCAAAACAACAGAAATCCAACATATACAGTTGAAAATATGACTTTCAACAGGTTTCAAAAACTTGTACCATCGAAAATTATGGATGCATAGCTTTTCACCGAAGTACCTGTAGATGCTTCAAAGTTCCAAAGTCAAACAGCTGCAGAGTCGGAAAACAAAGAAATGCGACACCCCTGAGAACTTGGGGAGGCAATGGACCAGTTCTGTGACATGCAGAGGGCGAATTGCATCGAATCCGGTCTGTGTAGGGAGTGATGCGTTGATTCTTTGTGACGGTTCCGGCTCACAGGTGATGTGCCTGGAAAGCGTGCCACACAGGTACATGTGAAAATCCGGGATGCGTCGGCAATTGTTGCAGCTTCCTCGAGCGGTGCTGCACCAGTCCTCTTTAGCTGCGATCCCGTTATACGGCGATTCTTGCAGCAGGAGCTGCAATGGTTTTTGCAGCGGCACAGTAATGCATGGAAATTCTTCTCACGCCGTGTAGATGCGGCGAGAAAACAGCTGCAAGAAGAGCGATGCATTGATTTTAGCAGTTTGTCACGTTTCTTCTTTCTTTCAGCTCCCAAAAAGCAGCCACAACCTCCAGAGGTCCAAAACAGGCACAGTAACCTCTTGGCAGGCTAGAATCAACAGCAGCAGATTTCAGGGGAGCTGGGGGTGATGTTGTTGTGTCCCTGAGACTTTCAAACAGGAGGTCAGCTTACTATCAGTTTCTTGGATATCTCCTACAAGCAGGGGACACAGCACACAGCAAATTCCTTCTCCTTTCTTTGGCAGAAACATCAACTGCAGCCCAACCCCAGACACACAGCAAGGGCAGTACTTCTCCTCAGTCACTCCAGCTCTTCTCCTTGGCAAATGTTCCTCTTGAATTCCAGTAATGATTTAAAGTTCTGGGGTTTGAGGCCTAATACTTATACCCCCAAATGTCTTTGTTCTCTTGGTGCAAGGGGCTCTGAGCCCATTTCAAACCAGTTCTGGGTGGCACTCTGCAAGTGCACAGCAACATCCATTGTCAGTGTGAGCCTTGGCCCCGGACACACCACAGGGGGGCAAAGACGGCATATTGGAAGGCAGGCACAGCCCTATTGAGGTGTAGGTGCTACTCCTCCAACCACTCCAAATGCAGATCAGGTCTATTCAGCCTAGTGCTGACTCATCCAGACTCCTGGAGCCACTGCACCTCCCCATCCCCTGTCACTCCAAAGCCAAAGAATCCATGACAGGAAGGTTGAACAAGAAAATAGCCACTTTCTAAAAGTGGTAGTTTTAGGAATATTAAACTCCATTTTTTCCATCTTATGCCTATGGGAAGATAAGCTTGTAAAATGTTACAATTACAAAAGAAACAATTCATGCATGGAATGCTGGACAATGCAAACATTCCCCCCCAGTCACAAGGATCTGGGTTAAATCCATCATTCTGTTGCTCACCACACCACACCAGTTTTGATCCAGCCATATGCAAATCAGTCTTGACCCTGTTCCTTGTGGGAACAGTCCAGCCTGAACTGCCAAGCCAGGTCCTCCTTGGACTGGAAACAAGCATCCTGCGACCGGTGTTAGGTCATCCCCCTTCACTAGCCAGTCTAGCTTGAATTCAGTGGTGTAGTGAGCACGGGACCCACAACTGAGCATACCCTTCCCACTTAGGGCGATATATGCAAACGAAACAAATGATGGACAGAATGCTGTACAATGCAAACATTCACCCCCAGTCACAATGATCTGGGTTAAATCTATCATTCTTTTGCTCACCACACAACCCCAGTCAAATACAAATCAGTCTTGACCCTGTTCCTTTTGGGAACAGTCCAGCCCAAACTGACAAGCCAGGTCCTCCCCAGACCGGAAACAAGCATCCTGGGACCAGTTTCAGTGTATCACCCTTCATCAGTCTGGCTAGCTTGAATTCGGTGGTGTAGTGAGCACGGGACCCACGTCTGGGCATACCCTTCCAACCCTGGGCGACATATGCAAAAGAAACAATTGATGGATGGAATGCTAGACAATGCATACATTCACCCCAGTCAAAAGGATCTGGGTTGAATCCATCATTCTTTTGCTGACGCCCCAGTCTTGACCCTGTTCCTTGTGGGAACAGTTCAGCTTAAACAGCCAAGCTAGGTTCTCCCTGTACTGGAAGCAAGCATCCTGTGGCCGGTTTCAGGGCATCACCTTTTATCAGCCAGGCTAGCTTGAATCCAGTGATGTATTAAGCACAGGACCCACATCTGGGCATACCCTTCCCACTTAGGGCGACATATGCAAAAGAAACAATGTATGGATGGAATGCTGGACAATGCAAGCATTCACCCCCAGTCACAAGCATCTGGGTTGAATCCATCATTCTTTTGCTCAAAACACCACCCCAGTCTTGACCTTGTTCCTTTTGGGAACAGTCTAGCCCGAACTGCCAAGCCAGATCCTCCCTGGACCGGAAACAAGCATCCTGGGACTGGTTTCAGGGCATCACCCTTCATCAGCTAGGCAAGCTTAAATCCGGTGGTGTATTGAGCACAGGACTCATGTCTGGGCATACCCTTCTCACTAGGGGTGACATATGCAAAAGAAACAATTGATGGACGGAATGCTGGACAATGCACACGTTCACCCCCAGTCACAAGGATCTGGGTTAAATCCATCATTCTTTTGCTCACCACACCACGCCAGTTTGTACCCAGCCATATGCAAATCAGTCTTGACCCTGTTCCTTGTGGGAACAGTCCAGCCCGAACTGCCAAGCCAGGTCCTCCCTGGACCGGAAACAAGCATCCTGGGACCGGTTTCAGGGCATCACCTTTCATCAGCCAGGCTAACTTGAATCCAGTGGTGTAGTAAGCACGGGACCCACATCTGGGTATACCTTCCGACTTAGCGCGACATATGCAAAAGAAACAATTTATGGACGTAATGCTGAACAATGCAAACATTTACCCCCAGTCACAAGCATCTGGGTTAAACCCATAATTTTTTTTTTGCTCACCTCACCATGCCAGTCTTGACCCTGTTCCTTGTGGGAACAGTCTAGCCCAAACTGCCAAGCCAGATCCTCCCTGGACTGGAAACAAGCATCCTGGGACCGGTTTCAGGGCATCACCCTTCATTAGCCAGGCTAGCTTGAATCCAGTGGTGTATTGAGCACGGGACTCAAGTCTGGGCATACCCTGCTCTCTAAGGGTGACATATGCAAAATAAACAATTGATGGACGGAATGCTTGACAATGCAAACGTTCACCTCCAGTCACAAGGATCTGGGTTAAATTCATCATTGTTTCACTTACCACACCACGCCAGTTCGGACCCAGCCATATGCAAATCAGTCTTGACCCTGTTCCTTGTGGGAACAGTCCAGCCCGAACTGCCAAGCCAGGTCCCCTTGGACCAGAAACAGGCATCCTGGGACCGTTTTTAGGGCATCTACCATTAATCAGCCAGGCTAGCTTAAATCCAATGGTGTAGTGAATACGGGACCGACATCTGGGCATACCCTTCCCACTTAGGGCGATATATGTGCAAAAGAATCAATTGATAGGCGGAATGCTGGACAATGCAAACATTCACCCCAGTCACAAGGATCTGGGTTAAATCCATCATTCTTTTGCTCATCACACCACCCCAGTCATATGCAAATCAGTCCTAACTCTGTTCCTTCTGGGAACAGTCCAGCCTGAACTGACAAGCCAGGTCCTCCCTGGACCAGAATTAAACATCCTGGGACCGGTTTCAGAAACGATGATGAATTCAACCCAGATCTGTGGCTGGGGGTGAGTGTCTGAAAAGTGTCAGCACTCTGTCCATCACCTCTTTGTGTTTGATTTGTTCACTCTAAGTTGGCGGGACATGCCCAGACGTGGGCCCCTTGCTCGCTTTGCCACAGGATTCAAGCTAGCCTGGCTGATGAAGGCAGTTAGCCTGAAACCGGTCCCAGGATGCTTGTTCCGGGTCCAAGGAAGACATGGCTTGGCAGTTCGGGCTGGACTGTTCTCATGAGGCATAGTGTTGTGAACCATTTTAGAGATAATCGGGATATGCGTGAAGAGCACTCCAAATATAATGAAATTTAACCTTCTAGTCAATCGGTGCTCTGACTGATAAGGGTTGTCACTCCTTGGTTGAACTATTGTTAAGACTAGCCAGAAAGTTAGTCCAGTCATGCACTGTTCACTTGGAGTTATCTCACACCTTCTCCAATTTTCAAACTAAATCACTTAATATAACCATCAGGAAGCAAGTCATGGTACTAGGGAAATACCGCTCAGAGGAGAAAGCATTAAAAACAGGGGTGCCACAGGGCTCTAGTCTGCGCCCAGTACTATTTAATCTGTACATGACCCCCCTGATAGAGCTTATTACATCTTTTCACATCAGCACTATATCTTATGCTGATGATACTCAGCTCATCCTCGTACTAGACAGCAATACAACAAAGGCAGAGGAAAATCTGAGAGATTGTCTTACCGCCACATTCGACTGGATGAGAAAACACCATCTCAAATGCAATTCGGGCAAGACCGAAATTTTACCATTCGGACAACAAAGCCTTTTCTCCCCCAAATCATGGTGGCCACAAGATGCAGAAGTCCCCCCAAACACCATTACTATGGCCCGCAACCTTGGGATTAGGTTTGACGAGGCCTTGTCATTTAGGCAACAAGCAGGTGCTGTGGCAGGGTCCTGCTTTATCATAATCAAAGGCCTCAGAAGATTCTTCGACCTTCTCCCGTTGACAGCCAGAAAGACGGTGGCGGTGGCTCTTATTACATCTCGCCTGGACTTCTGCAACAGTCTATATGCAGGCTCCAGTAAAGCAGTACTGCATAGACTGCAGATGGTCCAGAATGCCACCGCCCGCCTCGTGCTGAGATGGCCCAGGAAGTCATCTGCATCAGCAGCACTTAAGATCCTGCACTGGCTGCCCCTCCACAAAAGGGTGCTATTCAAAATCTTAGTAATCACCTTTAGGTCCTACCACCAGCTGGGTCCTACCTACCTGTCAAAAAGGTTTGGAAGATATGTGCCCTCCCGCCCACTCAGATCTTCCAACCTGAACTTGCTGGTGACTCCCAAATTTAGACTAGCTACGAAAGGAGGAAAATCCCTTGGAGTACTGGGTGCTAGGGCCTGGAATAAACTACCACTCCAATCCCGTCAGAGACCCTTTTCCGAAAGGCTCTAAAGACATGGATTTTTAAATTCACAGACACAGCCTGTTTAGCCCTAGTCTAAAACCAATCCCCAGAGACACCAGATATTGTCCTACCGGTGCCTCACTAGCTCCCTGGTCAAACACCTTCTAGACATGAGTGGTCAGCGCCAAGATGCTCCGTGGAGTGTAAGTCGCGCTTTACAAAAATAAAATTACATTACATTTTTCATTCATTTATTTTTTCTTAATCGCATCAAAGTTCATGTTTTAAATCACATGTTAATAATCAATCACAGTACATTTTTTTAACACAATGTGTAAATAAAATCTATTATCATGATTCTTCAAAAATTACAATCAACATTAGCAAATAACACATCTTAATTGCGTGCCTGATGCATTTCGGTACCCAAACGGTACCTTCCTCAGGGGCCGCTCTAGAAGAAAAAATGAGAACATAATAATTGTTGTGTGTGCCCATGGATGCTATTGATTAATCTTAATGTAATGTATGGATTCATACATTGGTGGGGTTGATAAATTGTGAATGTCGTCTGCAATAAAAAAAAATCCAAATAAGACCTGTCAATACTTTCCTTGCATGTTTGAAATGAAGAGACATGTTTTGTTTTTCAATATTGATAATTGCTTACCGGAGCGTGCTCGAAATTATCAACGATGTGTGCTGTAATCAAAAATACACATAGGTTGTCTACAATGTATGTACCTCAATTCGACTAGCCACATGGACCGTGCAAAAAGATTCACGGTATCTCATTCAAGATATCTACTTTCATACTTGTGTCGGGTGATGATAAACTTTCAACCTAAAGGTCAATAAGAGACAATGAGAAGCTAAATTAACTTCTATCCCATTTGAATTTAACATTACGCTACCTGATCGTAGAATGCGAGTTCATACCTGAAGCTCACTGTGTTCGCGAGTCTGTAAAAAGGCAAAGACGCGTATAAGATTTGTGATGCTACACTGCCAGTGCGATTGTAAGCATGAAAGTATCTTACAAATATATTCCATACCTGATAATGTTGTCTTCGCGTCTTACTCGGATCACCAAACGCTTCAAAGTTCAACCGTTAGCCGTCATAGCTGGAAGTTAAGATTATACGAGACGTTTGCTACTAACATTTAAAACAGACTATTCTCCAATCTCAAGGATCACTGAGCGCTCTGCGGTCGCCATCTTAAAGATATGTTATATTAATACTAAATCGTATTACTCATTCGAAAAGTCGACAGCATGTATATGAAAAAGATATATATATATATTCATTAGATGGATGTCAGAAAGAGCGTATGTCAAAAAAAAATGTTTACGTATGGTGATATGTCAAGCTGGATACGGGTCGAATCCGCTCACAAATTAAATACATCTTGATATGGTGATGTGCTATAAGCTCAATAACACGACCTTAGTTGATGGGAGTTAATATATGTTCGGGTGGTTAAGACAAATGTTGAACACCTAAGATCCAATCAATCAACGGTGTAACTTATGGTGATGTTTCAAACTATAATACGAATCGAATCCGCTTATGGAGTAAATGCCTCTAGAAATTGATGGTGTGCTATCAGTTCAATTTGAACGGCCTGAGTTTAAGGATGTTAATATCTATTTAGGTGGTTGCAACGAGTATAAAACACCTAAGTTCCAGTCAATGTGATGTAGAAGTACACTTTAGCACAGCGGAAGAGCCTGTGCCTCACTCCAACGGAGCTCCTAACTGATCCTCTGCTGGGCTAATCAGCCAGACTTCCTGATGCCACAAATGGTGGTTCTACGGTAAAGCAGGGTCAGGGGAGCTCATGAAGCCCTGAATTAGCGTGCTTTGAGTTTTTTCCGAAACTCCACGGAGAAGAACACTTTTCAAAGAACTCACCGATTTGTGATTTCACTAGCACTACTAGGCGAGGGCAGTATGCACCTTAGTTTGTAGACCACCCAGCCTATGTTACACTGGTCCTGATGAAAACCTCTATAGTCACACGAAGGTTGAAACATGTAGACCTATCCTTTTAACCCTTCTTACTTCTAATTCTGACACCACAGCCTACCTAATTAGGCAAAGGTGCCACATATAAATATATTTTTTATATATATCTTTTTGCTGGTTGTCCAACCACTCCAGAATAAAGTCTTTGAGTAGGTAGTGTTGAGACAACTTTTAATCATACTCGTATCACATACAAACAAAAATACCCAGCTCCACTGTAATCAGGTGTCGCAGCACACCTGGATGGCATTCGGCTATCCGGGTGGGACCCCGATGATGAAGCATGTCTCCAACTAGGTTGGTGAGTGAGAGGTCTTTTAAGGACAAAGGATTGTACCAGATTGGGTTGCAGGGCTTGCACCTCAATACCATACTAATGTATAGGTATTTAGTACCCTCAGTGGTTACTCCTTCGTTTGTTTAATTATTGAATCCAAGGGGACCAGGAGTTCCTACTAGACCCATAAGGTCAAACCACCCTTTCTCTCCTAATTGTTTACAAAAGTATTAAAATCAGACATGCCGAGGATCTTGAGGACACAACTCAAGAACAGGGAGTGGGCCCAGACAATGCTGGACAGCACAGCAGAGGTCACCATAGCTCGCAGGATCCTGAAAGATCATCTGGAGACAGTGGATCTGAATGAATACATTCAGGTTGAAACTGCCGACACCAGGGTTAGTGTACCCCACACATTATGCGAAGTAATACTCCGTATAGAGGGGGAAATAACTAGGAATATAAAATCATTCTTTTGGGAAAAACTATCCACGGGTTATGAAATTCTTCTGGCTGAAAAAGAGTGGCCACCTGAATTTGTCAGGGAGTGCCCACATGGAAAAGAGATCATTATGCCAGCCTTCGCTAATCATATACCTATTCATAAAAAATACACCTATGCCAGAAAATGGGCAGTGGCCCAGGCTCCAGCATAATGTAGAAATCATGTAGGATGGGATGAGGACTCTCCTCATCATAAAATCCAGTTAAATAATCAACCTACTGCTCAGAGGCAGTATCCAGTAAAGCAAGAAGCTAAAAAACAGGTCCGGGAGATCTTAGATCAACTTGAATACCAAGGGGGGATTAAAACATGCACCTTGTCAATGAGCAATCCTTTGTTTCCTGTCGCCAAACCAGACAACACATATCGTCTAGTTTTGGCTTACAGACATTTAAACTCTTGCTGCAAAACCTTTGCAGTACAGAATGCACACAGTGCAGCACTGATGAATAACATCATCTGCAAAAAATATAAAACTACATTAGATATTTCAAACGGTTTCTTCTATCAAAACATTGCACCTGAAAGCAGGTACTTGACCTCTTTCTCAATAATGGGGACACAACAACACTTTTGTCGTCTCCCGCAGGGATTCAAGAACAGTCCTGGATTATTTTCAGCCAGAGTAACAGAGTTACTACAAACGTATGATGATGAGTCATTATCTTATGTCGATGACATCTATCTTACAGATGATGACTTGGACAGGCACTTGATCAGGGTGAACACCATAATACTTGGATTCGCCTCTGAAGGGTATTAATTCAACTTTAAAAAATCAAGAATTGCCCACCTCAAAGTCCTATTCTTGGGATACGAAAATTCAAGTAAAGGCAAAAGCCTGGCAGCAAACTTTTCAGAAAAATGTGCACTGCTGCAACCTCCAATAACGCTGATAAACTTACAGTCAATTCTAGGATTCCTGAATTTTGGGAGAACTTACATATTAAACTACGCAAACAGAGTTAAACCTTTCTACAAACTAATCAAACCTGATTTCAAACATACGAATTGGACTCAAACACACACAGAAATTTTGCGTTCAGTACAAACAGATATGTTAGCGACAAAACATTTACAAACATGCCATAATGTACGCAACCTTGTAATACCACACAGCGGCCGCACAGGTGTTCCTGGGGTGCGACGGCGGGAGGAGAGCGAGCGCGGCAGGCAGGACAGCGGTGCTGGCAAAGGAGGTGGTGGGCACTGGTTCAGTAAGGTCCAAGTAGTTAAGCAGAGATCACGCTTGAATCACCACAGGTAGGAAAGGTGTTATAATAAGGGACACAAGAACAAGATACAGATTTAGAGCCTGATGGGTGAAATATGAAAAAGTAATGATAAGTATAAAGGTCACACTTTGATCAGGTCAGTATGACATGTTTGATCTTTTTTCGAATTACAGAAAAATTCAAGAATAAAGAAATGAGTGAAAAGGGGGGTAAGATCAAAGACACCCAACACCAATAGAATACTGGTTATACAGTGTGTAATCAAAAAAGAAGGTAGAGTATACCTAAGTTCAAATGTTTGGTGTCATTCTGTTGCAATTCTCTAATATGCATTACCATTTGTATATCACAATATATTCTATAAGTAATTCAATCTGTAAAGAAAATATGAGTCATCAGCGTGATGGCATTCACGTTGAAGGGAATTAATTGGCTAATGAAGCCACAAAGGCAGCTGTGCAAATGGCTTCTGTAGCTGCAATCACTCATTCAAAAACGAATATAGACGGTGAAACCATGCTCGCTGTCAATGCCACGAGCAAAGGCAAAGGAGCTGCATTACCTCTAAACTATCCACTCGAGTATACATACATAATTGATGTAAACTGTGGTCCTTTGGCTCGAATACCTGGAGTGGAGGATAGGGTAATTCCAAACAGGAACCAGAGAGGTGCTCTGATTCATGAAGCACATATGGGAGAGGGTCTGATACATCAAGGAATCTCAAAATCTCTATTAAAATTAGAAGAGATGTACTGGTGGCCGGGAATGAAAACTCACGTATACGAATTTGAAATTAATTGCGATGACTGTTACAATTATCACAGCTTGGAACACCACCAGATGCCCGACTACAGAGTAGCCAGCCCGGTACAGACGAATGTCTGACAAAATATCGAATACACAAATATCGAGATACAAAATTATCGCAACAAAAATATCGATGGCAAAAATATCGGAATCCTATCCCTAACAAGGTAAGTGCAAATATATCGAAAAAAAATATAGAATGACAAAAATATCGTTTTTTGTAAGATATTGTTTTATTTTTATAAAATAAAAATCTAATATTAACAAAATAATACTTATAAATGTAATAAACATATTTAAAAATATACTATAATATTTTAAATTAATACATAATGTAATACAAATTAAAATTAATAAATATGTAATACATAATGTATTTTTCATTAATAATAACTCTAAATTAATTATTTTCATAACTTATAAACAAATAAAAATATAATAAATTACTAATACATTTATATACATAAAATAATCATATAAATAACAATTAATAACAACATAAAACTAATAAAAAAGCTAAATACATTTTAGATAGCGTATGAGTAAAAATTACTATTCCCACTCCAGAGAGTGCGACAGTAGGGAAAGTGTTGGATAGCGTAGGGGTAACAATTACTATTCCCACTCCAGAGAGTGCAACGGTAGGGAAAGTGTTGGATAGCATAGGGGTAACAATTACTATTCCAACTCCAGAGAGTGCAACAGTAGGGAAAGTAATGGATAGCGTAGGGGTAACAATTACTTTTCCAACTCCAGAGAGTGCAACAGTAGGGAAAGTGTTGGATAGCGTAGGGGTAACAATTACTATTCCAACTCCAGAGAGTGCAACAGTAGGGAAAATGTTGGATAGCGTAGGGGTAAAAATTACTATTCCCACTCCAGAGAGTGCAACAGTAGGGAAAGTGTTGGATAGCGTAGGGGTAACAATTACTATTCCAACTCCAGAGAGTGCAACAGTAGGGATAGTGTTGGATAGCGTAGGGGTAAAAATTACTATTCCAACTCCAGAGAGTGCAGCAGTAGGGAAAGTGTTGGATAGCATAGGGGTAAAAATTACTATTCCCACTCCAGAGAATGCAACAGTAGGAAAAGTGTTGGATAGCACAGGGGTAACAATTACTATTCCCACTCCAGAGAGTGCAACAGTAGGGAAAGTGTTGGATAGCGTAGGGGTAAAAATGACATACTTATAAAAAATTCTTTTTTTTTAATAATACAAATATGAACTATTAAATAAAAATAAACCATTTACAATACATATACATACTTATTAAAAACATGATTAGCTAAATATATGTAACCAAAAATAATCATTGAAAAATTCCATTTTATAATATTTAATTACCAATTAATAAATAATTAACAATTATAAAATTAACTTAACAATGATTTTTAAATCATTATTACTTAATTACATTTAAATTAGTTCCCACCATATTCCCCTATTAACACACAACCCGCAACAGAACACATTTATCATTTAATGAATTATTTAAAATGAATTACCAATTAATTAAAATGAATTACCAATTAATTAAAATTAATTACCAATTAATTAAAATTAATGTCAGCCTCCTACTAATAATAATTAGTTCAACATAATGAAATTACTTCCCACCCTATTCCCCTATAAACCCATAACCCGCTACAGAACATATTTATCAATTAATCAATTAATTAAAATTAATTAAAAATAAATCTCAATTAATTAATTAATAATTCCTACTAATTAATAATTAATTTAACATAATTAAATTACTTCCCACCCTATTCCCCTATAAACCCACAACCCGCTACAGTACTAAAAGACAACATTTAATTAAATTACATTAAAAATAAATTATAAAACATAATAAATACTATATAATATACACAAAATGTATTTAAAAATCGATATTAGTAACATCGAAATTATTTACTTCGATATTACTGACATCGATATTTAAAACTTCGATATTACTAATATCGATATTAAGAGTGTCGATATTACTTACCTTCTATATTATTTCCCTTCGATATTTAAACTTCGATATAATTGTATATTGAAATTTAAAACTCGATATTTTGTCTGTGTACCGGTACAGACACGACTGTTAGATCTCATTATACTATCCACGCTCAAATGTCCCAATGGACAAAAGCGGTCCCACAAACACTAGGACAAGATTTGTTTGGATGGGGCCTCAGCGCTCGGCTGACGCCCGAACAGTTATAAAAGATTTGTGAATCTTTATCGGCACATACGCAATCGGCATGCTACATTCTGACCAGGGTCCTGCGTTTAGCTCTAGGGCTTACAAGGAGGCCATGGCCAGCTTGGGCGTTGCATTGCGATTTTCTAGTCCAATCCATTCTGAGGGAAATCCGGTTGTGGAGAGAAAAAAACGTGACATAAAGCAATTTATAACAGCTAGGGTATTAGGTTCGGGTGAAGGGTGAGTCAAACATCTAATCAATGTCCAACGTAGTCTTAATAACCTGCCAAGAAATTTTCCGGGTGGAATCACTCCATATGAACTCCTTTTTGATACTAGAATGTTGGTTAAAGATATTTCAGTGGTGGAACAAAAACCCTTTGATATCAAAGATCGTTTGGCTGTTTTACAGGGCTTAAATGAAACAAGAAGAAATCTAAGCAACACTAGCGAAAAGCCAATGACCACTGAAAAAAAACCACCTGTCCCAGCAAGATCTGTCTGGATTCCAAAGATTGGGGATCTGGTCAGAGAAAAAATAGCAGACAAGAAGGAATTTGGGCCTTCTTACAGAAAACCAATACAACTTCTAGCAATCCACGGATCAAGAACAGTACTACTGAGGAGGAGCTACGACGGCAAACAAGATGGCTGCTTAGGTTCCAGGATCCGCCGGCCTCCGTATTACGCCACAAGATCCTGTACAATATCCTGATTTTACGCCCAGCCTCAGCTTGGATGAAGTGTTCCTCACTCCGATGGTGAAATCCCCAAGTTTTTATTAGCTGATTTTACGATACTACATCGAGTTGAAGATCGTGGCCTGTTCCAGCTGTGAAGCCGGGGCCTCGAGTATCTGCAAGGCCAGGCTGCAGTGCAACAACATCGGCTGAGAGACCCTGGCAGGGTCCGGTCAATAGTAGTGGAGAGTTCGTCTACACCTGAATTTGGTGGCGATTGTTTTCTTTGCCCAGTGTTGAGAGAGAGGTGACCTGCTGTTGCTGACTGTGGGTGGGGTTCCCCGTCCCACGGACCTGGTATGGATTCCGGCCGGGGTTCGGCGGGTCGGGACCCCGGCCTGCGGTGTTAAGCCAGGTTAACACGGCTGTGGATAACGACGGGTCGCCGTCCACGCTTGCCCTTTCGTGATCCTGTTCGTTCCCCCCGAAAATGACAGATTCACCCGGGGAGTTGATTGTGACTGGTATCGGATGTGATACCATGGATCGAACGGCGTCTGGGCTAATGCTGAGGTCAATATTGGCAGAACTTTGGGCGTTTCACTCGCAAGTGGATGTGTTATTGACTAAAATGGATGCATGCCTAGCTGGGATTCTGCTCGAGGTACCGGACCCTGCCCCACGGTTGCACCAGCAATCTGCAGCCATTCAAGCCGCAGCAATTTTGACTCTGTGCGAGGACCCCGTGAGGGAACGAGTATTGAAGCGAGTACCGAAACCAATGGATGGCACTCTGGAAGATGGTGTCCCCGAGGCCATGAGAGTATCACCGTACCTTTCATCACCATTGACTTTGGAGGTATCGAATGGCGTTCCCCCCCAGAAACTTGTGTTGTAGACTCTTCTTTCATCTTTTGGTTGTCTCTTCCTTTTTTGGAGATTTTACGATCCGGGGGTAAGAAACATCGGGACAGTCAAGCTAGGAGAGGGAAACTTTCTGCGCTTGAAGTTCTCGTAGACTTACTAGCTACAGGTGGTAATGGATTGACTTTCGATGACTTCACTCTCCTCTATGACTTGTTTGTGTGCTCATGGGTCTCGCTGGGGAGGGTCCGTGTGCTGGTTCGAAAGGGTCAAGGTTAGGTCAATTGAATCGGGATGGTTTGGAACTATTGTTATAGACGCTTGAACTGTAACTGTTTGATTAAAGAGGCTGGGTGGTGTATCACAGTGCCCCCTATTATCTTTTGAAAGAGTCGCTCTACATCTGTCTTTTTCAACAGGGGGTGTCTGTTTTTGGCGGGGGGCCAAGGGGCTGGGAACGTCGTACGACTATGCCCTCCTCCATTCTTCTTCTTCCTTCTTTTAGGGTTTAGGTTAATGGGGCGACAGGCACGCTGCTAGTGGGGTTAGGCTATAGACATCGGCAGGGGTGCAGGGTGGGGGGTTGGAAGGGGGGTTTATTTTGCCTTTTTTATTTTCTAAGGCCTTTTCTCTCCCTTCCCTTTATTCCTTTAGGATCAGTATGGTTTGTGATTTATTTTGATTTCATTGTGATCTGGAATTTAGTGCCCATGCTTCTTATGTTAGTCGAACTACTGGGAGGGTAGGCCATGAGAACTGGTGTTCACGAAAATGTATATTGTTTTGTTGTTTATTCTGATTCATAAGCATTTCCGCCAGAGTCCCACGAATGGCTGTTTCTATATGCATATCCTGGTTTTTTTTTTGGGCCTGTCCCCCGTATCCTTTTGTTAGATTGTATGGCACCTGATCCGCTCATTTAAATAATATAAAATTAAACCTTTATTACATCCTGTGATCTATCAATGCGTTCTAATACAAGATCCATCCTGAATCACTGCCGGACCTCAGGGTTGTCGGCTGAAGAGCTGTGTTGTATCATGATAAACCGGGTCTTACTTATGTTTTGCCGGCCCCTGCAGTTGTAGGCCCATACTTGTACTTTATGAATGCTGCAATAAAGGTTTTTCAAAAAAATAATAATAAATAAATAAAAAAAAGAACAGTACTACTGCCGCCCCTTGCTGGAAAAAAGGAGAACCAGTCTGTTTCAATTGACCTGGTAAAACCACACCATGTGGCCGATAATAAGTAGTAGGCCCAGTGGACTCCCACGATGTAGCAAACGACCAAATCTTGATACTATCCAAGAGGTTCAAAGTGAAAGACTCATCACCTTTGAAGACTCTAAAGTAAGAAAAGGTGGACTATGTAACAAAGCCATGGAACTTGTGACTATTGAAACCCAAATAACAGTTCGTCAAGAAACTCCCGTCTACAATGATGTAGCATCTGACTATACAAACATGTCAAGGGAACAAGCAACTCCAGCAATTTCTAAAAATCCGGATGCAATACCAACTATTGACAGAACTGCCTCTGGCTATTTCATCAACTTCAATACCTTTTCTGAGGATCCCAGTGAACCTGAAACAGCGCCAAAAAACAAAACTTTCAAGGAACAATTAACGGAACTTGGTCAAGAGCTTGCAAATACATATCTGGTTTCACCATGGGTTGAATTTTGGATTGGATTAGGTGTATTTTATCTCCTACTATGGCTCATTCTTGTTTTAAGTTTGGGAAGGCTGATAGATGGAAAACACATTAAAATGGACACAGCAAGTAAGAACATGAACTTGCTACTGAAACCACACAAATCATCTCATCGTGAACAACGAGACCTGTCATCAGTAAACATCACAGCGGTTCCTCTACCTGGTGGAATAGCATGGGATAGCATAGATTATGACATTTATGGCCCTGTCAACCTGCTGAGAATTCCACACCAATTTAAGGTTTCCTTGAGTGATTTTGTTTCACCCAGCACATTTTCTGATGATTGGGACTTTGAAACTGTTAATAACATGATTGCAGAATTAGAAATGTCAGCAAAATTTAGAAAACAGGAATACTTAGAAGGTTCATCTAATTATGAACAAATGTATTGTTTCAATAATTTTGGTCATCATTACTTGCACAAATCTGCAAACCCTAGAAATGTTTTAACTTATAATTAATGGGAACATTGTCCACCACCTCAAAAAGGTAGTTCTAAAACATTTTAAAGAAAATGTCCATATTTTACAGGTTTTAATGTTACAAACTGAGAAAGTTTTTACTTAAAACATTTAATAAGACAGGCATGAAAAGTACGTTGACAAATACTAAGCAAATTTATTCTACGGCATTTTTTGGTCAATTGTCCACCTTAGGCTTTGACTTTTGGAAAGACAACATTGAGACAAAAACTGTTTGGGGCACAAAAGATTGGCAGGTACAAGGTTTAGAAGCATTGTTCGGAGCCTGCATCATCCCAGAACAAATGTTGCTCTTTAATGACACTGTTCAACAGACATCTTGTCTTGGCCTGGCTAAGATAAAAGATTTAAACAAACCATCCTTACTTAAACCCACACCTGATAGTAATTTAACTTCAAATGAGGAGGTAGACGTACATTACATTTTACTACAAAACAGAACAAATCCTGAATGAGAAAATGGTTAATATGGCCCACAGACACAAATATCTGTCAAGATAGATTCCTGAACAAGACACAAGCGTTTACAGTAACTCGGCCAGAGCCAAGATATATCCAAAGACAACATCCAGGGATAATACCAACTTATTGTGTAGAAAAAATATGCCTTCAGTGGCTCCAGAAATCCACACTTCCAGAAATAAAACAACACTTATCTTTGCTTAAATATGGCGTTGATTTATGAGAATTCTTACTGGGACCTCGTAACCCACGTCAAACGTTTCATATATGCTGGTATATACGATTCATACAATGAAGCATGGAAAGTCACGCAAATGGAAACAGCTGAAAGAATACGAGAAATTGATCGTATTCATTTAGAGAAAGTACTCTCTGTAGTTGACAATGGGTTAACAACTCTGGCGTCCAGAATTTTTTCTTTGGACAGCATTGTATCCTTTGCCATTGACATAATGGAATAGGACTTGCTAATGTTACAACATGGCCAGTCTCAATTACGTTCTATAATGCTGTTAGGCTGGACGTTACAAAACCTTCGTTCTGGCTACATTGTGCCCCGGCGTCTAATCAACATTACGTCATTGTTTACTGTATTTAACCTTACATATAAACCAATCTCGTTGGCACAGAGGGGAGCAGACTATACGGTGCTGAGCATAGAAAAACTGGAGAGATTACCATTGACCGTTTCTGAGAAACCAATAGTTGAATGGATAATACATGGCACCATCACGATACCACTGACGATTTTCCAGTTTCTGTATTGCTTAAAACACATACCAGCAGGCCTGTATGAAAGGTTGGGTAAAGAATACATTAAGTCGACCTGGGATTTACCATGCACACACAAATGTTGGAGTGGGGGAAAGGAGGTATTTCTTAGTGGTAAAAATTTTAAAAACTCACTAAGTGGTACACTATTATATCAAGGTGTTAATTTGCACGGAGCCTGCAAGGGTTCTTCCAATAACCTTTCTTGCCACCTGCAAGGTTTGCCCGCAGCAGCGATAGATCCAATTTTTAGGCAGCTTTCCAAAGGTAGCGACATTATGTTAAATGATTACAGCTGTTGTGGAATGATGCCAGGAAAAGTCTATCTCGTTAGTGTGTCAGCCAGGGTCACTTGTTGTATTCAAGTATTGTTTCCAAAAACCAAGACAGACGGGGAGTCGCCACTATGGCCATCACTGAACATCTCTTCCATACAAATTGATACTTTAAGCAGAAAGAAAGCCATTCTTTTGCAAAAAAACTGTGCCACTGACCTCGTCCAGAGAGACATATGATCTGCAAGTTGCAAGGACTTCTGCAGAGATACATGCATTATTATCAACAAACTGCCCAATACATTTCGCAGAAATGTTAGGTCGTATCTTAAACATGCCTGATACCAGCGGTATTTTACATGTATTTAAGACAATTTTTTTGGGACTGTTAGCACCCTTTGAAGCAGTCCTGGGCGTTTTTCCTAACTTCGTACACTCTGTGTTTGGCGGCCTGCCTCTCATTTTGGAACTCGTAGCAGGGATCTAATTTTTATTCCTCTTGCTCGGTTATGGCAAATCCGGCCACCAGCAATACCCAAGTCAGCATGGAGAATGCGCTCCGGTCCATGCGGTATCGTGACAGAAGAACACAGATCCTTGGCTTGGCTTGTTTGAGAGATCTGAATACCACATGGTTCCTGTCATTCAGACCAATCTGGCAAGATTGCATCTTACCTGTTCTACGATGACTGCTTTGTGGAGAGGAATGCTTGTTAGATATATGTCTAACACTACCATCGTCATTGCCAACGGATGTTGACGCATTACTGGGTCCGGTAACGGCTCATGTGTTGTGTTGCCCCAAACGGCTACTAATCCTGATGACGTCATTCATTGAGATCTCACCAGCAAATCCAACTGGAGGTGAGATACGCGGACCAACAGGCACACAGGTACCATCTGCAATGAACATTGGTAATGCGTCTGACGCTGACAGCGATACTTCACATCTGTCTACAATTGACCTTCTTAATGAAGTGGTTGAACTTTCATGTACTGTGGTAGACGATTACTTTGCCAGCCTTGATGATTTAATGTTTGCTCCTGACACGAGAATAACTTTTGAAATAAGTACACAGCGTTCTTTCGAACTCTGAAATTCGACCTTCACTTTTTCAAAACAAAAGCTTCCAAGTTTGGAATTCTATTTCACTTCAATTTAATTAGACTTTTTTCCAAAACTAACTAAACTTTGGCACAAAGCGATCTGCTTAAAGTAGAACTGTTCTTAGAGAACAAGAATTCTTTGACTACTTCCGAGAAACAATATTGACCTAATGCACAAACCAAAGTAGCTTATATATTCTGCTATGGGATGGTCTTAACTTCTTTCTTTTCTGTATCAAGAGCCATTTCATAAAATGTAAATGTCATGATTACTTTGGTTAGAATTGCTAATATCATGTCATATGCTTACAATGAAATCATTGCTTTTAAATGCATACTGTGCAAATGCTCATTTTTGTGTACGACCATTTTTTATATACATTTCATATATTTTTGGGTGGGATTGTAAAACACACATGCACTAGCCTATATATTTTAAGTACTTTATCTTAGATGAACATGATAACATGGAGTGGGTGTTGTGAACCATTTTAGGACACTATTGTAAATTTCCAGATTCATGACCTTATATAGGTATAAATAACTATGTCCTTAAATAGGCATAAGAATCATAACCACATTTAGACATAACTCATGCAGTCCAAATACGGCAGGGCTACTTCCACTAGTTCCGAAAATCTACAACGAATACTTAAAAACTCGGCTTCAGCAGCTAGGGACTTCCCCTTGCTTGATTACTGACTTGTCCAAGAACTCATGGTGTTTTGAAAGAACTGAGAGACTTTAATGACGCTATTATGTCCACCTTTACGTCAAACTCGGCAACTTCAAGGTATAAATATACCCACACTTGCCATAGCAAACACACAGTAGTTTGGAGCAGTTCGACTATCTATTTGCCAGATGCGCCCTGCTACTGCAAGTGCCGAAGGAAGCCGACCCTCCAGCAGACGCACTGAGAGAGACCCTGTCTTTTCTCCTGCCGAGAAATCCAGCTCCAGTGTTTCCAAGCTACCCTTGCAGGTTGTTGGGAAATCGAGTCCTGAGCCTGATGTTCTTCATTCCAAATTAAGGTACGGAGCTGATTAGACCCTAGGAGAATTCTTGGACAGATTCTTGGCAAAAGAATAATCTATTTATTCTACACCTCTCTTACTTCTTCCCTTGCACTAAGATTAGGTTAGGTACACCGGGGTAGGCGTATTTTAGAAGCACCAGTTGAGTACCTTTAGCCTCTGTTATTTATGTATGTATTTATTTATGGTCTAGGAACCATACAATGCTCTTACAGTATTATTTTATTCTACTCTTTTTGCTGTATGCATTATATTTTGCAACCAGTTTTACGATTGTAGCAGTTCATTTCTTATGCTTGAGAAAGAGGACTGTTCAATAAATCCTTCTATTGAAAATGCCGGTCTTTCTATTTTCTTCGCACCTCTGGTGAAACTAAGCATGCACGATTTACAGAGTGAATATCTATATATTGTTTCCACAACTTTGAAGATCAGTTTTATCTTGGGGAAACAAAGTTGTCATGTTTATGCGGTTGTCAGAGACTAATCCCTTCTTGTGAAATCAAGAAAATTCCTAGTGACCTCTGAGCTAGCTGGCACTCACAATTAAGTCTAATATATTCGATAGAGACCTAGTCGACCTAAGTCATACGTCACATCTATAGGATTTATTATTCCAATGCGCAGAGCTTATTGGGAATATAGGAAATACACTACAATAGGGTCAAGACTGATTTGCATATAGCTGTGTCTGAACTGTGGTGACGAAGTGAGCTAAAGAACCATAATGGATTCAACCCAGATCTGTGACTGGGGGGTGAGTGTCTGAAAAGTTTCAGCGCTCCATCCATTATCTTCTTGTGTTTGCTTTGTTCTCCCTAAGTTGGCAGGGTATGCCCAGATGTGGGTCTCTTGCTCTTATTGCCACTGGATTCAAGCTAGCGTGGCTGATGAAGGCTGTTATCCCGAAACTGGTCCCAAGATGATTGTTTTCCACCCAGTGAAAACATGGCTTGGAAGTTCGGGCTGGACTGTTCCCATGAAGTAAAGGGTCAGGACTGATTGTGTCTAAAGTGGGGTGGCGAAGTAAGCTAAAGAACGATGATGTATTCTGCCTAGATCTGTGACTGGGGGTGAGATAGCCTTTCAATCGAGAAAATTTAAATTGGCAATATTTAACTATCAGGACATGTTACACACAGCAATACATGTCCTACCTTTCACATGCACTGCACCCTGCCTAGGGGCATACTTTAGGCCTACCATAGGGGTGACTTATGTGTAAGAAAAGGGAAGGGTAGGGCCTGGAGTGTGGGTGCACTTGCCAAGTGGAAATGGCAGTTAGCAAACTGCGCACAGGCACATCAGTGGCAGGCCTGAGACCTCTTTTCAGCGCTCCCCATGTGGGTGGCACAATCAAGGCTGCAAGCCCACAAGTAGCATTTGATTTACCAGCCCTGGCACACTCAGTGCACTTTACTAGGGACCTACTGGTAAACAAAATATGCCAATCAGGGAGAACCTATCACAATATCAATTTATATAGGGAGCACTTGTACTTTGACACTGATCAGCAGTGGCAAAGTGCCTAAAGCATCTAAGCCACCAAAAATGAAATCCAGCACAGCATCAAAAACACATGAGTATAGGCAAAACTTCTGGGAAAACTACGCCAAGGATGCTAGGTGTAACAAGCATAATTTTTCTTTTAACAATCAGGACAACTAAGAGAAGTGGCGGGGTTCACTCCCTAACCTAGAAGACAGAGCATTTATAAATCTGATAAATTGGGTCTTGGGCTGAAGGACTGTTTGCACAACATTTATCTGTACTCTGTTGTATTCCTTCCTCTATTTCCTTCTAACAGCAGATTGATGCTGAATGATGTGCTGTTGTTCATCGCCCAGATGAATGTTGGCCTTCTGTTGTGGTGTCAAACCTTTCCCCAAATCCCCTTATCCATCCATTAATTAAACCCCTAACCCTCTTCCCCCAAACTGTGTGATTTAATAAGGTATGGCTGCAAATACACCATTGATGGATCACACACTTGGTGAGGCGAAAGTGGTGAAAGCAGCACCAACCTACTGTAGCATATTCTAAGCAGTAACCCACACCAGCCCATTATCAACCAGCGCTTTTGGAAAGGGGCGACCACTCGGTCCCCCCGAACGTATGGCGGAGTACCACGATCCCCCCGGGAAGCCATCTTGGGCGGGAGGCGAGTCTCGGCTGGTATGCCCGAAGCGGCGTAGCCGGGGCGCGCCTTTTCCCGCCCTAGAGTGGGTTGGCCTAGACACTGACGCAGCTGGCCACGCCCTTGGGGCAGGCAGGGGCGGGTTTACGCCCGCCCTGAAGACGGATAAAAGGAGAAGCAAGATCAGAAGGCATCCTCTTGTTCCTGTGCTCTGAAGCTGCACCTCCTCGCTGCACGTGAGCTCGAGACGGAACGAAGAGCCAATTTTGAGCGTTGTAATCGTTCTTGTTTGTTTTTCAGATACTCTCTTGGAGAATGCCGAAGAAGGCGGGAAAGCGCATGACTACTGACCAGATGCTGCGCGTTCTCATGAAGGAGGTGACCGACCTAAAGAGGCGAATGGATAAAGACGAGGAAGGGGGGCCGAAACGTCCTTTGGCGGGAGCAGCCCCGGGAGGGAAAAACAAGAGGCCCAGGAGGGGAGCAGCTGGGGGAGACAACCCGAGTCCCAGTACCCCGCTCCAGGCACCAACTCCCGTGCCGGAGGAGGGGAATCCGATTCCCGTTGTGGTCACCCCCGTGTCCGGGGAGGATATGCCGCCCGAGCTGGCAGCGCAATTAGCAGCGTGGTTGGGAAAAGGTAGCGAGGGCGCCACGGCTGTCGACGCACAGGAGCTGATGAAGCAACTGCGTGAGTCACGGGAAACAGCGAAGGTGCCCACGCCGGCTGCCGCTGTAGAGAAGCCACAGGGGACGGGTTCAGTAGCAGAGGCAACGTCCGGTGCAGGTAAGCGGCCATTGCCGATTGCGAGGGATGAGTCAGCACCCTCTCGTAGGGAAAAGTTGGGTCAGCATGTTCCTTTGGTGATTAAAGAGAAGATATGGGCAGGGGAGTACGTAAACATCTTCTCGTTGCTTACAGATCACTATGAGATGGAGCATGTTAAGGGCCAGAAGGATCTCATGCATCCGAGTGTTTGGCGCGCAAAAATGGCCGCCTTTAAGGTTAATGAGAACATTGGCAATTGGGGCCAAGCGTGGGGGGTTTTTACATCGATCTTGGGGGAACGAAGGCCCGATCTGTTACCCGAATTGCCGATTTATCAGTCACGAATCATGGGGTACTCTGTATCACACGAGGGTAATCATTGGTTCTGCTATGATAACCTGTTTAGAAAGGCTAAAGAACATGATAAAAACTTAACGTGGGATTGTTATGATTCTGTGTCATGGTCCAAAATGAAGGAGACTGGTATGTTAAAATTGCCATTAGTAGGGAGTATCGTTGGCGAATCCTCCCGCCAGTATGCGGGGACGCCCTTTCGGTCAGGTGCGGGTACCGACAATTACTCGAGGCCTGCCGGCAATACAGGAAAAAGGGGGGTTTGTTGGAACTTCAACGGGGGTAAATGTACTAGGCCCCAGGGATCGTGCAAATTTAGACACAAATGTAGTGGGTGTGGGCAATCATCCCATCCTGAGTCCACGTGCAGAGCCAAAACGGGTGATAACGGGGGTAGAGGAGGCGCCAAACAGGTCTAACATAGTCCGAGGGGCGCCTTTACCTACCCCGATTGATACCTTGGCAATGATTCCTTGGCTCAGTGAATACCCGGATCGTACTTCTGCTGGGGTGTTGCGGAACGGGTTTTCTTATGGTTTCCGCATCCCAGTGGGGGACTTTCAAGGTGCAGAGAAATGTAAAAATCAGCTATCGGTCTTCCAGCATACGACCGTGGTACAGGATAAGATCAGGAAGGAGGTTACTCGAGGTCGAGTCGCCGGTCCGTTTAGTGTACCACCGGTTCCTAACTTTGTTTGTTCCCCTTTAGGTGTGGTCCCAAAGAAGGACCCGGGTGAGTTTCGGCTGATACATAATTTATCAGCCCCTCGTGGTCTTTCCGTAAACGAAGCGATAGACCCGGAAGTGTGTTCGGTGCGGTACGCATCCTTCGATGAGGCCGTAGCCATTTTGAATCGCCTGGGGCCCGGGGCGCTGATGGCAAAATCGGATATCGAGTCAGCGTTCCGGTTGCTCCCGGTACATCCAGACGATCAGCGTCTCCTAGGTTTCATGTTTCAGGGTCATTATTACATGGATAGGTGTATGCCGATGGGGTGCTCTATATCTTGTGCCTATTTCGAAAAATTCAGTAGTTTTCTACAATGGGTCTTCACAAGGAAGACGGGTTTCCAAAATGTGATGCATTACCTTGATGATTTTTTGTTCCTGGGGGCAGCGGGGGATCCGGAATGTGGGCAGGCTTTGGCGCAATTTTGTGTCTTGATGAATCAGTTTGGCGTGCCATTGGCGCCAGGTAAGACTGTGGGGCCTTCCACTTGCCTCGAGTTTCTGGGGATCGAGTTAGACTCCGGAGAAGGTTGTTTTCGTTTACCAGCTGACAAAGTGTCAAAGTTCAAGACATCCCTGCAAATGTGTTTAAGTGGACCTAAGGTTAAGCTGCATCAATTACAGCAGTTAGTTGGCCAGTTGAATTTTGCCCTGAGGGTTATACCAATGGCCCGCCCCTTTTCCCGTTCGATTGCTCAAGCCATGGTCGGCCTGAAGGAGGGCCATCATCGCACGAGGCTCTCGGCAGAGGTCCGCCAGGACATGCGCATTTGGTTGGCATTTCTGGCGGATTTCAATGGTCGAGTTGTCTGGAACAAACCGGCCGTGTCCTCTGAGGAGCTGGGGCTGTGGACAGATTCGGCAGGGAGCATAGGTTTCGGTGCCATCTTCGGCACCAGATGGTCTGCACAAAAGTGGCCGACATGGTGGCATGACAGTGGACTGACAAGTAACATTGCTTTCCTGGAACTTTTTCCCATTTTAGTGGCCCTGAGAACTTGGCCCGAAGGATTCAAAGATCACTCTGTGGTATTTTGGTCTGACAATATGACCGTGGTCGAGTGTATCAATAGTCAGGCAGCACGATGTAAATGGATTTTGAGACTGCTCAAGGAAATTGTTTTACTGTGTATACAATTGAATGTGCTATTCAGAGCAAGACATGTCCCAGGGGTAATGAACCAGGCAGCTGATGCACTGTCTCGTTTTCGTATGCAGGCTTTCTGGGGTTTTCTTCCCACAGCGGACCCGGAGCCGGCACCCTTTCCCGAAGCTCTCTGGTCTCTCGGTGCCCCGAACTTCGTAACCTCGTGGGAGAGAGTTTAGCACCCAGGACGAGGAAGGCATATGAAGGGGCGTTCCGGTCCTATTTGGCCTTTTTGGGGACTGATAGAGAGGAGCTTTGGGGCCAGGAGGAGTGGGTGGTGAATTTTCTGATGTCCTTACATCTGGTCGGGAAATCGGTGGCCACGGCCCAGAGGCATCGGGCTGCCATTTCCTTTGTTGCTAGGGCTCATGGGATCCAGGACCCGACAGCGTCTTTCGTTGTACAGAAAGCGCTACGGGGGTGGCAACGCCTTGAGGGTCGCAGAGTAGACGAGAGGCGCCCGATAGGTTTGGATAGGCTGGCCCAGTTATTATCCAGACTCCCTGCTACGTGTTCATCTCAGTTTGAGACAGTGTTATTCCGAGCCGCTTTTACGCTGGCATTCCATGGGGCTATGCGGGTAAGCGAACTAGTGGCGAGGAACAAGCAGGATGTGACAGGAGGACTGTGCCAGGAGCACGTCCAGATCAGAGGGGAGACAATGACGGTCTCATTTGTCAAGTCCAAGACCGATCAAAGTGGGATGGGTGACTGCGTAATCATACGCAGGATTCCCGGGTCCTCCATGTGCCCGGTAAGGTGTCTAGAAGATTATTTAGCACGAAGGGTGGCATCATGGGGGGGGACCTTGTTGAGACACGCTGACGCCACCCCACTGACAAGGTTTCAGTTTCAGCGGGTGCTTGCGATGTCGATTGCCGCTGCGGGCTTGAACCCGGGCGAGTTTGGGACCCATTCCTTTCGGATAGGGGCTGCTACAGAAGCTACAGCCAGGGGTCTGAATGTTGAACAAGTTAAACGGGTGGGGCGTTGGTCCTCCAATTGTTATAAAAGGTATGTGCGGTTGCACATGTTGTGAAGCTGTAACAATGTACTCACGCTTCTTGTTTTTGTTTGGTTTTCAGTTGCGCAAGCCTACGAGGCGGGGCGAACTTTGCAGTCGACCCAACACCGGGCCAGCGATCTGACATCACCGGCTGTGAAAAAGGAGGTGTGGGTCGTGGGCCACTCATACGTGAGACGTGCCGCAGACGTATTCAAGGCAGGTGATATGATTCACGTAGCTGGGGAATACGGGTACAGTGTGTCCTTCTACGGAAGAGGCGGTCTCTGTATTGACCAGTTTCAATCATTTTTCGAGGGTTTACTAGGGCGGACGAGGTCACCGCCGTCTGTAGTCATAGTACATCTTGGGGGTAATGATTTGGTCACCACTGGTAGACGACTTCTTCTTGAGGCGATGCTTTCCACTGTAAGTTGGTTAGCGAGGAGAGTTCCAGGGTGCACAATTGCGTGGTCCCATATGATCCCACGAAAAGTGTGGCGGGGGGCTATTTCGGTTCCTGCTTTAAATCATTCTGTTAGAAAGCTTAATAACAAAGTGAGTAGGTTGTTCCGTTCCAAGACACTGCATTCTATTTCGCATGGGTGTATTAATGATGACAGTATGTATTTGGGGGATGGAGTGCATTTGTCTCGGTTGGGGAATGAGTTACTCATAGGAGACTTCTTAGCATGGCTAAAAACGTTACACCATGACCTTTAGGTAGGAGTGTTGTGGGGGGTCCGGATAGCCGGTCAACTATCCGGCCTGTGGCGGTAAGGTCATGATCGGTGAGCACTAATTGGAAGATCCCTATGAGTGGGCGTCACCCAGCACGGATGGGAGCGCTCGGGGGAGGTGGCCATTGGCCCCTCAACGGGGAGGCGGTCCCTTCTAAGGATGGGTCGCCAAAAGAAAAGGAAAGGCGGTCAAGGCCCCTTCCTGGGTAGGAGGGGTTACAGCCCCCTCCTGGGGAATTTCCCGGGGCCAGGACGTCTGCGACGGCAGATGTGGTAAGTTGTGTGGGGTTTGGGGGGGGGTCTACGCTACCTTCTAGATACCTCACACGAGTCCTCGTACGACCTCTAAGTGGCGTCGAGTTTTATTGGGGCCCCCGTCAAGTCAAGGGAAATTGGTAATTGCACTTGAGGTACGCCTCTGGGCCGCCCCTCACAAGTGAGGGCGATATTTCTGGGTTAGGGATCTTGACACCGGTTACGACCTTGCCGTTGGCCCTTAAACGTTAGGATGTACAATTTCAAAATTTCAAGTAAATGTTTTGTAGGATGTTAGTTCGGCTAGGAGAACCTTTGTATTAGAGAATCTGTTAAGGTTAGCCAAACATCGCAATGTGGTAATGAAATTGTACATAATATGAAACTGTTTATTTAATGTTTTAATTTTGTTTCATATTTTAATAAATACGGCCGGGAGGGTTACTCCCTCCCGTCTTCCAAAAACTTCAGAACTGTTTCCGGTTTCCCATCCTTGGGGATTGTGTTGAGAGGGGGTGGCGGGTATCTCAGCCATATGGAAAGGGGCGACCACTCGGTCCCCCCGAACGTATGGCGGAGTACCACGATCCCCCCGGGAAGCCATCTTGGGCGGGAGGCGAGTCTCGGCTGGTATGCCCGAAGCGGCGTAGCCGGGGCGCGCCTTTTCCCGCCCTAGAGTGGGTTGGCCTAGACACTGACGCAGCTGGCCACGCCCTTGGGGCAGGCAGGGGCGGGTTTACGCCCGCCCTGAAGACGGATAAAAGGAGAAGCAAGATCAGAAGGCATCCTCTTGTTCCTGTGCTCTGAAGCTGCACCTCCTCGCTGCACGTGAGCTCGAGACGGAACGAAGAGCCAATTCTGACCCACCCACCAGCCCCTGAGGACAGCAAGTGGTTTTTGAATAAAGTTGATGGATAACTCTGATTTTCGTTTACAGGTTGTGGTATTATCGTGATGATTTTGAGTATGTAATAAAGAATGGTCGATTTGTGTTACGTTTAGCAAATAAAGAAATTCTGCTTTAGTGTTCATTGGTAAGCATGCTTTTAATAAAATTGTAGTTGCTACTGTCTTTTTAGTTTAGTCATTTAGTTAGCATTGTCGTATTTATTTTGGTCGGGCGGTAAGGTCATGATCGGTGAGCACTAATTGGAAGATCCCTATGAGTGGGCGTCACCCAGCACGGATGGGAGCGCTCGGGGGAGGTGGCCATTGGCCCCTCAACGGGGAGGCGGTCCCTTCTAAGGATGGATCGCCGAAAGAAAAGGAAAGGCGGTCAAGGCCCCTTCCTGGGTAGGAGGGGTTACAGCCCCCTCCTGGGGAATGTCCCGGGGCCAGGACGTCTGCGACGGCAGATGTGGTAAGTTGTGTGGGGTTTGGGGGGGGGTCTACGCTACCTTCTAGATACCTCACACGAGTCCTCGTACGACCTCTAAGTGGCGTCGAGTTTTATTGGGGCCCCCGTCAAGTCAAGGGAAATTGGTAATTGCACTTGAGGTACGCCTCTGGGCTGCCCCTCACAAGTGAGGGCGATATTTCTGGGTTAGGGATCTTGACACCGGTTACGACCTTGCCGTTGGCCCTTAAACGTTAGGATGTACAATTTCAAAATTTCAAGTAAATGTTTTGTAGGATGTTAGTTCGGCTAGGAGAACCTTTGTATTAGAGAATCTGTTAAGGTTAGCCAAACATCGCAATGTGGTAATGAAATTGTACATAATATGAAACTGTTTATTTAATGTTTTAATTTTGTTTCATATTTTAATAAATACGGCCGGGAGGGTTACTCCCTCCCGTCTTCCAAAAACTTCAGAACTGTTTCCGGTTTCCCATCCTTGGGGATTGTGTTGAGAGGGGGTGGCGGGTATCTCAGCCATAAAAAAATTATACATATTTTAAATACGAATGAAGAACATCAGTTGTCAGCATCATAATTCAGGCCTTGTGTTGCCTAACCCTAAATGCCTAAACTTACCCACTCCAGATTTGAGTAATTTTTTTTTATAACTTGAGGATTTCACAATTAACACTACTAGCTCCACATTAGCCAAAACTTACTAGTATTGCTATTTTTTCTATTTTAGCACAATCAGGCATTCTCTTTGTGTCATCGTGTAGTACTCAGGAGGTGTCCATTTAAAAATATATAACCCACTAACTCAGCCTTTCTACTTGCATGTAGTTGCCTACAATGGATAATCAATAATCATTCAGACCAATCCTACTGTTGGAGCTAATCTGGGTGGAACTGGAAGTGGGACCTCGCTTGTGAAGTTGTGATGCCTCCCCTGTTATTATTGCAGGTATATTTAGGTATGGATGAAATTTAACTCAGTAAGAAATAAATTAACTGCTACTAATTTTTATGTAGATAGTTGTACAAACATAGGTAATCATGGCAGCATTCGTCACGATGGTCAAGGCAGTTAGAGAATTATAAGTCTAGTCTCTAAAACTAAGTGCTACACTCTCTCTTAAGTTACACACACATAAACAGGATGCGTAAAACTACTTGAAGGCAGCAGTGCAAAGTAAAATTTAAAGAAACTGCTTCAGGCATAAATTTAGATTGAATAAAATAGTTTTTCCCTTTATTTATTTACAAAGAAACCCACCCTCTCCACCCAAACAACATGCCCACCCCTCTCCCCAAACAAAACAGACCAAGCCCCAAAACTCCAAATGTCCAAGAAAAAGTCATTCCAGAGTCCAGTCCCAACTCCCTTGCCTCCTTCTCCGCCCAACCCCACAAGCAATACATCTCTCCCATCAAAACGAAAATATTAAAAAAAGGTTTGAAAAGGGCATTATAGTTGATGGTCCAGAGCTGGTCCAGGCTCTGCTCCATGATTGTGAGCCGGCCCTTGATGATCTCCAGCCACTGCAGGATGCAGCACAGCAATGTCCTGTTGTCAGTGTGGTAGGTGGTATCAGCAGCTGGCTGGAGGCAGTGCCAGCGATTGGTTGGCTGGAAGGCTGGAGGCTGAGGGGGACTGGCTGCACTGAGGCTCTGCTGTTGTGCATTCCTCTCCTTCTCCTCTTTTTCCAGGACCACCAAACACCAGTATTCCAGCTAGATACGCTCCAGCCTCTGCTGCCGCAAAAGAGCTGTTCTCTCCTGCCTGTTGGGTGGTCCAGCTAGACTAGCAAGAGTAGCAATATTGTGATTATGATTAGGACAATCACAATGCCAGTTTTATGTTTTACACACACATGTTTCCAAACAGAAAAAGCACTGATTGTGTTGCAGAAAAGTACTAACAGACAGAGAATAACATCACAGGATTTTAAAAACAGCAATTTGATTCGTTTTTTTCCTTCTAAAGGCTTTTCAAGTAACTATAAATAGAGTCAGACACTTTGAGTTGAAAAATAAATGACTTCTCATTAATGAGTACTGCATTATGCAGTATATAGAGAGTAATTGGTGTGTGGTGCTAAAATAATGATACCTTGCTCATTGCTAGCCAGTGCCTCTTCTAGTTTTCTACTGTCTGCAGCTGATTTTGTCAATCTATTTTTAATTCCAATGGCCCTGCTCTTCGCCAAATGCATTTATATTTCTACCCTGTCTAAAAGGAGGCAGATGAATAATAAATAAGATACTAAATCAAACACCTCACATATGAAATGCAGATGTTAATATGTTATACTGTCTGCCGTAAGTAGACTTTGAGGGAAATGAATTTAATGGACTACACTACAGGTAAATAAGCAGTCTATATAGATTTTATTTGGCACATTCGTCACTGTGTATCCCATTCACCAAACTTGAGATCAAAACATGCACTTAGTCCAACTCTACTCTGTGGCCTCGCCTGCCACCACATGATTTCCAACAAATTCATTTGCTGGGCAGTAACCAAGGAAAGTAAACCTAATTTTCTCTACTGCAGGGGTTAGGGTAGAGGGATTAGACAGGTAGGGTAGAGCTTTTTTTAATAAAATAGAGGTACCACTACACTGATCATCGATTCAACATCTTTGGGTTTTTCAGTCATGGTACAGTTTGAAAGGGAAAAATCTGAACAAGTGTAAATTAAATCTGTTATGGGAAACCATTAAATATATTTTGGAATTACTTCACATGGGTATCACATTAAGGGGGTCATTAGGATCGCGGACGGACTTGAGTCCTTCCGCGACCCCTGAGTAGGAGGGAATGTCCGCATGGGCTGCGGCATTCCCTCTGTGCAGATTAGGATGTGACCGCCAGGGTGGTGGTCACATCCTCTATTTTTAACATTGCGGCAATGTTAAAAATGCACGCATTGCATTTACATGTAGAAAGTGGCAGGCACCGCACGGTGCCTGCTGCTTACTGCATACAAATGCAGGGGGGTACCATAGGTACCCCCCATGTGCACCCCCCATCCCCCCTTCACCTAGGGGGCCCGCAACGGCCCCCCGCAGTGAAGTTACACATGCTTTTTCACGGCGGAAAAGCCGCCACGGAAAAGCATGTTTCCAAGCACATCCTAATCTGGCTGACGGTGTCTGAGAGACACCGTCACCATATTAGTGCTTTTCCGCCGCTGTTGTAAGCCAACCGCGGAGGAAAAGCTGCGGACGGAAACCAGGACCCACCAGCCATCCTAATGTGGTGGTGGGTCTTGGTGGGTCCGCAGAGGATTTTCCGCATCCAACAGGCTGGCGGTGGCTTCCGCCGGCCCGGAGGATGCGGAAAATCCTCCATCCTAATCAGCCCCTAAATGTGGAACATGCTAAGAATGTATTTTCCAATTTGGTAGGTTTACTGTAACTATAAATGAACAAGTCTGAAGCACACTACATTGGGGAGGTGGGGGGTCCATGATGACCCTGCCCACTCTCTAGTGACCTGAACTGTATTGGAGCAAGGCATAAGCAGGAAAAGGAAAACCTTCTCAGCAGACATACATGATGATTTTTATTTATACTTGCTTACTTGGGCCTGCTATCTGAATCTTCATGATAGACAGCACCAACATTCCAATACCCCAAGATTCTACCCTAAGAAGTCCACAACAATTACAAAAGGACCTACTAGGATCCGCAGATCCCTCGGCAAAGCGCTGGTGGTCGATGCCAGCTGATCAGCTTCTCCCGGACCCTCAGAGGCATATCTCTTATTCCCCTTGGGTGCTGATGAAAGAATATTTGAAGATAAATAAAATAGATTAGTGATTCAGTCACATACTTTGCTAAAACAGATCACCTATATGACTACTAGTTTCTACTTGAGTCTACCAACTGTCTTTAAATCCATATTCCAAATTTCCATAAAAAAACACTACATTTGGAACTAATGTATTGCAGTGAATGATCTGTGATTCAGTTCCCATTTCTCAACACCCTTGATGGACAAACTTAGTCTCCCTTTTTTGCAATGCTGAAATGGATACTTCACATCACTTTGAATTCAATTAAATAACCTGAAACTGTACGAGCTACAAAGTCACAGAAAGTATCCGCTACTCACTAATTCAATATGGTGACAGGAGAACAGTCTGTATTGGCTTCTTATTTAATCAGCCAAAGCGAGCCCCTAATGAGTGCGTCAGTGCAATTAGGTGGCACTGAGGATTTGCCTAGCAGAAACTAGAAACTGGATCACACAATAATATACCAGAGTAAACTAAACATACCTTACCTCTGTGTGTGAGCAGCAGGCTCCTCTGAACTTTTCTTTGTCATTGTAGAACAGAAACACAGCAAATAATTAATACTACTGCTTGACATTCTACTCCTGAGGCTTGAGCCGGGAGGTTATTTTAACTTGCACTTCTTTTGATTTTAAAAATTGTATTGCACTTCCCCGTGTGTCCTCTCCTCTGACCCCCTGGCACTCGATCTGCTCTCGCGCTGACTTTACCTTAGCGGAGGACAAGATTATCGTGATTGTGCCCGACATCAATTTCCTCTTAGTTAGGCGGCAGATTACTTGCTTTGCCCCCGTGGGTGTGGCCGATTCACAGGCCATCATCTGGTGGGGACTAACTAGGTATCTGAATAATAGAAAGTACAGCGGCCATCTTTGTGAGGGCTCGCACTGCACGTCGCTCGCCCGACTGCATAAAATTAGAGAAGACACGTGAGCATCTCCTACTGCTTGACATTCTACTCCTGAGGCTTGAGCCGGGAGGTTATTTTAACTTGCACTGCTTTTGATTTTAAAAATTGCATTGCACTTCCCCGTGTGTCCTCTCCCCTGACCCCCTGGCACTCGATCTGCTCTCGCGCTGACTTTACCTTAGCGCGGACAAGATTATCGTGATTGTGCCCGACATCAATTTCCTCTTAGTTATGCGGCAGATTACTTACTTTGCCCCCGTGGGTGTGGCCGATTCACAGGCCATCATCTGGTGGGGACTAACTAGGTAGGTAACCCCCTGGCACTCAATCTGCTCTCGCGCTGACTTTACCTTAGCAAGATTTAACAAAACAAACGCCTGTGCTGAGAGCTTCAATTGACAGCTAGCAATTTGAGAAAAAGCACGATACTTTTACTAATTGTAAAACCAAAAATGTGGTTTATGCCATTGTCTGTCCGTGCCCTTTGGTATACATAGGAAAAACCACGCAAGAAGTGAGAAACCGAATTACGCAACATAAATATCGAATTCGAAGAGGGATTGAAAATGCCCCATTGGTCAACCACTGGACAAGCCAAAAACATGAGCATACCGACTTAAGATGGACAGTTCATTCTAAAATCGAAAGGGGCCCACGAGGTGGGGATTTGGATCCACAACTTTGCCAGCGCGAAGCGCTGTTGATCATGAAATTTAATACAGCGCTGAGGGGCCTGAATGAAATTTCAGAAAAGTACAAACCAAGCAGCTAGATTGATCTAAACCACTGGCATTATTTGGGGAAGCAGTCACAGCACCTTATGTTTTGAACTATGCAATGCCCATATCCCCAAGAATGGGCTACATTATCCTTTTTCTTGTTGCAATTTAATGCAACATCAATCACAGTCCACTTGCTTAGCGCTCGCTAATGCCAAGATTCCTTCATCCTAACCCGCTGAGCTACTGGTTGAACTACAATTCCCAGAACGACATGGGAGTATACCTAATCCAGGAATTAACCGCCACGTCAGTGCAGTGAGTGAAGGCGACTCATCCAACACGCTCGTGTGAAGAGCCAAAAATCTTTCCAAACCGGTATGTTTTTCGTAAGCCCCCCAGTCGTGTACATTGGATATACACTGTTCACGCAGCGGGCTATCTGAGAATCTACCTCCGTTCTTTTCCAGCGGTGGAATTCAATCCAACCCTTCTTCCTAGTGACAAGGACCTACAGGGAAGCCATGGCGAATCAGACGCCACTGCATTAGAGGGTAAGCGTCTTGATGAGAATGGACTAAGCTTGGGTTTAGTGACTCTGAATGAGTGTTATGACTAAATGGAGTGCGTTTTTTTATTAGTTTACCTCTCTATAGCCCCCGCACGCTTTTCCATTGGAAATACTACTCTCTAAGTTTTTGGATTGCTGATCAAGCTACTAAGGTATGATAAGAATGCTGTTGTTTTACACAGGGGACAAATTTCTTTCTATAGACCACCACTCTAAAGTAATGTCTTTTTATTGTTGCAGCATCTGTTTTGGTCCTGAGGAGAACCTCGTTATTGAAAGGGGTTTGAAACGCGTCGACCAATTTGGTCTCGTATCTGGTTATAACTTTTTTCTTCGCAATGCTTGTTCATGATTAATAAGAGATGTGGACACTCTTTTGAAGTGCGTTCTGCAAAGACATTGACATTGAAAAACGCAAAAGGATTTTTTTCTTGAGTTCACAAATACAGTTCCACTGATACTGAGACCAACTACTGTTTTTTATTCTTGTTTTTTGTCTGTATGAATGAATTTTTGTATGACTGATTGGCCAAGAATGCTTGAGGTGTGTAAATGCTAACTTTTATAATGTTTATAGTCATTGTATATATTTTGTACATAAAAAATTGTTTGTATTTTCATGCACGAAAAAATAGTGTTTAAAAGGTGGAGAAACCAAAAAAGAAACAATTAAACTTGTTTGTTGCAAATTCTGAAGCAAGTTGTTTTTGCTATATTCAAAGCAACTATTTTTCTCAAATTGCTAGCTGTCAATTGAAGCTCTCAGCACTGGCGTTTGTTTTGTTAAATCTTTCTAGTTTGACTCAGCCTTGCTGAGTTGGGAGTCAAGGCCCTTGTGTGTTTTTTTGACTTTACCTTAGCGGCGGACAAGATTATCGTGATTGGGCCCGACATCAATTTCCTCTTAGTTAGGCGGCAGATTACTTGCTTTGCCCCCGTGGGTGTGGCCGATTCACAGGCCGTCATCTGGTGGGGACTAACTAGGTATCTGAATAATAGAAAGTACAGCGGCCATCTTTGTGAGGGCTCGCACTGCACGTCGCTCGCCCGACTGCATAAAATCATACGTCAATGGCTCCGCGCAGCGGACGCGCATTGCGGGCGCGCCGATCGCGCGCCGGATTCAAGACTGAGTCCTGCCCGTCTGCGCCCATCCGCGACCGAACGGGGCACGGGGCAGGACTCTATGCCCCCACAGAAAAACCTCTAGAGACAGTCCGGGAGGCTGATCATCAGAGAATCCACTACTCAAAATCGACCCTAATCGAACTAGGTAAGACCTCTAACAAATCCTGTCTGCACACCATAGACCCAAACATGATACCTGTGCATTGTAAAGTATGCCACAAATCACTTCCCACAGCAAAGAACAATGTTGCCCCAACGACCAAATTAAAAATGATGATGCTCAATTGCAGATCAATGATAAAACATAAAACTGAAATACACGATTTATTACAGAAATGTGACTTCGATGTAATGTTTCTCACTGAATCATGGTTGGAAGAATCCTCCTTCCCCGATATCTTAGAGACAGTGCCCTCGAACTACAGTCTACTACGAATCGATAGGCTTAAACAACGTGGTGGAGGACTCGCACTCATATGCAAAAAGGAGTTAGAATGTACCCTCACTAATAAGGCCATCATAAACAGTGAATGTGGTACATTCTCTATAAAACTGACCTCATCTACGACCATTACTGGTCTCCTCATATACCGCCCTCCTGGCACTTCAACCCCTTTCTGCAATCAACTCATAGAAGCATCCACCCAGTTAGCTATAAGACATAATAATCTTATGATCTTAGGTGACCTCAATCTTCATTATGAAGTCAATAATGCAATAGAGGCACAAACACTCAAGACAGCACTGCACTCGCTGGGAATAAAATTGCTATCCACCAACTCTACTCACCAACAAGGTCACCTCCTTGACCCAATTTTTGCTACTTGGGAAGGAATTGAAATTCTCCCCCCCACCCCGATAATTTGGTCCGACCATTATATGATCACTTTTGTCATACCTACTAACATTACCAATAACGCTCCCAACAAATTATTATCTCTGAAGCGCCGCAATTGGAAAAACTACACCCCTGAACGATTTATCAGCGCATTAGAGGAACACTCCCCCCCCCCCCCCCCCCCGCAGGTCAGTCCCTTTAAGACACATGGAATAACTATGAATTATGGCTAGGTAAGGCATTAGACAAAATCGCCCCTTGGACCTCGAAACCCCCAGTGAGAAGAACCAAATCAGAACCATGGTACTCTGAGAAACTAAAAATCACAAAGACCCAATGCAAAGCGACAGAACGCAAATGGAGAAAAAGCTACACTCCCGAACTTAAGGAAATTTATAGATCTGAACTAAAAAAATACCAGAAAATGGTAGGAGAGGAAAAAGCGTCTTTTTTAAAACTAGAATTGAGGAGGCAGACAACCCTACGAAGGAACTGTTCCGTATCTATAAAGAACTAACAGATACCACACGCTTAGACACGCAAGACACATATTCCAACGATATATGTGAACAAATAGCAGATTTCTTCGTCGAAAAAGTCGAGAAAATTCATGCTACCTTCCCCAAACCCACTAAATTAGGAAAGGAGGCAGTGACTAAAACCTCCCCCACTCAAAATTCCACACTTATCAAATTCACTACACCTGACAAAAAAGATCTTATCAATATCATCAATGGTATTCATTCAGGTTCTCCTAGTGATGTGTGCCCACTGGTAAAAAGTAAGGACATCATGGAAAACTTTCTTATAGATCACATAAGAAACATGATAACCCTATCCTTTCAAGAATGTACTGTACCGGAGGCTTGGAAAACAGCGCAAGTCATACCTCTAAAAAAGAAACCCAATATCCCTATCACTCAGCTCCAAAACCTCAGTCCTATCTCTCTCCTGCCGCAATGTGCCAAAATAATAGAAAAAATAGTTAATAAACAGCTTATGGCTTTTTTAGAAAAGGAAACTATACTCCACCCCTCTCAATCGGGTTTTAGACCTGGCTATTCCACAGAATCAGCTGTTCTGTATTCCACGGAATGTATCCCTAGGATGGTGGACGAGGGAGAGACAGCAGCGCTGGTCATGCTAGACCTAAGCGCAGCATTTGATACTGTGCTTCACTCAACGCTGCTGTCTCGACTCTTGGATATAGAAGTGAAAGATCATGCACTTGCTTGGCTCGCATCTTTTCTCACCAAAAGATCGTTTCAGCTGCACTGCCCACCCTTTAAATCATCTTCTCGTAGCGTGAGCCATGGGGTTCCACAGGGCTCCAGTTTGAGCCCTACCTTATTCAACATCTATATGGAACCCCTGGCTCACGTTGTAGAGAATTTTGGGGTGGGCATTGCCAGTTATGCCGACAACACCCAATTAATGTTCAAACTTACCCCAGACAGCGAGGAATATGCCACCAATTTCTCTAGCTGCATGGCTGTGGTAGCCACTTGGATGGACAACAATTGCCTCCGCTTAAATGGAGACAAGACAGAGGTGTTGGTGTTAGGGAACAAAACATCGATATGGTCCCAGGCATGGTGGTCTACGGCCCTGGGTGAACTCCCCTGCCCTGTAGAAAAGGTCAAAAACTTAGGAGTTATGATTGACTCGGACCTTTCGGGCAAATCCCAAGTCAGCAAAATAACAGGCAAGTGCTTTGGCACGCTAAAAACACTGCGGAAAATCATTGATCTTATCCCTATTGGAGTCAGAAAAACCATTGTACATGCTCTCATAACACCCCATTTAGATTACGGAAACGTTCTCCTTCTAGGCCTTAACCAGAATCATTTACACCAGCTACAATGCATTCAAAATGCTGCCTCTCGTATGGTGCTGGGTCTTCCCAAAAGAACCTCTTCCAAAGCTGCTCTTTCCAAATTACACTGGCTCCCCGTTAGAGAAAGAATCAGATTTAAAAGCCTCTGCTTCGCCCATCGGATTGCCCATGATAAAGGACCTATCTACCTCAGAAGTCTCTTAACCATCCATCGCCCGATCAGAGACTTAAGATCATCTGGTATGACACAATTCAAACTTCCCCGCATCTCCAGAGCAAAAATGGGGGGTAGATCCTTTCGCTACCTAGCAGTGAAACATTGGAATGCCCTCCCAGTGCATCTGCGGATGGAACCCTCGGAAACTCTATTCAGAGCTAAATTGAAAACCCACCTCTTCCCGCAATAAATCCATGTTATGATTTCATTTCCGGCTCCTCCCCTCTGATAGTTTTTTGTTAGTAGTAAGTGCGGGGATACACAGTTTCGTGCAGCCATGCGCTTTATAAATGCCCTATTATTATTATTTTTTACTCTCTAAGCCCTGGAATCTCAAGACCTATCAAGGCCGAGCAGGTCCTGTTCCCAGTGCTGTTGTCTGACTAGCAGTGCCTCAGCTGCTGGGCGGTGTGCCAATCTTGGCTGGTGTGCCGCTTTCACCAATGCACCATTCCCCAGTGCCCCTGATGCTCAGGCAGGGCGGAGCTGCTACCGGGCCTAACACCTGCTGCCAGCATAGAGGAGAGGTGGCGCTGCATACAAAACACTAGTGCTATCACCTCCTCCTCTCCAAAGACTACCCAGGGCTGCACACCAGGGCGGTGGCTCTGCCACAAGTAAGTCGTCCCTCTGCCATGTCACTGGGTGGAGTAAAAATAAGAAGGAAAAGGAAGAGAAAGTAAAGAAGAATGAAATAATGAAAGTAGGGGAAATAAAGTCAAAAAGTCCCCAAAACACAAAAACATTTACATAAAAACAAAAAATACACAAACACAAAGACAAACACAATTATGAAAAATAAAAGCGAGTAATAAAGGAGGAGGATTATAAAGATTAAGGACAGATAAAATGTAGGTCCAGCACCATAAAAGAGGGCAGAAAAGGAAGATGGCCATGCCAATGCAAACCGTGTGGTGTTGTTTGCGTGTGATCTAAAACACGAGAACACACTAGAGAACCACGTAGTGCCCTTCACGCATGATCCACTCCGCATTCCCAAATTAACGCAAATGAGTGTGCTGATAACCTCCACCAGCAAGCGGAACTACACATAGCATAGCAGAGTTTTTATCCCTACTGGGTGGAATTCCGCATAGTAGGAATCTGCAAACTGCGCCCACCCCTAGTAATCAGTCCAGGATAGTACATCAGCCAGAATTTCCTGAATGTAAATTTCACAATGCAAAACGAAAGTAATATTTCTTATTGGCTATAATGCAGAACACCCCTGAAAGCCCTAAACGGGTCTGCTTAGGAGGTAAACTGTTTCATGCCACCTGGTCTTCTTTTTGCTCAGTAGCTGGAGTTCTGACCAGTAGCTGTTGTTGTTTAGCTTCAAACAAATCTGAATCATCCAGGTTTGGATCCCTAACAGACAATAACTCAAGTAAACTTCTGAAGTAAGCAAATATGGGTCAGTAGTACTATTCTAAACTCCTAATGTGGATATTTAAAACAACCAGAACACACAGTAGTATATCTGATGAACAAGGGATATTGCATGACGTTCCGAAGCTTGGCATCAACAGATAGGGAAAAAATATTGTACACATAACCAATTAACATTAAAACTGCTTATCACCCCAATGAGGTGATGTGTTTCTGAATTGCATGGTATTGCTCTGTTTCGCTATCTTTGATGTATTTATTGTGGAGCTGCAACATGATTTTCTATTATTGCTGTACCTCTCCTTGAGTCATTCTGCCTAAATATGAACATACATTCTTGTTACATATTACCATTTCTCAAATCTTTCATGATATAGTGACAATAGTTATTTGCACCAAGGAATGCATTATTTACTACCAAGGGCATGTAATACCAATCACAAAAATGCTTTGTGATCTTACCCCTAAGCTTCTTTTAGGCTCTCTAATGTTATCTTACTTTCTTTTGGAACTTTGCATGGCCAAAGAATAGTAATAAATGCACTGACCTGTCTTTGGGAGAAGTGGTTAGAAAAACCTTGAAATACACACAGGAGAGCTATAGATATAGGACAGTTAGGGGCAACGGAGGAAATAAGAAATCAACTCTATGAAGTATTAGTGAAGAGACAGGGCATATGTTGCAACCCTATTACAGTGTTTACAAAATATAGTTGTGAATTGCAATTACTTATTTTTTTAGTTTAAAAAGAAAAAACTGTATCGATGCAACAAGGTATATACAATCAGTTGAAGATGAAATGTGTTATTAATACTTATAGAGAAATTAGCATCATAATAAAAACCAATAAAATCACAATGTTGCATGTATAAAAGAGGATACAACAAATTTAAAGAGAAAAGTCAAAGAAAAACAAATGAATGGGTCAAATGAATCATGATAACAAAAGAGTAGCTGAGCATAAACATAATAAAAATATCAACATCTCAAAATATATAAGGCTATAATATGATGTTGAAAGAGTAGAAAAGTAATGAACATTTATGGTGGTTTGGAAATGTCTTCCATTAGTGGGCGATGGTGAACAGAATTTTGGGCAGAAGTATCTAAGAAAGAAATAGTTATAGGGGACCACATGTGTTCTATTTGTAGAAGGAGAGATAATGGAGAAATGTATGCACGGTCAAGTCGATGACTGAAGCAGACACTATACCACCACACTTGAAAATGGAAAGGGGAGACCATTCGGTCACCCCGAACGTATGGATGGGTGCCCCGATCCCCCGGGAAACCGTTGGGGGCGGGGGGCGTGTCCCCGCTGGTATGCCCATAGCGGCGTGGTCGGAGCACGCCCCCGCCGCCTAAAAGGGTTGTCCTAAACACCCGCCGGAAGTCCGTGTACCTATGGGCGGGATGGGGTCGCGGCCCCACCTTCCCGCTGCTGGATAAAAGGCACGGGAATCCAGAGAAGCGTCCTCTTGTTCCTGCGCTCTGAAGGCTGCACCACTCGTCGCTCGTGAGCCCTCAAGGGAACAAGCTGCAGTTTTTTGAACGTGTAATCTTGTTTTTTCTGTTTCAGTCGTCAAGGCATAGCTGGGGTTCGAGTCACGGCTGGATAACAGGCAGAGGTAAAAGCTGTATGCAGACATGCCTGGCAAGAAGAGTGGAAAGAGCTCCGAGATTGAACGAATGCTGCGCACATTGGTGAACCAAGTGTCGGCGATGGACAAAACATTCGGTAAAGTAGACCAGCTGGGTCGTGGCTTAGCGGCCCTACGGAAACAAGTAGAGGCCCAAGCGGGCCCTTTAGGGCGACCTAAGAGGCCCCAGTCCCGATGGAGGTCCCACTGGTCCCGGTAGCTCCAGCGTCCAGCCCGGTACCCACACTGGATGGGGGATTGCCAATCTCTGTGGTTATCACACCGCTGGATGACAATCAAATGCCTCCTGAACTAGCGCTTCAGTTTGCGGCTGTGTTACCCTGGTTGAAGAAGGGAGCGGGGGGATCCATGGCTGTGGAAGACCCGGCCGAAGAGGCTAGGCTGATTATAGAGCAGCTAAGGCAGACAAGGGGTGCTGGGACAGCGAACGTGCCTTCTATTTCTCCACAGGTGGCAAAGGTGGTCGTTGTCGAAAACCAGAATTAGTCAACGGACACGGCTGGAGGGGCGGCGGAAGCCGGTAAGAGATCACTCCCAATGATGGGGGAGGGAGCGGTACCCTCAAGGCGGGAAAACTTGGCTCAACATATTCCCATAGCCACTAAGGAACTGGTGTGGGCCAATAAATATATAAACATGTTTTCATTGTTGACTGATCATCGTGAGTTAGAATATGCCAAGACTCAGAAAGATTGAAAAGAGAGTTGTGTAGATTGTTTCCATTTTTTTGTTATTTGCTGAAAAGCAACTGCAATCAGTAAATCTATTATAGCAGTGTTGAATATGAGAGATTGCCAATGGTCAGAAAGTGTACCAAGAAAAATGTTTGTGGGAGAAAATGGAAAGTGAATGTGAAAAATAGTATTAATTTGAGACCATTCTTTCAAACAGAATTGATACGTATTTGGACAGGAGAAAAGCATGTGATATGACATGATATAAATCAGCATGTAGAGCATTACATGACCAACAATTTGGGGTGACATCAGAGTTAAATTTATTTAACTAGATGAAGTAATCATAACTCTGTTATATAAAAAGAAAAGTGTTTGGGTTTTACTGGCTGATCTTGAAGTCTTACATATTTTTAACTACAATTTATCCCAGAATGAAATAGGCCATGATGTATGTAGGTCTTGCTGCCATTGTAATTCAATCATCGTCTTATTCCTATGTTCTGGAAGTTTAATAAGGAATTAAAAATAGAAGAGGGGCTTGGTTGAGCACTTAAAATAGGGAGGACATGGTGTTGAGGAAGTAATGTTGAAGAAAGGGAGGATAATAAAAACAAGGAGGTGGATGTGGTTTGTATCAACATATTACATTTCTTAGAATATGACGTTGGCAAATTGTTACTGATTGTGCATCAGATAATGTGATCAAAATGTTATTTGAGTAAAGTTCATGGACCCAAGATAAACCTTTATCCTATCAGTTTTTTTTTACAGAATATATTTTTATTGTTGATTTTTGTTAGGTGGTTATGCCAGATTGAAGATTCAAGAAATCAATCAGTGTCCGAGAGGTGTGAAAGGAGTATGGATTGGAAAAGTTTGTTACTAGTTGTGTGTATAGGAGAGGATAAATAGTGTGCCTTGTGACGAAATGAGATACCTTATTTAGGTGAGAAAGGAGAGATAAAGGAAAACTAAATATATAATAAGCAAAGGAAAATAGTCTGAAACTGAATGATAGAGAGATTTAGAGATTTGTTTGAGGAGAAGGCATTATGATAGGATTGGAAATCAGGAAAGTTAACCCCGCCGTGTAGTTTGTCACGTTTAAGCTTAGCTGAAAATATGCATGTTTTTTTTTTGATTCCACAAAAAATAAGATAATATAGAACAAATCCTTATGAAAAAATATGTGGGCATAGTGAAAGGAATAGTTGTGATAGTATAAAAGACCACAGGGACAAGGATAATGTTAATAGTATTAAGTCTACCCCACCAAGATAGATAAAGAGGGTGCCATTTAGAAATAGAGTTAGATAAAGTGAAAAGAACCTGATTCATATTTACACTTAGGATATGCTTTATAGAAGGAGTGAACCAGAGACCTAAGTATTTCATTTTTGGGGGATTCCATGAAAAATTTGTAAAAGAAAAGTCTTGTTAAAAATTCATCATGATTCAGTTTATAACCAAAAATTAAAGAAAAAGTATCACCTTCCGTAGTAAAGGCTGGGATAGAAAATGCTGGTTTACATAAATATAATAGATATCATCTGCATATTCACTCAACTTAATATGAGTTTTACCAACCAAGTTGAAAGTCACATATATTTGAATTTTGCTTAAGTTTAGCAAGGAAAGGTTCTAATGCAAGAATAAAAAGAAGAGGAGAAAGAGAACATCCTTGACGAAAAAATAAGGCTTTTGGGGCAGTGTATAATAAAGATATATAAGAAATAAATTTGGAACCAAACCAAGAAAGTGTATGAAAAATAAAAGACCAATCCATACAATGAAAAGCGTGTTCTGCATCATGGGAAATGGCCACTAGAAAATGGGAGTATTTGTTAGATTTGTTGAAAATATTAAAGAAAACTTGGATCTAACCAAATGACCAGGATGCTTGCAAATATGTTATAGTCAGAGTTAACTAAAGAGATTGTCCTATATTTTTTTATAAAAATGTGGGTCTCTTCCATCTTTAGGGATCAAACAAATAAGAGCTACTTGAAAAGTACCCCTGGAATTTTTAAATGAAATGAAGTGGACAAATAAGGAGTGGAGATACAGTACAAAAATGTTAGAAAAATAAGGATAAAATTCTACTTGAAATCAATCCAGCCCAGTAGCTGTCCCAGTTTTAAGGAGCTTTAAAGCATTATAGCTGTCCTTTACAGAGATAATGTTAAAAGTCAAGGGGGCATATTAACAACGACCAGCGATAATTATCGCTGGCCGTGCTTAGCGATAGAAATTCCAGAGATAGCGAGGTTATCTCCCTTTTTCAGGGAACATCGCTGGTTTTTCAGCGATGTTCCCTGCAAAAGGGTGATAACCTTGCTGATATGACCCACAGGGTCGTATCAGCATAATCCACCCCCTATGTTAGGGATGGCTAAGTCGGGATTTTAGCAGACGTTAGATTTTGACGAAAACTGACGTTTTCGCCAAAATCTAACGTCTGCTAAAATCATGTGTGCTGCCTTGTAAATATCACGATATAGACACCAGCGATATTTGCAAGGTAGTCCATCTGGGGTATGCCCAGTAATGCCCATTTTGCATCTCATTGGAGATGCAAAGGGAGGCGTTGGGAAAAAGGGTGCTAACATGAGACTATTCATGTTAGCACCCTCTTGTAAATAGGATGCTGGTTTTATCTCCTCTTTTTTGGTGTTGTAAGCTAAAAAAGCAGAGATAACACTCGAGTAAATATGCCCCAAGATCTTTTGGAAATAGTTTTTTTGGAGAAGGAAGATAGAGTTGTACATCAGCAGAGTCTGGGGTAGTTTCAGGGGTGTAGAGTAGCATAATATTTTTTAATTCCTCTAAAATGCCTGTGTTTTTAATAATTAAAGATGAGTCCAAGTGTAAGATATAATCATTGTTTTTTGTTTTTTTCATTTTGAGATATGTGGCAAGACGTTTTCCTGCTTTGTTTTGATCTCCAGAATAACAAGCGCTACCTATAAGAAGATAGGAGTTAGCATTTTCTGTGAACAATGTATTAGATTTTAATTTTTCAATATTAAGATTAAGAAGATCTGTCTTAGAATTAGTGGTAGTACAGAATATCCCTAACAGTTTGATGTATTTAAGAAGTTCAGATGCCTTTTGAGAGTCACGTTTTCTCTTTTGAGCAATATAAGATACAATAAAGTCTTTGGCTGAAGCTTCAAAGGCAATCCATACCAACGAGAAGGAGAGGTCTGAGGAAATATTAGGATTACAAAATTTAATAATAAAGGATTCAAAGGCAAGAGTGAAAGCCTGGTCAATCAACAATGCTGTGTTAAATCACCATCTTTTATTGGTCATAGTAACAGGGAGCAATTCTCAATCTAAAATTACTGGAGTATGGTCAGAAATTGATGTAGAGCCAATTTATGCATGTCATATGTGTTCTGTGATCAATTTAGACACAATTAAGTCATCAATGCTTCATTGAGATAGTTTGTACAGAAGAATGTATATTCTCGTAAATGTGGGTTACACAATCTCCATGAATCAACAACAGATCTGTTGGTAAGTAGAGTAGTGAAGCTTTGATGCATTATAGAAGGAACAAAAGGTGTCTTAGAAGTGCCATCTAAGTAAGGGTCAACAACTAAAATACAGTCACCACAGAAAATAACATACTGTGTAGAGACAGACAACATTTCAGTAGATATCGCAGGCCAGAAATTATTGTCAACTTTAGAAGGTGCATAAACATTAAACAAAGAAATAGGTATATTTTTTACTTTAATATGAACAATTAACCAATGACCTTCATCATCTGCTCTCTGAGAGAGAAGGGAAATGTTCAGCTTTATATGACAAAGAATCATCAACCTATTTATTTGGCCCTTTCTGGGTGAATAAAAAGATAATTCCCACCCATTGGCATTTCAACTTTAAAACTTCTACAGCAACTATGCGACTTTCTAGTAAAAACACAATGTCTGATTTAAGATTAGATAAATGGGAGAGTACTCTTTGTCTTTGAATGGGTGAACCCAAACATTTAACATTCCAAGAAATAGCTAGCACGTAATGTCATGAACAAGATATAAAAAGAAACTAGAAAAAACTATAACATGACCATTTTAGAACTTGTGACTTAAACGATCGTAGAGAACAAAATTCTCAGATAGATGTAAAATGAGATAAAAAATTGAAAAATTATTATTAAAAGAAAAGAAGAAGACAGGAAAGAATGTTAAAGAAAAAGAGATTGATAAGTAAAGAAGTAGATAAATGCAGTTTATATAATAAGCAATGAAACATACCATGGACACAAACATGAGTAGAGGGTGTTGAGGCCACAAGGGGAAGAAGGAACAGTCAGTCGAACTCAAGCACAGGCAGGGAGAGGGACAACGTCCAAACTGGTTATACAAAGTTGAATTAAACAAAGAAACAGTAACTAACAAGGAGTAACATAAGAGGGATAAAAAAGTACAATGATATAAAATATTTATCAAAACAGAAAAAAGTGCAACAGACAATACCTAGCATAGAAAAGCACAAACAAGCAATCAATTGTAAGATAGTCTTGCAATCTCTATGTTTTCTTATTTACAGTAGTCTAGGAATCTCTGTAGCAAAGCAGTATCTTGAAAAGTAGTGGTCTTGTTTTTGTAAGTCACTTTGAAGAGGCAAGGATGAATTAAACCATATCTAGCCTTTACATTTCATAGTGCAGGCCACATAACTAAGAAACTCTTCCTCCTGTCAGCTGTGGCTTTAGCATAGTCTTGAGAAAAAAATAACTGAGAGCCCTGCCATGAGATACAACGTTTGGATTGAACTGCTTGCACAGATTTCAAGAAGTCGGTATATTCCAAAAAGTAGAATATTTTGTCTCTTGGTTTGCAAGAAGAAGAAGATAGAGGTTTTGGAACATGACCAAGTCTATGTGCTCTTCTTATATTCAATTGAGGGGAGTCTGGTATATCAGGAATCTGTGGAAGGAAAGATTGAAAAAAAGAAATAGGATTGGAGCCCTCCAATCCCTTTGCCAAACCATAGCTGTGCAAATTGTTGCATCTACTACAATTTTCAAAGTTCTCAACTTGTTTTTGGAGACAGGAGATCTCCATTTTCATAATGTGAAGTTGTTGAGAAGATGTTTATTGAGTTTTGACTTGTTGTTCTATTAAAGTGATATTGTTATCAATAGTAGACCATTTATTATCTAAATTGTGTATGTGCTTACTTGTTTCTTCTATATGGGGCTTAAGAGCCCTTATCTTTTCCAAGAGTAAATCCAGAGATATAGGCTGGGGAGATTTGGTCGGTGAGATAGGGTCTTTTTTAATACGCTTAGTAGATGACAATGTTGAAGGGGCTAATAGGTTAGATGTGTTTTTTTTTTATTTGAAGTAGATGATATTTGGAAAAGTGTGGGTGCAGGCAACACCATCCCGAACTTGGGGGATGATGCAACAACTTGATCCAAATCTTCCACAACATCCTGTAGTGCAGAAAATTGATTGGATGTTTCCAGAAAAGAAGAAATGAGACACATTATTTGGAAGCAGCACCTCTGGCTCCCCATAAACATGAATCACAAGTCAATATAAGACCAAGATTTGAAGAAAAAGTAGGAAAAACGTGCAACTGATTTCTCAGATGTATTGTTAAATAGCCGAGCGTAAAGATCATGGGCACTTGGAAAATATGGAGAAATCATTAATAATGACTTCCAGCTTGTGGCATTTAATGTGTGCAGAGTTGCAGGAAAAAAGGAGCCCAGATATTTTCAGTCAGCACCAATATTTCTATGAGGCAGACTTCACGATTATTTGAGGGGGAGTTCTAATAATAGATTAGAAGGTGAAATTCACTACTTCCTGGCATATGGAGGAATATCCAAGCTTAAATTACTAAGAAAAGCTGCAGTATTGTCATGAAAAATTAATTGAGGTAAATGGCATTAGTGAATTGAAAAAAAAATGGCAGACTAGACTTAAGTCAGGGAGACGCACCGCCGCTGCTGAAGTGAGAAATGCGGTGTTCGTTGCTTACTGCGTCCAAAAATAGAGAACAATAGAAGCTGCGAGAAGCAAGCACTCGTTCTAGGGACACTGCTGCTCTGTGAAAATCCTGTATCTCTCCTCTTCCAACACTGAACAGCACTAGCCTGTCGCCATCCTCTTCGGCGTCAGACCACACCCCCCGCAATTACTTTTTTTGATACACAAAAATTTGCTCCCAACCGAGTCTCTTTAAAAACAGGGACATGCTCGTAAGACAAAAGGGCAGGTGGGGCCAGTGCAGTTAGGAGCAGAGGGGTGGGGGCAGTGTGGGGCAGGGGAAAATCGACAGATGTCAGAAGAGGGAAAATAAAATAAAAATAATATATAAAACCACTTACCTTGCACTTGCCGCATCGCTGAGTCGATGATGAGGTGAGCGCAAGATGAGTGGTTTTATTTATTTTTTATTTTATTTTTCCTATTCCATTGTCTGTCATCTTCACGCCACCCCACACCCCAACCAACCGCTCTTGCCTGTACTGGCAGTGCCTGCAAAATGGCATATGTGAAGTGTTTTAGCCTGAGCTGAACTCTCAACTATAGCAATGGGTGTCACCAGCCTATGAAAAAGAGACAGATCAAGGGACACAAAGCCCTTCTCATCCTACGTCGGCTGGGCAGTAAAATTCTCAATAGAAAAAAGGGGGTGGTGTGCCACAGGGCTGAATTAATTGTGGTCTGAATGTTATGAATTCATCACTGCGGGACACCACCACACTTTTTTGTATTGATCATGACAGAGAGGCAACAGATCCAACGCTGGCTGCAGTATGACTTGGTAGTGCATTTTGCTCATGTCTTAAAACATCTCTGGATCTGGCAAATGCTACCTAACGACAGCTGATCTCATGCTTGATCCCTCCACCTCAAGGGGGGACCATTTCGGCTTTCAAGACCCCGGGCCTTTTGAGAGAAAGAGTGATGTCTCTGGAATGTACATGCACATTTTCCGACATGAGCCTTCAGGGCCCAGCCCCTCCACCTGCAGCAGTGTACAGACATGCACACAGTGTTCCTCGACCATTGAACATTCATGTATCTTGTTTATGCCCAGCACACTGCTCATTCCACGTTTGCTCAGTAAGGTTTTGGTGCGTCCAGCTCCAAAGAAACAACATGACTGTTCAGTGCACAAGGCAGTCCTGGTACTTTTACATTGGAAGTGCCAGCCTCAAATGGAAGAGTTTAAATTTCAACTCATTTTCACCGATTATATGCCTTCCAACAAAGTGCTAAGCAATGCTTTCTGCTTCTAAGCCTGTTCCTTTTGAGATGAATGGGGCTGAAGTCAAATGCAATTTACAATTCAATGTATTCATCTCAGCTGCTAAAATGAAAGAAAAACTTTGTAACTAGGACACGGTTTGGAATCTCACACACAATATACATTCAATGCATTCATACTCAAGGGGCAGCTGCAGAGAGAAGACTTTAAAGAATATGACTAACCCATTTTTAGGTTGAAGTCTGTCAGACAGTACAGCTTACGGGTTGTAAAAGCGCTATTGAAGACATGTCACTTGCTGATCTGGAAAGAAACTCTACCCATTGCTTTCCACTGACGTTTGAGTTTAAACTTTTATTTTCTTGCTTTACATTTTGATCGTTTTATGTGTTTTAGCCGCCTGTCAATCTCCTGTTTGTCTCCCAGCCCCTTGAAACGTGGTCTGCATGTTGTTAGAAACGGGACCCTGGCCGGCCAAGACTCGCGTCGAGGTCAGTCAGGGATCGCCATTTCTAAGTGTCAGGGCAAGGGAGTCACACACCAAGATAACCCCTCTCTCGCCCTCTAGGTAACGTGGCGCGAGCAGTCAAGGCTAAACTTGGAGGCTATGTAGGTTAAGTGTTTGCGCGCGCACTCAGTAACAACACCCAAGGCCCACCACAAAGGAAAACTCCACACAAGGATATATAAAAATAGCCTTTGTATTATATCAAAAACACATTAGATAAAACATACATTTGGTTACACTGTGCCAACAGGCACGGGCAGAATTTACAAGGGGGATATTTACAAGACAGGGCCACCTGGACCACTGTCAGGAATCATCACTTTTTAGGAATAGTAAATAGCACATAGAATACTTTTAGAATCAAATTGAACGTGTATCACAAATTAACACACAACCAGTAATCACTGGTAGAGCATCAGAACCTCCTACGCAACCCTAACCACCTTAGGCAACTATTGCGCAGGGAACAAAAGACCTCAACTAGCAACACCTGTACTAGGAGAAAAGCAACCACCTAGGAATCACTAACATCTAGGGATATAGCATAGGCACATTACACATGATGCATTAACATTCAGCGGTGTAGGGAAGAAAGACACATGATGGATCCAAACACATTCAGAGGTGCGAGCACAAGACAACACATGATGCAGTACCTACATTCAGCGGTGTATGCAAGGAAAGACACATGATGGTTCAGAACACATTCAGCGGTGCGAGCACAAGCAATTGCGCAAAACTTCACATGAGCCACAACCTGTGGCAGTCCCTGTGTCCAAAGTCAGGGCAGGCTGTAATCAGCCAAAAAGTACACCCAGCCTAAACGTAGCAACTGTCCACTAAGTGCTGGACAGTTGTAAATAGCAAGGATGCCAACGTTGGAGCCTCGTGGGCTCAAGAACCAGGTGGGCAAGGAGCCTTTCAGGGGCTCGCCAAACAAATCTGCAAATAGAGCTCCAGCGCTCTAAATCAATGAAATGCCCCCCTCGAGCCTTCTGTGGGCTCGCAAAATCACTATGGGCGCAAGAGCCTCTCAGGGCTCGTGAAAGGAGAAGGCGCTGTGAGCCTCGTGGCCCTAACCATGAAGGAATGCCCCCTGAGCCCTCTCAGGACTCTGTACAAAATGGCCCATTCGTTGGAGTCTCTCCTCGGGAGACTCGAATGCGGAAATGCCCCCGGAGCCCTCACAGGGCTCCACACAAGAATGCAGCAGCGTCGGAGCGGCCCTCTGCCAATCGGGGCCGCTCGAGGAACAAAGAACCCTGTCCCCGCACTCACCGGTACTTCGTTGGTGCTGCGGGGGCAGGAACACTGCCGGCTCTCCTCGCTTGCAGCGCGGGGCTCCTCGTCCTCGGAGCCCCGCCGGCGGCGCCTCTCTCTCCTCGCTTGTCTGGTTGTAGGCGGGACTTCCGGTCGGCCTCTCAGGGGCCGCGCTGCTATTGGCCGGTCGGCCAGATACTTCCGGGTCGTCGCGGGCAGCGCGGCGGCCCGTTCCAGGTAGGCAGGCGGGCTCCCAGTACCCGAGGAGTGGGCTCCCTCGAGGTATTCACAACAGCGAAGTACGGGGCAATGCCGGGTGGGCACCGGCTCGATAAATTAACAAGGAAGCGAGGTGGCACTCACTACGTGCCGCGAATTGGCAGATCAGGCGGCCAAATGCCGGGTGGGCACCGGCTGTGCACAAAAGCGCTCACCAGCGCTAGGACAATCAATAAAGCGCTCTCAAGCGCCAAAAGGCCAACAAAGCGCTTCCAGGGAAAGTCCAACGTGCTCCCAGGCAGGGAACACCAGCACAGCGCTTCCAGCTGCCCTCAGCAGGGCAGGGTCCCAGCAAAGGTCCTTAGGTAGGCAGGGGGGCAAGGCTGGGCCAGGGGCCAGCTCACTGGCCCTCCAGGCAGGGAGGCAGTCCAAGTGGCGGTTCCTCCTGGCCCCAGCAGCAGCAGCAGCAGCCCCCTCAAGATCCTAGAAGAGAACAACTTCAGTGGGGACACAGCCCCATTTTTATACACTGAAATCCTTTGTCACAATGTGCAGGGTGGGGGAGAAACCAGTTGCAACTGGTTCTGGAGCACTCTTGATGGCCCAGCCACCCATTTCATTCACTGGGGAGGCTAGGGTCGTTAGACACACCACAGGGGGGCGGAGCCAGCATTGTGTGGGGAAAACCCAGCCCATCCAGGACACAGGTACACTCCTCCCACACATCACTCATGCTAATCTCCCTCTCACCACCGGGCAGACCCATCCAGACTTCCTGGAGCCTGGCATGCCAGCCAGCTCCAGCCAATCACGCTCCAGCACCCTCACTGCACACATATCTCAATGTCCAGAAGTAGCACTTCCCAACTAGACACACGCATGCCGCAGACACCATCTTGCAGCATTCACTCTCACGAGTTCAGGCATACCAAACTCGAGCCTGCACTCCCCACGCATCAGGAACTACTAGGGACACACACATTCCCCATGCATTCCTATGGGAGGGCAGGCCAGCCATACTACACGCACGCACTTTCACTCTGGGACCCAGGGAAAAAGTGCGCCAAGCCAGAAATCATGAACACCAGGTCGCCATCAAAAGCAAAAAGTTCAGGGGTGAACCAGCCATAAGGGCCCGGGTCCAACACATGTCATGTCTCTGATTGGGTCCTCTAATCGTTCCACAAATGTCTACTTTTTGGGAACTTTTCTTTTCTTTTTGTGAAGGCACTCACTGAGAGTGTATGTGTTTTACCATTCTCTGTGTTTTCACACTTCTCCTGTGAAAATACTTTATAGAAAAAAAAATCATTCCTTACATTTGCTTTTCCTGCCAACAAATGCGATTTAACACCTCTGCTCTTCTCCCCTGCTGTGGTCAACCTTTCTCTCTCCTGTGTGCTTTTGATCTCGAGCTGCACGTTGTGCTTCTTGACACCCTTGCTATTTGCAAACAAGCACCAACTCTGAGCATTGTTTCCCACCTTGTCTCTCAGTCTTCTTTTTACATCCTCCAAGCTTCGCATCCTCCTTGGATGTTCTTTTACCCTTTAGCCACCACTGCATGCAATTAGATTTTTGGGGCATTCACATGCTATTTCTATCTGTGGATTTTACTTTCTACATTTGTTGAGCTAAGCCTATGTCAATTGCATTTTATACAGTATGCCCTTCCTATCCGTTCTGGTTTTAGCAAGGTATGCTCTCACTATCGTACAACCCTACTTCCGTACCCCAAACATGCCCTTCCCTTAGATTACAAAGCAACACGCTTCACTGTGTGCAGCAGATGCAGTGGCATAGCGCACCAAAGCACCCACTGAACCCAGATTACTGCTCTATTTCAGAATGAAAGCATGCGCCCAGGAGCCCATTTCCTTTCTTGCGCTACATGCCAGCTCAGGACAAAACTATACACAAGATCTCAGATTGGGCAACCCAGTGCACTACACAGCTAAGAAGACTATATCACATGAAATGCCATAAAGGACCTGCAGAGCTGTTCAAAGCTAACAGCATACTGAAAACAACAAAAAAACAGCACAGCTGTCTCCTATACTTCATCATCTAACACACTGCTACACGCTGCGTCCCATAACACGAGAACACCACCTCAGTGGTCATTACACATAACATGGAAAGCATACAATACAATGCAGGCCATGATACATTGTTTATGAACTGAGCACTTATATTTTTTGCCAGCTTGTGTTGTCGCTACTAACCTTACAGTTGTGTCTTTCTGTAACAACGCCAAACCCCCGACACTGCTCTTCTTCTCAACATTCCTCCCCCTCTTTCGTCCCTAGTCATTGCACTGCACTTCCAGGGGTGCACTTTCCATTTGTGCAGCAGCTGCAGCGGCTCTGGGACACGCAGGCCTCTGGGAACCATTAAATCCAGATTATCGTTTTATTTGACATTTTTAACAGAAACAAAGAAGCTAATTATCTTTCTTGTACAAGGACTACCCCACTGCACTCTTCGATATGTTTAATACGTGTCTCCATTGTGAACTACAGAAAATGCTATTTCACGACCATCCCTCTGTGCCACCACCAACCCCCATCACTGTTCTATCCCCACCTTCAAGGCCTCTTTGTCTTTCTGTTTCACATGTTCTTCCCTGCCTCTGTTGTGTGTTAGTCTCTCCCTCGCTGTGCTCCACTTTTCTCTCTCCCGTGTACTTTTCATCTCAGCCTGCGCATCATGTTTTTTGTCAGCCCTGTTATTTGTTAACAACCACTAAGGAGCATTGGGGCATATTATCAAGCCTGTGCGCTAAAATTATCGCCCCTTTATCGGCCGAAAACGGCCGATAAAGCGGCGATAATGGGCTTGATAATATGCTTATGGAATTTCAATCGAAGCACATGTTAGATGTGAAGACATCTAACATGGGCTTCGATTGGAATTCCACAGAGCATATTATCAAGCCCATTATCGCCGCTTTATCGGCCGTTCGGCCGATAAAGCGGCGATAATTTTAGCGCACAGGCTTGATAATATGCCCCATTGTTCTTCTGTAAGTCTCTATCCTCGCCTCTCTGTCTTCCTTTTCCACTTCTAAGTTTCATAACCCCTATCATGTCCTATTACCCCTTGAGTCATCTCGGCGTCCAATTACGTTTGTTCAACATTCACATGCTGCTTATGATGCTGGGTTTTACTTTCACCAATTTCTGAATTATTTACTATACCAATTACACTCCATCCCTCATGCTCTTCCAACTTGTCCTAAAATGCAAAGTATGCTCATTTATGGCATTGTTCTTTCCCTAGAAAGCCAATTAACCAGATATGTTCTTCTCGCCCGCCCCAACATGCCTTTCCATCATCCTCTGCCATTTCCTGCCTGTGTACCTGCACTTATAAGGCTGTAGCTTCCACCGTGCAGCGGGCGCAGTGCCACCGTCCCTAAAAGACTAATTCAACATAGAATACTTTATTTGACATTTCAATCAGGAATCCAGGAGCCCATTTCCTTCTTTGCGCCACAGCCCACGACGCACTGGATAGGGCAATGAGGACGTTTATATATGGTGTGGCTGTTTGCGTCATCGCCTGTAAACTATGCGAAGGTGTCCTTCTATTAAAACACCAATACCACATCACTGATCTTCTATACCCCCCCATACATCTCTCCCTTCTGCATCTAACCTTTGCAGCTGCAATATCAGGGTCTTAATTTCCTTTTTTTAAAAAAAAATATTATTGGGGTACCAAGCACAGAAAACAAACAAATACAGTAACAATCAAGAGAAAAATAAAAAAACTGTGGTTAATTCCCCAAACATTTTCCATAATTTTTCTCCCCCCCCACCCCCGGCGGATCCATCCTTCCCCCAACAAACCAGTTCATTAAGAACGAGGAGAAAAAAAAAGAAAAAAACGAATTGAATAAGATAATAGCATGATACAATAATACAATAAATGGGCCCATGGAAAAGAAGAAAATATAAATGTGTCTCTGCCTAGCGATTGAGCCAATTAGACATAGGCAACCAGAGCTTTTTTCATTTCTCTCTAGCCCGCCTTCCTCTCTTCTTCACCACCGCCATTTCCCAATTATATTCAGACATTAATTTATTAACCGCATCGCTGCGGCACGAATTCCCCGCCCATGCTGACTCCGCCTTGCGCGGGCGGAGTCATGACGGAACGGTTCCGTCATCCGCACAGCTCAACTGACGTGCATGATGGAACCGTTCCGTCAACAGCATCGAAGGGGTTAAGCCACACATATTCAGTTGGGGAGTAACATCTAGCCATACTGTGGCTATACAAAGACGATTAACAGCCATAGCAACAAATACAAGTTTCTTATAATTTTCATCCACCACTTGATTGGAAATACCCAACATGACAGTCAATGAGGTAAGTATCAGAGAGAGACCCAAGATTGCCCTCAGCCTAAGTTCGATATCAGATAGTAATTGAGAAAGTTTCGAGCAGGTCACAAACATATGGGTGCTATCCGCGGCCACCTCTCCACAACGTGACCGCTAATACCAGTAGTACCCCCCCACCTATGTATTCGAGCCAGGGTGACATACAAATTACACCAAGTTTTGAAACACTGTACTTGTAGATTGGCAGATATACATGTTGTTTGGCTATAGTACAGAGAGTCCTCGCGGTCCCCCTGTCCAGCCTGTACCTGCACTTGCCATCGTTCAAAATGTTTAGCTAAGTCATCCCCCATTCTTTCCGTAATTACTTTATGAATAGCAGCTGTTTGTGGTATCATATTTTTTCTAAACATTTCTAGCAAGGGGATTTGTCCCCGGTTGTGACATTTCTTACCTATAAAGACCCTAACTTGTAAAAATGTAAAGAAATCCATGTTCCTAATCCCAAACCGTTCTTTAAGAGCATCAAATGAAAGTATACATCCCGATACAATAAATCCCTTTCTCCCTCCACCTGCGAAAGTAGTCATCATTAAAAATATCCAAGCAAATAATGGCATTGCTGCCAAAAGGGGAATACCTTTGCACCTGGGGGATTCCAATCTTTTTCCTGACTGCAGTCCAGACTTTATATACACTGAGCAGCACCTTAAACGTAACCCTCCTAAAATACGCAACATCAACCTGTCGCAATAGCAAACCCCTGGCTTCTACCCCACAAAGAAATTGAAAAATCGAACATCCAAAGTCATCTGAATTAGCATCAGTTATCAGTTCAACAGAGTACTTCAGATTGGTGGCCCAATAATAGATCTTAAAATTAGGAACGGATCATCCACCCGGTCTCTCGGCAAAGTCATATATATCGTAAGGCCCGTCTTGGGCGCTGCCCCGCCCATAAAAACCAAGAAATGACTTGATCAAATTTCCGGTACCAAACTTTACTAAATTCCAGAGGGATAGCCCTAAAATAATAAAGAATTTTTGGCAAAAAAATAATTTTAATGACGTTACCTCGTCCCATAAGTGTCAAATGTAGATTACTCGTTCTCTTAGTGTCAGTTTTGATTTTTCCTAAGAGTGGCATGAGATTTAGATCCACAATTGTGGTGGGTCATGAACTAATCTCGACCCCGAGATATCTTGCGCTAGGTACAATCCGTGGATCAGCCATATCTACCTTCTCATTTATCACTATTTGCGTTTTGCTTTCATTCATAGGGTAGCCAGAGATTTCCCCAAATCGAGATGTAATGGCCCCTAGCGCAGCTACAGTCTCCTGTGGAGCTGGAGTAACTATTGCTAGGTCGTCAGCATATCCTAAGATTTTTACCTCCCCTCCTGGAGCACATACATGTTGAATTGCCTGGCTCTCTTGTATTAATCTGATTAGGGTGTCAATATAGATTATAAATAGCAAAGGAGAGCAGGGGCAGCCTTGCCTAGTACCCCACTCTATGCTAATCTCTCCAGAATAGACTCCCTTTAGTGCTATCTTGGCTACAGGATCTAAATACATGCCTTTTATAGCCCGAATATAACCTTCCCCTATTCCGTAGTGCTTCATAAATGCCCATAAAAAGGGCCAGGAGACCCTATCAAAAGCTTTTTCAGCATTGAGTAGAATTAACGCCATAGGGTCTTCTGTCACCTTGGTGTAATCAAATAAAGTTCTGACTCTACGGATATGGTCTATAGTTTCTCGACCCGGAACAAAACCATGTTGATTATATGATACTAATTTTTTAATGACAGAGGCCAATCTATTCATTGTTAATCAAAGTAATTGGCCGGTAAGCACCTAGATCAGTAGCTGGCTTGCCTTTCTTTAAAAAAACAAAAATTTTGGCAAATCTTCATGAATCAGGTGGAGATTCCCCCGCCTGAATCAGACTGAAAAGTTCCAACAAGGTTGGGGCGAACTGCAAGGCGAATTAAAAAAAAAAATTCTCCTGGCAAAAAATCGATCCCAACAGCTATACCAGATGGAATTGAATCTAGGGCCTTGCCAACCTCAGCTAAGGTGATTGGTGCTTCCAGCATACCCAGATTTATGGGGGACAAAGGTTCAATTGGAACTTGATCAAGGAATCCCGCTATCTCATTCTGCAAAATTAGAATATGAATCAAAAGCTAAACGAATAGTATCAGAGTCTCTTACAAAACCAATATCTGGATTGTTGATTCCCAAGAATCGGGCTTGAGAGTACTTTTCCGTAATACGTAGAGCAAGGGTATGTCCTGTTCTCTCATTGCTTTCGTACATTTGTCTGCGCCATGCAACATACCTGGCAGCTGCCTTACTAGCTGAGATCTCGGTTATAGCAGCTCTAGAATTTGCAACCTGCGTTTGTGCCGCCTCAATATTCCCTTTATCCAAAATCACCTGGCCCAGGTTTCATTCCTGTCTGCTCAATTCCACATATAGATACTTAATCTTATCCTTTTCTAGTTTTTGAACCTGCCATCCGAACTGTGTTGTCTCCCATCTAACCCCGGCTTTTAGTGCGTCCCAAACAAATTGAGAACTAGTGCTCCCCTGATTTTCCACAAAAAACCTAGTGATCCAGATGCCTATCTGTTCCACATATTGGTTATCACTCAATAGAGTCCGATTAAAAGTCCAGCTGGACCTGTTCTTCACACACTTAAGTGAGAGTTCCAGAACCAACGGATTTTGATCGGACATAACCTTTGGATATTTCTGAATGTCTCAACCCGCCACCAAATGAAATGAAAAAATAGTCTAACCTGGAATGTGATTGATGCGGGGCGGAATAATATGTAAACCCATCTTCCCCGCTTCTTATTACAGCCCAGACATCTACTAGCCCTTGGGGCTCTCTCATTTGATACTAAGACCTAAAAACCTTGGATTTCCGCCCCTGGTAACCAGCTTCGGATAGATTCTGTACAGCCCAGCCCAGATTTATATTAAAATCTCCACAAATATTCAGTGGGAGTGGCCAGCCCACCAATTCTGTGTTCAGCCAGTCATATACCTCGATAGCATCCAATACTGGGCCATAAACAGAACAAAGGGTGAAAGCATTATTATCTATAACACATTAAGTTATGGCCCATCTACCATATTTGTCTGAGATCGACCGTGGAAAGTCCGCCAGACCCCTGCGGGCAAATATAGCAACCCCCCTAGTCTTGGTTTCCTGTTTTGTAGATATCACCATCTGAAACCCATCACATTTCAAAATTTGGCTTTTACTAGCTTGGATATGAGTCTCCTGGAGACAAATAGTATTGGCCCTGAGAATTAGAATGTCCTCTTTAATCCTACCCCCCTTGACTGGGTCATTCAAACCACATATGTTAATCGTGGCTATCCGGACACCCCCCATTGCTTCTATATTCTTTACCAGCAATAAACACAGCAAAGACCAAAAAAGAGCACATAAGTTCTGATAGCTACTTTCCACATGCCCATTGCCCACCCCCACCCCAGTCCACACCCCCCATCACATCATCAGAAAAGGTAGCCAGACCCTTGTGATAGGGTCTTAATTTCCATTGGTGCAGCAATAAATACTTACCTCACATTATTCCTTTATTTTAGATTTTGAAAATGAGCCAAGGAACGTTTTCCTTTTCTTGCACTAGGCCCGTCATGCACTGGCATCCCCGCTGCGCATTTTCATAAATGTTCTACGTGGCTCCGTTGTCAACCACAAAGTAAGAGGTTTCATGGCTGTGTCCTTTAGTAACACCATGTCCACTTATTACCCTTATTCACTGCAACCCTACAACACATCACACTTCTCCATCATCCTCTCCTATCTGTAGCCTATGCAGCTACACGTACAGGTCCATGGCTTCCTTTTCTGTAGCAGGTGCAGAGCCACCCTGCACCAAAAAAGACTCAGTGAACCAAGATCACTTATTTGATTCTCAATTCAACCAGGAACACAGGAGTCCACTTACCTCCTTGCACTCTAAGTAATCCCGTCCCTAACATAGGCCTCGCACCTACAGGGGCACATGTTCCATTGGTTCCATTGATTCCATTGGTGCAGCAGGTTGAGTGGTTCTAGGACCCAATGCTCTGACAGCCCCACTGAACCCCGATTATTTCTTCGTTTGAGTATTGGACCAGCAGCCAATGAGCCAATGACATTCCTTGCACTATGGTTCAAAGCACACTGGCTATGCCATTGTGCACTTCCAAATGTTTTATACTTTTTTTTTTTTTAAACCTTTATTTGGAGACAATCAAGGACAGAGGAAGTGCATACACAATACATACAGTCGCATATGGCCATCACAGTGGTATGTCAGACTCGAAAAAATGTGATGAAACAAGTACAGGGGAACATATCAGTCAATACATATAACCACATCGAAATGTACTATGCATATAAGAAAGCAATGATCCAGTTTGCACAGACAAGCTAGTAATGGTCATATTCTATGAGCGCTCAGAGAATAAAAAAAAGGAGAATCAGATAAAAGGGCCAGGAGGAAAAAAAAATTAAAACAATTAAAAGAAAATCCTAACAGGGGTATGACCTCAATCCCCTCCCATCCACCTGCCATAGGAGGAGCCACAGCTCCCAAAACCTCGCTGTAAGAGGAAGCAGCCCAGCCCCTCCCCCGACACTCGGGGATCAACAGGTGTAAAATGAAAATCCAGCCCCCCATGCTACCGTCAGCCAACCCCAACGCGGTCCTCATGTTCAGAATCAGAATCCTGCACAGCTCTAGTTAGGAGATACACCTGGAGCGGACTCAAAAAGTCCTTCGGTCTGCACCTGACAGGCATCAATTCAGAGTAGATATTATATTGGTCCTGACAGTATATGAGGTCAGTCAACCAATCCTGGAAGCGCGGTACCCTGCCACGACTCCAGCAACAAGCAACCCTACGTTTAGCCAACAGCAAGGCCACGTCAACAAATCTACGGTGAGAGGCAGGCACGTCCTTAGAATAACCCAGCAACATCACCAAGGGGTCCAATGCCACCCCATCCTCCGCCATAATCTGCAGGGCTTCATGGACCTGAGTCCAATATTCCAGCACCCCCGCACAACTCCAAGCCAAGTGCAGAAAGTCAGCGCCGTCTGCATGACACCTAGCGCATCTGTCATCCTCCGCTAAATGAAACCGAAGTTTCCTCGCCGGGGTGTAATAGTACCTCTGAACAAATTTGTAATGGATAATTTTAAGCCGACAACTGGAAGAAACATTGGCTGTGAGTCCACAGCAGTACTTCCATTGCTCGTCGGTGATAGGGGCTCCCAATTCAGCGACCCACTGCTCGCGCACCCGATTGGCCGGGACCGAACGCTGTCTGCGAATAGCACCGTATAATTTCGACACCAGGTGTCTCCCATCTGATACCAACAGCACGTGGAGGGGGAGGGTAACCTCCGGCTCCGAAGGGAAATCTGGTAACAAGGCACGCATGCCCTGCCGCAAGCAGACAAAGTAGAACAACTCTAAAGGGGAGCAGGCAGCCCCTCCGAAGAAATGAGCCTGCGTACGGAAGGCACCGTCATGAAACAAGTCACCCCACGAAAGGATACCGAGCCGCCTACACATTCGTCGGAAACCCGTTTCTAGCAACAGAGACAAATCAGGGTGATAAGACAGAGGCAGGGCCGGCGAATAAAGAAAGGAGACGCCCAGCACTTGAGCCACCCGTTTCCAAGCATCCACCGTGCACGTCACCGTCGTGCGAGGCTTTTCCACATCCGACACCTTGCCCAGTACCATCCCCTCAAGCGGGAGTGGGTGGGCAACCCAATGTTCAGCAGCAATTTGGGGCATAAACGGCGTGGGGCGCATCCAGTGGTAAGCGTAATGCATCTGAGCGCTAAGATAATAAAGCTCAAAGTCAGGGACATCGAAACCGCCATCAGAGTAGGGTAATGTAAGGGTAGCCCAAGCCACCCGCGGCTGCTTGCCCCCCCAGAATAATCGTATGAGCTCAGAACGAAGTCTGCGAAAAAAATAAGCACCAGGATGGTACGGAAGGTTTTGAAAAAGGTACAGAAAGCGAGGCAGAACTACCATCTTGATAAGTGACGCCCTGCCGGCCATGGAGAGAGGCAAGGACATCCACCAAGTGACATCATCTGCAAGTTTACTAATAGCCACTCCATAATTAAGCCGAACCGTTTCTTCTCTATCCAATGACACGACAATGTCAAGGTATGGCAGCTCCGAATCACACCATTCCAGAGGGTAATCAAGGGGAAACCTAGCTACAGCAGCAGTGAGGGGGAAAAGCTGGGACTTCCGCCAGTTAATATGGACACCGGAGACACCCCCAAAAGCGACCAACTCTCGCAGGAGCGAATTAAGGTTGTTCTCAGGGTCTTTAACATAAAGTGTAACATCGTCAGCGTATAAAGAAATACCGACCTGCCGCTGAAGACAATTAAAAGCGCTCTGCTGGTGAAGCTGACGAATCCTGCAGGCCAGCGGCTCAATGGCAATGGCAAACAAGAGGGGCGAGAGGGGGCATCCCTGTCGGGTCCCCCTTGTGAGAGGGAACGGGGGGGACAGCACTCCATTCACCACCACCCTCGCCATCGGATCAGTATATAAGAGCTTGACCCATGAGATGAAGATCCGGGGGAAGCCCATCCGACAAAGAACATCAATAAGATAGCCCCACTCAACTGAGTCAAACGCCTTAGTGGCATCCAGAAAGATAGCGGCAACCGGGACATCAGGAGCAATGGTCGACACAAGCGAAAACAAGGTGCGAAGATTGTGGGAGGTAGCACGGCCGGGCACAAACCCCAACTGATCAGGTAGTACAATAACGGGCATGAGCTCGGCAAGTCTCACTGCCAAGACCTTCGCAAGAATTTTGACATCGCAGTTGAGCAATGAAAGGGGCCTATAGGAGCCCACATCCACCGGATCCTTCCCCGGCTTGAGCAGCGACATAATGGCGACCTCCCGCATGGAGCACGGCAGACGCCCCTCCTCCAGGGACTCCTCAAACACCTCGCGGAGAACAGGGGCCATGGTGTCCACATAACACTTATAAAATTCCGATGGAAGGCCATCCAGCCCGGCGGCCTTTCCATTACTCAACGACATGATGGCATTCCTGCCCTCCGTCACCTCCAGGGGTCTACCTAAGAACGCTCGATGGTCATCCGATAGCCAGCATAGCGCCAGCTCATCAAGAAATCCGCCAAACCGTGTCTCACTAGTCTGCTGTGTCGTGTACAGGTGTGCGTAATGGTCAATAAAAGTACGCTGAATCTCCGCAGTGTCCCGACAGCGAGTGCCATCCGGCGACACCAGCTCCAACACGTCTGAACCATGCCTCGGATGCCTAGTAAGGGCAGCGAGGACCTTACCGGGCCGCACCCCCTCACAGTATCGCCTCGCCGTCCAGTACTTTCCCCTATGTCTAGCCTCTCTAGCAGCCTCCTCTTCATATTCGGAGAGTTTAGTACGGAACTGGACCAGAAGATCGGGATCCGAGTCAACCTGCATCCTGCGTTCTAAGTCTCGCAAGTCAGCTTCCAAGCCCTCGAGGGTCCGAACAATTAGCTTGAGGATTCCACAACTTTTAGAAATAGTGACTCCCCGGATCGTAACCTTGAACGCCTCCCATATAACCTTGACGCTTTCAACAGAGCCCTTGTTTCTAGGGAAGAACGCCTCCACCTCCTCGCCAAGCTCCTCCTTGAACACCGGGTCAAGCAACGCAGTCGGAAAAAGGCGCCAAGGCGGGCGCGGCCTACGCAGCCCGGGTACGGATAGAACAGTCTTCACCGGACAGTGATCAGAATACGTATGAGCCAGATGTGTAGCCTCCCGCAGGCCCGCCACCAACCCTCTAGACAAAAACACATAGTCCAGTCTCGCCCATGAACGAGCATGTGTAGTGTAATGAGTACCCTCCTTAACGGCAGGGTGGGTGTACCTCCAGCTGTCGATCAACCCAGCCTCCTCCACAATCCCACGCAGTACTTCCCTAGCTTGCACATTATACTGAGGGCTCCCTTCCGATCTATCCGACTGGGCATGAAGAGCAAGATTGAAATCCCCCCCCCCACACAATGTAAGTGGCATCAACAGCAAGCACATGACCCCACAATGTAACGAAAAAGGTTGGCGTATCGACATTAGGAGCATAGCAATTAACAAACAGTACAGTGTTCTGCCCAAGCCGCCCCCACAATAGCACATAGCGCCCCTCAGGGTCCCCCATAGATCCCAGTTCTTGAAATGCGAGCGACTTTTTAACAAGAATGACAACCCCCCGAGCATAAGAAGAATAGGAAGCAAACATCCTGGCCACAGCCCACCTCCCACCAAAGCTGGGGGGCGGGGCGGGGCGCAGATGCGTCTCCTGGAGGAGGGCAACATGAATAGCATGCCTGTCCAGATACTGGATCACACTGCGACATTTCCTGGCATCATTAAGTCCCCGTACATTCCATGACAAAATCGATATCTGATCTAAAACAGCAGTCGACTTTAGCCAGTTTCCGGGCCCCACAGGACCCAGTAAGCAAATATGGACCATCCAACTCCCAGCAACAGCCAGCGACAGGACCAATCCCTAGGGAGCAGTCGTCCACCCGCATACACTACACACACATCCAAGCCATCTCCAACCCCAACAACCAGAACCACAACAACCCCCCCCAGCTGAACCATCCATGCCCCAAGCACTCAGCAACCACTACGCGCAGCACGCATCCAATCCAGCCCAAGCGGCCCGCGCCTAGCACACGTGTTCCTCCAGCAAAGCAGTCTCCGCCACGCGGCTGCCAAAGATGGCGGCCATCCCTTTCGGGCTCAAGGCGGACGGGGGCAAGGGCCCCAGGATCAACTCCGCCGAGATGATAAATGGGCCAGCTCAGGTAGCAGGCACGGAGCCGCGCCTGTGCAGACAGCCAATAGCAGCAATCCAACCACTGATCCCCGAGGCCCGGGCGAGCAAGTGCAGTCAGCTTCATCCCCACCCCACCCACCCACCTGATGCCACCCCAACTATCAGGCCATGCGTACCCCCACACCCCCCCGTTCCCCAACACACAACCAGTCAACCAACAAAGGACTAGATTCCAAATCAAAGATACAAGTGGGGCACACCCTTCGGGGAACCTTCTAGAGGTGCACAATACCACTCCCTCACACCACGCCAGTGTCCGAGCCAACGGGTCTCAAACGGCCCCAGGCGCAGCGCGGGGGGGGTGGGTGCCCAGAGCGCGACACCAGATAGCACCATCCTGCGGTTCCACACCGACCCCAAAAATCAATACGCACACTCTCACCTCAGACATGACCTGACCCACGCACCAACAAAAGATAAAAGCGGATATCACTTAGGCCACCAGTGCGGACAAGGAAGTCAGTAGAAGTCAGCGTAAAAAACAGACGTCCAGAGTGTTCCAGCACCAGTAAAACAGAAACAAAGACCAAAGTCACCACAATCAGGCGACCTCCTCCTCAGCCGCCGAATGTTCATCCTCAGGGTCTCGATCGCCTCCCCGATCTGCAGCCGCTCGTTCGCGCTGGAGGCGCTTTGCAAAATCCTCAGCATGCTGTGGGTTGGTGAAAAAATGTTGCTTAGCCTGGTGCGTCACTCTAAGTTTGGCAGGGTAAAGCAAGGCGTAGTCCACTTGTAGTTCCCGAAGTTTCTTTTTCACCCCCAGAAACTTACGACGCTGGTCCTGCACCATCGGCGTGAAGTCGGGTACATGGTGAAAGACACCCCATCGAAGGAGAGGGCCCGATTAGTGCGGGCAGCTCGGAGGGCAGCGTCCCGATCACGGTAGTTCAAAAGGCGCGCGATGATGGGGCGCGGAGCGGCCCCAGAGGCCGGCCGAGGTCCCAGTGACCGATGCGCTCTCTCAACGATGAACTGGGACGAGAATGCTTCCGCCCCAATGGCGCCCACCAGTAGTCTCTCGACATAAATTTCCATTTTGCCCACATTTGTGGACTCCGGCACGCCTACAATGCGAACGTTATTGCGCCTACTCCTCGCCTCCAACTCCTCATTCTTAGCGGCAATAACACGCAATATATTGTCCATTCTCGCCAGTTGGGTGGTATGGGTGGCCGCCGTGTCGTCGTGGTCCGAAATGCGCTGTTCCGCCGCTGTCAGGCGCTCCTCATGCACATCCAGCTTCTGAACGACCGCATCCATGCGCGACGATATCTTGTCCACCTTGTCCACTATCGTGGCAAACCCCTGCCTCATCTCCTGCATCATCTGGGTAAAGTCCGGTGGTGGTGGCTGCGGCACATTATCAGCTACAGGCAGGGGGGGAGACCTCGAAGTCCCAGCATCTTGGAGCAACCGCGTACCCCTCCTAGCTCCTCCAGAGTCAAAGGACAACTTGGATTGCTTAGTGTCCGGTTTCCCCATGATGGTGTGCTAGTAGCACAGCAGGGGACCGGGGCAAGTAAGAAGTAGGATGTAGGCCGGTCACAGGGCACGGACAGCAGCCGAGACCGTGGGGGCACGAGAAGGCCAGCGCGCCCCGCCACTCCCAGCGACGACAAAATGGCCGTCCCCGCACCCAGGCCCGAGAAGCGAACTCCCAGGCAGCCAGAAGGAGATCCGCTATGCCTCCGCGAGCAATGGTATCTGGACAGGCAGATGTAGGAGCCAAGAGATCAGTCCGATAGCAAAGAAGTAGCAGCCCGCCTGCCCGGCCAGCGAGCAGACCCGGTGGAGAGGGGCAAAGCAGGGCCTACACCCCACGTGCAGAGCCACGGGCTGGCATGAATGATGACGCCGGGCCGAGGGGCACCAGACCTCCAGAGCGCAAGTCGGGGAAACTTGAAATCCTCGTAACTTCGGCCAGCAACCTCCGATCGGCCCAGGAGTTGGACCGTGGGTGGTCAGTCGGTATCCCAGTAGATCTATAGGGTCAGATCAGGGCGCATCAATGGTAATCAGGATCCCTAGACGGATAATAGCTCCGGGCAGCAGGAGCCTCACAACAGTGCGGCCATTCTGCAGTGCGCCCTCTAGCGCCCCCAGCCAAATGTTTTATACTTACCTTCATTGCCCACTACAAACTAGGCGGTTTCAGGGTCGTCCATCTCTATCACCACAAGGCCACATCGACGTTCTTCTATGTCTCCCAGACCTCTTAGACTTACTGTTTCATATTTATTTTGAGTGACTTTGTTCTGTCAAGTTCTGCTATTCTCACTTCTATCTGCTTTTGACCTCAACCGTGCATGTAGTGATTTTTGTCCACCCTGTTATTAGTAAGCAACCACTAACCTCTCCATCTTCATTTCCCACTTCTATGCCTCACAATATCCCTTCCAGTTCTTTTAATGGGTTAGCCAACACTGCATGCAATTACATTGTATCGACATTCATGTGCTACTTTTGTTACCATACCAATTACACTCTATCCTGCATGCCCTTCTAACCTGCACCAAAATACAATGGGGCTTATTTATGAGCCCTTGCGTCACGTTTACTTCGCCGGGGCATCACTTTTTGTGACGCACCAACAGGGTGAAAAATTTGCCATGTTGCGTCGTATTTACAAAGTGGCGCACCTAAGTAGATGCGTCACTTTGTAAACCCCTGCATCACATTAAACCTGCGCCAGGTATATGTATGCAGTGTGGGCGTTTTGACGCAAGTAAGCCTTGTAGAAGTGACACTGTGAAATCTATGCGATTTTACTGAGTCACTTCTAGGACGCAAATGCGTCAATATCGTATGACTGCTGTGAGACTGACGCAGGGACATTTAAAATGGGACTTGCCCAAGTGTAATGACCCATTGCTGGAGTTTTGTCACGTTTGTGACACACTCCAGCAGTGCGTCATTTTTGCACCTACAGATACGTCAGAAATACTGACGTATCTGTAACTCCTTGCGGCATGATGCGTCATATTGTAAATATGACGCATCCAGCATGTCGCAAGGAGGGCGCAATTAAAAAGTGAACCATCGCTGTTTTTACGCAGCGATGCGTCACTTTTCATAAATGAGGTACAATGTATGCTCTTTCACAGCTGTGTTCTTTTCTTACAACCTCAGCTAGCAAGATATGACCTTCGCAGCTTTCCCACCCCAGACATGCCTCTCTATCTTCGTCTCATGTCCCTTGCCTATGCAACAACACTGACCGGCCGTAGCTCTCTATTGTGAAGCAGGTGCAGTTGCACTATACACCATGAAAAATATTGAATCCAGAGTACTCCTCCAGTTAACAATTTAAGCAGGAGCTCAGGAGCCCATTGGTTTCTCGCACTATGGTCCACGAGACACAGACTATGTCACTTTCTTATTCTTTTTTAATTTAGTTTATAGTTTACATTATAAATATTATTTGCAAAATTACCACATCGTTTTTAAACATTTCTAAACATAGTATACAGCATTTAAATTCAATTAAAAATGTTTCTGCTTTTTAAATTGATTTTAGTTTGTTTTTTTACTTTTAAAAACAGTACTTCAAAATAAACATCACCAAAGCCAATACCTTAGCAAATGTATTATAACGGAAAAACCTATTGGCTTTGAAAATGCTTGTTAAAAATGTTATCATTTTTTACTGACGATGAAAGAAGTCTTCTTGCCCGTAGATCGATACATATAAGCATCATATAAAGTCTCATAAACTCTCAGGCATATCTTAATGAATGAACAAATAGAATTATTTAAAATAATGCACGAATACATGAAAGCATTTTTTACTGAAAAAATACCTGAACGAATGAACAAATGACTAAACCAATTATTGTTTCAGCTCGTTAGAGGAATATTATGATATGGTATGTGGATTTGTAAAAAGTGACTTATCCCCCAAAGGGTATTCGGATGCTGGAGCAAGTATGTAGGTAGTCTGCCAGTTGTAAATTGAAGAGCCAGGACTTCATCTTTTTTTGGGGTTTAGTTTAATGAAAGCTTTATTAGAATATAATACAAATGCACACAATTATCTTTTGTTTATCATACAACCAAGAAATTAATAGAGCAATACAAAGAGACTACATACAATAAATATTTAATGAGATATATTTGTACAATACACTTATTGAAATAATAACTTTATTCTGTACTCACAAATTGCATTTTTATATTTTATAACCAAAAGAAAGAAGAAAATAGAAGAACAACAACAGAAAAAAGAATAAAAAAATAAAAATAAAAGATAAAAATATTAAAAAACTACTTCAGCTTTTGGAAAAATTCCTGGGGCCTCATTTATGAAAAGTGACGCATCGCTGCGTGAAAACAGCGATGCGTCACTTTTCACTGCGCACTCCTTGCGACACCAATGATGCGTCATATTTAATGCATGACGCATCATGTCGCAAGGACTTACAGATACGTCAGTATTTCTGACGCATCTGCAAGCGCAAAAGTGACGCATTGCTGGAGTATGTCACAAAAGTGACGCAACTCCAGCAATGCGTCCTTTCACATGGGGAAAGCCCCATGTGAAAGGGCTTGCGTCAGTCTTACGCCTGCTGTGAGGCAGGCGCAAGATTTTGACGCAACAGCGTCCTAAAAGTGACGCAGTGAAATCTCATAGATTTCACTGCGTCACTATTACGAGGCTTTTTGCGGGGGGAACTCCCCCTCTGCATACATTATACCTGACGCAGGTATAATATGGCGCAGGGGTTTAAAAAGTGACGCATCTACCTAGATGCGTCACTTTTTAAATATGGCGCAACCAGGCGCATTTTTTACGCGGCTGGTGCGTCACAAAAAGTGACGCACCGGCGGCGCAAAACTGACACAAGGCCTCATAAATGAGGCCCCTGGTGCATTGATGAGGCCCTTATGTGTACAAGGAGTTTGTTGTAAGTTCTGGTTGCGAGGTATGAGAAGGCAATACCTCCTGTTTTGCTTTTGTGTATTCAAGGGGTCTGTGAGAGAGAGAGAGTGAGACAGAGCGTAGGAGTCTGTTGAAATGGTGAAAGTGGAGGCGGCAGTTGAGGTAAGCTGGACCTATGTTGTGCAGTGCCTTGTATGCATACGTAAACAGTTTAAAGTGGCAGCGCCTGGACATCAGCAGTCAGTGGACTTCTCTGAGGTGCGGTGTGACGTGGGTGTGCCATAGGAGGTCCAGTTTACCTGTGGAGTTCTGGGTGGTCTGAAGTCGGTGGAGGAAGTGGTTGGGTATGCTCGCATGGAGTGTGTTGCCATAGTCTAGCCTACTGGTGACTAGGGCTGAAGTGACCGTAAGCCTGGAGCTGTTGGGGATCCATTTGAATATTTTTCTGAGGATGCTTAGTATGTAGAAGCTGGAGTTGACTGTGTTCACCTGTGAGTCCATGTTGAGGTTAGTCTCTAAGATTATTCCAAGGGTTTGTGTATTGTTGGTGGCTGATAGTGTTGAAACAAACTGTGATGACCACCAAGCTCACCACTTCTGTTTTGTCCGAGTTGCGTTAAAGCTTGTGGACTCTAAAAAGGAGTTTATGATGTGAGTGAAGAATTTGCTGATCACAGGCCCTCCTAGGGTGTGGATATGATGTGGACATGGGTTTTTCAATTTTGCTTTTGAAGAATTTTGAGAGGTTGTCGCAGAGGTCCGTGGAGAAGGGATGGAGTTGGCTGAGGCTTCTCAGGTGCTGAATGCCCTGACAGCAGCAAAAATCACTTTGCCATTGTTGGAGCTGGCTTTGATCCCATCCGTGAGGGATTTTCTCTTATTGTCTCTCAGGAGGTGGTGGTACTGCCTGACGGCAGCCTTGTAGGTTGATCTGATGTTGGCATTGTGGTTTGCTCTCCACTTCTTTTCCAGCTGTTTGCAATATCTTTTAGAGTCATGGAGTTCTTCCATGTACCAAGAGTCCTCTTTGTTGGTTCTGTGGTGTGTATGAGTTTTGTTGGGTGCCAAAGTGTCAGCATAGTTGGATATCCACTGGTTAAAGTTGATGATGTAGAGAGTAAACAAGTCTGTGAAAAGACTGTCACTAGTAGAAGAGAAGGTGGCACTCACAGAACGGACTCATGGATGGTTCATTGTGCACAGCTACATTAAGTCCTCTCCGCAACCTTATCTAGGCATAGGCCTCAACAGGAGGAGGAAAGAAAAATCCCTTTATTATCAAATGGACATTTTACCATCCCTGTTGCATCTTCCCATCTGGAAACGATCTCTGGCACAGATTACATGCTGCTTATGCGGGGAAGCTGATGCAAGTGTAGTACACTTACTGTGCATCTGCAGAGCACTTCAAGCGATAGCTGTTGAAGCCCATTTTGCTGAGTAGGGGGATAAGAACCTGTAGACAAGCAGTGAAGGTATGCCTTAGAGGGGGCGACGTGCAGTTATTGTGTACAGTTGTTTGTGTCTCATTGTACAGTTTATGGAAGGGGCAGGGGGAAAAATCCTTGCATCGAGTGACCAGAAATCCTCATCACCACGATCAAAAGATTCCTTTTTTTTTTTTTATTTTTTTATTTAGCAACTTCAGTGCATACAAAAATATAAAAAAGATTACAAAAATATTTCAATAATATACTTAAATCCATTAAGAGATATATAATACAATAGAAACATATTGATGCATAAAAGAACAATAAATTCTTACCACAGGGATATCTCACATAAACATATTTTTTTACATTTGTTTTAAATAGATAAACTTTACACCTTGAGTACGGCTAAAACCTATCTTTCCAGGTGGTAATAGGGTGCCAAATTTGTAACCCACGCTGTCTAGCCCTTTTACCCTTAGCTGTATATATTGCCATTTCTTGATTGAATATCCCCGAAAAACGGGTTATCCAAACTTGGACATTAGGAGAATCGGGATCTTTCCATAGGGTAGCCAGAATTAGCCTATATACAGCCATACCCAGGTACAAGCATATTTCTTCTTCTTTGCTATGCCCAAGGGTATTGTCATGTCCTAACAGGAAAAGAGTTGGGGACACAGAGACTCTGTGCCCGAACACCTCTTCCCAGTATTCCGAAATTTTTAATTTAAGGGTGGTCAATTTACTACATTCCACAAACATATGTATTAGATGGGCCGGACCTATACCGCACCTGGGACAGTTGTCATCTATTCTTTTCCCCCATGTATGCAGTTTTGCCGGTGTAAAGTATAAGCTATATATAGTCTTATAGAGTTGGGCCTTAAGGGTTGATGTTAAGAATACCCTGGTAGAGAGCAAAAGGACCTTATCAATGTCGACATTCGGGTTGTTCAATTTTGTTGACCAGAGTGATTCAGTTCTCTCCAGATCATCATATTGTTGTTCGAGCATTAGTTCATATAGTGTGCCTATACTAGAGATTTGTTTACCCCTTATGAGCTCAAAAATGGGAATATTCGACATTGAAATGTTTGGGAGTTTTGTTGATAGTATGGTGTTTATTTGAATATATTTAAAAAGGTCAGACGACGGTATATTACATTTTGTTTGGAGGCTGGAGAACCTGACGGCAGGCTCAGTGTCTATAAAATCCCCCACTGATACCAATCCGAGGCTTTCCCACCTCTTAGCAATATCGTCGTTAACTTGCTTGGAAAGCAGAAAGGAATGCCATAATGGTGTGTATTTGTTGATCTTCGAGATATCCATATGTTTAGATACTTTCTTCCATACCTTCCAAGCGCTGTTGATAATTTTAAACTTGACCTTCTTATAGTAGGATGGTTCTATCTGTCTCAACAAAAGGCCCTTTGCTTTCTCACCTACAGCTAGCTCGTATATTGAGGGGATCGTAGTCCGGCTGTATTAATACTTATTGGGTTTATATTCAATAGGGGAAACATCCCTTGGAGGAGACTTTATCATCTTATCCTCAACAATTATAGGAATTGCACGGAAAAAATATAATATCTTTGGAAAGATATTCATTTTGACAAAGTTGATCCTACCAATGATTGAAAGATATAAACTATTGACCCTCAAGAGGTCCTTTTTTATATTTTCCAGCAGGGGTTTGTAGTTAAGTTTGTTAATATTTTCAATCTGCGGGGATATAGAAACTCCAAGATAGACGGCGTTGGCTGCCTTTCTGGGATCATTGAATAGAGTATTATTTGTACAAATAACCACAGTTTTTTCACGGTTCAAAGAATATCGAGACATAACCCCGAAAGACTGAGTTATATTTTCAATCTCTCCAATTGCCTCAGTGGGGTTTGGTGTTACAACCGCCATGTCATCGGCATAGGCAAGTATCTTAGTTTCATGTATGCCTGTTTTAATGGGTCTTATTACGGTACTTGCCAATAGCTTCATAATCAGCGGGTTAATAAAGAGGGCGAAGATTATCGGGGAGCAGGGAAAGCCCTCCCTTGTGCCCCTTAGAATGTTAAATGATCTAGATTCTAAGGCCATTGTCTGAACTTTGGCAATTGGATCTTGATGCATTGCTTGTATCGATCTGACAAAGCCGGCCCCAAAGTTATAAAACTCTAATATTACCCACAAATATTTCCAAGAAACTCGATCAAAGGCCTTTTCGGCGTCAAGGAGGATCATAGACATCTGGCCCCCCGTCGCAGTCATGATATCGAATAATGAGATAACCCTACGGGTGTGATCCGTAGTTCCATTTCGGGGAATAAAACCATGCTGCCACGGGGAGACCAGATGTTCTACCACCCTCCTGAACCGATTAGCCAAGACTTTTGCATATACTTTGGAGTCTGAGTTTATCAGGGAAATAGGTCGATACGAAGTGGGAAGTTCAGGGGGCTTACCCTTCTTGGGGAATATTATTATGTTGGTCTCCTTCTAAGATACAGGCGTATTACCATTGCACTGAATGCCTATACAAAGATCTAACATGTATGGTATAATGATCTCTCCCAAAATTTTATAAAGGTCTAGGGGGATCTTTTTCGGACCAGCTGCCTTACCTAACGCAAGTTCTGCTAAAGCCACCTGTAGCTCTAGTTGTGTGATGTCCTTTTCTAAGTCATCCCTAGTGACTGCGTCTAGAATATTATCTGGGCCACATCCCATTAGCCAGAGTCGTAAAGATTCCTTAATTTCAGATAACTCATGGATATCTTCATTACGATAGAGGTTTTCGTAATATCCCTTAAAAACATCTAGTATCTCACCAGGTTCAGTATATATTCTACCAGATGCGTGGATATTGCTGATTTTATTGAGTGACTGTTTCTGTCGGGTACGCAAGGCTAGTTGTTTTCCGACCCTTTCTCCATCTTCGTACAATTTATTGCGGCTAGTTTGGTAAGTCTCAGCTGCCTTCTGATTGAAACTGCCATTGATCATAGTTTGAAGAATTAGCAGTTTGCGTAATGAAGCTCCTCCCTCCTCCCCTTTTATTATAGCGGCTGTATGTTCATGCTCGGCTTTGGCAAGATCTTGCGTCTGCTGCTGATTGACCAGATTTGCCTCTTTTCTTTGTTTGGCTACGAAACTCAAAGTCTCTCCCCTAAGAGCGGCCTTAAAGCAGTCCCATACTATAACCCTTGACGTGCTACCACTAGATAGTATTTGTTTCCTTTTGCAACATGTGTGATTCCAACAATACGGCTGGCCTAACCTTTTCGAAATAGATAGAAGTGAGCTTAACTGTTGGTTAGAAGTGGTGGTTGGGATTAGAACCTACCAACCCATCAGAAAGAATACTGCCCATTCTTATATGTTGATTTTGTGTTGTGTGGTAGTATTGTATAATTGCTTATATAAAGATTATACTCATTTTATCAATACTCGTGTGGAATCCATTTGTGATGACATCATGGTGTTACTGTGAGTGTGGGTGCACATACTGAACACTTGTGCCTTGGAGATAAGCCTGGCCGCTCGTGCCAAGCTACTAAGGGGGTGAGCAGGGATATCTCAGAAGGTGTCCTTACTTAGCCCAACGTTGAAGCGAGGGGTCAGGGACGCACTCCTCCAGTATTTGGTGGCGGCGGTAACAGACAGGGACCTCCACTTCCAATAGTGTATATGCCACACACCCCATATAGATCAAATAAAATAGTACACATGACTATTTTAATGTTCGCAAAAGGGAATAAACCTTTAAAGTGATAAAAAAACATACTAGCAAATATTTTCCAATCTCATCTACACTACCAAAATGGAAATGAATGTACAAGTGAGTGTATGGGTAGGTGAGTATGTCAGCAGATGCATCAGTCCATAAGTCTGTGTGTAAGTGGCTGTATTGTTTTTGAAATATGTATGTGAGTGCTTGTATAAGTGGGTGGCTAGGTGCATCACTGAGTATATGGGGAGTATATGGGGCGTTAAGTTGTATTGTATTGTATAGGCACTTGTATAGCGCATGGCTACCCTGAGGCATCCCAGCTCTGTGAACGTTGCTAGGGGCGCTTATCCTTTAGGGAAAGAGCCAGGTCTTAAGTTGTTTCCGGAATTTTAGAAGGTTTGGTTCCCTCCGTAGATGTAATGGAAGGTTATTCTAGAGTTTGGAGGCGTTTAACGAAAAAAGCCTTCTGTCACTTCTCGCCTTCTTGATCCTAGGTACCATTGCAAGGTGGAGTTCATTAGAGGGGAGTTTCCCATTTGCCCTGTGGGGGTGGATCATAACATTTGCAATTATGGGCCTTCCTTCATTCAGTGCCCTATCGGCTATACAAAGAGCCTTGAAGTGTATTCTCTCCTGTACTGGAAGCCAGTGGAGAGATTGTAATGAAGGTCTAGCTGAGCATCAGTTAGGGTTGTCAGTAAGCATCCTCGCCGCCAATTCTGTATGATCTGCAGTTTTAAGATCACCTCCTTTTGGGCACCTAAATATAGAGCATTTCTGTAATCCAATCTGGACAAAATCAAGGCCTGAATCACTAATCTTTTTGCAGTTGGCGGTAGGAGGGGAAGGATTTTATGAATGATTATCCACAGGCCTTAGCATAGGGCGGCGGTTTTCTGTGCCTGTGCTTTAAAGGTGAGATTCAGGTGAAGCCAAATTCCAAGGCTTTTGATCTCTGTTTTGGGGATCAGTGATGGGTCCATGGCGCATGGCCAAAGATATTTTGGGAGTGCACTTACAGAGTTACCAAGAATCATAAGCTCTGTTTTCTCTCCATTGAGTTTCAGATGGGATAGGCTCATCCATTTTACCACTTCTTGCAAGCAGGAGAGGAGATTGGTCTGTTGGCTAGGGTGGTTCTGGGCTACAATCAACTGTGTATCGTTGATGTAGGATACCATATAGATCCCAAAAGGGGCCACCACTTCAGCCAGCAGAGCCATGTGGGCATTGAAAAGAGTAGGACTCAGTGAAGAGCCCTGTGAGACTCCGCACTGTAGGGGCAAGGGCAGTGAGTTGGTACTGCCCTCGAAGACCTGAAAAGATCTCCCTTATAAAAAGGACTGCAGCCATAATAGCGCTGTTCCCGTCACTTCAGCTCTCCTGAGGCGGTGAGTCAAGACCTGGAGGTGGACCATGGCCGCACACAGTGCTAAGAGGATTATTGTTGCTACTCCTCCTGCGTCTAGTACTTTCCAGGTTTCTTCCTCCACTGATAGTATTGCGGTTTCTGTCCCTTGCCTGGGGCTGAAGCCTGTCTGGGAAGGGTGGAGAACACCATTGGACTCAGGAAAGGCAGAGATGGAGTAACTTACATGTTTCTCCACTATCTTGCTAATTCCTGGCAGGAGCGAGATAGGACAGTAATTACCTAGCTCAGTAGGGTCCATTTTTTTTTTTTTTAACAATGCTCGCATCATTACCCCTTTTCCACTCTGAGGGAACCACACCCTTATCCAATGAGGAATGAATCAGGCTGGTAACCGTGAGGGCAATGGTTGGTACAACCAGCGACAGAATGTTGGGAGGGGCTGGGTCTGAAGGGGATCCACTTTTTAAAGATGCTAATATGGCAAGGAGAAGTTCCTGAGTTAGCATGGGGAAGGTCGTTAATTCCTGATTTTCTAACTGCCCACAGCCATTCCTATCCAGATCGATCCCATGGGGGATAGATAGTTCCTGGTGCCCTAACTACCCACTATCATTCGTGTCTATGCTAGTAATATTCCTAGCTTCTTGAGGGAGAATCTTAAGAATATTCTGGACTTTGGCGGAGAAGAAATTGGCCAATTCAGTACATCGCTAACTAGATGAATCCGGCCAGGGCGCCGGGTCAGGTGATTTCATTGGCTTTGAGGCAATACTGAAAATTTCTCCGGGGGAGTTACATGCTGATAGAATCTTTCCCTCATAGTAGGAGGATTGGGCAGTTTTTATTTTGGCTTTATATCGGTGAATGCCAGACCTATATTCACTTTTTTTGTCAGAAGAAACGTCTTTTCTCCATGCTCTTCCTGCTTTTTTACACTGTTGGCGTAGGATGAGTAGTTCAGAGTTGCACCACTGGGCCTTATTCGGGGCGGTTTTCTTCTGGGTAAAAACTTTGGGGAGCACCAGATCGACAGACCCCTCAATCCAATTGCCAAAGTTTTTATTAGCTGTTATAGGGTCAGTGTCGGAGTTAGGTGTGGTTCTTTCCAGCTCTAATATCCAGCTCTCCAAGGGTGTTTAGACCATGGTCCAATTTGAGAGTGTGGCGGGGCAACACCAGGTGTCATTTTGAAATGTACCCACTGAAAGGGGATCAGAAAGTGGTCTGACCATGGCAGGAGGATGGGTTTTTACCCTTCTAGATTCTCCAGGTTAGAAAAGATGGGGTCAAGGAGGTGTCCCTTTTGATGAGTTGCTAGCGAGACCTTCTGGGCTTGATGGTAGGTCACAAGGTCCTGAGTCATCTCTGTGGCTAATGAGGCTGAAGGGTCCTTGAAATGTAGGTTAAAATCTCCCAGAATTATAAAATTGGCAGCGCGACTCACAATATTGCTGGCTATTTTTAGCAAAGTTTTGCCGAATTGGCCTATCACCCAGGTGGGCAGTAAATGAGAATACCAGAGAATGTAAGGGTGGGTGTATATTTAACCGTAAAATGGGTGTTTTCACAATCTAACAATGGACTGCCTAGCAGGCGACAAGTCAGGTAATCCCTATATATGATAGTAATCATTCTGCCCTTGCCTATCCCTCTATCCATTCTCAAGATCAGGTAGCCTGGAGGGAGAGCTTGAACTATAGCTGGCTCTGAGCTGGGATTGAGCCATCTTTCTGTGAGGAATAAGACCTCAGGGGCTTCTTCCTTTAGGAGTATTGAAATTTCACTAGTATGATTCGGCAGAGATCTGCAATTAAGTAGGAATACATTGTATATTTTCCAATGAGATGGGGTAGGATTCGTAGATGCGAGCAATTTGAACTGGCAGTAGGAACACTTAGAATGAGGTGACTGAACTCAGATAGAGTGTACACATTTTGGCTCTAGGGTGAAGTTCAATGCTTTCAGCTGTGTGCTGGAGTAATGAAACTGACCTGTGGCAGGTGAATCAGGGGGTCTGCCACTTGGTCCCCGTCAGGCGCGGACTGGCGCAGACGGGCTTGCCTTTGGAGCGCCTTCGGTACGTCAGTGCCATTTGCTGCATTTGTAGTGTGCACCGGGTGATCTTGTGAAGAGACTATACCGTCTCCCTCACAAGATAGAGCCATTCAGTGGCACAGCAGAATTGTGTGGGGAAATGTGGCGTCAATACTCCCTCCACTCAATCATCCAAGAGCTGTGGTGGGCCGGGGAGTGGACGCGAAGCAGGAATTCAGGTAAAAGTACAGTAATAATTCCCCAGACTTTCCCGTCCCTCAGAATGCCTTTAGCAAAATGTAAGTGCAACTGTAAGTGACTGAAACTTAAAAGTACATGTATTGGCTTTTAACTAAACAGCACCCGCGCTTTATGATACCTAAAACCTACCTTAGGGCTGACATATGTATAATAAAAATAAATTTTAAGGCTTGGCAAGGGGTTTTATATGCTGAATCGACATAGCAGTTAAACTGCGCTCATAGTATCAGCAGTGTTATGCCTCAGACAGGTTTAAAGGGCACAGGTAGTGCACTCTACTTGAGACTTACATATAAATTAAATATCCTAATTATAGTTGTCAAAAGAACCATGTTTACTGGAGTAGCACATGTTCTTTACTACTATCTAGCAGTGCTAAACTGTTCAAATTCCTAAGGCAAACTGGGCGTCTCTGTATGTGACTGGGTGTCTTAGTGCCTGTAAGAGTATTCAAATGGATATGTAAGTAACTGTATGGATTAATAACAGGTCAGTATTTTGCTCTGAAACTTTTGTGTGTTACTGACTCTGTTAGTGGTGGACACACAAGTGCTGTGTTTGTGTGAATGTATGTGTAAGTGCCTCATTCGCTGTCTCACTGGGTGTGTGAGAGGCTGTAGGATTTTGTAAATAGTTTTAATCAATCAGGGATTCATATAGCTTGGCAAATCACCCAGGAGTTAATATTGGGAATTCGTTGAAGAATACAAAGGTCGCTGTAGCGCAGTTGTAACAGATTGGCATTTTTTAGTTTTAATTTTAGCGCCTCTCACACAATAGATCTGCAGGTCGCAAACACGATCAGGGGGAGGTGTCATATTTCAATAACCTAAAAACTTCCCTGTAGTACCTGAGGCCCATAGACTTACATAATTGAATGATCCATTTAGCTCTAGCCTTAGAGTAGAAAGGGCAGAAGAGCAAAACGTGCAGATCTGTCTCTTTGCTTCTTTCACACCCTGGTCATGACCTAGGTACGAGGGGTGTGTTGACCACTTGTTTGTGCCCCTACTGGAAGTGTTCCATGTCTAATTTGGATATATAATTTCTTTGCCAGTGAGGGCTGAATGTCGTCCAAGAATTTCTCAAGTTGATAATTATCCTTGACCACCAGAAATCTATCTGTCAACCCACCCAGAGATGGACTTGATAATGTCAAATCCAATCGGTGTCGCTTGAGTATGTTGACCAACAGCCTCCTGGGGGTCAGGGCGCAAGCCACATATCTACCCTATGTAGTGCATGGTAAAACCTGCTTGACATATTTTAGCCAGGCGATTTTTCCCACACCCCTTATGGTAAATAGATCCCTTAAGTCCTCTCTGTAGCTTTGCAGCTCCGGAGTAGACCAGAGTCGCCTTCAGTACACAAAGGGCGATTGAAAATTACCTCCTATATGGGGGGCTGACACAAATCTAGCCGTAACGGGGTCAGGGGTGTTCTTTGGGGGAGTCTCAATAGGCGCCTAATGAAGCTGTTCTCAGTAGTAGACAGAGGGGTGGCGTTGATGCGGCTCCATAGCTCTACACCATAGAGCGCCCGTCCTCTCGCCTGAGGTTTGTAAATTTCAACTGGTGGTCCTAAGGTTTTATATGAACACTCATTATAGACCTCTAAAATACCGCCAGAGGCTTGAGCCAACTTCATGTTTGCCTTAGCCATGTGCGACCCCATTCCATCTTGTCGTTGAGTGTTACCCCTAAGCCCCTAAGTAATCAAAGGTGGAGCCTCTTTCCAACACCGAGCCATCCAAATGGAGTGGGGACAGTTGGGTGCTTTGGCATTGAAAACAATATATTTAGTTTTAAAGAGGTTGATCTCCAGATTTCTGGAACTACAAAAGGAGCAGAACGCCTCCAGTGTTCGCTGAATAGCCATAGAGGATTTTGATAACAATAGGGTGTCATCAGCGAACATCAGGGCTGGTATCTTACGGGCTGCTAGACTGGGTGAATCTGAATCCCTTGCACACAACAGATAATCAATCACTTAAGGAACAAAGAGAAAAGCGTTGGGGCCAGCACGCACCCCTGCCTCACACCCTTTTCCACCGGTAAGGGAGCCGAGAGCTCCTCATTCCTCCCATACCTCACCCTTGCGTAAGTGCCTTGGTGTAAACGTTTGAACAAGTGGCACAAGTATACTGGGGCACCCATCTCTAACAATATAGCCCAAAGCTTGTCTCTTTTTACCAGATCAAATGCAGATCGAAGATCTACAAAGATCAAATAAAGGCTACCAGCCCCCATAGTCACTGTCTTCCAGTAGACCAATTGTAGTCTAAACAGTTGGTCGGTGGTAGAGACCTTGGCTCGAAAGCCCGCTTGGAGGGAGGTCAGGATGTGATGTTCGTCCATCCAACACTGCAACCTTGTTGGTAAAAGGCGGGCAAACAACTTCTGCAAGACCTCAATGAGGCTGATGGGGCGGTAGTTAGCCGGGTCGAGTGGGGAAGTCTTTTTGTGGATGGGGATGATCTCTGCCCCCAACCATGTTGGGGGAATTTCCATACCATGAAGAATGGCATTGAAGTATAGCCAAATATAGGGAACCGATACCCTGTGCTCACTCAAAAAGTAGATCTCCAGGGATTTTATCCAAACCCGGAGCCTTCCCGGGACACAAGCTTCTAAGGGCCGCCTGGATTTCCAGCATAGTACAAGGATGATAATCATGGTCCTTTTTATCCAATAAAGCTAGAGTCTGTATACCATACATGAGTATAGCTGAGTCTGGGAAAGGTGGAGTGTTGGTATGTGAAAACAAGGGCTTAAAGTGGGCTATCCAGACCTCTTCGCTCAAGTTAGGTATTATAGCTGACGTCCCCTCTAGCGAGTCTGTTCTAACTAAGTTCCAGAAAGCCCTGTAGTCACGTCCGTCCAGGGCTTCTTTTATACTTGCCCATCATGAAGCCTCCCAATCCGACTTGGACTCGGAAATTACACTTTTGTAAGTGAGTCTAGCCACTCTAATACTCTGCACAGAGCCAGACTTAACCTCCTTAACAAGCGCAGATTTGGCCACCCTACAGGTTTTATTAAACCAATGGGCCTGTTTTTTTGGTTGAGGCCTCTTATTGACTACGATATAAAAGTAGTCGGCCAGAGTAGAAATTAAGTTAGTATGAATGTGCTCGAACGCATGGAAATAAGGTAGATCATAGTTGGCAGTCGAGAGTTCAAAAGCTCTTACTAGGGAGCAGGCAGCATGTTGATCAAGCTCAGCTAATTTATCTGGAGCTAGGGCAAACTTAGCCCACCTAATACGTCTGCCACCTGCCACTGTCATTAGGTACGGGTCAGCATGGGTCTCCCACTCCCCCAGTCTATGTTGGTATCCCGGTGTATATTTTAATTCTAGTGACTGAAGGTTGTGGTCACTGTCTACCCCTTCGATTACGCTGAAGGCCTTAATTTGGGATTTCTACATTGACCATTATATAGTCAATGGATGTACTTTTGCCCCGCTCTATTGTAGGTACTCTTACCTTGGACATCGGGAAAAAGTCTGCCATTACAGGCTCTAAGGGAGTGAGAAACTAAGAACGTATTGATCTGTAATGTCAAAGGCGTCAAGCGCTTAACCAGATATATAGAGCACTCCTGTATGTGTCAAATGGAGTCCTCATCTAGGGTTACGGAAGGAATCCCAGCCAGGGGTTCAAAATGACAATTAAAGTCACCCCCAATGGTTCTATGTGTCAGTGAAGTAAATAATGAAAGGAGTTCATCAAGAGCCTCCAACATCGATGTCCTCAACGTGTGGGGGGCAGGGCGCAAGTAAATTTTAAAAACCACCACAGTCGAGCCATCCAGATTTTTAAGGGCAACACAGAGAATATCCGGGGAGTGGGAATCTATTACTTTCGCTGAGCACCCCAGATGTGTGGCTACCCAAATGCACAGTCCCCCGAGGGTTTTCCCCTAGGGCTCTGTACAGCAGGTATATGAAAAGTTGCAAAGCACACCCTTATAGGGACAGTCAACATCCAAGTCTCTTGGAACAAGCTCTGATCGTACTGATCCATCAGTTCACCCCAATCTGGGTTCGAAAGCTTAGATTCTAGCCCTGCTAAATTTCAGCACCCTATTAATGATTTACGGGGTTCTGCCCTTAAGGGACTAAGTATGGGTGGTGGAAACACATTAATGGGGGGAATTCCTACAGGAGTATCCGGATCAGTACCATCACCTGTAGGACATGGATTTAAATTTAAATGACTTGGAATCGTTATTATTCCCTCTTCCTTTGTACCAAAAACCACCTGAGGTAGACCCTCCTCCACCCTCTCACCCGCCTCCACAGGATACCCGACTACTTTGGGGTCTATTTCATTACGCCTAAGTGGGTGGAGTAGTCAATCTACTTTATTAAAGGGGCTGAATCTATTGGCTACAGGTATGTTATATTCTACCTACAGTCCACCTTGGTGAGTATAAGTTAGTCCATAACCCCCGGTGCAAATTCCTGTGAATAAAAATACCCCAGGGGGAGTGGATTGATTGCACTTAGTTGACAAGGACCTCCCCAATCAATGATGTGATTGACGGCTCTGGGATCCCTGAAATTGACGATCATACAGTACCCTCCAATGTCTTTGGGTGTAGTCCCCAACCAGTTAACTCTTCTGGCAAATAAAATTTCCACCTGGCCCAGTCTCGTTAATGGTCTATATCTGTTCAGCCAAAAAATAATTTTGTTCTTTAGCTCGGAGAATGATTCACCTCGCTCGCCTGACAGCAGAGGGACTCCAGTTAATACCACCATAACCACATACGGAGAGGCCTCGGGGGGGTAACTGGGGGCAAGGTTGTGTTTGTTGAATTCCCTTGCAGGGAGATTTCATGATTTTGAGGCGTCCGCCCCCGAGCTGGCAGTTGTTTAATAATGGCTTTTGAGATTAGGGGTGGATCTCAGGGGGTGAAAGTAGGTGTGTCAGAGTACCCCCTGGTCCGAATAGCAGGGCCGGCAACAGTGGTGTTAAGGGTATGTTTACCCGTATTCATTAAAGCCGGTCCTTGCGCCAAGTTAACTGATCGAGAACCTTCACCAGGACTTGGGCCTGATTAGTGTTACCTAAGACCAGTTTCAAGTGTTGTTCCCATTAGAGGTGGGTAACTGGTCTCCTCTTCCACTTTTATTATTTATTAGTTAGACAACTTTATCAATTCTACTCATCAAGATTTTAAAATGAGAATTGATCAGCTGTGTAATCAAAGTAGATAAGACACGCACCACACTTTTGTAATCAAAGAGTGCCAATTTGTCGCGTGCTGCTGGGGCTTCGCTTTCTGTACCATCAAGCGTCAAAAAGTAATCAATGGTGCAAATCCTGATAGGAGTTGTCCCCCTGCGCACCGTGTGAATGATACCCAGAAGTGGGTATAATAAAGTTAATCCAAAACCCAAGAGTCGTTTTCACAATTGGTTGTTTTACTTCATTAATTTCTTCTTGTTGTCAAACTAAATTATTAATTGGTACACAGAAATTGTTTCCATCATTTCATAAATGTGTACATCCAACATATTTCAACGTCCATCCCTATGCTTTTCGGGCCTTTCATAAGCCCTTCATCAGGGGAAATGTCTGAAAATCAAAGAAATAAACGGGCTGATTATGGGGAATAACCCTCTACATCATAAATGTCTTAATATGACCGTCATCACAAATAATACATGATAAGTCGTATCTGTATGGTTAAAAAACTGGGTTAAAAACAAGTGTGACATGACTAAAATAGCAATCTGTCATCTTAAACAAACAACAGTGACTCCAAAACTAAATGAAGACAAAGTGGGTTGACACCCACCGAAGTTTACAGCGTGACATCGTGTTTCGTGCTTAATCGTGAGTGACGTGATGTCTCTAATCATAAAACAGAATCGAGTTAAACCTTAAGCAAGCCCCTTAAGAAAAGTAACCAAACGTACCGATTAAGTGAGCGTGCAATGTGGTATCATGCAATGTTATCAGAAGCGTTAGTGAAACGCGGTAAGAGAAATTAAGGTCAAGCAAGTAGATTACGCGGTTATCTAATGTACCAGGAGTCTAAAAGGTTGGAGGTACTTACTCGAAGAATTCCAGGTAGCCTGAGTAGTCTGCTGTTAGAAGCGCTTAAGCGTGCATGCATGTTAGTACTGATTAATAAAGTTAGAGAAGCGCGTTCAATACGAGTGTTATGAACACAAACAAGGGATTACCATGCTTCCAAAGTGGGGGCCATCTTGAAAAGGAAGACTGGAAAGAGAGTGCAGTGAAGTGCTAAAATCGCTGTAGTGAACACAGAAGAAGGCTAGACGAAGACGGGGGCCATCTTGGAGTGGGGGGGTGTCGACAGGAAAGAATACAGTCAAGTGTGCATATCGCAAGTGTCGTGAATCTAACGGAGAAGATTATAAGATAGATCAAGTGACAATGGTATAAGATAACGTTCATAAGTAGCAAAGAAATTCCATTTGGTCATTTAGACCCGTGGGCTGCATCGTGCACAAGTATCTGATCCAAAAGTTTTCTCTCTGTAAGAGTCTGTTTTTAGTGTTCATGCCCTCAAAATTTGTTACATTTTCAAGGACAGTGAATTGCAGCTGTGCTACATTGTGCCTTTGTTCCATGAAATGTGCTGCAACAGTCGATTTAATGTTCCTGGTCCTTATGTTACTTTTATGTTCCAAAATTCTTGTCCTGATTTTCCGTTCTGTATGGCCAACTTAACAGAGGCCACAGGGACACTTCAGTAGATAAATTACATTTGAGGAATTGCATGTAGCGTTGACTTTTAATTTGATCGGATAGCCTTTCATGGGATGATGTAGAATGTTACCCTTTGTGGTATTGTTACAATTGCTGCAATTGTAACATGGTTGTAAACATTGGTGTTTAGTGATGTTGGTTGTAGTTTTAGGATGTACAAGTAGTTCTTTGAGGTTAGGACCTCTTGTGTATGAAAAAATTGTTGTCTGTTGAAAAAGTCCTCTGAAATCTGGTTCCCTACTCAATAATTGCCAGTGTTTCAAGATGATGTTACGATATTTGTTGCTCAATATAGAGTATTTAGAAACTACTATCATTCGTTTACTATCAATCTTTGTTTTGGGAGAGAGTAAATCTTCTCTCTTCAGATTGTCACACTTGTTCATGGCATGTGTCAAAACTGATTCCGGATATCCTCGATCATTAAATCTCTTGCACATGTTGTCTGTGGGATCAGATATGATTCTTTTCAATCTCATGAGTTGAGAAAGGGTTAGATTGTTCTTTAAACTTTGTCGGTGAAAACTAGCATAGTGTAAGGTACTGTTGCGGTCAGTGTCTTTGCGAAACAAAGTTGTAATAAATTTGTTGTTTTCCAATTGGACTTGAACATCCAGATAATTGATAGATTTTTGGTCATATGTCCATGTAAACTATATGTGATCATTGATTGTATTCAAACATTGCAAAAATTCAAGTAACTTTTCTCCGGGTCCAGACCAAAGTATGAAAATGTCGTCTATGTAACGTAGAAAGATTTTACCATGTGGAATCCATAAAGGTTGGTTGAGAATGTTATGTTTTTCAAAGTGGTGCATGAACAGGTTTTCGTACACCCGGGACGCACAATTGCCCATAGAAGTGCCGCTTAGTTGTAAATAGCAAGTATCCTTCCAGGTGAAGTGGATTTGGTAAAGTGTGAGCACTAGTAATTCCATTAGAAATGGTTGTAGTTCTGGTTTGATAGCAGAATTAAGAATAGCATCTTCTATGGCTTCTATTCTAAGGTTGTGAGGAATGGACGTATATAACGCCTTAACATCGATTGTACATAGCCATAGTTCGTCATCGAAAGATAGCAGCAGGTTGTCAATCTTCATCAAAATGTCAGTAGTGTCTCGGATATATGTGGGAGTCTTTGTGACTAGAGGTTGTAGATGTTTGTCCAATAATTTACCCACGGGTTCATGTATGCTGCCTCTTGTGGACATGATGGGTCTGAACGGTGGTTTGTGGAGGTCCTTGTGGACCTTCAGAAGCATATACAATGTGGGTGTCTTAGGGTTATCCTGGGTCAAAAATCTTCTAGCTTTTTCCATAATGATGTTCCGGTCAACTGCTTTTTGTATAATGGTTTCCAATATAGATCTAAATTCATTGGTGGGGTGGCGTTTAAGTTTGGTGTAAATGTTGGTGTCTGTCACATGTATCAGAACTTGTTGGTCATAAAATGAACTATCCATAATTACGAGTGCCACTCCTTTGTCTGCGTTTTGGCATTTGATGTTTGGATTGTCAGCCAATTTCTTAAGGATGCTCCTTTCCTTCATGGTCAAATTGCAGTGTTTCAATTTTGGTTGGAACTGTAAAGACGTGAAGTCTTGTTTAACAAAATTCTCAAAAGTGTCTTTAATTTTCTGACTGGCAGGAGCCAGAAAGGTACTTCGGGGGTGTAAACCCAAAAGGGTCTCATCTGGTTGGGTGGTAACATGTGTCATGACTTGGGCCTACTATAACTAATACCTCTTTGACCTTGACATCCCCTTTGACTATTACCCAATCTGTTCCTTTGGATAGGAGTGTTCCCAAATTAGCTAACCTAGGTCTAGCCACAAGAAATATTGACCCTAAAATAGACACTGGGTCTTCCTATGAGATGAGGTTCCCCAGAAGTGTAACCTCGATGAACACTGGGGCAGGTTAAAGCTTGTCCAAGATCTCTTGGAACTTGGCGGGGATCCATTCTAAACTCTCTGATCCTAGCTTGTTTGCTTTTATTGAGAGAAATGACATTTGTATCTTCCAGGAGAAATGGGCTGCAGATAGAATGTTTATTGAAAATTTTTCTACTGATAGTATTGAGAAAATGCCCCGAGGAAATCAGGCAAGTAAAGCGGGGGGTTAGTTATTTTTGTGAAGAATACTATTACCTGTAATCACTAACAGTTAGCAATGAACTCTACTGATTTAATGGGGGTTTCAGCTTTTATTTTTCCATCAGGATAAATCTTGATCATGCTTAATGTTTATGCTAGGTCTGTATCCTCCAGTAGTCAGTCTCTGTTGCTGACTTTGCTAGATGATAGAAATGGTGTATATCAAAATATTTGTATGGTTTTGGTGGCTGGGAATTATTTATGTCTCATTTAAACCATCCCCTCTATTGACAATTCGATTAGAAGAGGAGGAAGAGCAATGGGGTATACCAAATTTAGCATTGAGGACTGACCACCACCATCATACTACTCCAGCTCATGAGCTTGTTTTTTAGTGCTGTAGTAGCCCAAGGGCTTGTAAATGGAGGACTCATTCAGATTGTGGTGTAGTTTTATTAACTATACTTTGGTTGAAGCTAGAATTTAGTGACTAATAGAAGGTATGATAATCATTTCCAGGCTGGATAGTGACATGACACTCTGCTCCTAAACATGGGGGGGGGGGTCCTCAAAAGAAATTCGGCAAATTATATTTCAACAATGCTGGAGCCCCTTTTAGCTAATAATCTTAGAAGAGTTTCTTGGCACTAGGTTCTTACTGATAATGATTTGTACTCAAAGGTATATAAGTATTTTTTTGTATTGGTTCAACTCAGAGAGCAAATTAGCAAAACATTTCTTGTAGAGAGCTGTTAGAGAACATGGCCATTCAGATACAGCTTTGGCATGACATAGGTACAAAGCTGTGCTTGCTTGCGCCAAGCAAGACTGTGTTGACAAAACCTGGCAAGATTTATTTTCAACAGTGAGGTACAATGATAACCATTCCTTTTGGCATATCATTGCACATTGAAGCTTAGATAGCCTTATGACTCCTCATTACAACAGCCAGCATGAGGATTGGGTTTGCCACTTCTCCACCCTATACAGCAGGTACGAAGATACCAGCACTATAGATGTTATGGGTGTTAACCTCAATCCCACTGATCCCCTTCTATCCTCTGTCACTGGTAATACTGACCTAGCTTTTAGTCTAGATGATACCCTTTCTGTGATCAATAGACTAAAAGCAGCACAGTCCCCTGGACCAGACTGGATACACAGTGACTTGTACAAATCTGAGCCTATGATGTGGGCTCCCTATATAAACCTTCTATCTAATTGTATAGCAGATGGGGAAGATATCCCAGAAACTTGGAAAGGGGCAGAGATAATACCATATAAAAGAAAGGAGATGCTTAAGTCCCCTTCAACTTAGGACGATTAGTTTAATCGATAACTTGCAAAAAGTTTTTGCGAGGCACATTTTAGATAAATTGCAGCCCTGGATGGACGGAAATGTAATTCTATTTTCCTACCAGGTGGGCTTTTGAACTAAGATACGTACCTGTGATCAGGCTTTCAGGTTGATACTCTTCACATGGAAGTATGTGCTGCTAAAGAAACATAAATTATACATAGCATCTGTTGATCTGAGGGCTGGTTTTGATCTTGTGAGAAGCTATGGAGATTTATTCTAGGCATGAGAGACCAGGCTATTTTGATAGCTAGAATGAATGACAACAACTACGCCCAGGTACTATGAGGACAATAGGGTGAACCCACTAGCAGTATCCCAATCCATTGTGGGGTGCTCCAGGGGTACGTTCTTGCACCTACCCTGTTCACATAGTATATTAAGAAAGTGGACAATATGCTCTTGATTTGTAGAAATGAATCCCACTTCTTGAATTAAAAGAAAATACTGAGCCTACCATTTACAGATGACTCCTTACTTATTTTCACAACTCAAATGGGCCTCCAAAACGTACTAGATACATTTCTGGTCTTTTATAATCAAAGAGACCTGGAACTTAATGTAGTAAAAACAAAATGTATGGTTTTTGGAAAAGGAAAGAAAAAGTCATGAGTAGGTAGGATCACAGACAAACGAGGAAGGGGAAAGCCATCTGTGGTAAATTTAAATTACCAATACTTAATTTATGCGGTAAAGTTCAATAAGAATAACTCAGTCAAAAATAAGAGGCAGAGTCCGTGGCATCTGGGTTTATGAAGGTTTTATTCCTTAAAAAGGAATTGGTTCGAACCAGGTATCATGTTCCATCACCACAAGGGTTCAGGAAGGGAATGGACATGGACATGTACAATGCTTTATTAACAGAATATCATTTATATAGTACATGCATACAGTGATGATGAATGCAGAAGGCGTAACAGCTGAGAGAAACGAGATAAGAACACATGTACGTAACAGAAGGCGTGCATGAGGGCGTACACGGAGGTGTGTGCTAGACAACGTCATATGAAACGTATCACAGGTGGGTGGATCCCTAGAAGAATCCTGCAGAGTCAGCAGAAATATGTGGCAGAGATGCGCGCGCAGCAGCATGACGTGTGATTGACGTGGAACTGGAGGGTGAAGGGGACTTGACATTTAGCCCCACATGAGGAGACAGAAGTCTGGGGTGTCAGAACAACCTAATCCCAAATCATATCTAATATCTTGTGTTTGAGGAACTGTATTATCTAGAAGGAAAGGTCTCTCGGGCAGAGGCTATTCTATACTGACTGCTAGTGCGTGCATATGTGACTAAGTGTCTACGTGTAAAGCAAGGGGGCCATGGGCTATGAATTACTTGCACGGAGACAGAAAGGCCGGGCCCTTTGCTCTGCAGCTGGGGAGATGTTTTCCTAAATCACTAGACAGGAATGTATTTTCGAGGAGCGGAGCAGATAACTTGAAGGCTGAATACAGTCTTGGCAGGCAAGCAGGTCGAGCCAGGCACCGCTCGCCGCGCAGAGAGTAAGTCAAGGGTCATGGAAGCGGCAGGCTGCAGCTTTCAGAGACAGAAGGCAGAAAGGGCTCAATGGCATGAATCAGGGCCTAAATCGCTAGAGCCAGAAAAACATGAAAGTGCACCATGTAAAGACGGTGGCAAGGCATACTTAGGAACTGAATATCCGACCCATTCATGGTGGATCTGAAAGAGGACATGTTAACGTTGGACGCAAATGTATTTGCGTCTTCATATCTGGTTGTGGAGGGAACATACATGTACTTGAAGCACGTACATGGAGCCGTTGGGGTCTACGTTAGGGGACACAATTGACCATAAAAATTCATATTACCTCATTCCCTCCTTGTCCCCTACGGACCCTTCATGATATATCAATCCTCATTAATCTATCAAACTGTTCATGTAACATCATTTTCTCTTCTTTCTTCCGACGAGATTTTGAATGTGGACTTGAATGAGGAATACATGATGTGGCGCACAAGCCGCAAATCGCTGGCCCACATTGTAGACATAGACAACAACTGAACACGATGAGAAGGGCTATTCCGAGGAAGGATAGGACCTTCCATCCCCAGGCTGATAGTACACTCCAGAACCAACCGGACCAAGTCCAGGTGCCTGGATTCTGGTGTATCTGACTTGCAATCTTGTGAAGACGAGTTATGGCTCTATATACTGATGGTGCGTTTTCTGGAATAAAAACACAGCAGCTCGATCCGATGACTCTACAAGCTCCGCCCCTATCGGCCAGGATGACGTCAAGGACAAGACGATTTTGAAGAACAACAATCCGCATAGCAGACTGCTCCTCCGTTAAGTTGCCTAGGGCGGAAGTAGTTTCATTCACTACTGCTTCGAGGGTTCTAGTTAATTTACGTATCAGTTTACTATTAAAGACAGCACCTAAGTAGGGAAAGAAACCTTTATTGAAGTCTGTGTATTGCTCCCATGCCGTTTCAGTGTAGTCGACAATCGGGAGATCTCTCTTGGGTCTGACGTGTACTAGATGGGTGTCCCTATGGTAATCAGGAGGGGCTAGGAAAACAGGTGGCAGAAGGAATGCAATGTAACAGGTGCCATCCCAATCTAGAGGTAAGCGTATATATGCGGTATGACCACAAATGAAGTAGGAATGACGGGAAGCTTTAAATGTAGACTTGCCTTTATCACTGAATTCGATCACAGTAGTACATTTACTATGACCCAGGTGTACTGAACCATTCTTTCTGACACATAATTCACCTTTGACTGGTAATACGGACATAGCGGGCAAGACTGGTTCGGTTTCGGACTCAACATTCAGAATCATGAGGTTAAGTGTAAAGTTACCTAATCCATATACTTCATTTTCTAGATCAGTCCCTGTCCTTTCGGGAAGACCCTCCTTGTCAGGGAAACATACTCTATGCAGAACGGTGTTCAGGTTTCCCCACACCCAGTTGCCCTGGTAAACTACTGAATCAGAATCTAAGGAATTAATCAAACTAAACCATGCACCACAGGAACCATTGTGTGTGAACGGGTACGGGAAGAGGGGCAGAACTCCCTTGTATTTCTGATAGGGAGGGAGTCGACCACATATCCAACAATTTGTAGCATTGCTGGTCTGATGGGAATGAATGTATTGTTGCGCAGCGCAAGTCGGTAAGATAACTCATGCGGGGGCAGTTCACTGAAAGAGTGCTCGGCAGTGACATTTAAGGAAGAATGTGCACGCTTGAAAATAGGATAGTATATATGTAACAGTATACTTGCAGCAATAATCATAAGACTCAGAAAAAACATAATCAATAGTGTCACGATACAGTGACTACGCAGTGATTTACAATATTCACGTTTCTTGAGCTGCTTCTGTCTATCTCTCTCTCAATTGGGGTCTAGGGGATACATGTCAGAAACTCGTCTAACCGATTCACCTAGGGGAGGACTTAAACAATTAAACTGTCTGACTTGCTAGACCTCAGTTTTAATTTATATTCTTGAGAAGAAGTTTCCTCGACCAGGGGGAGTTTCGAGTCAGTCTGTGGAGGAGGGCAGGGCTGGGAGTCTAGCTCTGGCGGCAGTCCATGGCATTTTTTAATATGACTCGAGTGAAGCCAGCCCTTGCGGCCCTCGACTTTGATTGCAGTCCTTGTAGTCAATAGTACTAGCTTCGGCGCTTGCCAACGGGGCTCCAGCGGACTTCTCCTGTCAAAGTTCCTCACGAAGAGGAGGTCCCCCGGAACAACCTCATGTGGCTTCACCTCGGTGTTGTCGGGAAAGGCTGCAGCAACCTGTGAACGACATGATTGTAGTGCAGACATCAAGGAAGCAAGGTAATCTGTCAGCATGTTACAGTCAACATCAGTAATTTTGCGAGGCAGAGGCGTCCCCCACATATTCGGTGGCCTACCAAAGACCACCTCATACGGGGATAGCCCTGTTCGTGAGTGTGCGACCATTCTCATGTAAAAGAGTGCAACTGGTAAAGCTACTATCCAGTCAACGCCTTTCTCTCTACAGATCTTGGCAAGACGAATTTTCAGAGTCTGATTATGACGTTCCACAAGACCTGCTGCCTCGGGATGTCGGACACAGTGGAATTTCCATTGATAGCCGAGAAGGAGTGATACCTGCTTCATAAGCTCGGACGAGAATGGCTGACCGTTATCTAAGTATACGATGCGGGGCAAACCATACCTGGGGAAGAATTCACAAACCAGCTGTTTGGCAGTGGTCGGAGCAGTGTAATCTGGGACTGGATATGCTTCTGTCCAATGGGAGAGTGCACATACGACTACGAGGACATATTTAAATCCTCGACAACGTTCCATCTGGATATAATCCATCTGGAGGACTTCAAAATGGTGATCGGGAGGATGAAATCCACCTTGCTCTACGGGAATGCTTTTACCTGGGTTGAACTGATAACAGATCATGCAAGTACGCACTTTCTGTTTGGCTGCTGCTCGTAAATGTTTATTGAACCAGAGGTTTTGAATACTGTCTAACATGGCTTTTTCTCCTAAATGTGCAGGACTGTGTACTGTGTTAATGATAACTTGAACCATAGAGTCGGGGAGAAACCATATAGATTTTCCCTTCGTCATCCATCCCTGTTCTGTCTGGATCCATCCTAGTTCAACCCATTTCTTGATTTCGTCTGGTGTAGCATGTGTCTGTATGTCAATTACATCTAGGGCGGGATCCTTAACTGCCATGCAATGTGTCGGTGTCTGGACTATTGTCTTAGTCAGGTCAGTTGCGTGAGTCTGAGTCTGAGCTGTATGCTTAGCTGTTCGGTCTGCCAGGTCGTTACCCTGCGAAATTGTATCTGTGACTTTCGTATGTGCCTTGCACTTCATGATGGATATGGCTGTAGGCAGATGTATTGCGTCTAACAGAGCTTGAATGAGAGGACCGTGCTGTATTTTGGCCCCGTGAGAGGTCAAAAAACCTCTCTCTCTCCAGAGTACACCGAAGTCGTGTACGACTCCGAAAGCATAACGTGAATCTGTGTATATGTTAACTCTCTTGTTCTTTGCTCGAATACAGGCTTGAGTCAGAGCAATGAGCTCTGCTGCTTGAGCTGACAGGGTGTCAATACAATTTGTTTCTATGACTTCAGTTTCTGTTGTGACTGCGTAGGCGGCCACTAATTCTCCTGTACTTGTTCTCATGCATGAACCATCCACATAAAGTGTCAGGTCTGGGTCTGGTAATGCGATGACTGTCAAGTCTTGTCTGGGTTTCGTCGTAATGGTAATGACTTCAATACAATCATGTGCCAATGGATCTGTCTCACTTAATGGCAGAAGTGTAGCAGGGTTCAATGTGTTGCAACGTCTTATTTCTATGTGTGGCTGAAACAATGTCAATACATAACCTGTCAGTCGTGCTATAGTCAAGTGTTGAGTCTGTGTTCGGTTTAAAAGAACTTCCACAGAATGTGGAACTTGTACTGTCAATTGATGTCCTAACACTATGGAATCGCTTTGTCTGATTGCTAGAGCTGTCGCTGCTACAGATTTCAAGCACGCAGGCAGCGCCTGGGCTACTGGATCCAATGTACTAGAAAAATAAGCACACGGTTTGTATGAACCTGCTTGATCCTGAGTGAGTACTGACAATGCAGTACCTTCACGTTCGGTGACAAAAAGTGTAAAAGGCTTGCTGTAACATGGTGTCGCTAAAACTGGTGCTTGACATAAGGCTTTCTTTAAGTCATCAAAAGCTTGTGTATGTTCCTGAGTCCAAGGGAGGGCAGTCGATGTCGCTGCCTCCTGGGTTGTCAACTGTATGAGTGGTTTCGCTAGAAATGCATACTGAGGGATCCATTGTCTACAGTAAGAAGTGAGGCCTATAAAGGCTCGTACCTCCTTTTGTGTCTTGGGTTGTGACATGTTTACAATTAACTGGATACGGTCAGGTGTTAGCTGTTTCCCCCCTTTGGACAGCAAGTGCCCAAGGTAAACCACTTGCTGAACACAGAATTGCAGTTTCGAAGGGGACACCTTGTGTCCCTTGTCAGCCAAGAAATGTAAAACCGTCAGTGATGCTTGCTCACATTCAGGTTCGTTGCGGGCGGTGATCAGTAGATCATCGACGTACTGTAACAGGGCAGTGTTGTCAGGCATGTGTATACTGTCTAGTTGTCTTTTCAGTGCTTGGCTATAGATGCTGGGGCTTTCTGTGAATCCTTGAGGTGCACGTGCAAATTTGAAGCTTCGACCACTTAAACAGAATCCGAAGAGATATTGGCTTTCCGTATCAATTGGGACACTAAAGAAGGCGTTCTTCAGATCAATTACAGTAAAGAACGTTGCTTCAGAATCAATGGCAGTCAATAGAGACGAGATGTCTGGGACCACGGGATACTGTGGTACAATGCATTTATTTAGTTCTCGTAAATCGATCACTAATCGATAAACAGGGGGTGCATTTGGATCACGTTTAAGAATTGGAATGATAGGGGAGTTACATAGATTCAAGTCGGTTTCTACAACCACTCCTTGTGCAATGAGCTCGTCAATGATTTTCAGCAAAGCCACTACAGCATCTGGGGGTAACTTGTATTGTCGGATTCGTGGTAGTACTACTCCTGGCTTGAGTGTGACTCGATATGGTGTAATGTGCATACAACCTACATCAGTGGGGCCTTGTGCCCATAAATGTGCAGGAACATTCTGTAATCTGGGATCAATATCTCTCAATACATAGTGACCCTTAAAGTCACGTAAGAACAGTCTTACTCCTTCCGGAGAACAGCAAATCACAGCTCCTAGAGCTTTCAGTGTCTTGATACCTAACAAGTTTTCTGGACATGATTTCGTTAATAACAAATCTGTAGTACGAGACAACGGACCAACTAAAAGAGGTACTGGTTTCGATACTTCATTTACAATAGGTTTTCCTGAAAATCCAAGGGAAATATTCTGTGAGCCTGAGAGGGGTGCCCCTGGAACCTCGTCATGACTTATTGTTGTTCTGCTTGCCCCTGTATCAATCAAAAACTTTCTATCTTTTCCTAACACTTGGCTATGTACGTAAGGACCCTCTTGGTCTACAGGAACCTCAATAAGAGGCAAGCCAACTTCCCTCTCTAGGCTGTTTCATGTGTATCGCTGATAATCGGGATAATCAGTTTGGGCATACTGGCACATCTGCTGAGTTGCATGTTGTGTTGCGGCAATCGGTTGTGGCTGTGGTACCGCTACGGTCTGTACTGTCTGTTGCGAAGCCTGCATAGGCTGTGCATTCTGTGGTACTTGTTGTTGGACCTGGTCCTGTCTAGGAGGACGCGGTCTTTTTTTAGTTTTACCGGTAGCTATATTGTGTTTCAAAACTGCACAATCATTTACACAGTGACCTGGCTGTTTACAATAGTTGCATGTCCCTTTAACAGGAGCTGCTGAATTATTGGACTGTGTCATACCCTTTTTCTGACCGTCAGCTGGAACTGACTGGGCTACTAACATTTTCATTTTCGTGTCTTTCATGCGTCTTTGTTCGTGATCATGTTCTTCTCTAATTCTGTTCTGGTGGTACTGTAACATTTGTAACATTTGGGAAGGCGTGTTTGCTTGCCATGTGCTCTCGACTTTCAGAACACGATTCTTGGCTTGGGGCAGAGAATTCTCGACTAATTTTGATACAAAAAGGTGTGGATATGACTCGCTACTTGCTTTCAGGCCACTATTAATAATAAAACATTTCTCAAATCGGGAATAAAAATCACTAGTGTCTTCATCGGGTTTCTGTTTGCAGGCTGAGATTGCATCCCAGTCTTCCTTTTTCGTTGCTAATAAACGTGGCAATACTTGTACTAACAATCCTGGTAATGCTTTAGTTTTGTCCCCAAGCCCTAGGCCTGGGGTTCTAGTATTCTCTTCATTCTCTAATGCAGCCCAATCAATCTTTTGCTCTCCCACCTCCCATTCTTTTTCTTTTAGTTTCTCGTAAATACCGGCAGGCAATAATACTTTCAATATTTTCATGATGTCGGGATAGGTATAATCACCCATGAGTAACATGTCTTTTATTTCACGGTGGAAACCTGCAGGGTCTTTATCGTGACTGGGCACTAATTTCTTCATTTCCAATAGATCCATTTTAGTTATGGGCGTGTACACAAACACACGTCTAAAGGTATTATCATCATTCCTGACTGGATGCACTTCTCGCAAGGGATTCTGTCTGTCTATATAATACATTTTTCTTTCTACGGGTGGAGCTGGAACAAACTGTGGATTCAGGAAAGCACTATATCTGTGTCGATGTTCTAGAATTACCTTAATTAAGTCGGTACCTAGGCCTCTCCATTTATTCATGAGTAGCTCTATTAATATATCAGGTAGGGGACCTGGATCAGAATGTTGGCTTTTATACAATATAAGGAGATGTTGTATCATGTACATACCAGCTAGTCGCTGTTCATCTGGGGAAAGATTCAGAAAGGTCTGCGCTAATGCGTCATCACTATATTTATCAGAATTGTCAGCCCATTGTACTGCTGACCTGGCTAATTCTTGTTCATCCATGGAATCGAGTACATGGTACCCCATTTGTTCTTGAAGTATTTTATCGGTAGCCTGAAATAGATGTTCAGGAGTCTTCGGATTTAACATGGCGGAATGAAAAAGTCTCTTACTTTCTGGACGTATCGGTTTATTAAAGGATCTACCCCTTCCTACATATGCTATCGTTTCTCTATCTTCTGTCTCTGTCTCTGGCTCATCCTCTGAGGATTTATTTGCATCTGATTCTGCTTCCCTTTCAGCTTTCGCTTTTGCATGGAATACCACTATTTCTTTACGAATCTTTCTGTACATGCTCTCTATACAATTTTGTTTATCATGTTTTCCGTCTGAAATATTCTGACTCCATGCAGTTAATACCTTCATCTCTTCTTCATTTACACCAGGCCGGTTTCGTTCTCTTATGAAACAGTTTATGAGGAATCTTAATAGTAGGCTCTGAATGTCTACTTTCTGATGCGCCATGGCCTCGTGAACACATTCTGGACCCTCCCCCGTCTGAACAAACTGATATATCCTGTCTAGATTAGCTTTTATTCCTGGAAACAGAACTAAAAAGTCTGCAGCACGTCTTATACGTATTGAGGCTAATAACATGCAACCATCTTTGCCTGGTATGTGGTCATATTTACAGTATGTGATAAGTTCTTTCGCCTTTTCACTGCTAATCGGTTTCAGAGTACGTTGCATTGCTAGTTCTCTAGTATTTAATCGGTGTACTGGTGGCGGGGTCTGGAAACCTCCTGATGCACCTCCTGAAGCGGAGGCTTGAGCATGATCTGTCGGTAGGGCCGTGTCAGGCCCGAAAGGATTAAGCAGATTAATGGGGTTAATGGGGTTTGCAGGAAGTGGTGGAGGAGTGTCCTGTCGTTGGGGATGACGGTCAGGGGGATGACGATCAGCGGGTGGTATGCGTGCAGGCGGAACATTGATATATTCGGGTGCTACATCGTCTAGATAAGAAGAAAGGAAAATATCTTTTGTGGTCTTGTGACGTAATTTAGTCGGAACCAATGGAGTGGGCAGATCTCTTGGTACTTCCGGGGTCGCCTTGGGCAGGCCCTCGGCTAGGACTGGATACAATCCTGTCATGATAGCATTACTACGTCTATCGTGTTGTTCTATCCTAACTCGTTCTCCTTCTTCTAGTAGTTCTTTTTCTTTGGCCTTTTCAGAATCCCCCTTACTTCTCTCTGCTTTTCTGAGTGCTTTCTCTGTCCGTCTGTGCGATTCTTTACGCCATAATTCAATGGCATCTTTCTGTGACTGTCTGGCTTTCTTTTTCCATAATGCTTCTTCTACTCTCATGATGCACTCGGCATCCCATGTCCCTGTAGCGGACCATCTCTGATTCTCTGCTAAATCTTTGGTATAGTCCACCCACAAGTCGAGATATAATACAGCATCTAAGCCGTGTTTGTGGTACATAAAATATCCGGGAGTGTCCCTGGGTGGGATGGGAACAGCTTCCTCGAGTATTCCTTTCCTAGTTCCTATCTGTTTTAGTTTGGAAAACAGCGGCATGTTGAGCCGTGATACTTGGTACTTGACACTTACTCGTAGTTGGACACCACTAATACAATAAACACAGTAATGAAAATCAAACAATCACTCATACCACGACATTAAAACACATTTAAACATTTTGAAAATGAACAATAATAACTAGAATAAAACTAGCTACCTGCATACTGGATATACTGCTAAACAGTACAGATACACTGCTAAACAGTGCAGACCGGGTCTGTGTACCCAAACCCGTCTTGACCGGACACAAACTAATGCACCCGTCTAGATGCGTCCCCAGTAACGGTACTCACCGGGAAGCAGGGAAACGGAAGGCCACGGAAACTCGACACTGGACTGGACCGGACTGGACTCAACTCGACTCGTGACGTAGGTACTTCGGAACTTCGGAACTGGTGGGCCTCTGAATACCTCGGACCTTGCTCTCTCAGCTAGGCTCTGGTCGGGATCCTCCGCACTCCTCACCGCCTCGTCTGGGTGTTGATCGCAGCCTCAGTCACCTCCGTTGGCCTGAGGGAGATACAGGAAATCCTGCGGGTACGCGTAGTTGTCCGTCCGGCTGTGGCAGGGGACTAGGCCTGCAACGCACCGCCGGCGCATAAGGTGGGGGAGGGGTCCCTGTTCGGGCGCCAATTATGTGGTAAATTTAAATTACCTATACTTAATTTATGCGGTAAAGTTCAATAAGAATAACTCAGTCAAAAATAAGAGGCAGAGTCCGTGGCATCTGGGTTTATGAAGGTTTTATTCCTTAAAAAGGAATTGGTTCGAACCAGATATCATGTTCCATCACCACAAGGGTTCAGGAAGGGAATGGACATGGACATGTACAATGCTTTATTAACAGAATATCATTTATATAGTACATGCATACAGTGATGATGAATGCAGAAGGCGTAACAGCTGAGAGAAACGAGATAAGAACACATGTACGTAACAGAAGGCGTGCATGAGGGCGTACACGGAGGTGTGTGCTAGACAACGTCATATGAAACGTATCACAGGTGGGTGGATCCCTAGAAGAATCCTGCAGAGTCAGCAGAAATATGTGGCAGAGATGCGCGCGCAGCAGCATGACGTGTGATTGATGTGGAACTGGAGGGTGAAGGGGACTTGACATTTAGCCCTACATGAGGAGACAGAAGTCTGGGGTGTCAGAACAACCTAATCCCAAATCATATCTAATATCTTGTGTTTGAGGAACTGTATTATCTAGAAGGAAAGGTCTCTTGGGCAGAGGCTATTCTATACTGACTGCTAGTGCGTGCATATGTGACTAAGTGTCTACGTGTAAAGCAAGGGGGCCATGGGCTATGAATTACTTGCACGGAGACAGAAAGGCCGGGCCCTTTGCTCTGCAGCTGGGGAGATGTTTTCCTAAATCACTAGACAGGAATGTATTTTCGAGGAGCGGAGCAGATAACTTGAAGGCTGAATACAGTCTTGGCAGGCAAGCAGGTCGAGCCAGGCACCGCTCGCCGCGCAGGGAGTAAGTCAAGGGTCATGGAAGCGGCAGACTGCAGCTTTCAGAGACAGAAGGCAGAAAGGGCTCGATGGCATGAATCAGGGCCTAAATCGCTAGAGCCAGAAAAACATGAAGGTGCACCATGTAAAGACGGTGGCAAGGCATACTTAGGAACTGAATATCCAACCCATTCATGGTGGATCTGAAAGAGGACATGTTAACGTTGGACGCAAATGTATTTGCGTCTTCATAGCTGGTTGTGGAGGGAACATACATGTACTTGAAGCACGTACATGGAGCCGTTGGGGTCTACGTTAGGGGACACAATTGACCATAAAAATTCATATTACCTCACATCGACCCCGATAGCTTCATTAAGACTGCGTAAATCCACAGACATCCTAAGGTCACCAGACCTTTTCCTGGCAAGTACAATGGGAGAAAGCCATAATGTTGATTCTACTTTTTCAATAATTTCTTGTTCGCATAGTGATTTTAGGTGTTTGGACAAATCCTCTCTAATACTGAGTGGGACATTTCTGAGTTTGTGTTTAACCGGGGTAATACCATCTTTGACCTTGATAAAATGTTGGAAATTAGTGATCTTACCAAGGAGATCTTCAAAGATTTTTTCATATTTGCGCTCCCACAATTCGCCATTCAAAATGTTGCATACAGGGACAGAAGATGAAGAAGAGGGAAGATTGCACCCTTCAATAAATACAGGGTTGGGTAAACCAGGTTTAATGGTAACACCAAATTCTGCCTGATGTATGAGACCTAGAACATTGATGCCTCGCTTGGCAACATAAACCTTCCCTTTAATAGATTTGCCAAAGATGGAAATTTCAGCCCAGAAATAACCTAAAAGGTTAATTCTGCTTCCTTCAAAGGCCACAGAAAGAACATCAGGGGGAAGTAAATACTTATCTTGCCAGAACTGAGAATATTTTTCATGGGAAACAATAGTGATGCGAGCACCGGTGTCTACAAGTAGTTGGACATGATGTTTTTCAATGATAGCGTCAACTTCAGGATCAGGAACAAGAAAAGTACGACTAACAATGTCATTGTCTTTCACCACAACTACATACTCCTGATTAGTTACATCACATTCTGAATATTCAGTTGAATGCTCAAGAGAATTTAAATCAGGGGAGGGATCATTCTCATTAATGACACAACGCACACTACCTCTTCTACCTCTCATACAGACCCTTGAGAAATGACCATTTTTGCCACATTGACTGCATTGTTGGTTGGCGGCAGGACAATTTTTGAAGTTGGAAACATGGTAAGAGGAACCACATCTAAAACAAAAAGTACTTTGACTGAATTGTCTATTAGGCATAAAGGGTCTTCTAGTACTGGTGTTTCCCATTCTTCTGAAATAACCACGAGAGTCACGAGGAATGAAATTAGAAGTCTTGGTAGGAGGAGGCGTTTTAGTGGAAACAGCACTAGAAATAGAAGTATTGGAGAGAGAAACTTCTAATTGTTTGGAATCTTCCAAGGATGTTTCAATACTTTTGGCTATGTCAATAGCCTTATCTAGAGAAGGGTCTTTGCAGGATAATAGTTTCCCTTGGATTTGTTTACAGGAACAGCGAGCAACAAGTTGATCCCTAATAAGTTGAGAGGTGAAATTGTCAAATTCGCATTTAGAAGCAAGTATTTTTAAGGCAGTAACAAAAGTGTCAATACTTTCTTCGGGTTTTTAAGCTCTGGTGAAAAATTTATAACGATGTACGACCATGTTTTTAGTCTTAACAAAGTACTTGTCCAATTTAGCTATAGCTATGTCGAATTCATCTGGAGCTTCACCAGTAGGTGGAACATAAGGAGGCAGGTGGTCAAAAACGTTCTGCCCCTCCACACCAAGATGATAATACATTAGACTCTTTTTTCTTTCTGCACGATACCTGAGACCATCGATTGCACCTAAGTAGGCCATGAAAGATCTCAACCAAAGCTTCCATTCAAGAGGAGGATCTTCAGGAGTCTGAAGAAATGGAGCAGGAGGAGATACGTTTTGCATTGTAAGATCTTCTATTTTTCCCTTTGGATTAAAAGGTTTAAGTTCAATGAAGCAAACAATAAAAAAAAAATATTTATAGAAAAAGAGTAACTATTGTAAATACGGTAGCAAAAATGTGTAAGTAATCTTTTGCCAAGTGCAAGATGCGTGCAGATGCTGTGCACATCAGTGTGCAGAAGCTGTGCACATCAGCGTGTAAGCGTTGATATAGTAAACGTTGATATGGTAAGTATAGGCTGTGCGCATCAGCGCGAGAATGTAGTTTTTAAAAAAAAAATATGAGCGTAAGAAGAAAGAAACTGTTTGCTGTGTGCTTGTTCTGCTGTGTGCTTGAGCTGTGCACATCAGCGTAGTGAATAAATAAGGCGAAATATCAAAGGCTGTGTGCATCAGCGAAAGCAAAAGCTTGATGACTGATTGGCTGTGCACGGCAGAGATAATGAAGACTTGAGTGCGGCGATTGAAGTCTTAGTGACGTATGGAAGCTGAAAAGCACAGCAAACACAATGAGGACTAGAGTAGAACAGACGAAGCCTTTGTGACGTGAAGACGTTGAAAGTCAGGAAGAACGTCGTGGTGACGCGGCAAAGAAGAGGAGCGTCTTGACGTGCAGGTTGTTATGGAGACCAGGATGCGTGATGCGTGATGGCGCTTGGTTGAGGTGAGTAGGAAATTCTACTACGTCATCATTCTGAAGCGCAGCTTGAAGGGGGAAGAACAAGCAGTGAAGGCACACACAGCGCTGGCAGAGCAGGAGTGAAGGTAAAAAGATCTTAAAAAAGACGGTGGAAAAGTATTGTAAAAATCAGCTGGTAGAAATAAGGTAGGCTGGCACAGAAAATGAAGCTGAAAACACGCAGCCGAGTAACACACAGCTTGGTGGTACGCTTGGTAGCACGCAGAGAAGCTTGATTGGCAGAAATGGTAGCGGAGTAGGTTAAAAAGAAAAGAGTCTTGCGGCTGCGACGGCTCTCAATGGGTACAGCGCGTAAAAATATTTGTAAATGTACTCAAATCAAAGTGGATCGTAAATAGAGAAAATGTCCTGAAATTCAAAACGCTTTGCTTGAAGAAGTTGTTCTGTAAGTTGAAACGACAGCTGAAGAACAGCTGACCATCCTCAGTCGCCAATGTAAAGATGAGGCGGAGGCAGGAAACTGTAGTTTGGGATTTATTCAGGAGAAGAGAGCCGTCCAGCATGAAGGGAAGACACAGCAGCTGCAACTGCCAAACAGGGAACACTGGGGAGGAATGCTCAGTACATGGAAACCCCATAGGTGACATCATAGACATCATAGAGTTGACATCATAGAGTTCAGTGATGAAATGATAACAGGCATTACACAATACAGATCACCACACAAACCCCTTGAGAGGGTGAAGAGTTTTGACTATTTGGGGATCAGGTTGGCCGACTCGCTAGGATGAGAGCTGCAATTTGACAAAAGCTATCATACTTTATGCCACAAGTCCAAGTCTATATTGCGATTCCATAAACACTTGCAGCCATGGAAAATGACCCCTACACTGGAGGTTTACCATGCTAAAGCCCAAAGCACCTTGTTCTATGTTCTGAGGTCTAGGGCTACATTGATACACACAAACTGACAATGTGCAAAAACATTTATGCTAGATCTACTGCTTTTGTACCAACTGGCACTCCACTGACACCATTATTTATTGACCTACAGATCAAGAGAATTGGTGATGTGGCATCATTAACACCACTAATGCACTGTGAACCAAGCCTGAGCTAAATTATTATTGTGGGTCATTAAGGGAGCTCTTAATGATTAGTGGCAGCAAAAAATTGTCATGGCTCAAACACGTTGGTGTTAGGATTTTGGGAGTTCCAAGCCTGTGAGACAGCCCAGAGAGGGTTAGTAAAGATGAACTGGCCAGAGTAAAAGTTAAGTATTGGACATATGTAGCAGAATGGTACACTGCGAGTCTGACCAATGGTCATCTAACTATTCAGTTTTTATGTTTTAAGCTCTATCCTAAGTGCAAGGCCTTTCTGGATCTGATCTCACCAACGTTAGCAAAAAGTTTGTTTGTGAGGTTTCACTTGGGATATTTACATATAAGGACTTCTAGGATCTAGGACATTAACTCAGTATCTGTTATATGTTCCTCATGTGGCTTAGCAGAATAATCTGTGGAACATATCTTGTTCTTTTGCACTAAATATCCTACAATTAGCAGGAGGTGAATTTGACCAATGGGCCTGATTCTAGCAATCAGGCAGTCCCCTACTGAATCCTGAATATCAATACTGCTGATCCTATAGTTTCGCTGTAAGCCATTTGGGGCAGCCTGTGCACCATCCAAGGCCTGAGTGTCAAAGGAAGAGCCAGTGTCCATACCAACAGGAGCCGATACTACCTAAGGTGGCGCTAGAAATACCGCCATCAACATTGGAATTTCGATGGGGACACTGGAGAACATGGGCCATTATTGGGTACAGTAAAGCATCAAAGTAAAGTTGCGCACATGATGGGAGTGTCAGACAGAGATCCAACACGCATTCTTCTCTGCAAAACAGGCATCGGAGGACAGGTAAGAAGCAGGCCATCCAGACTAGTCTAAATGACAGGACTCAATATGCACTTAGTTCTCTTAGGCAAGGTGTGTCTGGATGTTGTACTATGCGATCACAGTATTTTTGCTCCAGGAGTACTGTTTTCATCTCCTTGATGACTGGGACGTCCATTGCGTAGTAGAAAAATAACAATCAGGATACCTGCTATTAGAAACAGGATCAGTGGCGGTCCTCCAAAAATGCTTCCAAATACGGAGTGTATAAAGCTTGGTATAACTCTGAGGACCGTCTGAAAGGCACTTAATAGTCCAAAACCTATGGTCTTGAATAGGTGGACAATGCCTGTCGTATCAGACCTGTTAAAGATACGATTTACATTTTCTGTGAAATAGAAGGGGCAGTTTGTACATATGAGTGCCTGTATCTCTGCCGAAGACCTTGCGATATGTAGATCAAAAGTCTATTTTGCGGAGGTTAAAGGCACAGACTTCTGTAGAAGCATGGCTGTCATTCTGGTCAAAGCATCAAACTGTATTAATGAAACATTTAGCGAAGGCCATAACAGCGCCTCCCTGACTGAATGTGTTGGTGGAAATAATACTTGCATACAGCAAGTAACCCTGGAACTGATGGTCAACGGATATGCGATGTCCAGAAGGATCCCACAGCAACCTTATAATAATAAGAGACTGGGTCTGACGTGATAAACCCTGTAAAATATGGACATTTCTGTGCAAATGACTTTGAATTGCTTTTCGGCTGCATTGGGCAATGTTCCCACTGGTGGTATGTGAAAACATTTCTGGGTTTAGCAGATTTATGCTGAAAATTATGACCATAATGTTGATAGCAATACACTGTTTCAAAATCAGATTTTTCTTCTAACATTTCATTATTAGAAAAGGAAGCAGGTTTTTCTAAATCAGACAAGATACTATTTACAGTATCATAATCCCAATCATTGGAAAATGTACTGGAGGTAATGATATAACTCAATGATATTTTAAATATATGTGGATTTTTTAAAAGTTTGGTCACACCAACTATATCATAATCAATCTTGTACCGTCCTATACCATCAAGTATAGGAACTGCTGTAATGTTCACTGATGATACGTCTCTTTGTTCACGATGTGATGATAGGTGAGGTTTCAGACTCAGATTCACTTTATGAGCAGCCGAGCTTTATCAAAGGTAAGTTTAATTTATAAGCATGCTAAAAACAGTTACTAAGCCTATCCAGAAAAGAAATAAAAGTATCCCGGTAATTACCCAGAGTTCTATCCAAGGTGATACCAGGTAAGTTATTTTATGAAAGTTCAGAAAGTTTTTCATTTGCTGGTTGCGTGTTGCTTGGGCTGGCATTGTTTCAGGTTCACTTGGATCCAATAAAGTAGCCAGATGCACTTTGATCAATTTTCGGTATTTCTGCAGGTCTTTTGGAAACTGTACCTTGCTCTTGTTGAAGCATGTCGATGTAGATATCTGTGTTTGGTAGAATTGAAATTTTTCTTTCATTTTGGTTTTGATTCTGATTCTGAACGTCGGTTTCAAGAGGAATGAGTCCAATTTCATTACTGCATAGCCCATCGTTCCATGCAGGGGACTCTTCAAACGTGATGAGCCATTCTGTTTGAACTTCTTGTAAAGTAGCAAGAGGAGGGCGTCGGCTACTCCGGAGTCCACGAAGCCTACTATTCAGTATTGGCCACAGAGTGTGGTTTAATTAAGTCAATTGAGATAAACCTTTTCCCCCTTTTTCCGGCTAGAGGTGGCAGAAGTACAGTTCTTGTTCCTTCAACGGCCAGGACAGGTACAGGCATTTTGTATGATGGCCCAAATTCCATTTTGTCAGCAATTTTCTCTCCGACCAGATCCCCAAGTTTAAGGACCCAGACAGGTCTTGCCGTTTCTGTCTTGACTTCCCCAGCAGCGGTCCGCTTTTCCTGGACATTGTTTTGTAGTGCCCTGAATTAATTTAGCTCCTGTAAAACAGCCAAACGTTTATAAATGTCAAAAGTTATTTCATCCACCACTGTGCCTTCACAACCAAGATCAGGTACCCACATTCTCGTCCCAAATAGGACCGCATAATGAGTGACACCCCCAAGAGAAGTTCTTGGCATATTATTCAATGTTCGTTGAACTCCATACAAATGTTTTACCCAACTCTCACCCAAGCCTACTACTCTAGCTGTTAAAGAATGCTTTAAGTCCCATTTTTTCCTTTCCCCTACCCAATTTCCATCTGCACGGTACAGAGAGGAGTACCGCAATGCTACACCCATACCTCCCATGGCTTCCTTGTAAGCCCTAGAGCTAAACGCAGGGCCACGGTCAGAATGGAATGTGCATTTGCGTATGTACCTATAAAGACTTGCAAATCTTTTATAACAGTTTGAGCATCAGCTGAGCACTGGGGCCCCACCCATAAGAATGTAGAGCAGGAATCCACTGCAACCATGATATACCTATAAGCCCCATCTGTTTGTAAAGGGCGGCAGTGGTCCAAATAAACATACACGAGTGGTATGTCTGATGTTAATAATGGTGTCTGCACTAGGCGTATTACGGTGGAGCCTTTCATCTGCTAACAGATGTTGCATTTCAAGACAGTCCTTAGTCTGCTTTGTCAATCCTGGCCACTAGTAGCATTGTTTGGTTGCTGTAACTCCTGCCTGTGCAGAGACTATAGCCTAGAATTAACCCTAACCTGCAATCTATATTCGGTATTACTCTATCCCCCATTCTGGAAATCTGAGCAAATGGAACGGTGTTTGCATCTAACTGAGGTAGTGCTGTTTTATATATATATATATAGTAATAATTGCATCCATAATCTCACTGTCTATTCTCGTTTTTGAACGAGTGATAGGGAACCCTTGCGTACAGATCCCTTTCCGGCTTCATAAGCCAATGAATTTCCTTCAACAAGAACGCCATCACGTTGATGACTCAGTGTGTGCATCACGTGAGCATATGGTTGTTTTTCAACTCCAATACCTGTTCCCATTGTGTTTTGTGCATCATTGTGCCACCTTTCACATCTTTGAACCCATTTTGTCCCAGTGGCGAAGTATTCGTTGTATGACTGTACACAGTAAAAGGAATCACACACGGTTAGAGTGGGGAATTTTCGATCCGTATTTACCAGTGCCAGTAACAGAGCTTTTAATTCTGCCAGCTGCACCATGCAGTCTCCTAGAGACTGGGTTTTTGTACACCTCGGATGAAACTTTTTATCCCGTATGCATCCTTTAACGATTGTGCATGCAACCCTGTATTGCTGTTTACTCCAACAGCTGGCTGAACAGATCTCTCTGTGTAAATTATATATTCATACTGATCTAGAGGCAATATTTCATCAGGGAGAGGATATTTTTGTTCGTATTGCAGAAATGCTTGTGTTTTTAGACTTGGGTCATACCATTAGCCCATTGTATCCATCTTGGATGTAAGGCTGTAGCATTCGGAAATCTAGCTCTTTTAGCAGCCTCTTTTGCCGTTACTGGGGTTACAACAATTATTCGCTTTCCCTGAGCCAGTGCTCTTTCTCTCACTACAGTAGTGTGTACTGTTGTAAGAATCTTTTCTGTTGATGCAAAGTGCATCTCAGCATTTGTGTACAAATGTGATTTGTATGCGATTGGTAGTGTTTCACCTTCATTATATTTTAGATAGGTGTATCCTGATTGACCCGCAACTATAGGGATCACTAACTTGTGTACATTTACGAATGTCTGTAAATGTTTTGAAGCTATCATATCAGCTTGTAGGGAATGAAGAACATCTGTGTGTTCCTGTGTCCATTGTCTAACTGAAAAGTCAGGTCTTATCAAATCGTAGAAAGGTTGAATTCTTTCTGCGTAATCCAAAATGAATCTTCTGCTAAAGTTCAGGAATCCTAGTATTGATTGTAGGTTTTGTAATGATTTTGGAGCATGTAGCAGTGCACACTTTTCTAATAATGTAGCTACCTACTAAGCTTTTCCCTTCACTTGAAAGCTCATATCCCAGAAAAAGGATATTGAGGTGGGCAATTTTTGATTTTTTTAAATTAAATTTGTAACACTCAGAGGCAAATCTCAATATTATGGTATTTACTCTTTTCAAGTGTTCATCCAGGTCATCATTCATTAGATAAATATCATCCGCAGAAGACAATGCCTCCTCATCCGGATTTTGAAGTAATTCAGTTATAATGGCTAAAAATAATCCTGTGCTGTTCTTATACACCTAGGGGAGTCTACAAAATTGCAGCTGGGAGCCTAACACGGAGAATGCAGTTAAATACCTGCTTTCAGGCACTATATTAGGTAAAACAAATCCATTTGAGATATCTAGTGTTGTTTTGTTTTGTATTTTTTCCCCACAATGTTATTCATTAGTGTGGCACTGTGTGCATTGTGTACTGCAAATGTTTTTGTGTAAGTGTTTAGAAATCTGTAATCTAAAACAAGACGATATGAGTTGGTTTAATTATGGGAAACAAAGAATTATTCATTTGAGAGGTGCACTTTTCAATCACTCCTTGGTATTCAAGTTGATCTAAGATCTCCCTGACCTGTTTTTAAGGTACTTGCTTTATTGGATACTGCCCCTGTGGAGTCAAAGTATTTTTTAATGGAATTAAGTGGTGGGTTGGGTTGAATCCTCATCACATCCAACATGGTTTTTATATATTTCTGGGGCCAGGTTTACCACCTACTCCTGTGCTTATGTGTATTTTAGATATTTGGGAACAGGGTCGGAAAAGGCTTTTAAAATTACTGTTTCTCCCTTAGGGCAGTACATGGCGAATGCTGGCGGACAATCTTGTTCAGCTAATAGAATGTCATAACGAAACGGCAGGTTCTCCCAAAAGAGACCTCTAACTTTCCTGGGCTTGACCCCCTCCATTTGGAGTGTTATTTCATACAAGGTATGTGGGACACTTACTCTAGTATCAGGTGTTTCCACTGTGATATAATCATTCAAGTCCGCTGTCACCAGAAATTCCATCAGGTTCTGGCGAGCTATTGTTACTTCTGCCTCACTGTCTAGCATCGCCAGAGCCCATTCCCATTTATTTGTTGAGTCCTCAGAATTCTGAACATGTCTGAACTTTAGACCTGCAACCTTCTTCTTTTTTTTTATCTGAGGTTTTGGTTTCGCTTTCTCTTCTTTTTTGGAAGTATAGTCGTGAGCATGCTGCTTGTCTCTGGACTTTGTATACTCTTATTGTCTGTCTGACCATCCTTCTCTCTCAGAATTTATTTGTCGAACCCTGAAAGGAACGAGAGGAACATGTATCAGTATCCTGATACCTGTCAGGTTTCCAATATTGTCCCTATTCCTAAGGTTATACCTCCTTTTGGAGGGCTCCTGTGGAGGAGGTCTACCTCTGGATTGAGATATATTTTCTTTAACCTTTTGTTTTTTGTTATTGTCCCACTTCTTTTTTGATGAAGCAGGTATCTGTTTGTAAGTGTCCTTTTTGTGACTACCCATTAGTTGTGGTTTTATGCTTTTCCATCCAAACTGTCTCTGACTAACTCTGCATATGCAGTCTCAACAATTTTAGGTAATTCATGCTCCTGTTCTAAAGGGATGAATTCCCTTAGGGGTTGACGGATTGCGACTGACGCTGCTTCCCTTTTCATATGTGCTAATATTATAGCTGATACCTGGCCATAATTACCTAGTAATTTCATCCCTGAGTTCAGAGCAGGTTCTGCTCCATACTCAGTTATATTTGTCTCAATACATCTGGTATTACTGCTGATAAAAGTATACCATATGTATATATGGCAGCAGAAAGTGTACCTCAAGAGGTACAATCCTCTATCTGTGGTGTTATCCCCAAGGGCAAGCAGATTGTCAGCATTCCGTGTTTTTCCTAAAGGGTAGTATTCGGGAATACTGCTTCTAGCTGTGTTATTTTTTGAGTTACCCAGAATGGCATTTGTTCATGTTTTGTGGGCCCATTACCGTGTGTAAAGTTTTGTGGTGTGATTTTAGTTGTTGTATTCTAAACTGTATTTGTGTTTGTTGTAGCCATTTCTGGCTGGACCGTAAGTGTCCGCATGACCAACTGTGTCATGTTTCTATAAAGTTTTATCAGTTCTTTGCAAAGTATAAGTGAGTCTCCTCCTGGCATTGTTTCAATGTCAGTGTGTGGTGTGTAGGCCGCTAATACAATCTTCTCTTCCGGGTGGACCCAGTCATACTTTATTTCTTGTATGGGGGAGGGCGCCTTTAATCCAGTATAAATGTTCCTGGTATGTTAGTGGTAATAGGGACAATATTTGTTCAGTATTCCACTTTCTGTGTAGACATTAAAAAATGTTGTGCTTGCATTTGCAACTGAGAATCTAATCCATTCATAGAATACCTCTGTTCTCTATGATTTGTGTGCCTCAATCACAAAAGCTACTGGTCCACCCCTGGATGTTAGAACATGTGCACCTAATTTTAAGGTTATGGCATTCCTAACATTGTCTGCAATGGAAATTGAATCTGCATCTTCTTTGTCTACTGAGACATGCAATTCTTGCACAACTCTATCCACGTTTACTGTTACTTGAGTCAATGTTTAAGAGAAGAAGAGCTTGTAAAGGGAACTAAGATAAGGTGTTTTGCACAGTTTAGGGGCAAATTGTCCTTCAAGCTTGATTAACCAACAGCCAATAAATAGGATTTTTGCCTACTCAGCTATGGCGGAGTTTGTGTCCACTCACTCCAGACATCTTTGGGGGACTGTGAGTAGGGGTCTCTGAGACTAGCATGACTGAACTACCCAGATTTTACTGATAAATAAGTACCCAAGCAAAGTTGGCAGCGCCATGTCATCTAGTTCCTATAAAAACATATACAGGATCTGCACGTTCGGACAACATACACTGTAGGATTGGTGACAAACTGATTCTGAACACCCTTATTGGGTATGTTGGCCTTTCGTACCAGCTAGCTCACAGTGCCACTAGAATCTCCTCTTAGCAAGAAGAGAAAAGTTCTTGGCAACCATCGAACATGACAACCCTGATCCCTCAGGACCGTGGAAACAATATACTTCTTTTTGCTCAGTCACCTGTGCTTACTTAGTATGTCTTAGATAGGTACACAGAATAAACAGGCTGGGCATTTTCAATAAGTATTTATTGAACAGTTGTTATTCTGGTGTAAAATAGATGAGCATATAATAGCAAGGGGAGCTTAGAGGGAAAAATGGGTACTGTTAGGGAAAGCCCTCCACTCAATGAAATGCAATCCCAAAAATTCCCTATACCCAGGACTCAAGTGAGAAAATATCAAACGGGCATGAGAACATTCTCCACTAGAATTTTCTATAGTAAAATTTCAGATATACATCTTCGTAATTCTGTGTTTAGGTATTTATTGTCTCTAATGCCCCACTGTCCTAAACAAACACTTGGTTTGTCAATACTAATAAAAAGGGGGAGTTCACTGTATATTCAACTCGGCGCAACCTATAATGTCAGCCCTAAGTAGGACCATAAATACACCCACACATACAAAATTAATACAGAAAAAATGTGTGGCGGAGAGGAATGCACCTCACGGGCGAACACCCTCAGGGCAATTTGGTCAGATGTTTACCAAATACTTTGCCCCTTTCTCATCATAGGTGGCCATTCCTTTTCCAGAATTTGTGAACAAGTGAAGAAAAAAGGTTAAAGAAAAGGTGCAGAGCAAGGAGCTTAGAGCATAGCTCTTGAACAAAAACAAAGCAGAGTGAAAGTAAAATCAACAGTCAAAACTCCTTAACCACTTTATTACTAACTGAGGTCTGGACTGCTGAGTTAAAAAGGCTGGTAGCTTATTGTCGCATACCACTACCTGCAACCGACATGTTTCACTGCCCAATGGATATTATGGCAGATTCATCAGGGTTAACACTCTGTTGCTGCACCCACTTCAGATATCTTTAAAACAGGAAGCTGCCGAGTTGAAAAAAACAATTTAAAATATAATTAGAACCCATTCTGAACCAAAACATTCTTAATGTTTAAATTTTGTGTTTAGATTTTAAACCAAAACATTCTCCTCCACCAGTTTACTATAAAAGAAGAAAATAAAGAAAAAAAAGAAAATAAAGGGGAGCTTTACCCTGGATCAGCTATGCTCAATCGTGCCAGGTGAAAAGGCAATTCTCCGCCTTACTGTTGGTTGTAGTATCAACCTGTAAATCATTTAGGTGCAATAAGTACAGGAATGCCATATTTCATTTCCACAGTGTGTATCCTATTCATGTCAGACCTATTTGTACACAAGAAAGGTAACTGACTTAACCACCTTATGGCCGTTACTGATATTAGTAACTTGTATCCCAGACTGAAAGAGTGTAATACTTCCAAATTGCTCCGTACCCAAACTGAAATACTCATAGGTCGAAACGATGTTTCAGCGCATCGTAACATTGTGAACCCATTGCCCTTGTTAAAGGTTCACATTGCACCCCAAGTAAGAAGGTGAGGGACTGGCAACACGAACAACAACCCCCACGGGCCCTCTCCTTACCATACAGCCTTTGTTTCCGAGCGTTAAATCATCCCAGGAACATTTCCGGGAGAAAATGTGCGCGATTTAAACACTATGCGCCATCGCCCAAACAGTAAACTCCCCGATCGTAGCGTTCGTCCATGGAGAGCACATATCCAACTAATGCGGGGGCCATTTTGAAGTGGCGAATTCGTTAAACGGCAACAATAATTATTACCATTTTCGTTCAAAACACGGAATGTTTCTTAGTTATTGGAATACAAACAGGGGGGTGTTACCCCAACTTCAGCCACTATCCGGTTTTAGATGTTAATGTGACGGAGGACAGTTAATATTCTGAGATTTAATATACTTTCACAAATTTTTATATTCAGAAGGGGAGCCTCAAATCACAGTGGTGTGGAGCCATTTGTATTCTTATTTTATTCTATATACCCATGTTACAAGGAAGAAATGTGATTTCCAGAAGAATAAAAATAAAAATAAATATAAATGTATTCCAATAACTAAGAAACTTTCGAGTACCATTAAACTTGGCAAAGTCTAGGTAACCCTCAAACACATGCCTATTAGTGATTAGTGCGATAAAATTCTATTTTTTAAGAAACGACCCTGAATGATCTATGACATTCCGTGTTTTGAATGACCATGATAATAATTATTGTGGCCGTTTAACGAATTCGACACTTCAAAATGGCCCCGCATTAGTTGGTTATGTGCTCTTGTCAAGTTCAGCTCCGCTATGCGCCTGGCCGAATGAAGAAAACTACCAGAACGGCCGACGAGGAGACTACGTATCCTGTAAGCCTGTGCGCCGTGCATGCGCAAACAGACGCGAAGCCGAGAGCACTACAGGTCCCGTGAGCCGGTGCGCCGCGCATGCGCGAACAGCGGTGACGCATTTAAACAGACGCGATGCCGGGAGACAGCATCTGATATTGACGATACCGAGGAAGACGCCGAGAAGGTAAGGGAATCGCGTTCCCTGTTCTGTGTTCCTAGCTTTCATAGCGATCCGTTGTTGAGTCTTAGACGCCTGTAGCCTTGCAGCCTTGTCACCCCAGACCCAGGAATCCGAACTTGATTTTGCATTTACACGAACTTGTGTGCCCCTGTTCTAGTCAGACCTCCTCAGTTCCACTCGGACAAAGTTTCCCCCATCTGGTGAGATGGAGCGCAGCGGCCCAATCACCTTGAACACTCAGACTTAATACCCTCGTGAGGGATAACTGGACGAGCAATAGCTCGTACGCTATCCCCCGCTGAACAAGCACTGGCAAGACAACAGCTGACTCTTGGGTCTTTGGTGCAAACTTCACCAGGACATACTGTACCCCACGTTGGAAGGTGCTGGGACCAGCACCACTGCGGGGGACGGTTTCAGGACAGCTGGCTAGCTGTTGAGAGTCGAGTGGTATTGTCGGCCACTGCTTAGCACAGTGCCCTTCTTTGGAGAGTGTCAGGACGACACTCATGCGGAGGACGGTTTAGAACGCTACTATAGGAACAGAGTGGTGTAACTCTTAATACTACTTGATCCGATGTATTAACTCTATTAAGAGTAAAAACCTGAACCAAACCACCTCAGTCTGTGACTGTATTCTTTCTGCTTTGCGCTGCTACTAGTGGGGAGGAGCCATCCAATCCTGTGGGCAGTCAGGGTTTACAAAATATCCGATCTTATACCATAAACATCCACCCGGTTGGATAGTGACTCATGGCAGACATGGACGACGTGCTAGCAGCCCTACAGGCAGTACAGAATGAAGTAGCGGCATCCAGGCTGGAAACCGCTGACATAAGAGCCAGGATGGAACATATGCAAAGAAATCCGATCAATGCCGGACCAACCCCAGTTACTCAACAAACCGCAGTCACGGTGGAGATGCCGGTGTCCATACCGCTTGCCACGCCAGAAAGATATAGTGGAGATCCAAGCACGGTTCAGGTGTTTTTGACACAGGTAGCCCTGCACTTCAACACGGGAAGCAGGTGTCCTGGAGACGGAGGGCTTCAGCAGCGATATGTGGAATACAGGATGTATCCGCATTGCGGTGGGCAACGCTAGCTTCATGGTCACCGGGCTGATGCATTTCTTGATGCGATATGGGCCGATGTATTTAGGATGAAACAGGCTTCGTTTCCGGAAGCGCATGTTGCGGGATGACACCCACACGTAATCCCCGGCTTTGTACAACGGCCCTGGTCTCCGGTGTTTATCTGCTTGTGCCTTGTATCTGGCTTTCGCCTCCACCAGGCACCTTTGTGTACACACCAGCAGATCCTTGATGTGCGCTGTTCTCTTGGTTGTTTCTGGCACTGTCTTTACTCCAGCGGGGTGCTCCAATGGCAGAAATCTTGGATGGTGCCCGTAGTTGGCATAGAAAGGCGACACCTTGGTTGAACTGTGTGATGCATTGTTGTATGCGATCTCTGCCAGCCATAGGTGCTCCACCCATTTCTCCTTACCCTTGTCGATGAAACAACGCAGGTATTGTTTTAGGGTTTGGTTGAGCCTCTCTGTTTGGCCGTCTGTTTGTGGGTGGTAGCTCGTGGACAAGGCTGACTTGACGTGCAAGGAAGAGCCCCACGTCTTCCAGAATTGGGCCGTAAACTGTGAACCCCTGTCGGACACGATCACGTTGGGTAGGCCATGCAGTCTCACGTTCTCTTTTAGTAACACCGAGGCCATCCTCCCAGCTGACGGCAGTCCTTTGTAGGCTATGAATTGCCCCATCTTGGTGAGGTAGTCGACAACTACCAAGATCACTGTGTTCCCTTGGTCAGAAGGCAACCCAACCACGAAATCCAATGATATGTTCGATGACACGCAGGCCGAAGTACTTCCCCCACATCGGGTGTTCGACTGCCAAATCGACCTGGTCCCGTGTGCGAGCGTGCCGAGTGGAAGGCTATACGCGTTATCAGAACCCGAGAATGTGCACCTGTGTTCGTACCTTGACAATATGCTGAGGTTAGGATTCATTCGCCCGTCCAAATCCCCAGCAGCTTCTCCCCTGTTTTTTATCCCCAAAGCCAATGGGGAACTCCACACCTGTGTGGACTTCAGAGCCCTCAACGCCATCACCGTAAAGAACAGATACCCACTGCCCCTAATCAACGTACTGTTGGAACAGGTGAAAACAGCTAGGATCTACACCAAGCTTGACCTAAAGGGAGCATACCACCTGGTGCGTATGAGGTCATGGGACGAGTGGAAGACCGCGTTTAAGACGCGGTTCGTGTTATACGAATATACGGTGATGCCCTTTGGGCTCTGTAACGCCCTGCGGCGTTCCAGTTCTTCTTGAACGATGTGTTGCAAGAGCTCCTGGACGTCTTTGTAGTGATCTACATAGACGACATTCTGGTGTATTCAGACAGCGAAACAGAACACGTAAGACATGTATCCACTGTGTTGCGCATTCTCAGGGAGAACAGGCTGTATTGCAAGCTAAGCAAGTGCGACTTCCATGTCACATCTGTGGAGTTCTTAGGAGTCATGTTGAGCCCGGACAGCCAGACGATGGCAGACAGAAAGGTCAAGGCCATAAAAGAGTGGCAGCCCCCTCGGAACGTCAAGGAGGTACAAAGCTTCATTGGCTTTGCCAATTTCTATCGGCGTTTTATAGAGGGGTTTTCAGGACTGGTGGCCCCTATCACCCACCTGCTGCGGAAATCTCAGACGTTTACCTGGACCCAGGAGGCGGGAGAAGCCTTCACTGCCCTGAAACGAGCGTTCGGTACCGCTCCAGTGCTGGCTCATCCGAACCCAAAGTTACCTTATGTCGTAGAAGCGGATGCTTCAGACGTGGCAATTGGGGCCATCTTGTCGCAGAGAGACGAGGTCACGGGAGTGCTTCATCCGGTGGTGTTTATGTCCAGGAAGCTGACAGAGGCAGAGAGAAACTACCACATCGCCGAAAAGGAGCTGCTGGCGATCAAGGATGCCTTCTCGGAGTGGAGGCACCTCCTGAGGGGGGATAGGCACAGGGTATCGGTGTTCACGGATCACCGAAACCTTCAATTCATGACCGCGGCAAGACACCTATCACCGAGGCAAATGAGGTGGATGCTGTTCTTTTCAGGTTTTGATTTTGCTATAACCTATAGACCCGGAGCCGAAAAACGCAAGGCGGATGCCCTCTCTAAGCAAACCTATGGCACCACGGCGCATCCTACACCGGTGGCCTCTATCATCCACCCTGAGAAAGTGATCGGGGCGATACAACCTGACAGCTTCATGAAGCAGGTACAGGAGGGGGTACGCACCCATGAATGGAGAACCTGGCTTCATCACCACCCAGAGTGGCGCGTTAAGGAGGGCATTCCTATCAAGGGGAATGCCATGTTGTTACCTGTTCTGGTATTGAGGAAACAGGCGTTTCGATGGTGTCATGAGTCGCCCAGTGCGGGGCACTTGGGGATGGAAAAGACAAGGTAATATGTCTCAAGACAGTTCTGGTGGCCAAGTATGAGAAGAGACGTGGCAGACTGGGTCACTTCGTGCAGAGTGCGCGCTACCATGAAGTCGGATCACCGCAGACCGCAAGGAATGCTGCAACCCCTTCCCACACCTTCAAGACCATGGGAGAACATATCATTGGATTTCGTGGTTGGGTTGCCTTCTGACCAAGGGAACACGGTGATCTTGGTAGTTGTCGACTACCTTACCAAGATGGGCACTTCATAGCCTGCAAAGGACTGCCGTCAGCCGGGTGGATGGCCTCGGTGTTACTAAGAGAGATCGTGAGACTGCATGGCCTACCCAACGTGATCGTGTCCGACAGGGGTTCACAGTTCACGGCCCAATTCTGGAAGACGTGGTGCTCTTCCTTGCACGTCAAGTCAGCCTTGTCCACGAGCTACCACCCACAAACAGACGGCCAAACAAAGAGGCTTAACCAACCCCTAAAACAATACCTGCGTTGTTTCATTGACTAGGGTAAGGAGGAATGGGTGGAGCACCTATGGCTGGCAGAGATCGCATACAACAATGCATCACACAGTTCAACCAAGGTGTCGCCTTTCTATGCCAACTACGGGCACCATCCAAGATTTCTGCTGTTGGAGCACCACGCTGGAGTAAAGACAGTGCCAGAAACAACCAAGAGAACAGCGCACATCAAGGATCTGCTGGTGGGTACACAAAGGTGCCTGGTGGAGGCGAAAGCCAGATACAGGGCACAAGCAGATAAACACCGGAGACCAGGGCCGTTGTACAAAGCCGGGGATTACGTGTGGGTGTCATCCCGCAACATGCGCTTCCGGAAACGAAGCCTGTTTCATCCTAAATACATCGGCCCATATCGCATCAAGAAATGCATCAGCCCGGTGACCATGAAGCTAGCGTTGCCCACCGCAATGCGGATACATCCTGTATTCCACATATCGCTGCTGAAGCCCTCCGTCTCCCGGACACCTGCTTCCCGTGTTGAAGTGCAAGTGGAGGCAAAGCGCGACTATGAGGTAGCGGGCATCCGCGATTCTAAGTGGAAAAGAGGCAAGCTGTGGTATCTGGTGACTTGGAAGGGGTACGGCCCCGAGGAACAGTCATGGGAACCCGTGGCTGGCATTTCAGCTCCGCGGATGCTAGCGGCGTTCAACAGGAAATATCCCGAAAAAACAGGCCCTTCCAGGGGACCGGTGTGAAGGGGGATGTGTTGTCGAGTTCAGCTCCGCTATGCGCCTGGCCGAATGAAGAAAACTACCAGAACGGCCGACAAGGAGACTACGTATCCCGTGAGCCTATGCGCCGCGCATGCGCAAACAGACACGAAGCCGAGAGCACTACAGGCCCCGTGAGCCGGTGCGCCGCACATGCGCGAACAGCGGTGACGCATATAAACAGACGCGATGCCGGGAGACAGCATCGGATATTGACGATACCGAGGAAGACGCCGAGAAAGTAAGGGAATCGCGTTCCCTGTTCTGTGTTCCTAGCTTTCATAGCGAACCGTTGTTGAGTCTTAGACGCCCGTAGCCTTGCAGCCTTGTCACCCCAGACCCTGGAATACGAACTTGATTTTGCATTTACACGAACTCGTGTGCCCCTGTTCTAGTCAGACCTCGTCAGTTGCACTCGGACAAAGTTTCCCCCATCTGGTGAGATAGAGCGCAGCGGCCCAATCACCTTGAACACTCAGACTTAATACCCTCGTGAGGGATAGCTGGATGAGCATTAGCTCGTACGCTATCCCCCGCTGAACAAGCACTGGCAAGACAACAGCTGAATCTTGGGTCTTTGGTGCAAACTTAACCAGGACGTACTGTACCCCATGTTGGAAGGTGCTGGGGCCCGCACCACTGCGGGGGACGGTTTCACGACAGCTGGCTAGCTGTTGAGAGTCGAGTGGCATTGTCGGCCACTGCTTAGCACAGTGCCCTCCGTTGGAGAGTGTCAGGACGACACTCATGCGGAGGACGGTTTAGAACGCTACTATAGGAACAGAGTGGTGTAACTCTTAGTACTACTTGATCCGATGTATTAACTCTATTAAGAGTAAAAACCTGAACCAAACCACCTTAGTCTGTGACTGTATTCTTTCTGCTTTGCGCTGCTCCTAATGGGGAGTCGCCATCCAATCCTGTGGACAGTCAGGGTTTACAGCTCTCCATGGACGAACGCTACGTTGGTCCAGACCACGTGACGGGGGCCTTCCGATCACATGATCGGGGAGTTTACTATTTGGGCGATGGCGCGTAGTGTTTAAATCGCGCACATTCTCTCCCGTAAATGTTCCTGGGATGATTTAACACTCGGAAACAAAGGCTGTATGGTAAGGAGAGGGCCTGTGGGGGTTGTTGTTCGTGTTACCGGTCCCTCACCTTTTTACTTGGGGTGCAATGTGAACCTTTAACAAGGGCAATGGGTTCACAATGTTACGATGCGCTGAAACATCGTTTCGACCTATGAGTATTTCTGTTTGGGTACGGATCAATTTGGAAGTATTACACTCTTCCAGTCTGGGATACAAGTTACTAATATCAGTAACGGCCATAAGGTGGTTAAGTCAGATACCTTTCTTGTGTACAAATAGGTCTGACATGAATAGGATACACACTGTGGAAATGAAATATGGCATTCCTGTACTTATTGCACCTAAATGATTTACAGGTTGATACTACAACCAACAGTAAGGTGGAGAATTGCCTTTTCAGCTGGTACGATTGAGCATAGCTGATCCAGGGTAAAGCTCCCCTTTATTTTCTTTATTTTCTTCTTTTATAGTAAACTGGTGGAGGAGAAAGTTTTGGTTTAAAATCTAAACACAAAATTTAAACATTAAGAATGTTTTGGTTCAGAATGGGTTCTAATTATATTTTAAATTGTTTTTTTCAACTCAGCAGCTTCCTGTTTTAAAGATATCTGAAGTGGGTGCAGCAACAGAGTGTTAACCCTTATGAATCTGCCATAATATCCATTGGGCAGTGAAACATGTTGGTTGCAGGTAGTGGTATGCAACAATAAGCTACCAGCCTTTTTAACTCAGCAGTCCAGACCTCAGTTAGTAATAAAGTGTTTCAGGAGGTTTGACTATTGATTTTACTTTCACTCTGCTTTGTTTTTGTTCAGGAGCTATGCTCTAAGCTCCTTGCTCTGCACCTTTTCTTTAACCTTTTTTCTTCACTTGTTCACAAATTCTGGAAAAGGAATGGCCACCTATGATGAGAAAGGGGCAAAGTATTTGGTAAACATCTGACCAAATTGCCCCGAGGGTGTTCGCCCGTGAGGTGCCTTCCTCTCCGCCACACATTTTTTCTGTAATAATTTTGTATGTGTGGGTGTATTTATGGTCCTACTTAGGGCTGACATTATAGGTTGCGCCGAGTTGAATATACAGTGAACTCCCCCTTTTTATTAGTATTTACAAACCAAGTGTTTGTTTATGACAGTGGGGCATTAGAGACAATAAATACCTAAACACAGAATTACGAAGAGGTATATCCGGAATTTTACTATAGAAAATTCTAGTGGAGAATGTTCTCATGCCCATTTGATATTTGCTCACTTGAGTCCTGGGTATAGGGAATTTTTTGGATTGCATTTCATTGAGTGGAGGGCTTTCCCTAACAGTACCCATTTTTCCCTCTAAGCTCCCCTTGCTATTATATGTCCTGTACAGCGGCTCAGCCCTGAGAGCGTTTATATACAAATATCTCTGAGAGGTTCTGTTTTAATTCATTTTTAATGGCTATTCTGGATGCTTTTCCTTCAATAAATAAACCCTCCGCATTTTTTGATGCGATAACTTGACTACACTACAGAATTTGGGTGCTGGTTATCTCGAGTCTTCTCTGACAACTGGGTTGGAACTTACTCCTGTTTAGACCATAAGAAAGAGGGTACCAGATGGATAAGATCTGCCTGGCCTTCACTAATGACCAGATAGCAGCAATCTTATCAGGGCCATCACTATTTCCTGGTGCCCCACTCAGAGTTACTACCTCTGCTCGAGAAGAATGGGAGAAACTATCTAACCTTAAAAAGAAACAAGTGAGGATTGCACTTCACGGTGCGTTGATGACAGAATATCAAACAGCAGGTGCAGCCCCCCCAAGTCTATTAGTCAGGATTGAGCCACGTATTTTCCTAGATGACAGTAAGTTCTGTCAGGATTGGAGCTTTATTGCTAATAAATGTAACAGGGACTGGCTCATTCTAATAATTAGTACGGCCCAACGATTGAGCGAGGACCTTCTAAAAGAGATCATTGAGCTAGAAGAGACCATATCCAAGGATACCACTCTTTTGGATAGTAAAGAGCATTTACAGAGAATCCAGGACGACTTGGCCGATTATAAAAATTATATGGTCAATCAGAAAATCAAAGGGTTAACAAAAAATCTAGAGAGGTACACACATGAGTGGGGTTTCCCTTATGTAAAGGAAGAGTATTATCAACAGGCACTAGATCAGCAAAGTGCAGGCACACGGCAGAGAGGGAGAGGTGGCAGACAACAGCTCAGACGGACCCCTAACAACTGGACATTTGATAATACCTCGAGTGAAGAGGAAGAAGAACCCCAACAGGGTAATAGGGTGAGGTTCAACCAACAAGATCGCCAAAGCGAAGATCTAGGCACCTTACTACGCTCTCCTTTAGGGCAAGGTCAGGGAACCAATCACAACAGGGGAAGGGGGACCTCAGGAAGAGGCAGAGGGAGAGGCAACTCAGCACCCCAATGGCAAACCCACTCACCCAGGGTGACCCGCAGCCGAGGCCGGACACAGAACTAAATGAGAGTATTGTTGTAAACTTGTCAGATCACATTTTAACATCTGAGGAGGAGAGAGTTCTGAACAAAGGGCTGGGGCTTGTCCCGACTCCCAGACACGATGCCTTTAAATGCCGCATTGAATTTCACGAAACGATGCGCAAGATCAAATTGAAGAAATTCTTTGCTAATAAAGAAAATAACACTGACTCGTTTTGAGGAACAAACCTAAAAAGACCTTCGACATTTTGTCCTCCCATGGCCACAAGAGGTCCGGAAGTGGCTGTTTTTGAGGAAAGGGTCCTACGTGACATCGAAACATTTGAAAAATCCCAGGAACATTTCAGACAAACCAATATGACTACAGATGATTGGAAGGCAGTAAGGTCACTGGAACAGAACAGTCTGCTAACTATAAAATCAGCAGACAAAGGGGGTGCGATTGTTGTATTAAATACCAGGGATTATGACGCAGAGGTACAACGATTGCTGAGTGTACGTGCCAATTACCGCCCTCTAAACAAGGACCCTGTTGATGAGTTATCAGAATTGATTCAGGAAATGGTAAGCAGAGCCAAAACTAATAGATGGATCTCTGTGAAAGTAGCAGAGTTTCTGGTGAATGATACCCTCAGGACTCCGGCACTGTATATCTTACCAAAGATACACAAGCCCACCCGCCCACCACCGGCAGGCCCATAGTGTCGGGGATACAATCAATTCTTGAGCCCCTCTCACAGTATGCAGATTATTTTCTGCTTGAATTAGTGGTTAACCAACCATCCTTTATAAAGTATACAACTGATGTTTTAAACGTCTTGGAGAATGTCCCTTATGATCCAGACGTACAAAGGCTGGCAACCATTGACGTTGAGTCCCTGTACACGAGTATCCCCCAGGACGCTACGCTGGTGGCAGCGGCGCGCGCCCTGGGGGAACTCGAGTGGTTCTATGATGTTCCACAATCATTTGTCATGGAATGTGTTGAGGTGGCTTTGACCCGCAACTATTTCATGTACAAAAATCAGCTCTACCTGCAGACTTCTGGCACTTCCATGGGGGCCACTATGGCCCCCAGCCTGGCTTGTATATACGTCGGCCAGTTTGAGGAGCACATCGTCTATCCTGATACCAACCCCTTCCAGAGTCAGATTTGTCTCTGGAAGAGATATATAGACGATGTGCTCTGCATTTGGTCCGGCTCAGAGGAGTCAGTACTCGAGTTTTTTACCTGGTTAAACTCACAAGATCAGAGTTTGAAATTTACTTGGACCTATAGTCGCACCAAAGCCACTTATCTAGATCTAGATATAGAGGCGAATGGAGATGGAATCCTGAGCACACGAGTACATCAAAAACTCACAGATAGAAATTCCCTCTTACTGTATAATTCATACCATCCGAGGGCCCTTCGGGATAACCTCCCGGTGGGTCAATTTTTAAGATATCGAAGAAATTGCTCTGACACTGACACGTTTGTTGAACAATCTGGTGACCTTACTAAGAGATTAGAACAGCGTAATTATCCCCACAAGGTTGTCAAGAACGCAAGAAAGAGGGCACTCAATACCCCTCGCAGTGCCCTGCTTGAGCACAGTACAAAAGAGAAAAAGGACTGCCTCCGAGTAGTCATGACTTATAAACCTATGGCCACCAAGATTAGGCAGTCAATCAGGAAGCATTGGGATTTATTAAGCAATAAAGATTTTTCCATGCCCCCTCCTAGATTTGCCTTTAAACGGTCAGGCAATCTTAAGGACAGGCTTGTCCATACCCGGGACCGGGTACCTCTGAGGAATGACTCCACAACGATACCGAAGGGACACTACCCTTGTGGTACATGTTCGGTGTGTCCACTGAGCAAAAGATGCAGCAGTGTCATGTTATCCACAGGAAAAGAATGGTTTCTGAACCAATTCAGTAACTGTAATACCACCAATGTGGTCTATCGGTTACTGTGCAGTTGCGGCCTACAATACATTGGACTCACTACGAGGAAAATAAATGTCCGCATACAGGAACACCTTAGTACCATTAGGGCAGGAAAACTTACGACCAAACTGGTTCAACATTGTCATCAAGAAAAACACAACTTTACATGGACAGTGTTAGAGACAGTGAAGGGCAACCCGACCAATGCGGAATCAATCTTGATCACAAAGGAAGCCAAATGGATTTTCAGAGAGGGTAGTGACAAGCAGGGCCTGAATGAAATTATTGAGTGGAATAAGGTTAAATAGCTCATTTACCTCCTTAATAAGTTTAACTCTATTCTGTCCTTTTTTCCCCCTCCTTAGTTGCAATACTGAAAGGTACAAATGATCATATTGTTCTCTACCATAGGGCTCTAATATGAGAAATATTGGAAACAAAATACTGTGAAACGTGGCATTTACATTTATATTTATTTTTATTTTTATTCTTCTGGAAATCACATTTCTTCCTTGTAACATGGGTATATAGAATAAAATAAGAATACAAATGGCTCCACACCACTGTGATTTGAGGCTCCCCTTCTGAATTTAAAAATTTGTGAAAGTATATTAAATCTCAGAATATTAACTGTCCTCCGTCACATTAACATCGAAAAACGGATAGTGGCTGAAGTTGGGGTAACACCCCCCTGTTTGTATTCCAATAACTAAGAAACTTTCGAGTACCATTAAACTTGGCAAAGTCTAGGTAACCCTCAAACACATGCCTATTAGCGATTAGTGCGATAAAATTCTTTTTTTTATAAAAACGACCCTGAATGATCTATGACATTCCGTGTTTTGAACGACCATGGTAATAATTATTGTGGCCGTTTAACGAATTCGCCACTTCAAAATGGCCCCCGCATTAGTTGGTTATGTGCTCTCCATGGACGAACGCTACGTTGGTCCAGACCACGTGACGGGGGCCTTCCAATCACATGATCGGGGAGTTTACTGGTTGGGCGATGGCGCATAGTGTTTAAATCGCGCACATTCTCTCCCGGAAATGTTCCTGGGATGATTTAACGCTCAGAAACAAAGGCTGTATGGTAAGGAGAGGGCCCGTGGGGGTTGTTGTTCGTGTTGCCGGTCCCTCACCTTCTTACTTGGGGTGCAATGTGATCCTTTAACAAGGGCAATGGGTTCACAATGTTACGATGCGCTGAAACATCGTTTCGACCTATGAGTATTTCTGTTTGGGTACGGAGCAATTTGAAAGTATTACACTCTTCCAGTCTGGGATACAAGTTACTAATATCAGTAACGACCATAAGGTGGTTAAGTCAGATACCTTCCTTGTGTACAAATAGGTCTGACATGAATAGGATACACACTGTGGAAATGAAATATGGCATTCCTGTACTTATTGCACCTAAATTATTTACAGGTTGATACTACAACCAACAGTAAGGCAGAGAATTGTCTTTTCAGCTGGTACGATTGAGCATAGCTGATCCAGGGTAAAGCTCCCCTTTATTTTCTTTATTTTCTTTATTTTCTTTATTTTCTTCTTTTATAGTAAACTGGTGGAGGAGAATGTTTTGGTTTAAAATCTAAACACAAAATTTAAACATTAAGAATGTTTTGGTTCAGAATGGGTTCTAATTATATTTTAAATTGTTTTTTTCAACTAGGCAGCTTCCTGTTTTAAAGATATCTGAAGTGGGTGCAGCAACAGAGTGTTAACCCTGATGAATCTGCCATAATATCCATTGGGCAGTGAAACATGTCGGTTGCAGGTAGTGGTATGCAACAATAAGCTACCAGCCTTTTTAACTCAGCAGTCCAGACCTCAGTTAGTAATAAAGTGGTTCAGGAGGTTTGACTGTTGATTTTACTTTCACTCTGCTTTGTTTTTGTTCAGGAGCTATGCTCTAAGCTCCTTGCTCTGCACCTTTTCTTTAACCTTTTTTCTTCACTTGTTAACAAATTCTGGAAAAGGAAAGCCACCTATGATGAGAAAGGGGCAAAGTATTTGGTAAACATCTGACCAAAGTGCCCCGAGGGTGTTCGCCCGTGAGGTGCTTTCCTCTCCGCCACACATTTTTTCTGTATTAATTTTGTATGTGTGGGTGTATTTATGGTCCTACTTAGGGCTGACATTATAGGTTGCGTCGAGTTGAATATACAGTGAACCCCCCCTTTTTATTAGTATTTACAAACCAAGTGTTTGTTTAGGACAGTGGGGCATTAGAGACAATAAATACATAAACACAGAATTACGAAGAGGTATATCCGGAATTTTACTATAGAAAATTCTAGTGGAGAATGTTCTCATGCCCGTTTGATATTTGCTCACTTGAGTCCTGGGTATAGGGAATTTTTTGGATTGCGTAAAATAGATGAGCAGCAACAACCGTTAGACAGTTGCAGATATATAGGATTAGAAGCACTATGAAAGTAAATAGATGATAAAGCTCTACCATCTGGCAGTAATCATGAATACATACAAGTATATATAATACATGATAATAAGAAAATGCGTACTCCTACGATGCATCCTTTTCTAGATGTACCTAAGTGTACCTAAGTATACCTAGCATGTGTGTAGGTGTTACGCCAAGAATCCCTATTGCATAAGGTCAACCCTATTACCTGCAGTCAGAGACTGTGGGACCCCGTCCTGGTCTCGAGCTGATCACCCCGCGAGGGATGTTAGACCACTGCAAGCTGGAGTATCTGCATGCAGGAAACTCAGCGCCTCTGGTCAGTGTGTCGGCCAGGAAGTCCTGGTCTCCTCTATCTATCCCAGCAAGATGTGCTATATATATATCCACTGGTCTCTCCAGGGGTCCTCCCTCGCTTATTACTGTGGCGGCCCAAGGATAAAGTTGGGCATGAACTCTATACATAGATATTATATGGGAGATGGTAGTCCTACTTGTGCTTCCAAGAATCTTCATGCATAATGTATGAGATCTCGAACTAGGGAAAACCTTTGTTCTGAATGCAGTGTCGCATGTAAGTGAAAGGTCAGTCTTGGTAAACCGTTATAAGCTTAATGTAGGGAAGAATATAGGTGAAGGGTTATGAAGTTACCTGGGCCTATATCAGGGTACCTGTTTGGAATATAATAGTTTGTGATTGGAGACCACACTCTGTGAACTGAAGAACGTCTGCTCCGTGCGTTGTCAGTAATGAACTTTTTGTATTGTAGCCTGACGTGTGTAAGCCAAGTGTATTTCTGAATTATATGACCACTATTATTTGTTCTCCTTATATCTTTACTTCTGTTTCATCGCAACAGTAATTAGAAAAGGCATGCACAGTAAGCATTGCCTTCATATTGTGAGGAGGCTACACGACTTGAACACATAAGGAAAATGAGAAATGATTCTGAGACTTTCTCTTTTTTGAAACAAACATGTATCTAACTCGGGTCCACCTCTGTTGCTGTGATCTTGTGCGAAGTGAAACCGATCGCATCAGTAACTGAAATTGTCCTCATATAAACTGCTTAAGTGCAGTGGAAAGAGTTCTCAAGTAAATTGCTCTGAAACCCTTTGGTCTTGTTTTCCCTACATAAAACTGCAAATAAACAAATGAATACATCAATCAATAAATAAAGCATGATTTCCGAGCTGCCTTCCAAGACACAGTGAAATGCAGCAGTACCCAACCCAAAATTCATGGGTGTCGGATGACAGACCTAATGAGGCCTGATGAGAATCTTCACTTCTCACTACATTTTTTTGCAGCTGCGTCTGCTTTAAATGTGAAAGGCGAAACAGTGCACAATGCAACGTGTAAATCAATCTTTTACATGGCATATTTCCAATAAAGTATGCCTTTTGAATTTCAGCAGATGATGCATCGCTTTGGGAACAGTGTCAATGTTCTCTTCGAGCATCCTCACAAGGCTGGTATCCATGGCAACGTTTAAAATAAATCTCGAACTTTTCGTATTCCAGGCAATGTTATGGAAGTTCATATTTGTTTAGTATGCTTTTAAAGCTCAACAACAACCAGGCCTCGGGGATCTCTTCAAAGGAGTCTCGTTTCTCAGGCCAATACATTAAAACTCTATTTAAGGATCCTTTCTGATGTTCTGCAGGTTCTCATATCTATCATGTTGGTCTGTTCATTTGAATATTTTCACTTTATTGTCTTGGCAATGATAGTTTATTTATGGCTTGTTTGCAACTATTGAATTTAATTTTGATGTTCAGTGTGTCATGTATCATAAAACGTATTCCATATAACCCATGAAATCGTGCTTATGGCTTTATCAGAACCCAGGAAGTTTCACAATACCACAATATATTTGCATCGCCAATTCCACCCTCATTCCACAGCAATCTTGCACCATAGATCCTCCTCGTACCTAATTAGTGCTGGTGGTTATCAATGTGCGCCAGTGCCTCTCATTTTATGAGACCTAAAAACTGTTTCTCACCTCCTAAACCCAGTCCTGGTCTTCAGCTGCCTTAACGTAAGGGCTGTGGAATACCGCAGATCAGTCTTTCATTTATTTGCACACAGGTTCATAGAAAAAGAAGGACAGCCAATATATTTATTCTTCACAAACATCAAAGGAAATAAAAGGACTTATTTCCTGACAGTGCCCGTGATGCTCTCCAGCCAGTCTGACTATAGAGCTGACTGATGGCAGCTCTTAGAAGTGGCTGGAGGCTTTGTCATATTTCCGTGTTAGGCCATGTAGCGAAACAGCTTATATCTTATATTCCCTGTAAAATACAATTTCAGCTATGAACTTTTGCAAACATTTGGATGCACTACAATGTTGGATTAATTTCTCTGAAACTACTTTGCTTACACATCCAGCTTCGTACAACATTATCATAACGCCTTGAACATGCGCACTGGTTTCAAAAGTCATCCTATCTTCATCCACGAGGCAACAACACTAAATACATATCCTAAAATCACTAATTTAAAGAACTCATTGCGAGGCCGCCTTTTCTTATAAATAATAGGCATCCAGATATATTAGCAGAGGGGGCACTTCCGCTGACACCGAGGATCATTGCATGCTGAGAAATCACCATGCGGCAACCTGACATCACGTGAGGGGTGTCCTGTTTAAAAAAAAGTTTTATTATTGTTTGTATTGAATCAGTAACAGCAGCATACATCTTGACCAAACATTACAGTCAATATTTATCCTGTTCATCACAGTACATTACATGGGATTGGCAGATTGCCCTCAGGTGGATCTTGGCCATTAGTTACACCATATGATGCATCATAATCTGCAACATCTAAAAAACACATGCTTGTAGTCTTCTGTAGGGAGCCCATTTGCGCTCTTATCTATGTGCAGTTGGTATTACCCCATACTCCTCGATGAGTGCGCCTTCCATTTTGTAGAAACTTTCATACCCTATACATTACTTATTCAATTTAGCCTAATCCACATTACCATTTTTATCTCGCACCTTTTTGATAATTAAGTACGTTTGACGTAGGCCCCAGCAACTTTTAGGTCTTTTTTTGGGCAGAAGTAGCTCATTGTATGCATCAGTTAGTGTGTTACACTAAAGCATATCTGTGTGCCAGTCTGCAATTGCGGGTGTCAGCCCTCTCTCCCTCTCTCCCACCTCATAGTTACCCTTCTCTTGGCTGATGAAAGAATTTTTTGAACTCAACGACTCCCTTGATACCTCCGTTCACAATAATTGGGATGCTTTTAAGGCATCTTTTAGAGCCTTTACTATTGCATATTCGGCAAAGAAGAAACGATTATTAAATGCTGAATATAAAGATATGCTTACTCTAATCAAAATGTTGGAAAATACTTACTTTTCATCTAAATCTCCCTCTGCACTACAGGACCTAATTAAAGCTAAATCTAAGTTAAATAAAATTGCTACTGTTGATGCATGTAATTTCCTTCTCAAATAAAATACCATGGGGGTCAAAATAAAGCTTGGAAGATGTTAGCAAACTATTTAAAAATCAAGTCTGAACGAAAAATATTGGCCCCATTCATTTAGAATTTGAAAATCGACGTCTATCCTCTGACTCTGACATTGTTTGCACTTTTCAATCATACTATAATACTTTATATACACAAGCAACTAACCCAACCACAGAACACTTCACTGCTTTTTTCCAAAACATTCCTAAACCAACTACCACTCCTGATATCTTCTCCGCTCCGGAGGAAGATATCTCCCTTAAAGAAATCTCTGATGTCATTAAGTCTCTGAAACGGTCCGAAGCCCCTGGTCCTGATGGTTTCTCAGTGGAATTATTTTCTTCTTTTTCCCCTATTTTTGCCCCTAAATTGTTGGAACTCTTTAACTCTTTTCTGGCCAATTGTAAAGCCTGCGGATCTTTTTTAGAAGCACTCATTATTGTTATTCCCAAACCAAATAAAGACTCTTCACTCTGTAAGAATTTTCATCCTATTTCCCTCATTAATTACGACTGCTAAATTTTTGCAAACATTTTAGCTACCAGATTGGAGAATGTTATTCCAACTCTTATTAATCCAGACCAGTCTGGCTTAGTCAAGGGTCGTTTAGCCTCGGATAATGCAAGAATGTTCTCTAATATTCTAACCCTCAGCAAAAAATACCCTTCCCTTTAAGCAGCTCTATCATTAGATGCTGAAAAAGCTTTTGACCGTATCAATTGGGAATTTATGTTACATACTTTCCATTGGGTGGTTTTGGTTCCAAGTTTATTTCTTATGTTAAATTGTTATATACAAATCCGAAAGCTTGTGTATTTGTTAATGGTCTTTATTCCCCATGCTTTTGCTTACAACGGGGCACTCACTAAGGGCGTCCTCTTTCCCCTTTACTTTTTCTATTATGTTTGGAACCTTTTCTTCAACGTCTTAGACATAATCCGCTCATTTATGGTTTTAAGTTAAAATCCCACCATATTAAACTATTTGCATATGTGGATGATATTCTTATATATATGTCTGACCCTGTAAATTCTCTCCAACCCTTTTTAAAATAAATTTCTTAATTTTCCCTTGTTTCCGGAAACAAATTCAATTTTTCCAAAACTGAGATTCTACCATTGAATGACTCTTGATCTCAGTTTATGTTTCAGTCTACTAATTTTACATGGTGTCCCCAAAAAATGAAATATCTGGGAATTTGGTTTTCTTCCAATATCCGTGATCCGTGATACAATATCTCATAATTTTACTTCACTGAAACTTATAATTTCCAATTTACTATCCTCTTGGTCCCCCTCTATTTTTATCTTGGTGGGGTAGACTTGATACAATTAAAATGATGATTGTTCCCCAGATATCATTTATTTTGTCAATGCTGCCCTTTAAAATCCAAATTTAAAATTAATTTTCTCAAATTAATTCTATATTTAATAAGTTTCTTTTGAACATTAGGCATGCTCGTATTGCCCTTTCCAAATTGACACGTCCTAAATCTGAAGGTGGTGTTCATTTCCCTGATTTTAAATTGTATCATAATGCATTTTTGATTCGCCAATTTTATGCTTTATCTACAGACTATCGAGATGTATCTAAACCTTCTTGGGTAACTGTTGAGAATTCATTGTTGAATGATTTCTCTTTTGAGGATGTAATCTTTATGTCTAATTGTACTTTTATTTCTAAGCATCCAATTTTGAAATACTCTCATCACATATTGTGTACACTTTTCTTTAAAGCTTTTAATGCTTATCAATCCTTTCTTGCCTCCTCATTATGTTTTAATAGTCACATCAAATTTCAACATAAATCCTTTTACTACAAACATTGAAAAGAAAAGGGTATCCTTTATGTTTATCAACTGTTTTCAGATGATGTAATTTTATCTTTCCGCTGTCCCTCTCTCCTAATACTCCTATTTCTACTATCTCTTCTGATGTTGTACCTAGTGCCTCCTTCTTATATGAATTCTTATCTACTATACCCTCCCCTCGTAATAAATCTAAGGTTGAACTTGAATGGGAACGCGACTTATCACAAACTCTTTCTGTTCTTCACTGGGACAAACTAAGGAAAAAACTATTCAAAACCTCCAAAGCTGCTAACGTAACACAGTCATTATATTTTATTTATAATAGAGTTGTTCTTACACCTTCTCTCATACACACATTTAATAACTCCATCTCATCCGCTTGCTGGTTATGTCATGTGGAGGAAGGTTCTCTGATACATTTGCTTTTTCTTTGTCCTAATGTGCACTCTTTCTTGGAACATATTTGGTCAAAATGTTTATTGATTTTTTCTTATACTATTCCCTTTAATATCAATAATATATTTCTAGGTACCTTATCTCCTGATTTTGACAAGGTCTCACCTAAATCTTTTTTATTTGATTTGTTCCTTGCTATCGCTTTTAAAGTTATATTAACATATTGGAAAGATAACCCTAAACTTTCTGTTTTACATTGGTGGAATCTTATCTGTAGCGAACACAGAATTGCCTCATGTTCTTCTTCTTCAACACATTTAAAGATCAAATCTGATTTATTATGGTTACCTTTTACTACTTATTTGTCCTCCAACTTACCTTCTACATAATTGCCTATCTCCTTCAATTTTACCTGTCCCACTCTTCTTCCCTTTCTTTCCTCACCTTTTCTTTCTTTCCTATTCTTTTTCTTTTCTCTTTCCCTTCTTCCTATATAAAAATGTTCTTCCTGATAGTTCTGTTTTACACTGATTGCTCCACCGAAATTGCTCTTATTCCTATTCATTATTTTCCACTTATAACTTGCTTTGTTCTGCAATTATCTTGTATGATTGTATGTATTTCCTTCATTCTTGTTCTTTAGCTTCTAATATGTTTCTTAGCTCATATCCTTTATGCTATTGTTTTTATTGTAATGTTTGAAAATATGGACTGTTGTCTGCATTTTTCTATGATTATCTTCTTTTTTTTTTAAATATTTTATTGAAAGAATTTTTCCCCCTTTTTTCTTTGTAATATGAGCAGGGCACAATAAAATACACAATCATAGAACACAAATTCATATAAACAAAATACAAAGCCATAGAACACAAAATCGTACATGCATATTCAGATACTCAAATATTCAATAAAACAAATCCTTCGGCTTCAACATTCGGTTCCTAACTTCCACCGAATAAAAGGACCCCAGATTTGCATACCCAATTTCTTACCCTTTTTTCCCTTCCTAGCGTAAATAGCAGTTTCCAGTTTTTGTACTGATAATACTTTACCCAGCCATAGATGGTATGAAGGAGGATTTGGGTCAAGCCAAGCCGAGGCCACTAACAATCTAAGAATCACCATTGCTACAAATATAAAGCTTTTACAATTTGAGTGTCCATCAAGACTGACCCCCAATAACATAACAGCTGGGGTTAGCTCTATTGTTGTTGATAGTGCATTCTGAAAAAAATTCCCAATGTCCTGTTTCAACTTATCTAGGTGTGGACAGACCGAAAAGATATGTATCAGATCCGCCTCTGTGCTGCCACACCTAAAACAAGTAGTTCCCGATAAACCCCCCCATTGAGCAATTTTCCCAGGTGTGTAATATAAATGATATAAAATCTTATAATGTTGGGCCTGAAGAGACGATGAACACAAAATTTTGCTTCCCATTTCTAGTGACTCAGTAAAGATATCCCTAGCTATATCTAAATCTACAGACCATTTATCTATCCATTTCTCCAGATCATCTTTCTTTAGTTTTGTCATTTCTAAATAGAACCTCTTTATAGTACAATCAAAACCATCTTCTATAAGGTCCATCATTATAGTTCTTTCAATGCCTAATGATCCCCCTTTTTTATTCAATATGCAACTTCTTATTTGGAGGTATTTTTTTGAAATGTTTTGTGTTCAAAGTATGTCTATTTTGCAATTCCGTAAATTGTAATATACCGTAACCACCCAACATATCTCCGATCTTTCTTATCCCCCGCCTCTCCCATTCTTGAAATACAACTCCTGAGAAAACCGCACTAGATAGAGAGGGGTTGTTTTTAAATCTGGTGTATGCATTGTACTTCCCAATTCCAACCTTTTTGGAAAATCCTTTCCATATATTATAGGCTGCCATTACTGTCTTGAATCGTGATCTTTTGAAATAACTTTCCACCGTGAATCTCAGAAATACATTTTCAGCGTTTATACCCAAAACCAAACCATAGATAGCGAGCGAGCCAATCTTGTCCCAACCATCCACCTCAGCCCCTCCAATCAATCCCACCATGCCTTGCAGTGCTGCAGCCCAATAATACAACTTTAAATCCGGTAATGACCAGCCCCCTCTTTCCCAGGGGAGCGACATATACCTCAATGCCCTCCGTGTCTTACCTTTAGCCCAAATAAAATGATTAATCATTTGTTCACAAATTTTAAACCATTTGTTATCGACTAAAAGTGGTATTGCCCTAAAAATATACAAACATTTTGGCAAGACCATCATTTTAATAATATTAACTCGTCCTACTAGCGACAGGTGGAGATTCTCATATCGGTCCAAGTCTTTCTTTACTTTATCTATAATTGGGACAATATTTTTTTCTACCAAAGTATTTAAGTCCGCTGAGATATTGATTCCTAAATACATCCCTGCCTGGACCACTCGATTATCGTCACAGGAGGTCACTGAGTTTTTAATAATCTGAGTCTTTGAAGCATTCAGGGCATAGCCCGAAACTTGCCCGAATCTACGAGCCTCTGCCTCTACCAGCTCGGTCGCTTCCGTGGGGTTTGGTGTTATCACCGCCACATCATCAGCGTAGGCGAGTATCTTACAAGGTCCCAATGATGCATGTAACGGGATGATTTCTGGACATGACTCTATCCTACGAATTAATGGATCCATATACATGGCAAATAGCAGCGGGGAGCATGGGCACCCCTGCCGTGTACCTCTTTTGATCGTAAATTGTCCCATGATGCCCGCATTAACTCTTAGGGCTGCAACCGGTTCCTTATACAGGGTCTGTAGAGCTTTCACGAAACCACCCTTAAACCCAGATCTTATTAGGGTATGCCACAGATAGTCCCAGGAGACCCGATCAAATGCTTTTTCAGCATCCAGCAACATTACTGCCATCGGATCTCCTGTGACCTCAGTGGCATCAAACAAGGTTATGACTTTCCCGGGGATAAAGCTGTGTTGGTTACTGCTGACTAAGGCGCTTATTACTCCAGCGAATCTCGTTGCCAGAGCTTTCGAGTATATTTTGGTGTCGTTGTTCATCAACGTGATTGGTCGATAGGACCCTGGCTCAGTCACCGGCTTTCCTTTTTTTAATATTAGGACTATATCTGCATCCCCCCAAGATTTTGGGATAGACTCACCCGTCTGGGCAGCTTGGATCGTTTTGCTTAAATCCTGCCCTAAACTTCCCCAAAAAGTCCTGTAAAACTCTAAAGGTAGCTGGTCCGGGCCAGCGGCCTTTCCTGAGGGGAGATTGCCCATAGCTTCTTTAATCTCAGTATGGTCCAGCAATTTCTCTAAACCTTCTGCATCTTTGGTAGAAATCCTCTCAACTGGAATATTCTGAAGGTATTCACTTATCTCTTCAGCACTACTAGGGTGTTGGGCGTCATATAGTGTCTGGTAGAATTTCCTAAACACTTCCCTTATTTCCTCAGAGTCTGAGTATAATCTTCCATTTTCATCCCTGATCTCCCTGACAGTCCCGTCTGCCGCTATCTGTCTGGTGCGCATGGCAAGAACATGTCCAACTTTTTCGCTAAACTCGTAGCACCTCTCCCTTCTAATGATATAGTATTGTGCTGCCTTTTTTGCCAGTTCCTCTTCAGCTTCACTTTTTACTTTCATTAAGTCTATAATATATTGTTCAGTTAGTTCACCCCTTATGACACACTTATTAAGCTGTTCCTCTGCCTCTGATACGGCTCTCTCTATATCACTATGCCGGAGTCGTTCTACTTTCCGTTTATAGCTGCATGTCTCTCCACGAGCACTCGCCTTAAAAGCATCCCATATAACTCCCACCGGGGCACTCATTCTATTAGTTTAAAAAAACTCACTGATCCATTTGGACATATGTGATATATAGTCATTGTCCAGAAGGAGCCCTCTTCCAAATGTCCACACCCTACTTAATCTTGTTCTCCCTTCTAGCTTCATCGTTAATATTAGGGGATTGTGATTGCTAAGAATTCGTGGGAGCCTATCAATTTTTACTCTAGTCATTAGATCATTAGATATCAAAAAGAAATCTAATCTGACACAAATATGGTGTGGTGCAGAGTAATATGTGAAGCCTGTTTGCTCCGATCTAATTGTACCCCAAACATCTCGCAAGGTATTATTTTCTAGAAGATCAACCAGAGCTTTATGTACTCTTTTCTTCCTACCTTTATAGCTTCTAGTCAAGCCTACTCCTAGTCCCCCCGCCCCATTAATGTTCAAGTCACCTCCTATAATAACCTGAGGGGGCCAGGCTGCTAACTCAGAATCTAAGAACTGTAGGATTTCTGGATCATCCTGGGTTGAACCGTACACCGCCACTAGTGTTGTCCATACTCCTTCTATCAAGATCTCAACCATAGCCCACCTACCCCATTGATCTTCTAATTTTTTCCTAATTACCACATTTCTACTCCTTGAAAGAATAGCTACCCCTCTGTTTTTGGTCCCTTGCTTGGATCTTACTATTAAGTGAAACCCCAACTGATTGAGACAGAACTCTTGTGTGCTCATTATATGTGTCTCTTGCAGGAATACATAATCTACATTCATCTGACTCAATCGAACTCCTATCTTTTGTCTTTTTTGGACATCGTTTAGGCCACATACGTTCCACGTTACAAATCTAAGAGACATATTTAACTTTTAAGGGACTATCATCTACCTGCTCACTTTTATTTATCAAGCTATCAGATTCGTTCTTCGCTGCGACTGTTACACAGATTACACAGATTACACATATTCCCATTTTCGTGTTTGCAATCCCTTCAATACAATATCAATACTCATGCATCCGTTTCAAATTGTGTTCTTCATAATCCCAACAAATTCCAATGCCCTTGTGCCCTGCCCTTGTTCCCTCCCTCCCCCACCCCAGACAACCCTCCCACAGAAACCCACCCCCCCTACAGGCAAATAGGTCCAAAGGAACTATGTCTGGCCGACGTTGCCCACAGGATGTCACGCCCTCCCTCCCCTGATTCTCTTAAACCAAAAATGCTGCTCAAGGTGCTCTCCCCAAGATAGTGTTAACCCCCAACCACCAGTCTAAAACTAATGATACCCGCCAGAACACCGATACAGGCCTACATATCTCCGAGACCCAGACATAAAAATATACACTCTTAACTCAGAAACCAAGGATTTAAACATACAATGGTATTCTGCTATTCCATAATATTGTTAGTCTCTCTCTTTTTTTACTTTTTACGGGGAATGTCTCTAATAGCAACAGTTTGTGCGTCATGCTCCGCAAGTTCCTTTTGGTGAGACTTATGTTGACCTCTAGTTTCACGCAAAAAGCTGAGGTACTCTTGTGCCATGATTTCAGAGTAAAAAACTTTAAAGTTTCCATTTAAACCAACCTTCAGTCGTGCTGGAAACATGAGATAAGCCTCACAACCTATGTTCTGGAAGGGGGGGATAAGCTGCCTCATCCGCCATCGTCTTTCCACGGTGGTGTGGCAGAAGTCAGGGCGGGCAAATAATTCAACATCCTTATAGGTGCGCTTAGCCTGGGGTTTTGCCTTGCTGATTATCTCTTCACGCAATAGGAAATTCCCGACATAAAATAATATCGCACGGGGCTTACCCTGTGTCTCCTTCCGCGTCATCGGGAATCGATGTGCTCTTTGTACCTCATGATCCCAATCCCATGAAGACAGCTCTGGGAAGGCAGCTTTTAATAGCTCAACAACAAACCCCCGTGCGTCGCCCCCCTCCTTTCCCTCCTGAATCCCAAGTAGTCTGACATTATTACGCCTTTGTCTGTTTTCAAAATCCTCTAGTTTCCAAAGCATGTCCGCCGTTGTCTTGTCCTGGTCTCTCCTAGCATCCTGCATTTTGATGAAATCATCCTCCAGTTTTCCCGTTCTGACCTCCACCTCAGATACTCTCCCGACCATTTCTTCATACATTTTATTAACTTTATGCAAAGAAGATTGTATTTTTTTATTTACATGTCTGGCCCTCCTGCTTGCCCTTTGACTCTCAGCACGAGCCTCACCTTGTATTTGCTTTAAGGTAGAAAATAAGACTTCAAAGTTGGAGGCACCCCCCTCAGATCTCTGAGAAATAGCCTCGTGAGTACCTGTATCTGCGTTCTCAAGCCCCCCCATAGATGGTGCATAGCTCTCCAATGTATTGTGCCAGTCAAGTTTCTTTACAACTGATTTCGCAGGGGCTCCGTGAGATACTCTAGCCAGGTTCTTACGCCTAGAATTGTTTTTAACTTTACTCTTGTATTTGGGTTTGGTATTCACCGCATTTTTGTTCATCTCTATGGCAGCGGTTTTTCTAGTTCTTGTAATTTTTTGGACTGTCTCTTGCGCCGACTCAATAGGTTCCGTGTCGCTATCTGAGGGAATTGAGGTACTATCTGATTCGGTCAGGTTGATTTCTGAATCAGTATCCACTGTAGAGCCTACTGATGTTCCCAGTTCTGAATCAGAAACAGACTCCAGGTCCAAGCCGCTATTCTCGCTTTCATCTTCGTCATCTGCCTCATCGTTACCTGTAAAAAAGACATCCTCGCTGGGGGAGGCCAGGATAGATCCTGAGACAGCTGGTGCATTCTTATCAATTTTATGATTTACGTTTGTGTTTGCCTCTGTAGGATTCTCTGTAGGATTCTCTGTAGGATTCTTGACCCCTGATTTCGCTAATTCGAAGGCTATCTCATCATCAACTACCTTCTCTTGAATCCATTCTGACATTGCTCTTTCATTTTCATTTTCATTGGATTTCCCATTAGAACCACTCACATCAATATCAGTGGCTGGCTCAGAGGATACGTTTGTCTCTTTAACTACAGAGTCAGTGTTAAATGTATCTTTCCCCTTTAAGTGCTCGGCCCCGCCCCCTACCGTAACTGTAGAAGAGCCTGGAAATCCCGCGGGCTCTGTAACTTCACTCTGTATGCAGATCTCCACTGCGCAGCTCACACTCTTGGCGGCTCCATTTGGCCCTGCTGCTTCTATGGGTGCAACACGCTGCCTCTGTCCACACAGGGATGCCAGTGTCGGAACCAGGAATACTCGCTGTGGAGCGGGCTGAGTACTCGGCACAGGTGAGAATGTCTCCACTATTGTGGTCTGCCGAGGTGCTACCTCTCTTCCTGCTGCCTCGCCAACAGCAGATTGCACTTCATTATTTCTCCTCGCTAAAGCTAGAACCGACTTTTTTTTCTTCTCCGCATCTTTTTCACGAAGCTTCCGCATTTTTATCTCTTTTGCAGCCTCTCGTCTCTGCTGCGCCTTAGATCTCACTTTGCCTCTCAGATTAGAGGCTGGGGCACCAAGATCGTCTGTGGGCGCCTCCTCCTCCTCATTACCCCAACCATCCCGGTCACGGGTTTTCTTAGGGGACCGTAAGAGTTTAGGAGCCATTGCCTTCGACAGATTCCTTCAATGCGCTCGCCCAGACTGGAAAGATCGTACTCTTAAGGAGGAAATGATTTTGAATAGGGTCTTTTCCTTTATCTGAGACGGATCCTCTACTTGTACAGGCCAAAAGGTGGGTACTCCAAACATCACGCTCAATCACCAACGTCCAGCGACTGTCGGCTCTCTGTACGCTTTCTCCGGTATTCTCCGGTGTTGTCTTGATATTAGCTCAGCTCAGTAAAATTTGGTAATCCATTTAATACATTAAATCCATTTATGGCTGGTGGGCTGAAAAGAGGAAGAAAAACAAGCCAAGGGGTGAGCACCATATGGGTCGATTACACTGCCATCAGGAGGAGAGTCTAGGCGCGACTTTCCTCTACGGCGTCTCAGCGGCCATCTTGCCCCTCAGGCTACCCTCTTCTTAATACAAATTATTTAACTAAAAAAAAAAGATTTGAAATCATTTTTTTTATTCAAATCATTTTTATTGAAATGTATAAAAACAAGCAAGCAAACAAATAAAGAAAGAAACAAATGGCAGGGAAAATAATTACAATAATACAGCAAATAATAAGACAGCATCTAAATACCCATATCAGAGAGTTGTTGAAATGATGATAAAGTTAACAACAATGACCATATTAATAATCATGATAATAATTAATATTAATAATAATAATAATAATATTAATAATAATAATAATAATAATAATAATAATAATAATAATAATAATAATAATAATAATAATAATAATACTTTAATACCAGTTGTATTAACAATAATAATTAATGCTCAAGTTCCAAGAAGGGCCTTCACGCATCATTTCTATTTTACTAATGCTAATCATGATTAATTACTTATGATACTGTACTATTAATACTGCACATGTATTTTGCTAGGTTTTGATATTTTAGGATATTCTAGTTATTCAATTGCTTCTTTGGGTTACTTTTTTACTGCCTGCCTTTTTACTTTATATAAAGTGATCATGTATATCAGTGACTTACTCTGACTTGCAAAAAATAAAAAAATATATAACAAATAAGGACTATGAACAAGGTCATGGTACCAGAATGTCAGTATCAGTATATCTGACACAATTATTGTGTCTCAAATATTGTTTGCAAAAGCATCATCCCATTGTGAAAATTAATAGACGATCTAAAACCAAAGCAGAAAACATTTTTTTTGTAAGTGAGATTTATGACACAATATCTGTGTCAAATGATATTTCTGTAGATGATATTCAGGATTAAAATCATGGAGCCGTGCACAGTAAATTCACCATCTAAAAATATTTATTATGCGCTTACATTGCTCATGTGCCATTGTTCATGCACAAGAAGAAAAACTCTTCAGTATGATCTTTGCAGGCCAAATGCATTTTGTAACGCAGCGCCACCCCTGTCCTCCACCAGCAGGAGAAGGGGAGCCCTCCCTCTGGGGCATAATAACAAGAGAATGAGGGAGTGCAGCACTGTGGCAAATTTCGTACTGCCGTGCTCTGCCTTTTCCAAAATACAGGGATGCACCGTATTTACAACAATACGGTGCAGTGCTGTGTTTGCCCTAGCATTGCTTCTAAAAATAGCTGCTTAGCTCCAACATAAACACCCTTGCACCATAGTAAAAAGGGTGCCTGTGTTTCAGGGAATGATTGTTTGTTCGCAATTTGCAATTTGTTACTTCTATATATGCTGCCTTCTGAAGCACACATAGAAGTAGCACATTGTCATTATTTAATGATTGTTTATGTGCTAGAAGGGACACTTTCCTGGTGCTTTGCTTTTTATATCTGTGCTGCAAAATGCACAGAAAAAGAAAAAAGGAGGAGAAATAAAAATATTTCTCCTTGTTGCATGGCATTAGTATTTGGTGCTTCCTCAGATTTTCCCATCGTTGTAAATTTGAGGCATGGTCCAAAAGATTTGAGTGTTGCGTTATAACGCAAACAGTAACACACATTACATGCCCCTTTCCTGCAGATACCTGCAAGAAAGGTTACCATATTTACAAAGTGGTTTTAAGCCACAATAAAGTGCCTTTAAATCACTTTGTAAATATGGTGCAGTGCATTGCGCCACCGGAACGTCAGTGAAAGTGACATTCCCTCTATAAATATGCCCCTCTTTTGTGTGATGTGTGGACAAATTAACCTAAGTCATTTAATTACACATAGAGATCTATGTTTCTACTTAAGGCCATGACAAACATAGTAGTACAACTCTACTATTTACTTGGTAATGAATAAAAAAAAAAATCTGTATAATACTTAATTCTAATTCAGTCAGCGTCACAAGTTCATTCAGGATACAACCAATATGTATTAATCTATATGATTGCTATTTCTAAAACCTGAAAGGCCTTACCACCTGAGGTATTTTAAAGCAAATAAATGTGCTGTGTAGGTCCTAACAAAGTTAAATGCACTGCATTCATGCTGTGCTGTTGGTCTACATGTAAAAAAAAATCAGGCTGTACTTTTGTTTGAGTCTTTCAACTTAGAATGAGTGAAATGTATTTTAGCACTGAGTGAATTTTTTTTATTGATAATAACGTTTTTACACTGTTAGAGTTAGAAGACAGTGTCCGCGGATATTGAGTACAACAGCATCTTAACTCTGACATATTTCAGAAAATGCATGGTTACTGGCTCATAAAGCACCCTTTCAAGCTGATCCTGTCTTTTTATTTGAAGATTAGCATTGTATTTTCTCCTTGTGTTACCATACTTCTGATTTCTGTATGTGTTCTGTGTCAGATTAACTTTTAGGAGATTTCTTCTTTTCAGCCATCAGTGCATTGTTTTTCCTAGCTTCCCTTTACTCTTCCAATCTCATAACTATTCAATCTTTAAGTGTTTTCTTGGCAACGCGTCCTGTACGTACAGTGTGCAGCCCAGGCTTTTGCATCTGCTCAAGTGGTTTTAAGCCGGCCAATATCATTGTTTATCCAGACTTTTAAACATAATAAAATACAATTTAAAAAATATATAAGCACAAAATAATATTAACGCAGTAAAGCACACATTAAGGGGCAAATTGATGTGAAAGTCATGCAGTTCAGATAGGGAAATGTCTGCAATGCTCCATACTTAACATAACAATGCACATTACTGCCTTTTCCAAGAGCTGGCAGAAAATGTGATGCCTAGCGCTAACCAGGCAGTCTTGTACCATAGTGCAAGGGTGTTTGCATTGTAAGCAGGATTGTTTTTGTGCAGGAGGTGACACCTTCCTGATCAAAAACAATCCCTGGAGGCTTTTTCCTCATCCTATGTGTAGAATGCAGCACACACAGAAAGAGGAAAAACAAGGACAAATAAAGATATTTCTCCTTTTTACACCTCCCCTGGGAAGGTGCAGCACTTTGGCGCATTCCTAGGTCTACCACTTATGGTAAATCCAGGAAAGCGTAAAAATCATAGTGTTTTGCATTGGAACACCCACACACCAACCATGGAATGCCTCCCTAGGGAAGAATAACTCAAAACAATGATTTGCGGTGCTTTGTTTTACTCTGAGTGATCTGGATTGGACTCTTTATTACTGAACCTTGGGGTGACAAAGCGGCAGGTCCTTATTTCTACCATGCTGTCCCTCAAGGTATCAAGGTATTTAGTCACAACAGAACATAAGTCATGTGCAATCGAGAATTCAACACATATCTTAGGTGATTTTAACTTTCATCTAGAAGACAGCTCGGATTTGAATACTGACTCCCTAACTGAGCTCTTGACAATGGCAGGTCAAAAACAGGTTGTTACAGGCCCTACACACCAGGCGGGGCACACCCTAATGGTATCTGTACCAATAATGAGTCCATTTTAATCAAGAAGATCTTGCCTTTAACGTGGACGGATCAGTCAGCTATAATTTTTGAGCTACACAACCCTTCCACACACAAAGTTACTTGTCCGAAACATTTGACTCGGACCTACAATAGATGGAAACAGGTTGACGGGAACATGCTTAATGGTCAACTATCCAAAAGGCAAATTAAGTTCTCAGAAGATGTGGAAGCAGCCTCTCTACAATTCAATAACTGGCTCTCACATGTGGCCGACAAGATTGCCCCTTCTAAAAAAAAACACTGAAAAAAAGAAATCACCCACTGCTCCATGGTTTTCAGAAACCCTCAGGGCTACGAAACAAGAATGTAGGCAACAGAAGAAATGCTGGAGAGACGACTACAATGCCAGTGAACTCTCCACCTACAAATCTCTATTGGCTGAATATAAAATCTGATAATGTTAGAAAAGCGCTCCCATGTCACTAAACAAATTGAAGAGGCAAAGAACTCGACTAGGGAACTCTTTCAAGTGGTTTTAAAATAATCAGGTCCCCTGGAAACAAATTCAACAGTTTTTGAAGGAAGTGAAGCTAATTTATGTCATGTTTGACACTTACACTTGCCCAGACAATCACATCTCCACCAACGCTGTCTCTTCTGATGCCTTGACCTTCTCCAAATTTGAACCAGTCACTAAGGAGAATATCACCACTCTTATTAAGCATGCCAAATCGGGCCCCTACCATGACCCCTTCCCCCTACCATTTTCAAGCAAGCTTCCGAGATGCAGTCTTGCCGATATTTTTAATGCCATGTTTTCGCAGGTTTTTTCCCCTACTATATGGGAAAAGGCATCCATTTTGCAACTACTATAAATACAAACCTTGACCCCACTGAATCTAATAACTACAGGCTAATCGCCAGTCTTCCTCTACCTGCTAAACTAGTGGAGAAAGTCATGAATGAACAGCTAACTTACTATTTACAAAATAACAACAATCTAAATGAAACACAGTTTGGATTTAGAGCAGAACATAGTACGGAATCAGCCCTAATCAAAGCCACAGATGAAATCAGAGCAACTCTGGACACAGGGGAGCTGCTGCTCTGATTTTGCTTGATCTTTAGGCAGTTTTCCATACTGTCAATCACAATCTTCTGCTAAATCGTCTAAATTCCATCGGCGTTTCTGACAAAGCACTGACACGGTTTTCATCTTTTCTATCAGGCAGAATACAATCAGTAATCAAAACACCACAGAGGAAAGGGGGTCTGAGGCATGTTTTAAGACCTGCCCTGGGTTATATCCCCTAACAATCAACTAACAATTCCATAGAAAAAATGGGAGTCTGATATAAAGCCACATTTATAGGCTAAAAATGGCCAAGACCATTACAAAATTAGTCAGACACAAGTTCCTATAGAGCCTTTAAGCTGAGATACAACAGTAAACAAAAACCAGAGAAACAAGTGATTGTT